>NC_140009.1:21091793-21691793 GCF_964263955.1 Coregonus lavaretus
CTTTGCTGTTGTTCTGGGATTGATTTGCACTTTTCGCACCAAAGTACATTCATCTCTAGGAGACAGAACGCGTCTCCTTCCTGAGCGGTATGACAGCTGCGTGGTCCCATGGTGTTTATACTTGCGTACTATTGTTTGTACAGATGAACGTGGTACCTTCAGGTGTTTGGAAATTGCTCCCAAGAATGAACCAGACTTGTGGAGGTCTACAATTGTTTATCTGAGGTCTTGGCTGATTTATTTTGATTTTCCCATGATTTCAAGCAAAGAGGCACTGAATTGGAAGGTAGGCCTTGAAATACATCCACAGGTACACCTCCAATTGACTCAAATCAGAAGCTTCTAAAGCCATGACATCATTTTCTGGAATTTTCCAAGTTGTTTAAAGGCACAGTCAACTTAGTGTATGTAAACTTCTGACCCACTGGAATTGTGATACAGTGAATTATAAGTGAAACAATCTGTCTGTAAACAATTGTTGGAAAAATTACTTGTCATGCAAAAAGTAGATGTCCTAACCGACTTGCCAAAACTATAGTTTGTTAACAAGAAATTTGTGGAGTGGTTGAAAAACTAGTTTTAATGACTCCAACCTAAGTGTATGTAAACTTCCGACTTCAACTGTAGATAATAGACAGTGGGTAGCAGCAGTGTAAAAACAAATGGAGGTGTGTTAAGGTACATGGTCTGGGTGGCCATTAGATTAATTGTTCAGCAGTCTTATGACTTGGGGGTAGAAGCTGTTAAGGAGCGTTTTGGTCCTAGACTTGGCGCTCCGGTACCGCTTGCCGTTCGTTAGCAGAGAGAACAGTCTATGACTTGGGTGACTGGAGTCTTTGACAATTTTTTGGCCTTTCCTCTGACCGCCTAGTATATAGGTCCTGGATGGCAGGAAGCTTGGCACCAGTGATGTACTGGGCCGTACGCACTATGGCCAGATGCCGAGCAGTTGCCATACCAGGCGGTGATGCAACCGGTCAGGATGCTCTTCATGGTGCAGCTGTATAACTTTTTGAGGATCTGGGGACCCATGCCAAATCTTTTCAGTCTCCTGAGGGGGAAAAGGTGTTGTCGTGCCCTCTTCTTGACTGTCTTGGTGTGTTTGGAACATGATAGTTTGTTGGTGATGTGGACACCATGGAACTTTAAACTCTCGACCCACTTCAATTCAGCCCCGTCGATGTTAATGGGAGCCTGTTCGGCCAGCCTTTTCCTGTAGTCCACGATCATCTCCTTTGTCTTACTCACTTTGAGGGAGAGGTTGTTGTCCTGGCACAACACTGCCAGGTCTCTGACCTCCTCTCTATAGGCTGCCTCATCGTTGTCGGTGATCAGGCCTACCACTGTTGTGTCGTCAGCAAACTTAATTATGGTGTTGGAGTCGTGTTTGGCCATGCAGTCGTAGGTGAACAGGGAGTACAGGAGGGGACTAAGCACGCACCCCTGTAGGGTCCCAGTGTTGAGGATCAGCGTGGCAGAAGTGTTGTTGCCTACTCTTACCACCTGGGCGCGGCCCGTCAGGAAGTCCAGGATCCAGTTGCAGTGGAGGTGTTTAGTCCCAGGTTCCTTAGCTTAGTGATGAGCTTTGTGGGCACTATGGTGTTGAACGCTGAGCTGTAGTCAATGAACAGCATTCTCACATAGGTGTTCCTTTTGTCCAGGTGGGAAAGGGCAGTGTGGAGTGCGAATGAGATTGCGTCATCTGTGGATCTGTTGGGGCGGTATGCGAATTGGAGGGGGTCTAGGGCAGTGGTGCCCAGACTTTAGTTACATAGGATCTACTTTTTCCACCCTCTTCCTAACGTGGTCTACCCTGCCAATATTAAATAACATTTCACCTTATTGATTGATTTCACAGCACAGTGTAACAGTCGTTCTGGATAGCTGAACATCCTTAATAGCGGAAATTATTTCTGATTTATTTTTGAAATCATCAAACAATTATTCTGCTGCCTCTAAAAAGGCCTCTTTTACCATTTCTCCATCCTGGAACGGTTTCTTGTGCTTTGCTAGTATGCGACTCACCCAGAATGATGCAATCGTGGCTGTCTTTGATTTTGAGCTGGGCCTTGTAAAGCTCTATTGTTGGGCAGCTAGTTGAGACTTCAACTCTTTTACTTTTCTCTTACGTAGTTCACTTTTAGCTGGAAAGTCACTTTCATATTTCTTGTGAACAGTTTTGAAATGTATCTCGACATTTCCCTTCTTAGCAAGAGCTACGTTTTAATGGCAGATCAGATACACAGATTTTGAATTTGTTGTGGTGAAAAAAAAGTGGTAGATTTTCAGTTTCTTGCTGCTTGGTCCAGCACTCATATAAAAAACTTAACCGCAACTTCATAGAAGAACAACAAATAATATTCTGTTACAGGTCTGTTACAGGTCTCGCAAGCGTGGAAATGTAAACATACTTACTGCAGATGGTTGCTATGGTAGCGACAGTTTGGAAAACAAATGTAGCAACTATAGTGCCACGGGTTGGTCCAATTTTATGTAAATCAAGCAGTTTTTTTATATTTTGGCTGTGCAGTAATTATCAAGAAAGCATACAGTGTTTCAGAACTGTGGACCTCATTATTTTTAAGCAGACTTGATGGTAACGTTGTGAATTGGCAAAATATATATTTTTAGTGCCTACATTTTGAAAACTTTCATGCAGTCTACTAGAAAGAAGTTCGATCGACGTCCTGGGCACCAATGGTCTAGGGTATCCGGGATGATGGTGTTGATGTGAGCAATGACCAGCCTTTTAAAGCACTTGATGGCTACCGACGTGAGTGCTACAGGGCGGTAATAATTTAGGCAGGTTACCTTCGCTCCCTTGGGCACAGGGACTATGGTGGTCTGCCTGAAACATGTTGCTATTACAGACTCGGCCAGGGAGAGGTTGAAAATGTCAGTGAAGACACTTGCCAGTTGGTCCGCGCATGCTTTGAGTACACGTCCTGGTAATCCGTCTGGCCCCGCGGCTTTGTGAATGTTGACCTGTTTAAAAGGTCTTGCTCACATCGGCTACCGAGAGCGTTATCACACTGTCGTCCGGAACAGCTGGTGCTCTCATGCAGGCTTCAGTGTTGCTTGCCTCGAAGTGAGCATAAAAGGCATTTCGCTCGTGTGGTAGGCTCGCGTCACTAGGCAGCTCGCGGCTGGGATTCCCTTTGTAGTCAGTAATAGTTATCAAGCCCTGCCACATCTGATGAGCGTCAGAGCTGGTGTAGTAGGATTCAATCTTAATCCTGTATTGACGCTTTGCCTGTTTGATGGTTCGTCTGAGGGCGTAGCGGGATTTCTTATAAGTGTCCGGATTAGTGTCCTGCTCCTTGAAAACGGCAGATCTTTAGCTCGATGTGGATGTTGCCTGTAATCCATGGCTTCTGGTTGGGATATGTACGTATGGTCACTGTGGGGACGGCGTCGTCGATGCACTTATTGATGAAGCCGATGACTGAGGTGGTATACTCCTCAATGCCATTGGATGAATCCCAGAACATATTCCAGTCTGTGCTAGCAAAACAGTCCTGTAGCGTAGCATCCGCGTCATCTGACCAAATTAGTAATGTAACTTTTGGATTACCCAAACTCAGTAACGTAATCCTATTACTTTCAGTTACTTTTGGATTACTTTCCCCTTGAGGAATTAGAAAAAGACAAAAAGGATCCATCAAATTAATTTGGTGTGTCATCATAGTGGTCTCTGACTTGTGGTCAGACATGCTCAGGTGGAACAAATTTACTTAAGCCTATTTTCAATGCTGATTTGAATGTCATTGAGAAAACAGAAAGGAGTCATCATATTTTTTTCTCACAAATATCCTTTCTGAATTTAAAAGTAATCATACTTTTCAAAAGTATCTGTAATCCAATTACAATATTTTTGCTGGTAACATTACTGATTACAGTTTTTTTGTAATCAGAAGTAGCGGTTACTCCCCAACCCCCGTCACTCTCTGGATAAGAGCGTCTGCTAAATGAGCAAAATGTGGCTAAATGAAAATGTATAGAATGTGGGCAGAGATTGTTTGTTTTAAAGTTACAGAAACTCCTCACGTGACAGGAAATATCAATTGTGAATGCCGTGACGTAGCCAATATGGAGCCAATGGAAAACCGATTGATCTGGACGAGGCTGTTGATTGGCTGGTTCAAATGGCGAGGAAATTTAAACGGTAACGCCAAACCTCCTTTGTTATTTTGCGCTCTCAATAGTGTAGTTCAGCTCACGGGATTTCTATTACGGGTTGGTTGTGTTTATAAGATACGTTTGAGAGGTACGTTATAATATTTTGTATTTTAATTGACATCTCTTTTGTATCTTATAATTTACCCAGCAGATAATTTTGATCAATAGCTAGCTACCTCGTTAGGTGGCCTAATGCTACCTAACTAACTTCAATACACAATTTCTGATATTAATTTGGTATTTATATAGTTCTCGCGTGCTTGTTATAATAACGTATATATTGTCGCAACGCAGTTAAATGTGTTATGTTAATGGTTTGTGAGTGAATAACGTTAGTTAGCTAACTCATCTGAACAACTCACATCATGCATCTAATCTGCTTGTTTAGACTTTAGGTGCAGAGATGGCGCAGAGCGAATCGGCTAGTCACTACGAATTCGATGCACCGTCACATGTCATTGATTTCCAAACATTTGATACGGAGGATAACGCAGACATTTGGTTTGGTAAGATGGTTAGAAACCTATGTTTGCATGCTTGTGCACAATGTTACATTATTTTGAATGTCATTGAATTATACGTTAGGGCATAAATGAGCGTTTGGAACAGGAACGTTTCTTCTCACCACCTCTACAAGCCACAATAAAATGATATTTTAACTTTATCGGTTGTCCGTGTGGTTGGTCCTTTTGCAGGTAGGAATGAGACAATATATCCATCCACAGGAAAGTATAATTACATCAACTTTTCAAAGCGCCGGTAGTGAGTTCCGATTTCTATCACTTGAAACGTGTGCTCAAGAAAAATGCATGCAGGAGACTCATTCATACCTATAGAGCTCGTGCACGTGTTTACATGGTTCTGCACGTGCTTCAGGTGATAGAAATCTGAATGCACTACCAGCGCTTAGAAACATTTATACAATTACACTTTCCGGTGGAAATATGGTTTCACAATCCTACCTGCAAAATGACTAACTGCAAGGACATCAGTAAATTAAGTTAAAACCATTTTATCCAACATTCTGGCTTGTAGAGGTCTTGAGAGGAAACTTTGGCTGACTGGGAATGCAATTCAACTAATGGTCTCAAGGCTAGTAAGAATGGAGCTTCCCAGGATGAATGCATGTATTTCAATGTTTGTCAGCAGGCTCCAATTGGGGCCTGGCTACATGCTCTGGAAGTGGCAGCTAACTTGCCAAGTTCTTGAATTCCCACAATTCATTGCTGAATCGTGTGATGTTCTGCAGACCAATGTGCAGGCCAGGATGAGAGACTGTTTTGCCACCTCGCCACCCCAAACAGAAACAACATACCATTTGGTGCGACCCCCAAAGCACACCTGCCCAGGGCGATTGTATCTCCCAGGGTGAAAGACAACTCAGACTCGGGTTGGTACTTTGGACAGTTGTGTGATTATCTAGGCCAGATACATTCACAAGTTTGACTGACCTGTGTGTAATGTGCTGACTCTTCATGTTTCCACAATAGAGGCCCCAAGCACATCCTCAGTACCCACCACAGCAGATACCCCGAGCACGTCCTCAGTCACCCCCTCCAACATTGTCACCTCCTGGGGAAATAGGCCAGCACCGGTAGCTGCCCTGCCAAAGAATGGACCACCTGCCCAACCACGCAGGTATGTTGCTTCTAGAACACTCAGCTAACATCTTGTTTGAGAGTTCTGTAAGGCTGTACATTGGTCAAGTTGAGTTTTCACAAGCCCCACAGATTATTATTGCAGCCTTCGTCCTGCTGCATTCATGGGTGTTCAGAATATTTGGATTATTGCAAAAGTTAAAAGGAAAGCTAAAAAGGTTAACTCTAAAGTAATGTCTCTGTTCCAAAACAAGCATCTGCATGTTTAGCTGCAGACCAGTCCAGGAGTAAATAAAGTTCCTGTTGTATTTGACCTAACTAGTCAACATTAGACCAACCAACTGTATGCTTCCAAGTGGCAATCCTGTTTCTCCACTGAAGGGTGTCAAAGCGCAAAGAGGCACCCAGCAATGAGGAAGGACAGCACACCGCCCCTCAAGCCGCACCACCTGTCAAGAAGCCGAGAAGGTCTGTAAACGTATTCATTTGCACCATTCTGCCACCTGTCTATTCCATTGTTATCATGAGCAGCTGTGTGCCTGGGATTATTCAATCTAGCCCTGGATGTAATCCTAGTCATCAGTCTTACTGTTTACAGCTCAAACCCAACTGCTGTAAGAACCTTTCGCCCGCATCGAAGGTAAACAACTGGAGGGTCTTCCCCCTCCCATGGTGAAAATGTTTTTTGAGGTGGCTAGTTAGGCATGGTCAAAACTGTTCATTATTGGGTTTGAAATATGAAATGAACATTGGGTGTTGGTCATTAGTGAATGTGCCAATGTATTACTTTTTCACATGCAGGTATAGTTTTGTCACCTTTGCATGGCATATGCTTTTAGTGCAAGGACTTTATGTTTAATAATTAACCTTGACCAATTGTCTTGTGGAGAAAAGTAACCCAACTGTCTTGGTTTGTGTCCGGTTCTCAGGAGCTCATCTCTGCCCCCCAAACGCAGTGGTAGTGTCCGTACCAGCGTGCGACTAAACCCCAGAGCAGCCACCCAGGCTCGGCCCGCTGCAGCAGCCCCCAGCACCACACAGTAAGTCATTCTATCACTAATGGATTTGAATGGATTCAGCAATTAGTCAAGGAGGCATCATTACCTGATATTGGTGCCGACAAGCCTGTCAGTCCTTTCGTCCATGGCTACGTTAAGGCATTTTAGTGGTTACATTTCCCGAGCCCCATCCCTCAGTGTTATAGCCCTAGCAGAAACGCCTTATTCAACTATCAAGTGTTTGCGCTGGGTTAGGAAACCAGTGGTTCTCTAGGACCCGGATTGTAGAACACTGCCATTGAAGGTTAATATCCCTAGATTGTGTTATCATAGTGTATGTCCACCCAGGCATAAGAGCTCTGAGCATCAGGAGATGGTACACATCAAGACTCTTCAGAAGGAGGTGGCTGACCAGCGGAAGAGGAACGAGGTCAGCTACAAGGCTGCCTTGGCAGGCAGTGAGTAACCCTCCTTTCTTCCTACAAGTGAAGCGTTGCAAGTCTGTCTGCCTTAATTAAGAGGGATTTAATCTTGTCACTCAGGTCAGCTCCCTAAGAAGCTGGCTCTGGCCACCACCGTACCCAAAGAGTTCAACTTCAGCACAGATGGGCGCGTCAAGGCGGGCACTGCATCAACCCACAGGGAGGTGGACTTCACTGCTCAGCTCCGCAAGCACCCGGCCTCCCCCGTAAGTAGCTAGCTTTCTGTTTGGCCACATCAGCTGCTATGGTAATTAAAGGGATAGTTCACACAACCCAAAGATATGATTTTCCACTTACCTAGGTTGTCAATTCACCCAAACATATTTGGGATTGTTTGTTTCTCTTTAATTAATCTCCTGAATTATTTCCTTCTCAGGCCAAGGCGCCGAAGGGTGCCACTGTTCCCAAGCCCTTCAACCTGTCCACTGGCAGCAAGAGGAAGGTGGCGGACCCTGTCCCCTTCATGCCCATGGCCCAACAGATTGAGCTGTTCCAGAAACGCACACCGACCCGCTACCACCTTCGCAGTCGACAGAGCCAGGAGAGGGGTGCGTATATTAGCTCCTAATCCAGCCAGTCTTTGGCATTGTTGTACATTACAGACGATGGATGGCAGTCTCATACCCTGGGATTGCTCACTGTATGCGTGGCTGTTATTCCGGAGTTAAGTACGATGTGGGGGGTGGCAGCAAATTAAAATATGATATCCTCTCTTTCAGGCCCGTCTCCTGTGAAGAGTGAGCATCTTAAGATCACCCACCCTCACACCCCTCAGCTGATGACCCGGCAGAGGAGCCGTCCCACGGCGGTCAAGAGCAGCGCTGAGCTGGAGGCAGAGGAGCTCCAGAAACTTCAACAGTGAGTCTACACTTATGACTTCTTCACGCTCTATCCTTCTACCCTCTGCATAGTAGTTATTAGACTGTTGGGTTACTTTTACCTGTGTGTACTCTCAATGAGACTTGAACGAAGGCAAAAATGTTTGCTGGTGCTCCAGCTCATCCATAGTCCAACAACCTTGAGCCTTGTTCAGGAGGACAGAAAGATAGAAATACATTGTGTAGAACACATATGATTGTCAGTTTGAATAGGGAATTGTCTCCTCTACTTATTAAATTGCTAATAAATGAATCCACCACTGTCCTGTATATTCCAGGTTTAAGTTCAAGGCCCTGGAGCTGAACAGGAAGATCCTGGAGGGGGCGCTGAACCCCAAGAAGCCCACTGTGAAGGAGTCCACTCACCCGGAGGTATTCCATATGCATATGGACAAGAGACTTGCGGAGCGTCAGGCCAGCAAGAAGCCGGAGGAGCCCGAGGAGCAGCACACCTTCCACTCCCGCCCACTGCCTGTCAGGATCCTGGAGGAGGTGGTGGTGAGTGCTACATGACCAACTCAATTTTTTTACTGGATTGTCATGTATTTTTACACTGGATTGGTTGTACAGTTTGTTTCGCGTCTGCTCCTTAAACAAAGGAACTGATGAAGACGAGCACCAATGCTAGTAGTTTGAGGCTTTCAGAGTTTTAACCTCCAGACATGTCTATTTAAAGCAGTCTAGCACTGGTATAATACTATGATGGTATATAAGATGTGATGGCTCCCTTGTTAATGGTCTACCCACACCTTTTGGTTTACAGGGTGTCCCGGAGAAGAAGGTGCAGTGTCCCACTGTTCCAGAGTCCCCTGCGTGGGCCCTGAAGAAGGTGCGCATGGACAGAAAAGTGGAGGAGGTGAAACTCCCGGCCCCGCTCAAGGCCCACGCTGTGCCCCACTTTGGCCTGCCCTTTCTGCCTAAGCTCCAGGACAAGACCCAGGTGGAGGTGTGCCCCTTCTCCTTTGAAGAGAGGGAGCGTGAGAGGAGGGTGCTGAAAGAGAAGAGGCTGGAGGAGCTGAGGCACGAAGAGGTACCCCCATTAACTGCCTTAAAACTGTTCAGATTTCTCCTCGTGTATCATTTGCCTTACATTCTATCGATTTTGGGTAGACCTGATGAATGATGCCACTAAATGCATTACAGGTGCAGTTGCCTGTCATTAGATTAGGAGAGAAGTAATTAATCCTCTAGTGGCCTAGCACTGTGTGCTTTGTAAGATTTGTGATGCAACATTCGTTTGGGATGAAGAATGATAGCCTTTTGATGCAAGTTGTAGAGCTAGAAAATGTCATCCTAATGCAGTGTGTTGGTCTGACAATATAGCCTAAATGGCTTCGTCTGTTTCATTATTTAAAATGTTAACCCCTCAGGCGCCAAAGTTCAAGGCCCAACCACTGCCAGACTTCCATGAGGTGGTCCTGCCAGAGAAGAAGGTGGCTGAGCCCACCAAGCCTGAGCCCTTCAAGCTGCTCCTCGATGAGCGGGGAGCCGCCAAGAATGACCGCTGGGAGCAGATGGTAAGACTTGCTTTATTCAATTCCTGCCCTGCTTCAAACTGAAGATGTGGCAAAGTCCATGCAGTTGCTTTCATACTTTGACCATATACAGTACATGGAATAACTAATTATGTTTGAGTCTGGCACCAGAATATGTCAGGCAGTCAATCTTCATGCATATACACACACAATCCTATTCCCTGCCCCCATAAAGTATTTCTCACATTTCCTCCAATTTGTTCTCAGATGAAGGAGGAACAGAAGCACCAGGCGGAGGCAGCCACCTTCAAAGCTCGACCAAACACGGCCATTCACAAAGAGCCGTTCATGCCCAAGAAAGAGAACCGCTCAGTCCTGGGTACGTATGACCACAACAGCCTCGCTCACCTCTGCTTTCTGCACTGTGGTGGCCATGAACAACCCTGGTTCTGGAAACCTGTTGGACTTCTTTATTCAACTCATAAAATGTTTCCACCATTTTTATCTAAGGGATTCCATCATTTTGTCACCCTGAGCAGTTTTCTTGGATCATTACCCATCTCCAGGGGAAGGATGTTTGACTCGAGCATATTTCTTCCTCCAACTACAAATGCCAACTGAATGACTTTCGTTTTTCTTAAGTCTCTAAACGCTGGATCAGGGTTGCCTACTCCTTTACATGGGCTTTGTTTGGGAAACGCTGAGCTTGGCTTCCGCACCCCTAACCTTTATTTGTATTATTTTTTGCTTCCCACCTTTCACTTTCCATTTTTCCTCCTCCTACCTTTGAAAACACCTCACCACCCAAACCCTTTTCACCCCACCCTCTTCCTTTTCTTCCAACCCCTTTTCCTTGGCACTCTTTAGAAGACATTAATCATTCCGTAGTTCCAGAGCTCTTCCAGCTATCCACAGAGCGCCGCGCCAAGGAGCGGCTGGAGTTTGAGCGGGCGGTTAATGAAAAGGAGGCGCTGAGAGCTCGCATGGAGGAGGAGCAGCGGATGGAGCAGGAGGAGTGCGAGAAGGAGAAAATGGCCAGGCTACGCCAAGAGCAGGTAACTACGCTGACCTTAGACCAGTCCCCCAAAAAGTTGGTTACGCACTTACAATAAAATAGCTAATGGGAATCCAAACAGAAGAAACATTTTTTGCAACGTGGTAGCACTTGGTGTCCATATTCCATTTTAAACCTGAGCTATTGAAATCAACCATTCTCTCTACATGGTGTGCAGGCTTTTGTTCCAGCACAAACGCATCTGGGTAGTATTCCTTTGGCTCAAACTGGGGTGAAATCCAGGAGGGACCACCTGAACTTGTTCAAGAAACATTCCTTTTCTGTTACAAAATGTTGTGTACCCTAATTAATACGTCTCTGGTGTTTGTTCCAGCCCAGCACCAACACACCTGATACAACTAATGAATTGCTTATTCAGGCCTTTGATATAGTTGAAGTCGGTGTTAATGGTTGGTTTGTTGGAACCAAAGCCCTGCTTGGACCTCGGTGTAAACGGGTGCGTGGGTGTTTGAACAGCATCTTAATGTCCCCTCCGTCCCTCAGGTCCACAAAGCCCAGCCCATCAGACGCTACAAACAGCTGGAGCTGAAGAAGAGCGACGTCACACTTACTGTGCCCCAGTCTCCCAACTTTTCTGACCGCTTCCGCATGTGATGGCTGATGGAAAGGATTTAATTGTGTGTATATAACCACTCCATTTAGTTATTGTATCTCACTTCTGTAGTCTTCCTTTTAATTAGTTTGTAGCTATACATTAACTGCAGTATGTGAATTCTTCCACAGTAGAGTTATACCTTGGCTAGTAGAAAGGGTCTGAAGCCATTTTTCAAGTAATCTGTTCTTGGCGATACTGTTTCGGATGAAAAGTACATATTTTAAATGTCTTCAGTTGCAGCTGGGTCTCCAAAAAAAACAGAGTATTCTAAGAGCTGGTAAAATCCTATGTTTTACACTTAGTGAGGAGTTCCCTTGCCATTTTAGTCGTGTCTCTGCGACGCTGCAAAGTGTAGCTCTACACACATGCAAGAGGCATTTCTCCGCTCTGTAATCTTTCTGGGGAACCACCTGCAACTGAACACTGAGATCTATAAGATACTTTAGTGCTCAATTCAGAAGTATTGTATCATCGAACAGGTTAGTTGGAAAATTGCTTCTGACCCCTTCTACTTGCCAAAGTATAACGCTATTATGGAACAATTCACAAACCTCTGTTTTAATGTGTAGCTCAGTAACTTCTAATCCTAAGAAACATTCTAACTTCTCATTCCCATTTTACCTGTAAATTTTTTGCTCGTTTGTTCTGACTTACTGTCTCATTCAATAATGTATAATAAAGTTTTTACTTTGAATGTCTTAATGTTTTAATTCATACATCAGACTTTACATCCTTACTATCTTTAAAGGAATGTGTATGTATACTGAACCAAATATAAATGCAACAATTTCATTGATTATTACTGAGTTCATATGAGCAAGTTAAATAAATTCATTAGGCCCTAATCTATTCATTTCACAAGACTGGGAATACAGATATGCATCTGTTGGTCACAGATACATTACATTAAAATAAATGGGCCTCAGGATCGTGTCACAGTATTTTTGTGTATTTGCCATCGATAAAATGCAATGGTGTTTGTTGTCGTAGCTTATGCCTGCCCATACCATAACCCCACCTCCACCATGGGGCACTCTGTTCACAATGTTGACATCAGCAAACCACTCGCCCGCATGACTCCATACACGTGATCTGCGGTTGTGAGGCGGGTTGGACGTACGGCCAAATTCTCTAAAATGAGGTTGGTGGCGGCTTATGATAGAGAAATGAACATTAAATTATCTAGCAACAGATCTGGTGGGCGTTCCTGTAGTCGGTTTGCACGCTCCCTCAACTTGAGACCTCTGTGGAATTGTGTTGTGACAGAACTGCACATAATAGAGTGGCCTTTTATTGTCCTCTGTACAAGCTGCACCTGTGTAATGATCAAGCTGTTTAATCAGCTTCTTCATATGCCATGCCTGTCAGGTGGATGGATTATCTTGGCAAAGGAGAAATGCTCACTGACAGGGATGTAAACACATTTTGTGCACAGAATTTCAGAGAAATAAGCTTTTTGTGTGTATGGAACACTACTGGGATATTTTATTTGAGCTCATGAAACAGGACCAACACTTTACATGTTGCGTTTATATTTTTGTTCAGTGTAGATTCATTTCTGCATTGAAGTCTTTTGACTGTCTGCAACATGTTGCCGCAGCAGCCTTCTGCCAAGAAAAATGGACTACAACATTTGTTTATGCCTTGGTGAAGTTTTCAGTAGTTTTAGTAACCTCTGGCCTTCGTTATGAGCTACTGCAGTGTTTCGAAACATTTTTTTGTACCAGGGCCTAAGCTATGGTTCTCTTTGTGGGCTTGCTTAAAAATACTATAGTGTAGACAAACCATCTTGGGGACCAGAGGTTAAGGCACTGAGCTAGTGGGTAAGGTTGGATGGAGGCCAAGCTGTGTCATTTCAGTAATCATACTCTTGGGAAGAGTATCTAATAGTTTAGTGAGACTATTAACACACCAACAGATGTGCAAATTAGGAGTCTGCTCCAAGTCTGGAAAGGATTGGTTCTAACTCGATTAGGCAAGACCCAGACATTTGGATCACTACCTTCTATGCCCAAATAAAAATGTTTTTGTGTGCACATGCTCTCCATCAGAGGAACTGCGTCTGTCTGGCCTGCCATGCATACCTTCGTTATCTGCTACTGTTTCCCAACCCTCGGCGCCCTTGCCCCTCGCTTGCCTATTTCTGGACCATGAGGCTGTCGCTGGAAGAGATAACGGAGCAAACCAGCTCACTGTGGCTTTCTCCTCTGGACAGGACCAACCCCTACTGTCTGACTCTTACCAATACTGGTCATTCTGCTTCTTTACCTGATCTGACGTTCTTCCTACTCTGCCTTCTACAGCTTTCATTGATCTAAGAGGTAGGTACAATTTAAGAGCTCTGAGAGGAAGCCTGAAGAGTACCAACCATTATATTTGTGGAGGGAGCTGTAACCAACTGTCCTGACTTTTGTACCATTTGTAACTAGAAACCATTTGTAACCAGCCCTTCCATTTCTTGAGGATAACTCTGCCTCTGTCTTCTGTGTGACTCCTGCTTCTAGTCTAGAGGCTTTTGTTTTGCGGAGGCCTATTGAGGACCACTGTTCATCATGGGTTCAGTGCGGTGTCCGCCACCTGTCCCACACCCCACAAACCTACCTGTCCTAGAGGCCAAAGTAGATCACTTGACTCACAAGTTGGATGAGCTCCTCTCCAGAGAAATAGGTGCCTGCACCATCTGCTCCACCTGCAGTCTGCACAGTGGCCAGCCAGAGGCAACAGAAAGGCAGCTTGTGGCCCAGTCCAGGCTGCTAGAGAACTTGGAGAGGAAGATCAGTGAGATGCAGAGGACCTTAGAGGGCCTGGCCAAAGGTAACGTTCAATCGATCTGAAATGACACATGGAAGTATTGTATTGTTATTGACAATCTAAGTTTGACTGAGCTCTCTACAGGATTGACCCATGGTTTAGTATTTCAATGTCTCAATCAATGCCGTGTATCTGCATCAAAGTTTCAAACTGCATTTCAAAGGAGATTAATAGCTGTGAAGTGGACATGAATTACAATAATTTTGTTCACAAAATGTTGATGTTACAACAACGTCCATGCTACTGTGAAGATGAGAGAGGCTTGTAGGAAATGTGTCCAATTTCCTTTGAGGATAATTCGGTTTTGTCTTGTAAATGAGGTCTGGAGCAAAGGAACCCCCACACTTGCCAGGGAGCTTCCCCAGCCCCACCCATCGAGCCACCACCTAGGACAGTATATCTGCCAGCCAGGACGTCATTAGTCACTTCTAAGGTACTTTGAGTCTGTTTCCTCATTGTGTGCATGGTTATGTGTATACACTGCATGGTCTTTTTCCATGTTGATAAATGTCAACATGGTAAACATGTACAATATATAAATGACAAAACATAAAGCAACTGTTTTAGTTGATGATTGGTCAGTGGCCCAATGTCTGGTGCTATATGTTCTCTCATGGTCAGGATGAGATCCCGGATCAGTTGGAGACAAACAGACAGCAGGACAAGACACAACACACTCCTACCACCCCAGCAAAGAAAGGTAACTATATTCATACTCGATGAGCTCTAGACCAAATGCAGGTGACCAATATCCAGGGTGGATTCAATTGGTGTGTTATTTGACAGAGATAGATGCAACGAAAACATTGACACGGCTGGCAGTAGCGGTTGTCCCATCAACGGTGCACACTCAAAAGACTTTGACTCAGACGAGGACCACAGTGACAAAGAACCAAGCGGCCACACCCATCGAGGCATCACTTAGGACAGCATCTCTGCCAGTCAGCAATTCATTAAGCACTGAAAAGGTACTCTTATTGTATGCTTTTTCATTGTGTGAATGGTTTTGTGTATACATTGCATGGATATGTGTCTACTTGATATCTCTAAATGGCAAAACCTAAAACGAGCCTTTTAATTGATGATTGGTCAGTGGCACACCTTGTGAGATGCTCAAGCGGCCTCTATGTTTCTCTCATGCTCAGGCTGAGACCCAGAATCAGTTTGAGACGAACAGACACCAGGAAACAACGCAACACACTCCTATCGCTCCTGCAAAGAAAGGTAATTCACTTCCATTTTAGTGGTATGACTATAGTCATGTCATACTCTGTGAGCTTAAGACCTACATTTGGCTAGATTGAGCTGACCAACATTCATGGCTTCGATGGGTGTTTATGTGTTATATGATAGATACAAACACAGTGAAAGCATTGACATATGAATGGATAGACATATATTAATTAAGGGGTGTCTGCAGGTATGGGAGCAGAGCAAAGAGACTGTGTTGGGGCTGCAGCAGGAGAGCAGCGGATTGGAGGGAACCAACAGGGGGTCAGAGGTCAACCAATGGCAGCAGAGTCCCACAGACAGAGTGAAACTAAAAGGGGTGGGATGAGAGAGGTTCCAGCTGTAGCGATTGTCCCATCAATGGCGGAAACTCCAAAGACTCAGACGAGGACCACAGTGACGGAGAACCAAGCAGCTGCTCCCTCAAGTCCCACCCCCGCACCAAAAAATCAGTCTGGGTTGGCTGTCCTTATGGCAACCGTGGAGAGCTCCTCCCTCAGACAAGTGCACAGCTGTCCAGAGTCCTTGCAGAGGTAAAGGAGCTTACTCATCACCTAACATACATACTAATAGAAATGATCAATGATTGGATATCATATCTATATGTGAAAAACTCGACACATCCACCACCGATGTGAATCACATTGCTTTCCACCATACAACGTATAAACGCTAGTCTGCTCTGTTTGTGCTGGCCTTCTTTCTGGTCCAGGATCCAGAGCTCAAGGCCCATGCCGCAGTCTGTCTGCCCTGCCCGTGGACCTGTTGTTGGGAAGACCTGCAGTGTGTTGGGAAGGGATAGTCCAGTTGCAGCCAGTGGAATACAGATCAGAGTAGTCCCTGCTGCAGCAGAAAGGACCCGGCCCAAGTCCCCACCCAAAACCTGCCATAAGGTCATAGGTGAATGTTGACTTCCGTGCACAAAAGGCCTTAGTGTTTGAGAATTTGGGGATTAGTATGCTAGTATACAGAGAAGTGTACTGACGTTGTGCTAATGAGTGGTGCCCTCCCAATCTTTATCTCTCGCTCTCTCTCTCTCTCTATCTATCTATCTCTCAGATGACGTTCCCCCCCAGCCGGCTCCTTTCCTTCACCACTGTGTGTCGTTGCGATCCAACCCCACATCTGACACCTTCATTATCCACACCAGAGAGGTGCTGGGGAGGTAAGCTGACATCTGTAGCCTACTGGTCTGGAATAGTGGTAGAAGTACTAATCTGTCAGATGTTATCTACTGGCTATTGGGTTTGTGTGTTAATGAGTTAAGAAAAACACATTTTTCCCTCAGCGGACGCTTTGGCAAGGTGCACAAGTGCACCGAAAAATCCTCTGGACTTAAGCTCGCAGCTAAGATAATCAACACACGGACTGCTAAAGAAAAGGTGAGTGAGTAAGTTGACTGATAAATGAGATAATTTGCTTTTTGTCCACTCAAAGCAGTCCTACATTTCATGACTACAAATATATATACTGCATATTTACAGGTACATATTTGTATGTTCATGTACACATTTGCCTGTGTTGTTCTCTCAGGAAAGGGCAAATAACGAGGTGCAGGTGATGAACCAGCTGAGTCATCCTAACATCCTCCAGCTCTACGAGGCCTTTGAGGCCAAGCACCAGCTGGTGTTAATTCTGGAGTAGTAAGTGGCTACTATTCCTTCATATTCCACTCTGCTATTCATTGTCATTGGTTAGCAAGATCTCCATTACATTGTAGTGCTTCCAAACATTCTACAAATCATTTAACAGGGATCAATAAATTAACAATTAATTAATATACTTTAATGATCTCCTGCGGGAGGATTTGGTTTGCTGGCAGCACTCAGAGACATATATACAGAACACTGAATCACCGCAAATATGGATACATTATGAAAACAAAGACAAGGTGCATTACATACAGTATACCTCAATCAAAAGTACACAATGGAAAGGGGAGAAAGGAGAAGTGGAGTTGGTCAACCTTATGTCTGTGTGTGGCAGTGTTGAGGGCGGGGAGCTGTTTGACAGGATTGTGGATGAGAGCACACCGCTGACCGAGGTGGACGCCATGGTATTTGTCAAGCAGATCTGTGAAGGGGTCAGCTACATGCATCAGATGTATGTCCTCCACCTCGACCTGAAAGTGAGTATGGTGGACTGGATGTGCATTCCAGATTTCAAGGCTCACCACCGTCACAAATGCTAGGCACATTTTAATCACTACTTGAAGCACAGTGTGGTCAGTCTCACCATAACTCAAAGAGGTATCCATGTGTGTTGTTGTGAGAAAAGTAATCAATGGTTAATTTATACAAATGAATTTGCACACTCCGATGTTTACAGCCGGAGAATATCCTTTGTGTGAATCGCACTGGCCATCAGGTTAAGATTATCGACTTTGGGCTGGCAAGAAGGTAATGCCTCTCTTCAGCTGTGTGTGTGACTTTGCAAGCTTTATTGTGAGCATTGGTAGCAGCTTTCTCAAAAAGAACCTTGAAAATGAATTTTCTTTCTTCCTCGGAATCAGATACAGGCCTCGGGAGAAGCTCCGAGTAAATTTTGGAACCCCTGAATTTCTGGCCCCAGAGGTGGTCAACTTTGACTTTGTGTCCTTCCCCACAGACATGTGGACCTTAGGGGTCGTCACTTATATGCTGTGAGTCTAATATACCAGCCTCATATTCCCTAACAGCTTAGTTAAACCATAAGTTGTATGGGGCAAACTTACTTCCATGTAAGTAACATTTCTACTTAGTGTCCCATTGACATCAATGCATGACTAAGTAAAAATGTGACTTAAGTGGAAGTGATGATTCACCCCCCATGTCCCTACCATGCATGCTTTTTAATTGTGACCTGTGTCCCTGTGTATGTGCATGCGTCACTTCCTTCATCTCATCCTCCGCAGTCTAAGTGGCCTTTCACCCTTCCTGGGTGACGATGATAGCCAGACCCTCAACAACGTCCTCTCTGCCAACGGTTCTTTTGAGGACGAGGCCTTTGAGCACATCTCAGCTGAGGCCAAGGACTTTATCTCCCACCTTCTGGTCAAGGAGAGGGGGTGAGGGCCAAAGCTGAAATAATAATCATAACACTCATGATTTTGATAATTATTACAGTTTATTAGTTATACTTCTACCCTGTTCCCTGTTTGGCCAGAGGGCGAATGAGTGCTGCACAGTGTCTAAGACATCCGTGGCTCAACAACATTGCAGAGAAGGCCAAGGGCAGCAATATAGTACTGAAGTCCCAGGTCCTGCTGAAGAAATACCTGGCCAAGAGACTATGGAAGGTCAGTCCAACATATTTCCTCCACCACACAGTGTGGTTCATTTAGTTGGTTTTGTAGTTGGAAGACACATTGTTCACATTACGGAACAGTTTTATCCTCTTTGCACTACAATCAGCTCTTTCATGTCAATTGTTTCCGGCCAACCATTGTTGATCAGATGCATCCAACCTTCCTGCCTTGCTCACTGTATGTTGTAAATGTGCTTCTGTGCTTATTGACAGAAAAACTACATTGCGATAGCAGCAGCCAACAGATTCAAGAAGATCAGCAGCGGTGGGGAGCTGACCTCTCTGGATACGGATATGGATACAGTACCTATAGCAATGTAACAATCTCACCTATTAACACAGTACCTATGCTGCGCCTTACAATGTCACCCCCTGTGAACCTGTACTGACCTCCGCTGGACAAACTGCATACTAGTAAAGACCTCCCACATAATCAGTCAGAGAAGGTACTCTTGTCATGGTCTGTCTGTCTAAAATAAACTGGCCACAGTGTGTGAATAAATAGTGGCTACACAGCATAATTTGACTCAGAAAATTAACAGCAATTTTGTACTTTAATATTTGTATTTTCTTGTGTGGAAATGTATGGAAGCAATTTCATGCCAAAACATATGACACTACATCTATAGAGGAAATGTGTTTGATAGTGAAATAACGAGAAACCAATCCAATCTAATAGGTACTTTATTGTTTACATTCAGACAATAAGAAAATGCTTCAAAGATAATATGATAAGAGCAGTTCAGCAATTCTTGTTTTGTATCTTCTTCTATAGGGTGATGGAACAAACAGCTAGAGCCTTGTCCTAAGAGCTAACGAGGATGTGATGCCTGCATTCTAGTAACGCTTCCAGCTAATTTTACTGCAGGCAACAATGCAATTGAATACAATGGAATCCTCATTCAATACAATATGATGGGAACTTAACTATTGTGCTAACATCCTTTTGTCAATATGCTAAGCTAACCTCAATACAAATCTATTACTATAAAGTGTGCGTTCGTTGAACTGACAAAAATAAACTCTACACAAATGTTTTCTCTGTAATTATATGAAAAGTAACAAGTTGCTCTTTTCTGAGGTAGTCAAAGGACGCGTTCCAGGCTGTCTACATTTCAGACAGTTGCATTGCATCAACCAATGGTTGCATGCTACTTAATCGACTGCGCAGTCGGGCCTCAGATTGCTATATCATATGATGTGGTTAGCTGATATGTTAAACACCTATCCAGGTGTTGTGAGATCTGGCAGGCGTCTGCAATGTAGTCAGTCTAAAACGCTGCCAACAAGTATACAATCATCATGGGCGTGGAGGAACTGACCTCTACATATCAGGAGAGGATACATTACATAAGTACTGGTAAAAGAGACAACGATGTTCAAGGAGGAGAGATGTTATTCCGTACTGATTGTTCGATTTCTTGTTACATTTTTACATAACAGTTACCTCCACGCCAAGAAAAAGAACTGGTACTGTAATAGGATAAGATAGAGGTAGAACGTTTATGGGTCAATCAATGTCACTGTCTGTTGTATCTAAACAAAACAAGCAATTTGATTAATAAAATCTACATTTTCACTTTAGATCTAATGGCACAAGTTAGAGCCAAAGTAACTAGGAAATAGATTAAAAGGTTATACCCTAACCCCACAGGACAGAGTACTGTATTTATCTGTTCATCTAGGAGAGCATGTTGTTGAGGTAAAAGGAACAAAACATTTCATAAGACATCAATTCTATCCTTTCGTAATGTCTTAAGTGCTTAAACCCAGTCAAGAGAGTAGACACCCAAGAGGCACAACAGTAGCATTTTTTAAAGACATCGGTGCAACATTTCACTGAATACAGGATACAGTCAATGATATGCAGTAATATGAAACCTATTTCAGTAACACTCTCTAAAGCAGTGTTTGACAAACCTCTCAAGTACCCCCTGCCATTCCACCTATTTGGTATATTCCAGAACAAGCACAGCTGATTGAACTGGTCAACTAATAATCAAGCTCTTGATTACTTAAATCAGGTGTGCTAATACTGTCTGGAACAGACCAAATAATTGGAATGGGGGTACTGGAAGAGAGGTTTGGATAACTGCTTTAAAAGAACTTAAATCAAACGTCTCTAGTTTTTGTATAAATAAGCAGAACATGATAACACAAGTACACTTTTACGCAAACTGCTGTTAAATATCTAACATGACCATTGTCATAAAAGTGACTCACATTATTGGAAAACAAGATGAGTGGCAGGTGTCATGTAGCACTTATGTCCACATTGTATAGACCTGATGCGGTCTTTCCTGAACAAAGTGCAACCATTTGGCCTATTTCTAACAGGTTTCAATAAAACTACATTTTGGTTGCTAAAAGACACTCCCTTTTCTCCTTCTGCTCAAGTTTCTTATTATCGGAGGAGGTAATACTGATGAAGTGGTTCTTTGTGTTCGACATCATCATAACAAAAAGTATTGCCACTGAAAGCTTAATTAGCATCATTTAAAAAAATGAAATTCCCATTTTTTCCATAAAAAAAATAAATGCAAGCACATTGGAAGCCTCTATGTATCACTTGTGTATTCAAGTCTTTCTAGACACTCGCCCTTTATGGGAGGCTTTATTCAAGACTATTTGGGGTGTCCCTTGGCCTGGTGTTTGGGTCACGTGGGTCACATGGTATCAGGCTGCTCACTGTTGAAAGGCCTGGTAGTAGCGAGGTAGGGAGGTGGAAGTGCTCATTCCAGGGTTGCTGAACCCCTGAGGTAGCTGGTTGTTGTTGTGGTTGTGGGCTCCAGGGCCCTGGGGTGCGTGAAGTTGTGGGGGCTGCAGGAAGGTGAGACCTCCTGGGGCCTGATAGGGTAGAGGGCTGGAGGAGGAGGGCGGCACAGTGGAGGTAGAGGTAGAGGGGTAGCCCATCACCAGACCTCCCATACTCATATGAGCACTGTAGGGAGGCAGGCTGAACGGCAAGAAGCCCAGAAGAGGACCCAGGTCCATGTTAGCAGCGCACGACAGCTCGGCTGAGGAGAGAGCGGGGCTCCTGGACAGAAGGTGGGGGTCACCGGCCCCTGGGCCACCCTGGGCTTCTGAAAGCACCTCCCTCTGAGGGGAGGCGGAGGTAGAGGAGGAGGCTGTGGTCAGGTGTGGGGGCAGCCCGCTCTGCAGGTCCATTAGGAAGCTCTCCATGTCAGTGCGGGGATATGAGGTAGATCCATGCTGGTACCTGGCCATGTGGCCATAAGGCTGCTGTTGCTGCTGGGGGAGGTGGTGGTGGGGATGGGGATGGGGAGACGGACCTGGCATGTGGCGACCCACCCCCATGGCCGTGGACAGGGAGCCCTGCATGAGGGAGTGATGTTGGTGGCCCATGCCTGGATTGGACATGGTCTGCAGGGGGTAGCTGCTGTACATGTCAATGGGGAAGGCCTCTACATGCTCCTTGGAGGAGGGCCCCATGCCGCATTGCACCGGACTTGGCTCCTCCTTTACAGGCCCAGGTGTGGTGGGGGCAGGTGTGGGGGTGGTGGGGGTGGGCTCCTGGACGTGGCTCTTCTTCAAGTGGCGCGTCAGATGGTCTCTTCGACCAAAGCGCTGGGCACAGCGCGGGCACAGAAAGTCACGGCGCCCTGTGTGCACCACCGCATGGCGCCGCACATCCTTGCGGGTGTAGAAGCGCCGGTCGCAGCGCTCGCACGAATACTTCCTCTCCCTGACGGTGGCGGTACCCTCCAGTGGCGGAAGCCTGTCGGTGTGGCTCCCCAGCTGCTCCAGCAGGGCAGGCGCCCCCTCCTGGCAATGGAGCTCCCCAGGGAGGGTGGCGCTGGGGGCAGGGGCGTGGGTGGCCAGCAGGTGGCGCCGGTAGCCCAACTGAGTGCTGTACTGTTTGCCACACTCCTGGCAGTGGAACACATGCCTGTTGGCGTCGTGGGCCTGCAGGTGGCTCTTCAGGTGCTCCTTCTGTTGGAACATCCTCTAGTAGAGGGAACGGCGCTGGGTCTTCTGCAGAGGGCGACGGGCCATAAGCATGAGTAGACGGACAAAACACTCATATGGGGTATTTTAAGAGAGGACCTTCAAACTTGACAGGCTTGGCTGCACCGTTAATGGAGAGTAGGGTGTTGAGTGCTGCTGAATGCTGCTAGTGGAGTGTTTCGTATTCTCTCCAGGCGAGGGTCTGTCCGCCTGTCTCCCTTTCCAGTGCGAGCTTCTATCAGATGGGGGGGTTCTGCAGCAGCAGCTGCCATAGCAACCCAATAGGGCCAGGGCAATGAGAGCAGAGTCACTCACTCAGCCATTAAGGCTCGGACTGGATATGGGTGAGCATCCCTGAGCTTGTGTGAGTTTTATGTTATTTTGTGTGTATATGTGCGTGTCTCCGCAGGGTAATTCTTGGGTAAGGCCCAAAGTTGTGTGCTTCTTCTCCCTGTCTCATCCAGCCACACCAGCCAGAGGAGCGGTTGAATGTGAGTTGCAGTTTTGCATGACCACAGTCCTATAAAGAAGCACAAACAAGCACATGGTTAAGATCAGCCTAAAGTTGTTGTGTGATGAAATTACCAGGGTCAAGCTGACGCCGGACACACCCCATGTATAGCACCCATCCAAAGCAATGCACTTTACATGATTTGTCCCTATACCTGTGTAATAACCATAACTATACATCATTGGTAGTAACACTTTTATTACATAGAACTTTAGTAATTACTTTGACATTTTAAAGTAATGGAGTTGAGCTGTTTTTGTGATTACACGTGAAATAAGGAAAACTTTAACAATACTGTAATATAAAAAAAAATATTACTTGGCTTTTTAAATTGAGGATTTACTATGGTTAGGCTAATTGTGCAAGTGCTGCAGATCAATATTCGGGCCATAGATAGTGTCATCAAGTGAAACCTGGGTGGCATGATATGAGCAATGTATTCTATATTAGAAAATTATCATTTTTATATAATTTGATGGGGCCACTGTACAAAAGACACTGATCTGAACAATGTAAAGCAAGGTATGGGAGTTTCACTTGGAAACGAATCAAAAGTCTATATATAACGAACATATGGTTCATCAACTCGCGCTGATCAGCATGTATATGAAGTAAAAAAAACACAAAAACATATTCACGTAGTAACTTAAAAATACAAAGTAAACTGAACTTAACTCAATAAATGGGCCTCGTGTAATTCATGATCAATGATTGAAAAATATTTAATGGGGAGACGTAATACGAAAATAAGGACGTGATGATAACATTATTATTTTTTTAATTAAAACGTTTGTGTTCTGAAATACAATGTGATGAGCGCTAACAAAACAGTTATGCTTTTCTTAATTACATAAAGTAATGAAAATAAATATACATATTGCACTACTATTTGAAAAGTGCCAAAGAAATTAAGCAAATTCATGTCACCGAATTTGATCGGTTTGAGTCGATTTTTACTATCAGCCTGGCAGGCGTATATTTGGGACCTTTCCGTTGAAAACTGGCGTAAACGTACCTTTAAAACTTTCGCGATTCGGTTCTTGGTCCTTTTCTCTCAGATGTTTTGTAAAACTATTTTTCCAATTTTTAAAAGTTGTATTATTTTCGGGCCCTGGGTTTTGCTTCCGCGGCGCTAGAGTTGCAGAGCGCTTGCATTATGGGAGTGTGACGTCAGACACCTCTTTTTGACAAACTTTTGCAGGGGTTGCTAGCTAAAAACGGTTCACCTACACTGAGCGACCTAGCATGCAATACCTCATATTAAACCTTAAGATATGGGACAATATTTTAAAACTTGGAAAAAATCTTTCCATAACATCATTGCATATACTAAAACTGTTTTGAAGGTGTTGTACTCCCAAAAAACAAAAGCGGATGGCCATATGGGCCCCACATCATGACGCTATATAAGAAGAGAGGATGATGGAGGGAGCGGACTCACTTAAGACCGTTACGAGGAGAAGATCCTCGTCGTCTTTTCCATCAGATTTTCTGCTCATAATCTGGTTCTGGTTCTGGTCAGGACTCAGGATGACCAAAAATCCTAATGCATCCTTAATCCATGTTCCAAACAGTTTCTTCATTGAGGAACTGTTTGCAACATGGATTTATGTTGCATTGGTTGTGGAGTAAGGTTGCATACCCTACTGTTCAAGTTTTTGTCATTTGTGTTGTACCAATAGCTTCAAACTATATCATGTCAATCTCACAGACTGTCTGTCCAGGTTTGCGTTCATAGCTCCATCTGCAAAATGTGTGGTTACATTTCCCCAGCCCCATTCCTCAGTTCACCAAACAATGTGGCAGGATCAGGCTGTTGAAATTATAGATTGTACCTATTCTATTAATGTGGATGTTCTCTGTGTGATTTGATTTGGAGGTATGGGAAATCATAATGACTAGTACTCTATTTATTACAGACTATAATCAGACTTGGTTCGATAATAACCAACATTATTTTATTCGCCCCTTACCCCAATGTTTGTTTGTGCTAATAAACAGGCAGTTAATGCTGACACAGACACAGGCCTTTTCCACTGTCATTTGAACAGTGCTGCACACCCCAAGCAAACTAGAGCACTGGACCATCAATGGAAACTGTGGCTAGCCCTACGCTTTTATCTAAACACTGTAGTCGATGTCATTATGTTCCCTTATGTCTTATGTAATTAAATAGTAGCCTAGAAAAATCTTATTTTTTCTTGCAATTTGTTATCTCAAAACAGAATGTCCCACTGGGCACACACTGGTTGAATAAACGTTGATTCCATGTCATTTAAATGAAATTAAGTTGAACCATTGTGGAATATACATTGAATTGACGTCTGTGCCCACAGCGGTGGTATCAGATTTTTCCTCTCCATGTTTTCCTTCAGGTTGATCTCTGGCAGGTTTGTCTATGGGCAGGGTACATGTTGATGCCATTGTGGCCAGTGCTTGCCTTGGGCAGGAGCTCACCGGAGCTGAGTACTGGCACCTCAAATGTTCTACTGCTTGAGCTCCTGTTCCTCTTAGAGAATATTAGCTCAAAAGTATTGTGGACCTCCTGCATCTATATACACTGCTCAAAAAAATAAAGGGAACATTTAAACAACACAATGTAACTCCAAGTCAATCACACTTCTGTGAAATCAAACTGTCCACTTAGGAAGCAACACTGATTAACAATACATTTCACATGCTGTTGTGCAAATGGAATAGACAACAGGTGGAAATTATAGGCAATTAGCAAGACACCCCCAATAAAGGACTGGTTTTGCAGGTGGTGATCACAGACCACTTCTCAGTTCCTATGCTTCCTGGCTGATGTTTTGGTCACTTTTGAATGCTGGCGGTGCTTTCACTCCAGTGGTAGCATGAGACAGAGTCTACAACCCACCCAAGTGGCTCAGGTAGTGCAGCTCATCCAGGATGGCACATCAATGCGAGCTGTGGCAAGAAGGTTTGCTGTGCCTGTCAGCGTAGTGTCCAGAGCATGGAGGCGCTACCAGGAGACAGGCCAGTACATCAGGAGACGTGGAGGAGGCCGTAGGAGGGCAACAACCCAGCAGCAGGACTGCTACCTCCGCCTTTGTGCAAGGAGGAGCAGGAGGAGCACTGCCAGAGCCCTGCAAAATGACCTCCAGCAGGCCACAAATGTGCATGTGTCTGCTCAAACGGTCAGAAACAGACTCCATGAGGGTGGTGTGAGGGCCCGACGTCCACAGGTGGGGGTTGTGCTTACAGCCCAACACCGTGCAGGACATTTGGCATTTGCCAGAGAACACCAAGATTGGCAAATTCGCCACTGGCGCCCTGTGCTCTTCACAGATGAAAGCAGGTTCACACTGAGCACATGTGACAGACGTGACAGAGTCTGGAGACGCCGTGGAGAACGTTCTGCTGCCTGCAACATCCTCCAGCATGACCGGTTTGGCGGTGGGTCAGTCATGGTGTGGGGTGGCATTTCTTTGGGGGGCCGCACAGCCCTCCATGTGCTCGCCAGAGGTAGCTTGACTGCCATTAGGTACCGAGATGAGATCCTCAGACCCCTTGTGAGACCATATGCTGGTGCGGTTGGCCCTGGGTTCCTCCTAATGCAAGACAATGCTAGACCTCATGTGGCTGGAGTGTGTCAGCAGTTCCTGCAAGAGGAAGGCATTGATGCTATGGACTGGCCCGCCCGTTCCCCAGACCTGAATCCAATTGAGCACATCTGGGACATCATGTCTCGCTCCATCCACCAACGCCACGTTGCACCACAGACTGTCCAGGAGTTGGCGGATGCTTTAGTCCAGGTCTGGGAGGAGATCCCTCAGGAGACCATCCGCCACCTCATCAGGAGCATGCCCAGGCGTTGTAGGGAGGTCATACAGGCACGTGGAGGCCACACACACTACTGAGCCTCATTTTGACTTGTTTTAAGGACATTACATCAAAGTTGGATCAGCCTGTAGTGTGGTTTTCCACTTTAATATTGAGGGTGACTCCAAATCCAGACCTCCATGGGTTGATAAATTTGATTTCCATTGATAATTTTTGTGTGATTTTGTTGTCAGCACATTCAACTATGTAAAGAAAAAAGTATTTAATAAGATTATTTCATTCATTCAGATCTAAGATGTGTTATTTTAGTGTTCCCTTAATTTTTTTGAGCAGTGTATAAACAGTATCGGCACCCAAAATGAGTACCAGCACCTATTTCAGTCCAAGTCAAGCACTGATTGTGGCTCATTTTGCAGATAGTACAGCCACAATGACTTGTTCTCCGTCAATTCTCTCCCACTAGCGTTGGTTTGTAGAGTGACTAGAGAGAGAGGGGGTAGGGAGAGTTGTTTTGTGTTTCATTCCTGCAGTGTGTTTTGACCCTTGACCTCGTTGTTGTGTTCTCTCAGCCTTGCATTCCAAAGTGACCCACTGGGCAAAAATTGGTTGAATCAACATTGTTTCCACGTCATTTCAACCCCCCCCCCCCCCCAAAAAAAATATAATAATAATAATAATAATAATGTGATGACGTTGAATCAACGTGGGAAACTGATTGGATTTGCAAAAAGTCATCAACGTAAGGGCATTTTAACCTACAGTACAGCCAATGACATTTCACGTTGCTTGAATTCACGTTAGTTGAAAACTCAACCAAATGTAAATCAAAACTAGACGTTGAAATGACGTCTGTGCCCAGTGGGGATTTTTTTAAGTATTTTGAGCATTAGCATATGTGCTAACATGCGTCTATAGGTACAGTGTGGACATATTTGAATGAAGCACCTACTTTTTCTCAAACAATTAAAGGAGAAGATGATTGCAGATGATTTTGAGCATAAGCATTACATGAGTTGTTAATAGTTTCCTTGTTTTTTTTTATATCAATACCAAATTACATGGTCCCTAGTTTCTTTGTGCCAATTTAGAAAACATTTATGCTTTCGTTATTTGACCATGTAAAGAAAAATAATACATGAGAGAAAAACAATAGGTTTCACAGCTTCCCTGTGAACCCCTAATAATTCCAAAATATGGTTTAGTATGCGACGTTAGCTAGCTAAGCTCATGCGCAGAAACGCGTCATCGGGTCTAACGGTCCATCTATATAAAGTTGTTTTTGACGAAAATTAAAACGTGTCAGTTTGTCACGTTCACGAGGTTGGAGTAATAACACAATCAGCTACTTAAGACATTGGCTCGAATCTAAAGTTGTGCCTTCAGAAAACGAACAATTAAGGAAGAATTGTCCACTTCTCTCATTTACTTCCCAAACCCCCGTCTGGTCTGTTGAGTCCACTGAGCTATCGGTCGAATCTTGGGAAGTATCGCGATGTTGGGCCCTCCGGGTTTAGAAACTCTGTGGTAGTAGCTTCAAGACGAGAGGCGCTCGCTCGTTACTGCGCCCCCGTATGTGTTTACTAGCTAGCTAGCTAGCTAGCTTCTTACTAGCATTCAGGCGCTTGACCGTGCACTAACGCAGAACAATCATAGTTTATATAGCTAAATGAATTAGCTCAATAAGGGGCGTGCCTACCAAGCACCAGACGAGCGAGAGAACGAGCAACTACGTGGTGGGAAGGCTAGCGAAACGGAGAGAAACAGCTCAGCTAACGTTAGCTTGCTAGTTCGGGGTTTCCTGATCCACCGACCGTATTTAGCTTGATAGGAAGCTAGCTGCTGCTGGATACGCAACTGATAACTAGCTAGCTACTAGAGGGGAGGAAATGAAGGACAAACAGAAGAGAAAGAAGGAACGCACGTGGGCTGAGGCGGCTCGCATGGTAATGCTATCATTAGTTGTAATATAGTAGCTAGCTAATGTACTGACAGCGAAGACGAACAACACTCATCAACCGAACTAAGATTGGTCGGAGCCTGGGCTGTCTGGTTGGCACTGCACGTTAGCTAGCAGGGAGTGCTCGGATAATCTCCAACATTAACGTAGCTAAATCGCCAGCATGTTAACAATTTAATTAGTAAATGCATTGAGCCCGATAACGAAATACCTTTGTTATTCATATGCTTAACGTTAGTCATTCCACGTGTGGTTGTGGCCAGAGTCATGTATTTAGATGGCTCTGGTTGTAGCTAAAATAATGTTCATTGTTGACAGGAGCATAGCTAACATACGGGTACGTCTGCCTTCCAGTTTGACCCTTTGTTTGCTAGCTAGCGAGTTAGCATAACCAACTGTATTGGTAAGTTAGCCAGACTACCAGTAGGACCACCATTCATTGAACATGTAAACAAAGATCTATTTCAGAGTTATCCACCCAAGCTAACGTTAATTCCACTGTCTGCTCGTATTTTAACACATTTAGCCAGGCCCCTCTGTGGTTATGGTCAGAGCAAGGGTCAGGGGAATACTACCTCCAGCCTTAGTTAATGTTATCTAGGTGGTAGCTAGCTACGACCAAATAAAAAGATGGGTAAAGCCGTCTTTATGTAGCTATCATCATGGTTATTGGATAGCTAAGCGGCTGTATGTATGTAAATGTTTTTATTTAGCCATGTTGATAAAGAAGCCAGCTAAGAATTTGCTTGTAGGTTACCAGCTAACGTTACTACCTAATGGTATACAAATCATGTCTGTGTTCTTGTGTAATGCAAGTGTGCTTTTGGCTTTCTTCAATGATCATTGCAACATTTTATTGTAATTCAGTTTCCCATTATGGTTTCTTCCTCAACAAGACACCCTATTCTCTATGCTTTGTAGAGTGGTCTAAATATACAGGTCTACTATATGAGGTAGATGAAATAATTTGTTGTATCAGAGAGTACTTGGATTAAAATTGTGTGTGTGTGTGTGTAAAAAGGATATAGGATTGGGAATGTCATGAGGTTGACACTCAGAGCTGTGTCTTGATGCTGAGTAGGATAATCAGGCACCTACATTGTGTAGTTATGCAGAGCCCTAACACACAGTGCCCATTTACTGCTATAAATGGGCTGCATCCGGCAACAGTCCATTAATTTCAATGGTAGGCAGACCCCTTCTGCGACTCAACTGCCAGACGAGGCTGCGTTGTATAGCAGTATCATTGGTGTTTCTTGAGGATCTTGAACTGGATGCAGTTAATGACACGTTTTATTCAGTTCGCATAGCTATAAAGCCTACCATGTTTTATATTGTGCATGCATACTGCAGATGCATTATAGTTCAACTTCGGCTAATTTCTCCTTTCTAATATGGGTGTGGAAGTTACTTAAATGTAACAGGGACACATTTTAGGGTGGGGCTCTGATCTGTTGCCAGACTCTACTTTTCTGTTCCCTGCCTATCAGCATCCATGCACGCCACAGCAGCGCTACATAGCTCAGTGCCATTTTTGGTTTTCACTGTGTGGGGAATGCATTTATTTATAAACCCAGGCCCATATGTCACTGCAGATCCTTGTGGTGAGAATGTGTTGGCTAGGCTAGCTTTTGGGGAGCTTAAACAATATTCATAGGTTAGGCGAGTCCAGTGACTTCTGAAACTTGTGCTATGCCATGGTAGCTTCTCCTCATTCTCTGAGGCATACTGGAGTAACAGACCGATTAGTGTTAAAAAAAGGACCCTTTCAAGCGTGGTTTGAGAACCGCTAGTGAAACACACATACCTAGCTTGCACACTCACACATTCAGATAAATGGGGATGGGCCGGTGTGAACTTGTGCCAGTGGACACACATGGTTGTATCTTCAACGAGGATAGGGGCACACACTTCGACTGCACCCAAATCACCATATGGAACAAATCCATTTAGGGTTGATTAACACCACATACAAAAAAGGAGAACCATCAAGACACTTTTCATAATCTTACCAACAATGTCATGTTGCCTAGACAACCATAAGCACAGTACCTTAGGCTAGTTTACCAGTTCCAAATACATTATTTTAACTTACTGCAGATAGGCCTATCTGCCATGGCATTCATCTGGAGTTTGGTAGTGGTGTGTGATGGGTTTTCTCCATGCATGACCCTGATAGGTCTAACTTATCCACCATCTGGCCCCTTGAGTTCCTCAGGGACAGTTTTCAGTTTCCTTTTTCTGCGTGGACAAGGACAACAGAATTGTTACATTGATTGCCACGTCTTAGCATTCTGTAATCAACGCCTCACCGAATCATGGTGCATAATGTTGCTCTATTGTGATGTGCATCTTTAGTGTGCGCCTGTGTTGTCAGTGTGCATTTGTTGTGTTTGGAGTTGACTTTGTCTGCTTGTCTCCCTGACCGAAATACCCTTCCTCTCCGTCAAATTTCCTGCACGTGTGTCCTTGGGTTAATATAAAGCAGTGCTCTACTACCCAGTCTGTATTATGTATTGTTCCTTCTCATGCATCCTGTCATGATGACACACGGAGAGGCGCTGGATTGATCTCACAACCTCAAGCACCTATCTATCTCTGGTCTTTATTAATGGCAATTAATCAATCATTCACTGTATTTTTAGGTAAGTGGAGATGGCATTTAAAACCACCGATGCTGCTAGGCTATGTAGTGATGTCACTTTATTATAATTAGTTGTGTAGTGGAGGATAAACACTGTTTACGCACCTTTTTATTTTGCCGAGTGTTTACCCAGCTTCTGCGTAAAAATGCATTGAAAGTATAGGGAGCGTAACTTTTTTCACCATGGCTGGCAATCAACGTTTACCCACCTATTTTTTTTACCACTCATCACTGATTCAAATGTTAGGGTACGTTTAAATTAATTGGTTCTCCTAGAGGGATAGGCCTAGTTGTGGGTGTATTCTGTGTTGTGTGCTATTTCACTGTCTTAGTGGATATTAAAGCCATACGCTTTCTGCTGACAAAGCTTGAGTGGTGAACTCAGGCGTTTTTAAACATTTTAATAAATGGACGCTGGTTTTATACACTGCCTTTTGTGAGTCTTACATTCATAAGGTATGGAGTTCACATTGTGTTGCCTTTTTTCACCTATTTCTGAAGCTGCTGTATTCACTTACTGGATGTATGGTACAGTTGTATAGTTGGAGGTATATCTTAAATTCTGTGTGTGTGGGCTATAACATGTTCATGACTGACTGTAATGTTTTCCAGGTTCTAGAGAACTTCTCTGATGCCCCCATGACGCCCAAGCAGATCCTGCACGTTATACAGACAAAGGGGCTTAAGGAAATGAGGTAAGCAACCACCACATACACTTAATTAAAGGGATAATGCGAGATTCTGGCATTTAAGCCCTTGTTCTACCACTTACCCAGAATCAGATGAACTTGTGGATACCATTTTATGTCTCTGCGGGCAGTATGAAGGAAGTTAGTGGTAGTTTTGCGAGCCAATGCTAACTCGCGTTAGCGCAGTGACTGGAAGTCTACAGGTACAGTAGCAATGCTACAGTAGCATACTGCACGCAGAGACATACACATGGTATCCACAATTTCATCTGACTCTGGGTAAGTAGAACAAGGCCTTGAATGCCAGAATATCGCATTATACCTTTATACCCTTAAAGTCCATCTCTATGGTAATGCATACCAGCAACAAAACCAAGAATAGTATCGCTTGTGTTTATGTAAAATAAGTCAATATGTTGTGAGAATATCCATGAGAAAGGAATGTTTCTAACTCAGACTCACATTTTTCACCATTCCTCCATGATCTCTACCTGGCCCGATCCACAATATGCTCAACAAAAACAGAAGGTAAGATGGCACAAGAACAAAGGGACAATATTTCAATTTTATGTTTAGCTGTCTCTTTGAATACCATAGTATTGTTCTGCTTCTCACACTCATCTTCTCTCTTTCTCTATCCCCCCACCCTGTCTCTCTCCCTCTCTCTCCTCTGTCCATCAGTGGCACAGCCCCTCTGGCCTGTCTGGTGACCATGCTGCACTCCCAGGTGAGGGGGGACAGAGTGAAAAACAGCATCTTCTTTAAGCTTCCTGGCAGAATGAGTCTGTTTACCTTGAAGGTATGGAACCAGCCCACTCCACACACCCATACCTCAAACACGCACACCCCTCTTATCCCTACCCCTAATAAACCTCATACAAACCCATATCTGGAATACACACATACATGTTTCTGATAGGAATCTCTCTTCTGACTGTCCCTCTGCAGAAGAACGCTCTGCAGTGGACCAAGAGTTCGACAGAGGCGGAGACAGCCGAAGCCACCACACCGGCTACCGCTACCACGGCAACAGCAGGGCCAACGGAAGGTGCGGAGCAAGAGAGCTGTGACTCCATGGAAATGGTTGCGGCCAGTGGAGAGAACGATGGTGTGTATGGTTGTGATCACCACATGCCTTCATCAGTGATAATTTAGTGGAGGGTAAACACACGTAAATGCCCTTTTTTATTTGGTGTTTACTTTTACTGTAAATTAGCATTGTTGGAGTTTACATTACTCACCGCCCATCTTATCAACCGCCCTTTTACAGTTTATCCACCATTTGTTTTTACCACTACATCCCTGGTCTTTATTAAGCACTGTGACTGCCCTGTTAAAAGGCACTTTGAAAACAACACAGGAATATTATCGTGATAAAGGCGGAAAGAGCAAGCCCACGATAGAATGAATTGAAGTGCTTTTAAACAACTGCAAAGCAGAGACATACATTTTTTATTCTTCTTAGGATGTTTGTTGCCATGGTTACGGGTGCACATGAAACTGCCAACCGTGGCCTAGATCTGTGTGTGTGTGTGTGTGTTTATTTTAAAGATAAACATTTGTTTGGGTTTGTGTGGGAGCTCCCGTTTATCTGAGTACATGGCTGAAAAGTGCTAGATGATAAACACACCATCACCAATTGTGATAACGGAAACCAAAACATGTGCAGTGTGAAAAGCATTGTCAGTGTTTGTGGTCCATGGACCATTTATCATCAACTAAGCCATTTGGAACCCAGTAAAGATATAACAATTTGGTATCTGACCATAGCCCCCTCTACCCCTCACAGCGTCCGTAGATGAGAGCTCGTCCAGTGCCTCCTGCTCCACAGAGCCCCAGACCAGGCTGAGTAGATCTGGAGTCTCTGGACAGGTGCGCTCCGAGGCCCAGGCACAGACCCGACTAAGTCGATCCAGACAGGTACGCTTTACCCCCCCCTCACTCCCCCCTCCCCTCCCCTCCAAACCTGGCTGTCTGTGTACTGTTGCTCAATAGGGATATTATAGGTGGTTGCTCATAGTGTGCATAGATCGAGTCTGAAGAGGTTTTTATGAGTACTAGATGCATAGAAAATGATTGCGGATTGAAGTTCCCCTTTATGTCTGGCTTAGTGATAACCTCCGCATTCTATTACCTCTCACAATGTCCGTTTCTCTCCTTCGCTGCAGTCGAGCAGACAGAGGAAGAAGGCTGTGATGATGCCGCGTGTGGTCCTCACTCCACTCAAGGTCAATGGTGAACACGTCCCATCAGGTTAGCACTTCTCTCTGCTAGCCCCTTTGCTACCCTAAACCCATCTCTCTGTACACACACACACACACTCTTCCATTTGTAGCATTACACACACACACACACCTCTAAGTCATATTCCTACGGTGGTCTTGGACCATTTCTCACCCAGCATTGGCCTCTACTGCTTTGCCAGTCTTTTTATTTATGTGTTGCATATTTACTTTTTCAGCAGCCTTCTTAGACTGTAACCTCTCAGAGCTCTTCAGGTTACTCAGTAACCTCTGGGTAACAAAAACACCTGTCTGTTAATGGCCTTTAAACTGTTTTAGTACTATCTATGGGAAGAAAGTGTAGGAATGGCTAGTGTTCCTGCAGGTGCCGTGTTGACTGAAATGTGACCTGTGTGCAGTTTTGACCGTGCTCCTCGTGTGCACCCAGAGTCTTTCTCTCATTCTGACGTTCCCCTGAAACCCTCCCCTCTTGTGGCTGATTGTCTGCCAGTCTCTGCGTGCAGAATAACCCTCCTAGCCACTCATTGTCTGAGTGCAACTTCAATATCTGTCCTCCCTGCTTATTTTTGTGTGCACCTGGAAATTCCAGTCTCATATCAGTCCTTCCCTCCCGCCTTACATTTAGCTGCCCAGTAAACCAAATTGCTCTGTATGAGGTGGGGGGAGCACTTTCTGAGATTTCTGCTCCACCCTACCCTCCAACCTCCTCTCTCTGTGTCAATGTGGGCCTGGGTAATTGCTCCCCTTGCTTTGTGTCTGTACTACTCACCCCTCCCAATCCCCCCACCCCACCCCGTGCTATGGGCTCTGCTGCCCCCACTTTTGGCTTGTCTGCCTGACCTGCCCACCCCCGCCTTCCCGCTCGTAAGTCCCCCCCCCCCCTCACACACCTGACCGGAGTGTCTCACCAGGCTCCCCCTCCCCCCACCTCTCCCCCTCAGGAGCAGCGGGGAGGCGCAGGGAAGGCTCTAGGGGGGGTCCAGGCCCCACGCTCCGTGCCCGCCCCGAGCTGGCTAGCTGGAAACGCCCCCAGCACTTCAAGAGCTTGCGTGGCTACCACTCAGGTACAGGGGTTAGACCCGGGTATAATCAAGCCCACCAACCCAACCAAACTCCCTCCAGTAAACCCTAAAACACCAACCTACCTCTCCCAGTTGTAACCCAGTTTTATTTTTCTTTCATCATTGTTCAGGACACCTTTGGCAAAGAGATATGCCTGATGGAACCTGAACTGTAAATAATTTGACAAATCTGTATATCTTATGATTTTAGCTGTCACAAATGAAGAGGTTAAACAACATAATCTGGACATAGTACACAATCTGTAGAACTATTAGATGTATGTCTCAGATTCTACACAGGTCAGCTGTCTACGAATAAGCACCAAACCTGGACTTTGGCTCAATCTCAGACTGACAGGGTGATTTGGTAGCTAACCAATGGTACGCTGGTCGCTAACATTGTCAGGGTTGCATTGGTCACTAATGCTAACTGAACAGCAGTGCTTTGCAGGTTGCTAACTGAATGCCAGGGTCGGCTAGCTATCCCAACATTGGCCACCCGGCCAGGACATACTTAACCGCTCACTGACTGATAGCTGTTGTGATTGTGCTGGCTGCTAAACTAAACGCCTGAATGACTGGCTCTTAACTGGAGTTGTATTGGCTGGCAATGGAACGGCCACGCTGTGCTTGCTGTTAGTTGAATTAATGAATTTAAACCCATATCCATTGGATAGCATTAGCCAGTTGCGGGCCTGTGGTTGTGTTTGTCTGCAGGGCCCATGAAGAGGAGCCGAGGCGGGGTGGAGGTGGACTTTGAGACGCCCGGCTCCATCCTGGTCAACACCAACATCAGGGCTCTCATCAACATGCGCACCTTCTCTGCCTTCCCAGCCCACTCCCAACATCAACTCCTGCAGCTCCTCCCCGAGGTCGACCGCCAGGTGAGGGGGCGTGCTCATCATTTATAATCATAGTCATAATTTATAACTCTCAAGGACAGTTTCCCGGACCCAGGTTAAACCTTTCCCTGGACTAAAAATATTTTTCTATGGAGATTCTCTATTGGAGTGTGCCTTTTTAGTCCAGCCCATAATGTCTCATAATTTCTTAGTACCATATAGTTTTTTGGATTTCTCGTACAGCCCTATGTCTGTGAATGTAACCCAGTATGTTCTGTCCTGTCTTCCCTCTTCTCTAGGTGGGACCTGACGGTCTGGCTCGCCTCAGTAACTCTGCTCTCAACAATGAATTCTTCACTCACGCCTCCCAGAGCTGGAAGGAAAGGCTTGCTGAGGGTTAGTACCTACAGTGAGGGAAAAAAGTATTTGATCCCCTGCTGATTTTGTACGTTTGCCCACTGACAAAGAAATGATCAGTCTATAATTTTAATGGTAGGTGTATTTGAACAGTGAGAGACAAAATAACAACAACAAAATCCAGAAAAACGCATGTCAAAAATGTTATAAATTGATTTGCATTTTAATGAGGGCAATAAGTATTTGACCCCCTCTCAATCAGAAAGATTTCTGGCTCCCAGGTGTCTTTTATACAGGTAACGAGCTGAGATTAGGAGCACACTCTTAAAGGGAGTGCCCCTAATCTCAGCTTGTTACCTGTATAAAAGACACCTGTCCACAGAAGCAATCAATCAATCAGATTCCAAACTCTCCACAATGGCCAAGACCAAAGAGCTCTCCAAGGATGTCAGGGACAAGATTGTAGACCTACACAAGGCTGGAATGGGCTACAAGACCATCGCCAAGCAGGTGACAATAATAATAATAATAATATGCCATTTAGCAGACGCTTTTATCCAAAGTGACTTACAGTCATGCGTGCATACATTTTTGTGTATGGGTGGTCCCGGGGATCGAACCCACTACCTTGGCGTTACAAGCGCCGTGCTCTACCAGCTGAGCTACAGAGGACCACAACAGTTGGTGCGATTATTCGCAAATGGAAGAAACACAAAAGAACTGTCAATCTCCCTCTGCCTGGGGCTCCATGCAAGATCTCACCTCGTGGCATTGCAATGATCATGAGAACGGTGAGGAATCATCCCAGAACTACATGGGAGGTTCTTGTCAATGATCTCAAGGCAGTTGGGACCATAGTCACCAAGAAAACAATTGGTAACACACTACGCCGTGAAGGACTGAAATCCTGCAGCGCCCGCAAGGTCCCCCTGCTCAAGAAAGCACATATACAGGGCCGTCTGAAGTTTGCCAATGAACATCTGAATGATTCAGAGGAGAACTGGGTGAAAGTGTTGTGGTCAGATGAGACCAAAACTGAGCTCTTTGGCATCAACTCAACTCGCCGTGTTTGGAGGAGGAGGAATGCTGCCTATGACCCCAAGAACACCATCCCCACCGTCAAACATGGAGGTGGAAACATTGCTTTGGGGGTGTTTTTCTGCTAAGGGGACAGGACAACTTCACCGCATCAAAGGGACGATGGACGGGGCCATGTACCGTCAAATCTTGGGTGAGAACCTCCTTCCCTCAGCCAGGGCATTGAAAATGGGTCGTGGATGGGTATTCCAGCATGACAATGACCCAAAACACACGGCCAAGGCAACAAAGGAGTGGCTCAAGAAGAAGCACATTAAGGTCCTGGAGTGACCTAGCCAGTCTCCAGACCTTAATCCCAAAGAAGATCTGTGGAGGGAGCTGAAGGTTCGAGTTGCCAAACGTCAGCCTCGAAACCTTAATGACTTGGAGAAGATCTGCAAAGAGGGGGACAAAATCCCTCCTGAGATGTGTGCAAACCTGGTGGCCAACTACAAGAAATGTCTGACCTCTGTGATAGCCAACAAGGATTTTGCAAAGGGGTCAAATACTTATTTCCCTCATTAAAATGCAAATCAATTTATAACATTTTTGACATGCGTGTTTCTGGATTTTGTTGTTGTTATTCTGTCTCTCACTGTTCAAATAAACCTACCATTAAAATTGTAGAATGATCATTTCTTTGTCAGTGGGCAAACGTACAAAATCAACAGGGGATTAAATACTTTTTTCCTTCACTGTACTATGGTTGGTATAAAGCCCCACTGATATCACATGACTAGGGGTTAGTGACTGGCTACACATTTACATTTACGTCATTTAGCAGACGCTCTTATCCAGAGCGACTTACATTATTTTTTAATTTTTTAAATTTTTCATACCCCGTGGGAATCGAACCCACAACCCTGGTGTTGCAAACGCCATGCTCTAACAACTGATCTACATCCCTGCCGGCCATTCCCTCCCCTACCCTAGACGACGCTGGGCCAATTGTGCGCCGCACACACGGGGAACTCCTTCTCTTCAGGAGTTAATTCGCTAGCTATTTATTTTACTCTACAGAAATTGCCGGGTATTTTTCTAGAAATAACAGGGTGTACAATAATAACCCATGAATTACTGTCTCTTGGGTATTCAGTACCAGAATGTACCCATTTATACTATCATATAGCTTCCTACTAAATACCATGCAAATACCAGGAGAAACAGAGTCAGTCAATACATGAATGAAGGTATTACTTAAAACGCTATAGCCAGATATGTGGGTTAATCTTGTGTAATATTGTTTGACCTGCTCAGGGGAGTTCACCCATGAGATGCAGGTGCGATTTCGCCAGGAGATGGAGAAAGAGAAGAAAGTGGAGGCATGGAAGGAGAAGTTCTTTGAGGAGTACCACGGACAAAAGTAAGTCTCCTGAATACCCCCAGCCACAACATCGGCTGTTATTCCATGGACCATTTGCAAATTACTTGATTATTTCAACTGTATAACACTTTTATAGAAGTATATACTCTGTGTACTAATGTTGTGTTCTATTGCTGCAGGTCTGGCCTGACCCGGGAAGAGTCTCTGAAGTTGACGATGAGCGACGCGGCCGATGCTGCCACCAGCGTCCTGGACAGCAAGGTGGCCTTGGTGGCGGCGGGAACGCCCAAGCGCCGCAGCGTGGGCAGGCGGCGGCGGGACGGCAGGATGAGACGGCGAACGCGGGCAGACTTGAGACGCAGGGCGCAACGCACCCTCTGTAAGACCAACTCCCCCACCCTGCAGTCCTCCAAGCAGCCGGAGGGCACACTCACTTTAGACGCAGCTTCTTCTGTCTCTGTCCCCTCGCCCGTCCCAGAGGCCACCACGGTGCAGGGAGGAGAGGTGGTGTTGCAGGCCGACTGTAGACTGGAGGCCCCGGCCCAGTGTGCCTCCCTAGAGCCCGTGCCCTGCCCTTCCCCTGTGTCTGCGCTCCCATTTGTGACCGTGCCTGAGCCTGAGCCCACCCCATGTCCCAGCCCTGTATCCACCCCATGTCCCAGCCCTGTATCCACCCCATGTCCCAGCCCTGTATCCATCAGCACCAGCGATGAGCCTGAAGTCACCACCCGCCTGCTCCCCGAAGAGCCTGCACCTGCCGTCGCCTCCACCTCCTCTCCCTGCTCCTCATCCTCCTCCTCCTCCTCGTCCTCCTCCCCTTCCTCCTCTCCTTCCTCCAACTCCGAGAGACAGGGGGGGTTCACCGCCGGCTTGGACTCTTCCTCCTCGTCCTCTTCTTCCTCCACGGCCGCTGCCACCGCTGATCCGCTGGACGATGGGGCTTCCATGGTCACCTCGGTCACGGGGGGCACGGCCACCAGCAGCCGGGAGAGCAGCCCTGCAGCCAGCCCCACCCCCATCACTGCCCAAGCCACCAAGGAGCAGAAGAGGAGGCCAGACGAGCCCCAGGCCTTCTCCAGCTTCCCCGAAAAGAGGCCGCGAATGGAAGATCGTCAGTCCTTTCGTACCACAATCGACGGGGTTCACACGGAAAAGCCGCAGCCGACAGCAGAGGAGCCCAAGGTCCCACCTATCCGGGTATGAGGTCACCATTTGTAATTGTAAGTCTTTATTGTGGCTGTAGTGGTGCAGTGGCAGGCACTCAATTTCCTAAGACCTGGAATCCACAATCTGTAAAGTAAGTTTGATTATTGTGATTTGTCTCCACCAAAAATGTCAAATCACCTTGCCAGAAACCAGCTTCCTTCTCTGAAGATGGTAAATCATTAGTGATGATTGACTGGGTTTCGGTGTGGGATTCTTAGCCAAGCAATGCATGCGAATGTCCGTTATATGGCCTTTGAAAAATCCATGTTTGACATGCTCTCCTTGTCTGTATCCCTCCAGATTCAACTCTCCAGAATCAAACCGCCCTGGGTCAAAGGGCCGCCAACCTACCAGATCTGTCCCCGCATCGTGCCCCCCGGCGAGGGCTCGCGGCGCTCTGGGACGGGGGCGCGCACCCTGGCGGACATCAAAGCCCGCGCCCAGCAGGCCCGGGCCCAGCGCGAGGCCGCTGCTGCTGTTGCAGCCACTGGGGACGGACCAGGGCCGGGCGGGGGCAGGGCTGGTGCTGGGCTACAGGATCGCAGCAGTGGAAGACGAACACGAGAGCACCCAGGACCCGTCGAGCCCGGAGGAGGAGCAGGAGGCGTGGAGAAGCAGGGATTGCCTGCGGGCTCTCATCCACCTGGAACACAACTACAGCAGTCCAAATTAGAGCCCTCCTCTACCCCCACCCCGAACACAGCTGCCTCGTCCCCCTCCCTGTCCACCTCCTCCAACCCCTCCCTGTCCTCCTCCGAGCCCCCGCAAACCCCCACTCCATCCCCAACCACCCAGGAGGAGCGACTGGGGGAGCTGAGTGGGGACGAGGGGACTACACCAACACCACCACCACCACCACCACCAGTCAAAGGCACCTCCAATGGACTCTCAGACAATGCAGCACTGCTGGAGCCTGAGTCTGTGTCCAGCCACCTCAGAGGGCGAGGCGAAGGGGACGACTGTGATAGGACAACGGCCCAAAGTGGTCCCCTGGCGCCCACCTCCATCCCAGATTCTCTGCCCAGGTTCGGGGCCCAGGGAGTAGACGTGATCAGGTCCCTGGCTGGCACCGAGCAGGCCAGGGGGGAGCACAGGGGGGCAGGGGGAGGAGGGGGCGTCATCCAGCATGGTTCCCACCACGTGGGGCCACAAGAGAACCCCCCCATCCTGGCCAGAGAGGGCCACAGCCAGGGCAAAAAGCAGTCGGAGCCCCTGGAGAGGGCGAGAGAAACAGCCTCCCTCCCTCGTCTCCCACCTTCAGTCAGAGAGGACGAGGCAGGGCATCACAGTGACTCCACGGAGACGGCCTCTGACTGCGAGAACGAGAGCCAGGAGGAGGAGCCCCACCTGAGCATGTGGAGCCACCACCTGCCCGCTCAGCGCAACGGCAACATCCAGCACCTCCAAAGGTTGTCTCAGCAGGCCCATGGCCAGCCTGTGATCTGCAGCCCCCCTCTACAGCAAAACCAGCAGCCAGTCATCCAGGCTCACGTGTCCAACCACCACGGCCACAGCCAAACGGTCATCCAGCCCTGCTTCCCCAACGGTCTGCCCAGCCAGAGTCTCATACAGCCAGGCCAAAAGCAGCAGCAGCCTGGATGCACTCCCCACCCAGACCAACAGGCTCTCGCTGCGCCACATTCCCAAGCCCAGAGGGGGCACAAAACAGACCCAATGGATGACTACAAAGCGTCCAGCCGGGGCTCGGCTGAGGAGGACTGTAGGCTGGGGCTGAAGCCCTCTCCCATCCACCCCACCGCTGGCTCCAAGAGGCTCCCTAGTTCGGCCCGGCCCGTGTCCACAGTGGAGGCCAACAATCCTCTGGTCACCCAGCTGCTCCAAGGCAGCCTCCAGCTGGAGAAAGTCCTGCCGCAGACGCACTCGTCTAGCAAGCTAGAGATCAACCGCCTGCCAGGGGGGCCCCAGCCAGCCCCCCAGTCCCAGCTCATCCGGCAACAACAGACCAGGAACCCGGGCCCTCGCTTCAGGGGCCCCACAGAGGCCCATACGGGGGAGTCCCTGGTCCCCGAGTTGTCCTCTCAGAACCAACAGAATTCCCCTGCAGGCCGAGGAGGCTCCCCTGGAGCAAGCCGGAGCGTCGGGTCCTCTCCCCCAGGCACAGTGCCCTCCCGCATGGCCTGCCTGCTGGAGGAGGCCTCCTCTCGGGCCACGGCCATGCAACAGTACCTGTCCCAGCAGCCAGGAGGCGCTGTGCCCCCCGGGGCCGTGCCCGTCATCACATCTCTCTCTTCTTCGTCCTCTTCCTCCAGACGGAACTCCCAAGAGTCAGCCGTCATCCGAGAGTCTCCGGAGAGGCACCACAACAACCTCACTCAGCCCCGGGCCACCCCGGACCTCTGCCCATCAGAGGTGGTCCCCTCTGTCAAGATAAACTGGCACCCTTCCAAACCCCACCCCCCGCACCAAAAGCAGCTCTCGCCCGCACCCAGCGTGAAGAGCGAGGTCACCTCCCGGCCCTCTTGTCAAGCTCTTTCCAAAACCTCCCCCTCTGGCCCCATGGTAGGTGGCGGGCCAGGTATGGTGGTCACCAAAAAGGAGGCAGTGAACTCTATGGATGGTTACCTGACTGGAGGAGGTGGGGCTATGGAGGGACTGCTGAACATGGAGATGTCCTTAGCCCGCATGGCTAAGAAGGAGGCGCAGAGCAAAGCTCAGTACTCCTCCACCTCCCCCTCCTCTTCATCCTCCTCCTCCTCAACCTCCTCCCTCCCTTTCCAGCTCTACGGTAAGCTGCCCAAGCAGGGCTGCGGTGTGGCGGCGCCCGGCTTCAGCTACACGGCCAACGTGTCGATGGTGGACGGCAGCGGCTTCTCGAGGAGCATCGCTGACGGCGTCCTGCAGCTGCGTCAGCGCCACAGTGCCAGCCAGAGCGCCACGCTCAGCATCCAGGCGTTCGCAGACAGCGCCGCTGAGGAGGTGGCCCTCAAGTGCTCCTGCCGCCTCAAGGCCATGATCATGTGCCAGGGCTGCGGGGCCTTCTGCCACGACGACTGCATCGGCCCCTCCAAACTCTGTGTATCCTGCCTGGTGGTCAGATAGGCGCTTTCTTTGACGTTGCTACAGTGTTGGTGGTTTGGTGTTATATGCCGTTCCACCTTCAGCATACCTGCTCCATGTATAAACTTAACTAACCTAACACACCCAGGACTTGTGAGAGAAACAAGTGTGTGGGACTTAAGGCTTTGACATTTACGTGACCCTTGGAAGAGGGTGGGACACAGGGGCTGGGTGATGCCTTGTATTATACAATCGGTCTGTATTTGTTGCTTATTTTTTCTAATGCCTTTATGATTATTATTTTTTATTGTAATTATTAATGTGAATTTATTTGGCACGGTTGATTGTGCCTTTTTTCTTTTCTCAAAACATTTACCTCATCTTGACACCTGTCATCAGTTCAGTGTGAAAATGGTGGCCGTTATTGTTTTCCTCTCTGGCCCTGCATGGAGGGGAGTAAGTTCTAGTCTCTTTCTTGCAAATAAATATTTTTTTAAATAATTAAAGCAAGCATAAATTACATTGGTCTGTTTTTTTTGTAATTGCTTTCTTTCAATTTTTCCCTGCACAAAGTCAAGTCTATACTCTGCATATAAGCCCAATATTCAAAACTAATAAAGCTCAAATTGAGCTGCCTGGTATTAACCAATAACATTTGTACTTTTACATTTTTAGTCATTTAGCAGACGCTCTTATCCAGAGCGACTTACAGTTAGTGAGTGCATACATTTTTTCATACTGAATAACACTCGTTTTGGATTTGCTGGCAGTATAGTTCAACTTATGTTAATGATAGCAGTCACGCTACAGTCCTTTTCCAAACGTATTTTGTCACACAGATATTTATTCTAAATACACATCATTTTTACTTCCGCTGAACAACTTGACACATTGTAGAACTGAACCGCAAGAAACATTTGGAGCCGGCCAGTGCTGGAGAAGTTTGGCACTGAAAACAGACAAAACGCAAAACAGCATCAAAGAGCATAACACAGTCCATCACACTGAAGTTCCAATGTAGACCAATTGGTGCTTAAATTCCTTCACAGGTGGATACACATAAATTCTTTACTACTTTGATTACAGTTCTGTATTGAGAACCCAATGGTACATTGCTATCCCACACATTCACTTTCTACCCCTAATCCAGGGTGTTTTACAGTGCCGAGGCTTTTGCAGTCTCCTATTATTTGAAAAGATTTGATGAAAGAATTCACAAAAGGAGTGAATTCAGGTAATGCTGTTTGACAATGTGGTCCTTTCCTTTCTGTACCTACCGTGTGTGTAAGTATTTACAGATATGTAAAAATGTGTTACTATACTTTTTTCATACCTGGAGCCCTCAACATTTACCCTAAGTGATTTTGTTAAAGAGGCAATTTCTGTTATGTCACCCCTGCTTTCACCAAGTACATTCAATGCAGTAGGATATGAGAAGACATTACAGATATGAACACAGAATGAGCAAATATTTCCACAACATTTGGGGCTTTCAGTCTTTGTAAGTCCATCTCAAAAGCTCCAGTGAATTGTTCGGTCACAGTCAAAAGCATCATTTTCCAAAAAATCACATTTACAAAATTCAAAGGGAATAAAGAAGGACTTGGAGACTGGGTGCCACTGTCAGGCACAAAACAGAAGATATCCCAAAAGATGGTGAGATGAGAATTCAGTGTTCAGAGGTGTTGGGAATAGTCCTAGGGGGCTGGTGGTGGTGACGGCTCTGGGGCTAGGGCTAACTAAGTAAGCTCCCAATCCCTAACTCGGCATCCTTGTTTTTCCCAACTCAACCTTTACCCCCTAGGCACCTCTGGATAGGCGTACCTGGGCTATCGGGAGGGGGAGATAGTGCTATTACAATATTGCTTTTACTTATCCAATTCTTCTAGTTATTCACTTCAACATGACGTTTTTAGGGGTCGATTTCAAATTCACCAGTTGTTGACTTGCAACTTATTAGGTAGACTGTAAGAAAAATAGTGGGAACTCATTTTAGCCATTCCGGTGGAGTTATCAGCCTATTTCTTACACATCCATTACTTTTGTATCCAGAAAGGGGAGTCAACAAGGGCATAGGGATGGGAACTAGTTAGAGAATGGGAGCACAGCTTCTCATCTCCTGTCCCTCCCTACTTCTCTCTGTAGTGAAGGAGGTACATCTTCAGAGGCTCAGGGAGCGGCAGGCCCAGGATCCTCTCTCTTAGCAGGTTCACTGGAGCCTCATGTAGAAGGGCACCGCCCTCCCTCCTCTCCTGCGCCTCTTCCTCCTGCTCCTCTTCCTCAGGATCTCCTAGAACCCTGCAGTTCCCCTCTTCTTCCTCCTCCTCTTCGGTGTCGGTGCCAGAGCGGTTGTTGTTGTTGTCCGTCGGTCCGGGGATGAGGCGGCTCATGAATACGTAGCGGTTGGAGAGCAGGGTGGAGCCACGGTGTTGGGCCCGCCTTCGTCGGAACCGCTCCCCGCTGTGGGCCAGCCTCCTCCTGGGCAATGGCCCTGGCCCCGCCACTGTCTTCTTCAACGTCAGGCGGATAGAGATGCGAGCCAAGTCCTGCAGAGTCCGCACCTCAAACATGGCCGCTGAGGAGACACACACACACACACCACAAGAGGAAACCATTTCACTCTCCCCCAAATAGTAAGTGATGTAAGTTCTGCCTTCCCATGCATTTGAGACAACAGTGTTCAACTGCTTTCACCTCCAACCTCCTTCCCCAGTCTCTTGAGTCTCCAGGGCCTGAATTCACAAAGCCTCTCAGAGTAGGAGTGCTGATCTAGAATAATAATAATTTGGAGGGTGCCTATATTTGTTCTTATATTTTTTGCAAATCCGAACTCCCCCTAAGACACCCTCGGAGAGTGGGGTCATGGCCAGGTTAACCCATTATGAACAGCGACCCTGGAGCAATTAGGGTAAGTGCCTTGCTCAAGGGCACAGACAGATTTTTCACCTTGCCTGCTCGGGAATTCGAACTAGTCACCTTTCGGTTACTGGCCCAACGCTCTAACCACTAGGCTACCTGCCTCCCCTATCAGGTCCCCCTGTCGTATTCATTATAATCTAAAATAAAAATGTATCGTAGATCAGCACACCACTACTCAGACGCTTTGCGAATAGGGGCCCAGATCTTCAACATGGTTACTCATCACACAAAGGCTCACTTGGAAAACTACCTCTGCTACAAAGACAATCATATGACAGATATGCTAGTACAGTACTTACGTAAAGGCACTGCTTTAGGTTTACTGTTGTCTCGGTGTTTTGGCAACACCAGTGGGGCAAATGAAACAGCAATTATCTTTTTGGTCTCCCAGCTGTTGTAGCCTGTTCGAGTGATCTTGGTCAACTAAGGAGAGGAAGGACAATAATGTGTTTATGTGTACTGGAAATGTGTTTGTAGTAAGCAGGGTCCAAACACACCAAGACAGTCGTGAAGAGGGCACGACAAAGCCTATTCCCCCTCAGGAGACTGAAAAGATTTGGCATGGGTCCTGTGGGGATCTATTTTCTTATAATTAGATGTGAATGCCTAGCTTAAAAAGAATGCATTAATGATTAAACATAATAGGTTTATGCTGTACTGATATAGATTGTTTAACATAACAAGCTGTGATTCATGTGAGGAACCGTTAGGGGGTAGGCTGAGACAGGCTTGTAGACTCACACACACAGCCTCTTTGTTAAACCGCTCAAGGACATGTGTACTGCAAAAGTGCTGACTCTCTGGACAAGTTGCAAAACAAATAACACCTGGCAACAGTGAAGCGCCAAGGGTCTGGGACCAGCCTGATCGCCAACGATAGGCTGGGTAAGTTTAAACCACGCCCAGCCTCTACTCTGATAGGCCTGCCTGGAGCGGGAACTATCTCTGTCAGAGTATTTAAAGAAGAACTTATAACAATGGCTCAGTTCTCTGACTGCCCTGCGTGGTGTTTCAGTGGACCCGTATATACGAACATCATATTTACCATTCAAGTGTTTGCATTAATTAAAATACTAGTCTATTTTAGAAGACGTGTATTGACCTCTTTTTGTTCCTATACCAGATTTGAATTGACGCAACTTAACAATTGGTGACCCCGACGTGATCTGGTAGAGGGACTTCGCTGGATATTGTCCAGCCCATTGGACATCTCTGTCATTGGACGGTGTGTTTCACAAAGAGTCCGGACTACTAAAAACAGGTAAGCAGACACCTATTGTTATATAACTAAAGTTCTGCACATTGGCTTTATCCAAATTAATTTTGTGAAACACCCGTTTGATGTAAGTGAACTAAATTATGAATTATTATACGAATTATTATGAGTAGATAAGCACCATATTGTGACATGCAAACCTGTGGTGAATGTGATGTTCTACCGGCGAGGTCCGTAACTACGAGGGTACTGCTAGGTTCGGAGAAAATACTGAAATCTCTCGGTGAGGTCCGTAACTACGAGGGTACGGCTAGGTTCGAGGATACAGGGAATAATTGAATTAGTAATTGCTATCGGCGAGGTCCGTAACTACAAGGGTACGGCTAGGTTCGAAGAATTACACCGGTGAGGTCCGTAACTATGAGGGTACGGCTAGGTTCGGGAAATTTTAGATAAAATACTAGTGACCGGCGAGGTCCGTAACTACGAGGGTACGGCTAGGTTCGGCTGAGTATTTTGTAGATAGGGGGAGGAATAGGAGGCGAGGTTGGTAGGAGTAATAGTAAATTGGGAATATAAAGGTAAAATAATGAATAACTAGTATGACTAGACTGAAACGTTTGAACTGATATAACTGAAATTTAACGTTTGATGTTTGACATAGCATAATACTGGTTTTGAATAATTAAGTTGAAGCAATTTGGTTTATCATTTGATGTTTGACATAGCATAATACTGGTTTTAAATAATTAAGTTGAAGCAAATTGGTTTATTATTTGATTTAACGTTTAATGTTTGACATAACAAATACTAATTTTAAATAATTAAGTTTAAGTAATTGGGATTACCATTCGATTTGGCATAACAAATACTGGTTTTAAATAAATAATTAAGTTTAAGTAATTTGAATTACTATTTGACATGACATAACAAATACTGGTTTCAAAATAATTAAATTGAAGTAATATGGTTTATCGTTTGATTTGACATAGCAACCATTGGTTAAATAATTGAAATAATTTGGGTTATTTTTATTTATTTACCATTTGATGTGTGGCACTGTAAGAATACTGGTTTTAAATAATTAGGCTGAAATAATCATATTTGATTTAAACAAACATATTAGCATATTTTAAATAACGAACGATTATTACTAATTAAAACGAAAAACATGACTACCAGTGGAGAAGCTGAAAGAACATTGAAGGTTTTAAAGTCCACACTTGAAATCAATGGAGGGAAGGATGGGAAGGAATGGAGCAGGCGAGGAGAGAAACTCTATAAGGAATGGATAGGGGATGGTTGTATACTATCCCCCGATGGAGTGCCTGTAGGAGGCGAACCAGGGAGAATACTGGAAACGTTGAAGCGGAAAACCCAGAAAACAGAGGGGGAATGGAAGAAAGAGGGAGAACCCAGAAGGGGTAAAATCAAGGAAGCAATGGAAAAAGCAAGGCTGAAGGAAAGAATAGGACTAGCAGTGTTGGGAAAACTTAAGAAAATATGGGAAGAAAAACAGAACAACGAGGAGAAGCAGGACAAGAAAGAAGGATCCAGATTGCCTACGGCTCCGCCCCCGCCCAGATTATACCCAGAACTGCCTACGTCACCACCCCCATACGAGGTACCAAAACGGATGGCTCCAACGCTTGACATTGTGGGGAAAGTCGAATATCATAAGCGACCAGAAGAGGAAGATGGAGAAAAATGGGTGAGGGCTTGCGATCTGGGCGATCGGAGACTGGAGGTAGGGGCACTGCTAGAAGGAGCAAGAGCTATACGAGACGGGGTTGAGAACATGTCCAGATTACAGGAAGAAGGAAGTCGTATGAGCCTGACGGGTGACGGCGACAGGGGAAGCCTGATGCTTGATGGGGGTTTGACCCAAACAGAACTGAAGAATCAGGAAAGGGAGGACAGAGAGAGAGAGCAGAAAGAAATAAGGAAGTGAAAATATTGGAAGAGGAAGTAAGAAGAGGCGCGGAACAGCTGCAGGAGAGAACCATACAAGACTTGAGCGAGGAAAGGAAACAAGGAAGTAGAGCAAACTCCCTTCCTAGAGGGCACTATATAGATATGGGAGAAGAGCATGGTGAAGCAGGGGGAAGAGAGCCCAAAATACTATGTGGAAGATTCGAAGGGGAATTATGGGATCAAGATGACGTACCTGCACGTTGCACACGGGCAAAAACTAGGGTCCGTGAAACGAGGGGCTTGTACCCAATGAGAGATACACCAGGGGGTGGTGCCATCTACAAGCCCTGGGCACACAGAGACGTACAAACCCTGGTGGATGCTCTTCCTGCCCCGGAGGAGTCTGGTGACAGATGGGTAAAAGCTTTTGAAAGCCTGACTGCAGCAGATGAACTCATGATAGGAGACATGGCAACAGTGATTAACAGATGTATGGGGGATCAGGAATGTCGTGAAATCCTCGCTGCGGGAGGAGTGAGAGGAAGGGTGGCGGCATCAACCCATTTTGACCAACACCATGGACAGGTGTGGGATGCCATAAGATACAAATACCCGACTAAACCAAGACCTCAGCTGATGAAAAGTCTGACACTGGAGGGGGATGAGACTGTTCCAGTATACATGAAGAAGGCAAAAGGCATGTAGAGGCAGGCCTGGAACGAGGAACCAGGAAAGGAAACCACAAAATACCTATTCCTGGCGAGCTGTCTAGAAGGACTCCCAGAACAAGTGAGAGTGGAGTGTGAGAAAGTGGTAGGCATCACTGTATTGTGCGTATTGGAATTCACTGATATAGCCCAGCACCATGTGGAGAGATGGAGAGAAGGTAAACGAAAGGAAGAGGATGAAATCAAACAGCTACAGAAGAAGGTGTTGAAGAAACAGCTGACGGCGGATAAGCCTGGAAAGCAAATGGTGGTGACAAGTACACCCATGTCTGGGGCTCCGGCACCCACCCCGGATGTGGCAACAGTAACTGCAATAGTACAGGCTATGGCAGGACTGATGACACCGGAACGGGCACTTGCCGCTCCCTATCAACCACCGCTACCACCCCTGGTATATGCCAGCCCACCCCCGGCTCCCCAAGCACATCCCGGATATCAGCCACCATATATGCCACCATACATATCCAGGTATGGGAACCAAGTGTGCTTCAACTGTGGGGGTCCAGGACATATCTCTAGGAACTGCACTATGCCAAGACAGCAATTCCAGGGCAGAGGAAGAGGGTACATGAGCCAGAATCGAGGAAGGGGGCAGTGGGCACCAAGAGCAAGGGGAACCTGGCAGGGAGGACGTGGTGGACAGTTCCAACAGCAACAACAGGCATTAGCACAAGACCAGGGTCAATTACAGACTCACCAAACCCAGAACTGGTCCCTAATATGGCCTGGGCTGGAGAATACAACAGTCAATGAAGCTGCCCGGAAACGCCTGAACACCCCTCCACTAATACAATCTACACCTTTCCCCCGGACGTGGAGCCAGTTGTAAAGTGCCTAATAGGGGGGAAACTGCACAGTATGCTGATTGACACAGGATGCACATGGTCCTCTGTGCAAGCAGCATACCAACTTACTACCAGAACACAGGCTTTCTCTGGTGTTTCCGGGGCTGTAATGAGATAGCATTTCACCATACCACTAGAGGTTGTATGGGATGGACTTAAGGTAACCCATCAATTCCTATATAATCCAGAATGCTCAGTTGGATTGATGGGAAGGGATCTTCTATCAAAACTTGGGTGTAGTATCTATTGTGGCTCAGAAGGTTTGCATGCCACCACTCTCCCGATAACTACACTCTGTCATAATACGGCCGGAAAATCAGCAAGAATGTTGTATACGGGAAACGGTCAAGAAGAAGGAGAGGAGGAGGAGCAGGCATACGTATACTGGCTGAAGCTTCTTAGTCCAGACCCACTCACCAAGGGTCTGCAAGGAGTTTCAACAATGGAAAGCATGGATACAAACACTCAATGCATACTATCCACCTGAAGACCCACCCCATGTCACCATGAACTACACGTCTGAATTTGATGAAATCTACGATGAAGCTTGGGCAGCTGACATGGAAGACAGGCGACCAGCAGTGACTAGCAATCACATGTATATACTCAAAGAAGGTGTGGCGACAAGCTGCATGATAATGGATGGGGATGTTGATCTCACAGAAAAATGGTTTGCTCTCACCAATGGTTCCCACACTGCCTCAGTACCACACGTTACCCTGATGGTTGGGTTTGGATATGAGGCAAGATCACTCGGACCGGCAGTACGGAAGGCTAGCTGCCTGAAATGGGAAAGGACATCGATTCCTAGAGTGCAGGCAGCTGAAATGAGTGGAACAAAGGTTTGGAGAATAAAACTTAACGTTGATGATGTATCAACACCTGAGGTGGTGAGACGATCCTGGTATCACGGTAGGGAGATGACCGATCACCCTGATACTCAGAACATATTGGCAAGTCTGCCTGGATGCCTGTGGTCAATCAGTACAGAGGATGTAGGGCTGGTTGATGTTGAGCCAGTTGTAATCACCATAAAGGAAGACACCAGGCTGACGGTTCCAGTATGGAGGTCTCAATACCCTTTAAGTGAAGAGAAGGAAAGGGGTATTGAGCCTACGCTGGAATGTTTGAAGAAGGGTGCAGTTCTCTATCCCACCACCTCACTATGGAACACGCCGATTTTACCTGTTAAAAAAGGAGAAACGGGTAAATGCAGGATGGTACAGGATTTCAGACCCATAAATGAGGTAACCCTACCGGATGTCAGGCCGGTTCCCGATCCTTATCTGGCACTGCAGAACATTTCACCTAACCAGGACTGGTTCACTGTCATTGACTTAGCTAATGCGTTCTTCTGCATACCCCTGCACAAGGACTCACAGCCACTTTTTGCATTTACCTACAGGGGTCAGCAGTTCACCTATTCTCGTCTCCCACAAGGTTATCGTGATTCCCCGGGGATCTTTAATTCCAGCCTCAAGGAACATCTGGAGGAATTGGCTCTGCCTGAGGGTGTGACGTTGCTACAGTATGTGGATGACCTGCTGCTGGCTGCTCCTACGTCTGAGTCCTGTTTGCAGGCAACTACAACGCTGCTAGCTCTAGTGGCAAGGAAAGGATACAAAGTCAAGAGGGAGAAAGTGCAGTGTTGCAGGAGAACTGTTCAATATCTGGGAAGGGTGATATCTGGCAAAGGACAGGCAGTTTCCATGGCTCAGCGGATGTCAATACTAGAGCATCCTAAACCAACCACAGTTCAACATCTGTTGTCTTTTCTGGGATTGACAGGGTATAGTAGAACACATGTACCTGAATACTGTTTGAAGGTTGAGCCACTGAGGGGAATCCTGAGGGAAGCAGGCAACAGGAACCTTACTGCTGTTCTCAAATGGACTCCAGAGGCAGAAACAGCATTTATCCAACTAAAGCAGGCTCTAGCCCAGGCTGAGGCCTTGTCACTGCCAGACTACACGGTTCCATTTTCCTTGGATGTTTCTGAACAGGATGGGTATGTCCATTCAGTCCTGTATCAGAAACAAAAAGGGGGAGAGGAGAGTACTGCACTACTATAGTGCGAAGCTGGACAACATTGAAACAGGACAAACTGATTGTGCCAGGCACATGGCTGCCCTTGCTAAAGCTGTAGGGAAGACTGCACACATTGTAATGCGACACCTGCTGGAAATCAATACTGACCACGGAGTCGCAGCATTCATTGGATCAAAACTATTCACCTTGTCCAGCAAAAGGAAATCTAATATCACCAAAACCATAACAGCAAAACATATCACATATGTCACCACTGGGGCCAACATGACTGACGGAATGGGCAACGGCGAAACGCATGTTTGCGAAGAAAGGGCAGCAAAACAAATAAAGGTTTGAATGGATCTGGAAAACACCCCGTTGGAAGGGACAGAGGAAATTTTGTTCACGGATGGGTGCTGTTACAGGTCAAAAGACCCGGGAGAAGGAAACATAGCGGCCTATGCAGTGGTCAGACAGGAAAGGGACGGCGGCTACACAGTACTGGAAGCAGAAAAACTGGGACCAACAGAGGCCTCAGCACAGCTGGCGGAGTTGAGAGCACTAAGGAGAGCGCTGGAACTCTGCCAGGGGAAAAAAGTGGACATCTACACCGACTCTGCATATGCCCATGGCATTGCCCACATTGACGGTCCACAGTGGATGAGAAGAGGACTCCTGACCAGCTCAAATTAACCGGTTAGGCACAAGCAGGAGGTCCAGAAGTTAATAGAGGCCATCAAGTTGCCCGGACGGGTGGCAATTATAAAGTGTAAAGGGCACAGTAAGGAGAGCACAAAAGTGAGGGAAGGAAATGACCGAGCTGACCAGGCAGCAAAGGAGGCAGGAGGCTACACTGCACAACAGATGGTACAGCAAGCAGCCCAGAGCCAATAGGATCTGACAGAGGACACAGTAAGGCAACTCCAAGAGGCAGCAGACGTCTATGAACATACCGTCTGGAACAGGCATGGAGCGAGGAGAGATCACCAAGGCACCTGGAGGTCACACACGGGAAAGACTGTGGCACCCATCAAGCTGCTCAGGTCACTAATAAGGGAAGGACACAACAAGGCACCTGGAGGATGGAGAAGTGTGACAAAAATCATAGAACTGGCCTGGTGGCATCCACACATGTCAGACATGGCTAGGGAAGTGTCAGAAAGCTGTGAGGTGTGTAAAAGTTACAACAACAAGGTTTCATTGGGAGCTGTCATTGGCAGCTTTCCAGTACCAGATGCACCATTTCAAGATATCTGCATAGACTTCACAGACATGGGGCAAGACAATCGAGTGGAAGGTAAAAGATACCTGTTGGTAATGGTTGACAGGTTCACCCGATGGGTGGAAGCCATCCCAACAGCAAGAGAAGATGCTAAAGCTGTTATTAAATGGCTGAGAAGGGACCTTATACCGAGGTTCGGAGTCCCACGGATGATCCGTTCTGACAACGGCACCCATTTCAAGAATGAACACCTGAGGGAGGTAGAACAGGTGTTGGGGATCACCCACAAGTTTGGGTCAGTGTACCACCCACAATCGCAGGGTTTGGTAGAGAGGGCTAATCAATCTCTGAAACGGAAAATGGCTAAGATAATAGCAGGGACAAAATTGAAATGGATAGATGCGCTACCTTTGGCCCTTATGTCAATGAGAAACTCACCCGGTTCCGACACACACCTCACACCCCATGAACTATTGACAGGACGTAGAATGCCAGGACCGCCAGCAGACAATTTGAGTCTGCCTAGGTTAGACATTGCTAAAATCAGATACACAGACTACATGCAGGCGCTAACCTCTCTTGTCGAAAGACTGTCCAAACAGGTGGTGGAGATCCGCACACCTGCTGTTGAAACCACGGACGAGAACAGAGACATCCTAGTGGGAGATTGGGTGAGAGTAAAGGTGCATTCCAGGAAGTAGACGGAACCGAGGTGGGTAGGACCGTTCCAGGTGAAGGAGGTATCGAGTCACTTACTGAGAGTGAATACAAGTAAGAAGGACGTGTGGTATCATAGAACACACTGTGCAAAAGACACTGTCCCGGGGAGGACTCTAGACCAGGTACAGCAAGACCTAGCCACAGGCTAGAAAATGAGGGTGCTATGGGTAGTATGGGGACTGTGGACAATGTGGGGGGGTCATAGCTCAAGTAACAGGGGGCATAGCATAGTTATCACTCTGGAGGAAGGGGGGTCTCAAGTGGTGACTACATGGTCACCAATGTAGGAACCTTTTGGGAGTGGCGAAGAGGCTACCCATATACATTAAAGGATGTGTCTAACACAACCAGGTTCTCAATGATATGGGGTGTGCAGGGATCAGCAAGCAGCGTGTGTAAAGGTGATGAAATCCTACTAACCATACAGAATGTTAAACCCACAGATGCTGGAGCATATACACTGGGAGGGAGACGGTACGGGGCTGATGTTATGGGACTCTTTGAGTTAAAGGTTACCCCGCGGACACCCCGTGGGGACACCCAGGAAGGGGGAAACGGCACTGGCTCTCCGAACACGCTAAGTACTACCACTCCTCGAACACAAATTCAAACGACCAAGGTACAAAATCCACTGAGGGTTGTAAATGTGAAGGATATTACTGACAGTGACCAGTTGGGAACCGAGACAGTGTATGAAGGGAGGGAGAATATGTGTCTGGCTTATATGAGATATACTGCTAGAACATTAAAGAAAAAGGATTGTGTTATCTGTGGACGTGCTAGACCTGAATTGGCAACCCACCCCTTTGCACTAGGAGAAGGGGAAGGGTGGTTTTATCATTCTCAACCTAATATAACCCTGTGTAAAGCTCTGAGTTTGGTGTTTACGGAAGTACCGCCTCAGAAGGCTCCAGGAGGGGTTAAGGCCTATGGGGGTAACTATAGTGGTTCGAATCCAGGCTCTGTCGCAGCCGGCCGCGACCGGGAGACTCATGGGCGGCGCACAATTGGCCCAGCGTCGTCCAGGGTAGGGGAGGGAATGGCCGGCAGGGATGTAGCTCAGTTGATAGAGCATGGCGTTTGCAACGCCAGGGTTGTGGGTTCGATTCCCAGGGGGGGGCCAGTATAAAAAAAAAAAATGTATTCACTAACTAAGTCGCTCTGGATAAGAGCGTCTGCTAAATGACTAAAATGTAAATGTAAATATATAGTTGCATTACTAGAACGGGTAAGGGTATTAATTATGGTCATTTGCCTGAAGCTGACTGTAGTAGTTATGTAACCGCTAACAGCACCTGGCCAGGGGAGGGCAAGAATCAAACTAGAGGGGTAGCTGATGTATGGTGGATGTGTGGGCCTAATAGAAAGTTAACACCAATTCTTAGGGGTGACTGGCAGGGCACGTGTGCGCTCACCAGTCTGATTATCCCACTGACCATTATTGATGTGACTGCAGACCAGCTATTGGGGCCCACTCAGATGGAGAGGGAAGAAGGGGCCGGGGTTAGAAGACAGAGACGTAGTGCCCCTTGGTCAGAAGGTGAGGATATCCATTCTAACCTGCTGGGAGTACCAGTAGGGATCCCCCTGGAGTTCCAGGCTCTTAACAGGAATGATGGTCTGTGGCATCCGATTCCAATTATAGGTCCGGCTATCGATGCTGCTAAACAGCGTTCCTGGATCAACTACATTTTCTATAACCAGCAAAGGTTTGTGAATTATACCCTCACAGCCTTGACCGGGATGGCTGAACAGCTGGAAGCTACCACTAGGGTGGCTAGACGGAACCGATTGGCATTAGACATGATCCTGGCTTATCAGGGGGGAGTGTGTAAGATGTTCGGAGAGCAGTGTTGTACCTTCATTCCCAATAACACCAGCCCCGATGGTAGCATTACTAAAGCCTTGACAGGTTATCTGCTGAAATGAAGAATGTGGCTGGGGTAAGTGAGTGGAGTTGGATGAAGGCCCTTTTTGGCAGGTATGCTGCACTGGTGGTTACTGGATTTCTGACCCTAATCGTTATGTTTTTAATTTTGATGTGCTGTGCTGCCTGTATTATCCCTTGTCTGAGAAAGTCTGTTACAGATGTCGTGCACGCTGCTGGTATGATGCCTTTGCTGGAGGCTCAAGAAGGAGATGCAGAAACTGAGTTGACTAAGGATGACCCTTGGTTTGCTATTGGTGAGGTGGTGGAGTGACACCCTAGTGGGTGTCTAAAGGGGGAATCAAAATTCCCTGTTTGTGTTTTTATGTTTTATAAATCCATTTTAACCATTGTGAATGTTTGTCTTTCCTTATGTGAAGGTTTGAAGTTCCTGGGTGGCTGGTAGCCAACCTAGTAAAAGTTAGGTGTAGATGGAAGGACTGAAGGTTTTTATTTTTTATTATCATTATCTCTGCCTATTAATAAAAGTACCTATTAATAAAAGTGCCTATTAAAAGTATTTTTGTTTAGTGGGTGACACCCTAGTGGGTGTCAAAAGGGGGAATCCTAAATTTCCCTGAAATTTCTTATTTTGGGTTCACACCCAGCGGGTGTGAAAAGGGGGATTGTGGGGATCTATTTTCTTATAATTAGATGTGAATGCCTAGCTTAAAAAGAATGCATTAATGATTAAACATAATAGGTTTGTGCTGTACTGATATAGATTGTTTAACATAACAAGCTGTGATTAATGTGAGGAACCGATAGGGGGTAGGCTGAGACAGGCTTGTAGACTCACACACACAGCCTCTTTGTTAAACCGCTCAAGGACATGTGTACTGCAAAAGTGCTGACGCTCTGGACAAGTTGCAAAACAACTAACACCTGGCAACAGTGAAGCGCCAAGGGTCTGGGACCAGCCTGAGCGCCAACGATAGGCTGGGTAAGTTTAAACCACGCCCAGCCTCTACTCTGATAGGCCTGCCTGGAGCGGGAACTATCTCTGTCAGAGTATTTAAAGAAGAACTTATAACAATGGCTCAGTTCTCTGACTGCCCTGCATGGTGTTTCAGTGGACCCGTATATACGAACATCATATTTACCATTCAAGTGTTTGCATTAATTAAAATACTAGTCTATTTTAGAAGACGTGTATTGACCTCTTTTTGTTCCTATACCAGATTTGAATTGACGCAACTTAACAGTCCTCAGATCCTCAATAAGTTCTACAGCTGCACCATCGAGAGCATCCTGACTGGTTGCGTCACTGCCTGGTATGGCAACTGCTCGGCCTCCGACCGCAAGGGACTACAGAGGGTAGTGCGTACGGCCCAGTACATCACTGGGGCCAAGCTTCCTGCCATCCAGGACCTCTTTACCAGGCGGTGTCAGAGGAAGGCCCTCAAAATTGTCAAAGACTCCAGCCACCCTAGTAATTGACTGTTCTCTCTGCTACCGCACGGCAAGTGGTACCGGAGCGCCAAGTCTAAGTCCAAAAGGCTTCTTAACAGCTTCTACCCCCAAGCCATAAGACTCCTGAACAGCTAATCAAATGGCTACCCGGACTATTTGCATGGTTCCCCCCCACCCCCTCTTTTACACTGCTGCTACTCTCTATTTATTATCTATGTATAGTCACTTTAACTCTACCTACATGTACATATTACCTCAATTACCTCGACTAACCTGTGCCCCCGCACATTGACTCTGTACCAGTAGCCCTTGTATATAGCCTCACTACTGTTATTTTACTGCTGCCCTTTCATTATTTGTAATTTTTATTTTTTACTTATCTATTTTTCACTTAACACTTCTTTTTCTTTAAACTGCATTGTTGGTTAAGGGCTTGTAAGTAAGCATTTCACTGTAAGGTCTACACCTGTTGTATTTCGGCGCATGTGACAAATAAAATGTGATTTAAGAAATACATCAAAAATAGATAAGATCTTGCTACCATGGAAAGGTAAATATCTGTCTATTTGTGGAAAAATCACCCTGATTAACTCTTTAGTATTATCCCAGTTTACCTATTTGGTTATGGTCTTGCCTACGCCTAGCGAACAGTTTTTAAAATGATAGGAGAAAAAAATATTCTTATTTTATTTGGAACAGCAAGCCAGACAAAATTAAATGGGCCTATTTATATAATGAATATGAATTCGGAGGACAGAAATGATTAAATATTAAAGCATTAGACCTATCACTAAAAGCTTCAGTCATACAAAAGGTATACTTAAATTCGAACTGGTTCTCTAGCAAATTAGTAAGATTGTCTCACCCAATGTTCAAGAATGGCCTTTTTCCCATTATTCATGACAAACTCTCACTTTCAGTTATTTGAAAAGGAAATCATCTCCCAAATATCACTATTTCTAAAACAAGCCATAGAAAGTTGGTTGCAATTTCAATTGAATCCTCCAGAAACGACAGAACAAATAATGCAACAAATATTGTGGTTAAACTCAAATATACTAATTGATAAAAAGCCAGTATTTTTTTATTTTATTTTTTAAAAAGGTATAATCTTCGTAAATGATATAATAGGTAGGACTGGTGGAGTTATGTCGCACATGTAGCTAACAAAAACATATGGAAATGTCTGCTCTACCCAAAATAACAACCAAATAATTGCAGCATTACCGCAAAAATGGAAGAGGAAAGTGGAAAAAGTAAGGAACTTGTCTGTCGGCCCTGCATTAAAGAACATACAGTTGAAGTCGGAAGTTTACATTCACTTAGGTTGGAGTCATTAAAACTCATTTTTCAACCACTCCACAAATTTCTTGTTAACAAACTATAGCAAGTCGGTTAGGACATCTACTTTGTGCATGACATCTACTTTGTGCAAGTAATTTTTCCAACAATTGTTGACAGACAGATCATTTCACTTATAATTCACTGTATCACAATTCCAGTGGGTCAGAAGTTTAAATACACTAAATTGATTGTGCCTATAAACAGCTTGGAAAATTCCATTAAATGATGTCATGGCTTTAGAAGCTTCTGATAGGCTAATTGACATCATTTGAGTCAATTGGAGGTGTACCTGTGGATGTATTTCAAGGGCTACCTTCAAACTCAGTGCCTCTTTGCTTGACATCATGGGAAAATCAGAATAAATCAGCCAAGACCTCAGAAAAAAAAATTGTAGACCTTCACAAGTCTGGTTCATCCTTGGGAGCAATTTCCAAACGCCTGAAGGTACAACGTTCATCTGTACAAACAATAGTATACAAGTATAAACACCATGAGACCACGCAGCTGTCATACCGCTCAGGAAAGAGACGCATTCTGTCTCCTAGAGATGACCGTACTTTGGTGCGAAAAGTGCAAATCAATCACAGAACAATAGCATAGGACCTTGTGAAGATGTTGGAGGAAACCGGTACAAAAGTACAGTGAGGGAAAAAAGTATTTGATCCCCTGCTGATTTTGTACATTTACCCACTGACAAAGACATGATCAGTCTATAATTTTAATGGTAGGTTTATTTGAACAGTGAGAGACAGAATAACAACAACAAAATCCAGAAAAACGCATGTCAAAAATGTTACAAATTGATTTGCATTTTAATGAGGGAAATAAGTATTTGACCCCTCTGCAAAACATGACTTAGTACTTGGTGGCAAAACCCTTGTTGACAATCACAGAGGTCAGACGTTTCTTGTAGTTGGCCACCAGGTTTGCATACAACTCAGGAGGGATTTTGTTCCACTCCTCTTTGAAGATCTTCTCCAAGTCATTAAGGTTTCGAGGCTGACGTTTGGCAAATCGAACCTTCAGCTGCCGCCACAGATTTTCTATGGGATTAAGGTCTGGAGACTGGCTAGGCCACTCCAGGACCTTAATGTGCTTCTTCTTGAGCCACTCCTTTGTTGCCTTGGCCGTGTGTTTTGGGTCATTGTCATGCTGGAATACCCATCCACGACCCATTTCCAATGACCTGGCTGAGGGAAGGAGGTTCTCACCCAAGATTTGACGGTACATGGCCCCGTCCATCGTCCCTTTGATGCAGTGAAGTTGTCCTGTCCCTTTAGCAGAACCCCCCCCCCAAAGCATAATGTTTCCACCTCCATGTTTGACGGTGGGGATGGTGTTCTTGGGGTCATAGGCAGCATTCCTCCTCCTCCAAACACGGCGAGTTGAGTTGATGCCAAAGAGCTCGATTTTGGTCTCATCTGACCACAACACTTTCACCCAGTTCTCCTCTGAATCATTCAGATGTTCATTAGCAAACTTCAGACGGCCCTGTATATGTGCTTTCTTGAGCAGGGGGACCTTGCGGGCGCTGCAGGATTTCAGTCCTTCACGGCATAGTGTGTTACCAATTGTTTTCTTGGTGACTATGGTCCCAGCTGCCTTGAGATCATTGACAAGATCCTCCTGTGTAGTTCTGGGCTGATTCCTCACCGTTCTCATGATCATTGCAACTCCACGAGGTGAGATCTTGCATGGAGCCCCAGGCAGAGGGAGATTGACAGTTATTTTGTGTTTCTTCCATTTGCGAATAATCGCACCAACTGTTGTCACCTTCTCACCAAGCTGCTTGGCGATGGTCTTGTAGCCCATTCCAGCCTTGTGTAGGTCTACAATCTTGTCCCTGACATCCTTGGAGAGCTCTTTGGTCTTGGCCATGGTGGAGTGTTTGGAATCTGATTGATTGATTGCTTCTGTGGACAGGTGTCTTTTATACAGGTAACAAACTGAGATTAGGAGCACTCCCTTTAAGAGTGTGCTCCTAATCTCAGCTCGTTACTTGTATAAAAGACACCTGGGAGCCAAAAATCTTTCTGATTGAGAGGGGGTCAAATACTTATAAATTGATTTGCATTTTAATGAGGGAAATAACATTTTTGACTTGCATTTTTCTGGATTTTTTTGTTGTTATTCTGTCTTTCACTGTTCAAATAAACCTACCATTAAAATTATAGACTAATCATGTATTTGTCAGTGGGCAAACGTACAAAATCAGCAGGGGATCAAATACTTTTTTCCCTCACTGTATCTATATCCACAGTAAAACGAGGCCTATATCGACATAACCTGAAAGGCCGCTCAGCAAGGAAGAAGCCACTGCTCCAAAACCGCCATAAAAAAGCCAGAATACGTTTTGCAACTGCACATGGGGACAAAGATCGTACTTTTTGGAGAAATGTCCTCTGGTCTGATGAAACAAAAATAGAACTGTTTGCCCATAATGACCATCGTTATGTTTGGAGGAAAAAGGGGGTTGCTTGCAAGCCGAAGAACACCATCCCAACCGTGAAGCACGGGGGTGGCAGCATCATGCTGTGGGGGTGCTTTGCTGCAGGAGGGACTGGTGCACTTCACAAAATAGATGGCATCATGAGGAAGGAAAAGTATGTGGATATATTGAAGCAACATCTCAAGACATCAGTCACAAAGTTAAAGCTTGGTTGCAAATGGGTCTTCCAAATGAACAATGACCCCAAGCACACTTCCAAAGTTGTGACAAAATGGCTTAAGGACAACAAAGTCAAGGTATTGGACTGGCCACCACAAAGCCCTGAACTCAATCCTATAGAACATTTGTGGGCAGAACTGAAAAAAAGTGTGCGAGCAAGGAGGCCTACAAACCTGACTCAGTTATACCAGCTCGGTCAGGAGGAATGGGCCAAAATTCACCACACTTATTGTGGGAAGCTTGTGGAAGGCTACCCGAAACATTTGACTCAAGTTAAACAATTTAAAGGCAATGCTACCAAATACTAATTGACTGTATGTAAACTTCTGACCCACTGGGAATGTGATGAAATAAATAAAAGCTGAAATAAATCATTCTCTCTACTATTATTCTGACATTTCACATTCTTAAAATAAAGTGGTGATCCTAACTGACCTAAAACAGGGAATTTTTACTAGGATTAAATGTCAGGAATTGTGAAAAACTGAGTTTAAAATGTATTTGGCTAAGGTGTATGTAAACTTCCGACTTCAACTGTAATTAGTTAAAGAAAATATGTGTTTATATGTATGTATGTATGTATGTATGTATGTATGTATGTATGTATGTATGTATGTATGTATGTATGTATGTATGTCTATATATGTATGTATATATACAGCTGTGGAAAAAATTAAGAGACCACTGCAAATTTTTCTTAAATCAGCATCTCTACAAATATTACAGCCATTCCATTCCAGTGTCTGTTGAATTCCAACACAGGCACACCTCATTCTACTGAATTAGGTACTGATTAGGTGATCACCTGAACCAAATCTTATTTAACGAGGAAAAGTATAAAAACCACTGCTGTGGTCATCACTATCCTCTTGCAATAGGACCAGCTGGATGGCAAAAACAGTGCTAATAGTACCTCAAAAGTAATATTAATTAAAAAAGAACTATTGACCATGCCAAAAGAGTTGAAAAGGAAAGTTTTGAGTGAGGAAAAGAAGGGTTCAATTCTGGCTTTACTGGCAGAGGGATACAGTGAGCGTCAGGTTGCTTTCAAAGTTTCAATTTTCAAAGACGGCGGTTCATAAGAACAAGGTCAAACAGCAGACATTGGGGACAACAAAGCTACAGACCGGCAGAGGGCGAAAACGACTCTCTACTGACCGGGATGACCGCCAACTCATTCGAATGTCACTCAACAACCATAGGATGACATCAAGTGACCTACAAAAAGAATGGCAAACGGCAGCTGGGGTGAAGTGCACGGCGAGGACAGTTCGAAACAGGCTCCTAGGGGCAGGGCTGAAGTCGTGCAAAGCTAGAAAAAAGCCCTTCATCAATGAGAAGCAAAGAAGAGCCAGGCTGAGGTTTGCAAAAGACCATAAGGATTGGACCGTAGAGGACTGGAGTAAGGTCATCTTCTCTGATGAATTCAATTTTCAGCTTTGCCCAACACCTGGTCGTCTAATGGTTAGACGGAGACCTGGAGAGGCCTACAAGCCACAGTGTCTCACACCCACTGTGAAATTTGGTGGAGGATCGGTGATGATCTGGGGGTGCTTCAGCAAGGCTGGAATCGGGCAGATTTGTCTTTGTGAAGGACGCATGAATCAAGCCACCTACAAGGTTGTCCTGGAAGAAAACTTGCTTCCTTTTGCTCTGACTTTGTTCCCCAACTCTGAGGATTGTTTTTTTTCCCAGCAGGACAATGCACCATGCCACACAGCCAGGTCAATCAAGGTGTGGATGGAGGACCACCAGATCAAGACCCTGTCATGGCCAGTCCAATCTTCAGACCTGAACCCCATTGAAAACTTCTGGAATGTGATCAAGAGGAAGATGGATGGTCTCAAGCCATCAAACAAAGCTTGAATTTTTGTGCCAGGAGTGGCATAAAGTCACCCAACATCAATGTGAAAGACTGGTGGAGAGCATGCCAAGACGCATAAAAGCTGTGATTGAAAATCTGGGTTTTTCCACCAAATATTGATTTCTGAACTCTTCCTAAGTTAAAACATTAGTATTGTGTTGTTTAAAAATGAATATGAACTTATTTTCTTTGCATTATTCGAGGTCTGACAACACTGCATCTTTTTTGTTATTTTGACCAGTTGTCATTTTCTGCAAATAAATGCTCTAAATGACAATATTTCTATTTGGAATTTGGGATAAATGTTGTCAGTAGTTTATAGAATAAAACAAAAATGTAATTTTAACCCAAACACATACCTATAAATAGTAAAACCAGAGAAACTGATCATTTTGCAGTGGTCTCTTAATTTTTTCCACATCTGTGTGTGTGTGTGTGTGTGTGTGTGTGTGTGTGTGTGTGTGTGTGTGTGTGTGTATATATATATATATATATATATGCAAGAAAGAAAAAACATGGGGGATTGGAAGTGATGCAGACAATTTCATTGATGGAAGTTACAATCTATCTGCAATATTAAAGCTGATCTACCCCCCCCCCCAATTTTTTTAAAATAAAATATACATCTACAGTGCATTCGAAAAGTATTCAGACCCCTTCCCTTTTTCCACATTTTGTTACGTTACAGCCTTATTCTAAAATGGATTAAAAATAATAATAATCATCAATCTACACACAATACCCCATAATGAAAGGTTTTTAGAATTTACCTAAGTATTTTGACCTTTTGCTAGGAGACTCTAAATTGCGCTCAGGTGCATCCTGTTTCCATTGATCATCCTTGATGTTTCTACAATTGATTGGACATTAATTGGAAAGGCACACACCTGTCTATAAAAAGGTCCCACAGTTGACAGTACATGTCAGAGCAAAAACCAAGCCAAGAGTTCGAAGGAATCGTCCGTAGAGCTCAGAGACAAAATTGTGTCGAGGCACAGATATGGGGAAGGGTACCAGAAAATGTCTGCAGCATTGAAGGTCCCCAAGAACACAGTGGCCTCCATCATTCTTAAATGGAAGAAGTTTGGAACCACTATGACTCTTCCTAGAGCTGGCCGCCCGGCCAAACTGAGCAATCGGGGGAGAAGGGCCTTGGTCAGGGAGGTGACCAATAACCCGATGGTTACTCTGACAGAGCTCCAGTGTTCCTCTGTGGAGATGGGAGAACCTTCCAGAAGGACAACCATCTCTGCAGCACTTCACCAATCAGGCCTTTATGGTAGAGTGGCAGACGGAAGCCACTCCTCAGTAAAAGGACTCTCAGACCATGAGAAACAACATTCTCTGGTCTGATGAAACCAAGATTGAACTCTTTGGCCTGAATTTTTATTTAACCTTTATTTAACCAGGTAAGCCAGTTGAGAACAAGTTCTCATTTACAACTGTGACCTGGCCAAGATAAAGCAAAGCAGTGCGATAAAAACAACAACACAGAGTTACATATGGGGTAAAAAAACAAAGTCAAAAAAATACAACAGAAAATATATATACAGTGTGTGCAAATGTAGCAAGTTATGGAGGTAAGGCAATAAATAGGCTATAGTGCAAAATAATTACAATTAGTATTAACACTGGAATGCTAGATGTGCAAGAGATTATGTGCAAATAGAGATACTGGGGTGCAAAAGAGCAAAATAAATAACAATATAGGGATGAGGTAGTTGGGTGGGATAATTTCAGATGGGCTGTGTACAGGTGCAGTGATCGGTAAGGTGCTCTGACAACTGATGCTTAAAGTTAGTGAGAGAGATAAGAGTCTCCAGCTTCAGAGATTTTTGCAATTCGTTCCAGTCATTGGTAGCAGAGAACTGGAATGGCGGCCAAAGGAGGTGTTGGCTTTGGGGATGACCAGTGAGATATACCTGCTGGAGCGCAGACTACGGGTGGGTGCTGCTATGGTGACCAATGAGCTAAGATAAGGCGGGGATTTGCCTAGCAGTGATTTATAGATGGCCTGGAGCCAGTGGGGTTTACGACGAACATGTAGTGAGGACCAGCCAACAAGAGCGTACAGGTCACAGTGGTGGGTAGTGTATGGGGCTTTGGAGACAAAACGGATGGCACTGTGATAGACTACATCCAATTTGTTGAGTAGAGTGTTGGAGGCTATTTTGTAAATGACATCGCCGAAGTCAAGGATCGGTAGGATAGTCAGTTTTACGAGGGCATGTTTGGCAGCATGAGTGAAGGAGGCTTTGTTGCGAAATAGGAAGCCGATTCTAGATTTAACTTTGGATTGGAGATTCTTAATGTGAGTCTGGAAGGAGAGTTAACAGTCTAACCAGACACCTAGGTATTTGTAGTTGTCCACATACTCTAGGTCAGACCCGTCGAGTGTAGTGTTTCTAGTCAGGTGGGCGGGTGCCAGCAGCGTTCGATTGAAGAGCATGCATTTAGTTTTACTAGTGTTTAAGAGCAGTTGGAGGCTACTGAAGGAGTGTTGTATGGCATTGAAGCTCGTTTGGAGGTTTGTTAACACAGTGTCCAATGAAGGGCCAGATGTATACAAAATGGTGTCGTCAGCGTAGAGGTGGATCTGAGAGTCACCAGCAGCAAGAGCGACATCATTGATATACACAGAGAAAAGAGTCGGCCCAAGAATTGAACCCTGTGGCACCCCCATAGAGACTGCCATAGGTCCAGACAACAGGCCCTCCGATTTGACACATTGAACTCTATCTGAGAAGTAGTTGGTGAACCAGGCGAGGCAGTCATTTGAGAAACCAAGGCTATTTAGTCTGCCAATAAGAATGCGGTGGTTGACAGAGTCGAAAGCCTTGGCCAGGTCGATGAAGGCGGCTGCACAGTACTGTCTATTATCGATCGCGGTTATAATATCGTTTAGGACCTTGAGCGTGGCTGAGGTGCACCCATAACCAGCTCGGAAACCGGATTGCATAGAGGAGAAGGTACGGTGGGATTCGAAATGGTCGGTGATCTGTTTGTTAACTTGGCTTTCAAATACTTTCAAAAGGCAGGGCAGGATGGATATAGGTATGTAACAGTTTGGATCTAGAGTGTCACCCCCTTTGAAGAGGGGGATGACCGCGGCAGCTTTCCAATCTCTGGGGATCTCAGATGTTACGAAAAAGAGGTTGAACAGGCTAGTAATAGGGGTTGCGACAATTTCGGCGGCTAGTTTTAGAAAGCAAGGGTCCAGATTGTCTAGCCCAGCTGATTTGTAGGGGTCCAGATTTTGCAGCTCTTTCAGAACATCAGCTGTCTGAATTTGTGTGAAGGAGAAGCGGGGGGGGGGCATGGGCAAGTTGCAGCAGAGGGTGCAGAGTTGGTGGCCGGGGTAGTGGTAGCCAGGTGGAAAGCATGGCCAGCCGTAGCAAAATGCTTGTTGAAATTCTCGATTATTGTAGATTTATCGGTGGTGATAGTGTTTCCTAGCCTCAGTGCAGTGGGCAGCTGGGAGGAAGTGCTCTTATTCTCCATGGACTTTACAGTGTCCCAAAACGTTTTGGAGTTAGTGCTACAGGATGCAAATTTCTGTTTGAAAAAGTTAGCCTTTGCTTTCCTGACTGCTTGTGTATATTGGTTCCTAACTTCCCTGAAAAGTTGCATATCGCGGGGGCTATTTGATGCTAATGCAGTACACCACAGGATGTTTTTGTGCTGGTCAAGGGCAGTCAAGTCTGAGGAGAACCAGGGGCTATATCTGTTCTTAGTTCTGTATTTTTTGAATGAATGAATGCCGAGCGTCACGTCTGGAGGAAACCTGACACTATCCCTACGGTGAAGCATGGTGGTGGCAGCATCATGCTGTGGTAATGTTTTTCAGCGGCAGGGACTGGGAGACTAGTAAGGATAGAGGGATAGAGGGAAAGATGAACGGAGCAAAGTACAGAGAGATCCTTGATGAAAACCTGCTCCAGAGCACTCAGGACCTCAGACTGGGGCGAAGGTTCACCTTCCAACAGAACAATAACAATAAGCACACAGCCAAGACAACGAAGGAGTGGCTTCAGGAAAAGTCTCTGAATGTCCTTGAATGGTCCAGCCAGAGCCTGGACTTGAACCCGATTTAACATCTCTGGAGAGACCTGAAAATAGCTCTGCAGCGACGTTCCCCATCCAACCTGACAGCTTGAGAGGATCTGCAGAGAAGAATGGGAGAAACTCCCCAAAATACAGGTGTGCCAAGCTTGTAGCGTCATACCTAAGAAGATTTGAGGCTGTAATCGCTGCCAAAGGAGATTCAACAAAGTACTGAGTAAAGGGTCTGAATACTTATGTAAATGTCATAGTTTATTTTTTATTTTATACATTTGCAAAAAAATCTAAAAACCTGTTTTTGCTTTGTCATTATGGGGTATTGTGTGTAGATTGATGAGGGGGAAAAAACTATTTAACCCATTTTAGAATAAGGCTGTAACGTAACAAAATGTTGAAAAAGTCAAGGTGTCTGAATACTTTCCGAATGCACTGTATAGTTGTGTGTGCACGCGTGCTGACCTTTTCCTCCAATGGCAGCACTAGGATTCCTCCCACTTTGAGCAGGTTCTTCATGTAGTCTTCCTGCTCCAGCTGCACCCCAGCTCCACAATACACCCTGTCATACTGACCACTCTCTGGGGCTATCTCCAGACAGTTCCCTATCACGAAACAGGGCTCGCAGAACTCAAACCTACACACACAGATAGAAACACACGTTTCCCCCATTCCAGTCTGATGTTTCTTGGATACCAGTAGCACTCCCAAAACATAGTTTTCTCAACAATCTTATCAACGACACCTGACCCAGAATAAAATGTGTCCTGTACACCGAAGACACAGACTTACTCTGTGTGGTGAGTAACCTATAACTTACTAGCTTTTTACAGAGTAACTACATTTAACTGGTTGCTCCTGATAGCTCCTATAACTCTGGTACAATACCTCTGCTCTGTTGACCACCTTTCTTTCTCTTTCTATCACTTTATCTCCAGCTCTCTCATCATGAAACCCTCCTACCTGTCGAAGCTGTCGCTGGTCTTGATGAAGAACTCCAGTTTCTGGTATGCATACTCAATGACATCTTGGTGCAGCTCCACCCCATGGTTCACTCCAAATGGACCTAAAGTAAGGGGGAGAAACAAGGAAAGAGTCAGTCCATCAACAATGAGAGTCCGTCAACAATTTACACTTCTCCATTTTCTTTCCCTTAACAGGACACATCCACAGGCTTGTGTAAAGCAGTGAGGCCCATACGTGGCTGAGAGTCTCAATGGTAAGAAAGATGCTCAGCCTCTCTTGCTCCATTGCAATGCACTTATCTAATTTAAGTCACCAAAGTTGAGAAGATCTAGTGAATCGGGAGCAAGTCTATCCCTTTTCACCCAGTCTAGATTTCACCTGGCCAGGTGTGGTTTGTGTGGTCCTGACTCACCCAGTATGAGCCCCACCATGGTGCTGAGGTAGCCCGTGCCACTGCCCAGGTTGAGGAAGGAAAGGCCAGGCTGGAGGTCCAGGGCCTCCATCACCTCTGAGTAGATGCAGGGGGCTGAGAGGTGGATGTTGCCGTGCCTCCAGGCCAGGTCCTTGTAGGCGTTGTCCCGGAACTCTTCCAGATAGTAGTCGGCCCGGTCGATTGCCCTGAAGGCCTGCTCCACCAGGTCCGAACGGATGTACTGGGCCTCCTTCAGGTTGTCAATCAACTCGTCGTTGTCCTCCCCTGCACTCACGGCTCCTCCCATCTTCACGGTCTCGCAGAGAGAGAGCGAGAGAGAGCGAGGGAGAGCGAGAGAGAGAGAGAGAGAGAGAGAGAGAGCGAGGGAGAGCGAGAGAGAGAGAGAGAGAGAGAGAGAGAGAGAGAGAATGTAAGCTTGAGAGACCAGGCTGGTTTAACTAGGATAGAGTCAGACAAAAGGTGTCAAATATTGATCAATTGATTCATCATCCCCCTCATCTCCCCAATGAGCCGTACCAGCTTCTGTATTTTATTGAAGACATTCCGCAATGGTGACCTCAGGCTCCAGATAATAACTTTGTATTGCTATATTTGGCTTAACCACTGACATTGGACTTTGTAAAAAATATATATATATTTTCCATCTGCATTTAACAGAGCCAAGCTGTAGCTGGAGAAAATAATTAGTCCTTTAGAGTCAAGGTGTGTGTAAAATACATGCCTGTTTTATAACCACTTTCTTCAGGTCTTTCATTAAGTTCTTATATCATAAACAAGTAAAATAAGCCCTTTCCCTGTGTTTTCACCAGTAGCCGGGCGGGGGCACTGCCACAGCACACGATAATCCTAGTGACGGTGGTAGTCAGGCATATTTCCCACCAATCAACGCACACACAAAATACAGCTGCGCCACTGAATAACAAAAGTCTGTATTACATAAATATTATCATTGCCACCAAAAGTACTGCAACCAACATTTAGGTCAGCATTTGATGCGCATTCGTCATAGTGTTTTGTTATGCCTTCTTTCAAATAGTTTGATAAAGGCTTTATCAACAACCAACCAAGACGTCCACAAACTGCAGCCGCAATGTGAGCTACATAAAAAAAAAACGTATCACCTTTGTCTCTGTTGATGTCGTCTACGAAGCGCTCTTCAGCGGCGAGAAGAGAAATTATGGTCTGGTTGGCGCTAACAAAGAAATACGAAGCAGCTGTCTTTACCTTATGGAAGTGACGTTTAATCGACGCTGATTTATAGTGTCAACTGTATTTCTCAAAATGATGTTGAAATCGTATGTGTTGTTACCTTCTCGTTTCCCCCCCATACACATTCAATAGATGTCACCACTATTATGGATGTAAACATTGACCAGCTGACACTAACGTCACGCGCAATAACACCCAAATGTGCGTTCACCACCCCCGGGTGGAGAGGGAAAATTGGGTCACGTTCCCCTGCTCAGACGTTGCATGCATCAACAAATGGCTGCGTGCCAATTCTTCTACTGTCATCGACTGACAGATTGCTATACCATATGATGTGGTTAGCTGACAGCCTACGTAAAATAGGCGTACCTATCCAGACGTTGTAAGATCTGGCAGGCTTCAGAAACACCTGGGCAGAGGAACGCGCCATTGTGATTCTCTTCGATGGAATATTCGTCTTGCATTGGCCGAGATGTAAAGTGGCGATTTTTCTCCAATAGAAATTAGGCTTTGAACGCGATTTTGTAATATCCACTCAAAGTTATTTACCTTGTTTGACATGAAACATAAAGCAGTATGTGGGATGTATGCCTATAATATTTGCACGTTCACGTGCTAGTCGGAACTAGGAAACTGACATTTCTGACACGCTAACTGGTTGTATTATACACGTGCAGCGTTCAACGAATCGGCAAGTCGGACATTTTCGAATTTCTTAGTTCCGACGAGAATATAAATGCGGCATAAGCCAATTGTAAGCCTATATGCATGCATACAGTGCCTATAGATATTCTACACCCCCTGTCAACATTTTCATATTTTCAGCAGTTCCTGTAGGTTGCCTCTGCTGGGTAGTGATTTGCAAAGCAAACATGCAACCATGAGCACCAAGGAGCTTTCAAAAGAACTATGGGACAAAGATGTGGAATGGCACCGATCAGTGGATGGGTATAAAAATATGTAAATGGCCTTGAATATCACTTGGAGCACAGTCAAGACAATTATTAAGAAGTAGAAGGTGTATGGCACCACCAAGACCCGGCCGTCCCTCCAAACTGGATGACCGAGCAAGTAGGAGACTGATCAGAGAGGCTACCAAGAATCCAATGGCAACTTTCTTCTTCTATGGTATTACAGCAGTCTGCAAATAAGCCAATGGCAACTTTGAAAGAGCTACAAACTTTTATGGCACAGACTAGTCAAAGTGTGCATGTGACAATATCCCAAAGCACTCCACAAATCTGGCATGTATGGTAAGGTGGCAAGAAGGAAGCCATTACTCAAGAAAGCCCACCATGAATCCTGTTTGAAGTATGCAAAAAAATAAAAAATAAAATTCTCTAGCCATGTGTAACAAGTTGCGGTCGTACAATACCTGGAATACCTGGAATAGTATAAAGTAATCATTCTACCCCCTCCCCCACCCCCCCATAAAAAAAGTGTCTGCTAAATGATGTAAATGTAAATGTACAAAATTGAACTTCTTGGCCTATACAGTGGGGGAAAAAAGTATTTAGTCAGCCACCAATTGTGCAAGTTCTCCCACTTAAAAAGATGAGAGATGCCTGTAATTTTCATCATAGGTACACGTCAACTATGACAGACAAAATGAGAAAAAAAAATCCAGAAAATCACATTGTAGGATTTTTAATGAATTTATTTGCAAATTATGGTGGAAAATAAGTATTTGGTCAATAACAAAAGTTTCTCAATACTTTGTTATATACCCTTTGTTGGCAATGACACAGGTCAAACGTTTTCTGTAAGTCTTCACAAGGTTTTCACACACTGTTGCTGGTATTTTGGCCCATTCCTCCATGCAGATCTACTCTAGAGCAGTGATGTTTTGGGGCTGTCGCTGGGCAACACGGACTTTCAACTCCCTCCAAATATTTTCTATGGGGTTGAGATCTGGAGACTGGCTAGGCCACTCCAGGACCTTGAAATGCTTCTTACGAAGCCACTCCTTCGTTGCCCGGGCGTTGTGTTTGGGATCATTGTCATGCTGAAAGACCCAGCCACGTTTCATCTTCAATGCCCTTGCTGATGGAAGGAGGTTTTCACTCAAAATCTCACGATACATGGCCCCATTCATTCTTTGCTTTACACGGATCAGTCGTCCTGGTCCCTTTGCAGAAAAACAGCCCCAAAGCATGATGTTTCCACCCCCATGCTTCACAGTAGGTATGGTGTTCTTTGGATGCAACTCAGCATTCTTTGTCCTCCAAACACGACGAGTTGAGTTTTACCAAAAAGTTCTATTTTGGTTTCATCTGACCATATGACATTCTCCCAATCCTCTTCTGGATCATCCAAATGCACTCTAGCAAACTTCAGACGGGCCTGGACATGTACTGGCTTAAGCAGGGGGACACGTCTGGCACTGCAGGATTTGAGTCCCTGGCGGCGTAGTGTGTTACTGATGGTAGGCTTTGTTACTTTGGTCCCAGCTCTCTGCAGGTCATTCACTAGGTCCCCCCATGTGGTTCTGGGATTTTTGCTCACCGTTCTTGTGATTATTTTGATCCCACGGGGTGAGATCTTGCGTGGAGCCCCAGATCGAGGGAGATTATCAGTGGTCTTGTATGTCTTCCATTTCCTAATAATTGCTCCCACAGTTGATTTCTTCAAACCAAGCTGCTTACCTATTGCAGATTCAGTCTTCCCAGCCTGGTGCAGGTCTACAATTTTGTTTCTGGTGTCCTTTGACAGCTCTTTGGTCTTGGCCATAGTGGAGTTTGGAGTGTGACTGTTTGAGGTTGTGGACAGGTGTATTTTATACTGATAACAAGTTCAAACAGATGCCATTAATACAGGTAACGAGTGGAGGACAGAGGAGCCTCTTAAAGAAGAAGTTACAGGTCTGTGAGAGCCAGAAATCTTGCTTGTTTGTAGGTGACCAAATACTTATTTTCCACCATAATTTGCAAATAAATTCATTAAAAATGTGATTTTCTGGATTTTTTTCCCTCAATTTGTCTGTCATAGTTGACGTCTGTCATAGTTGACTATGATGAAAATTACAGGCCTCTCTCATCTTTTTAAGTGGGAGAACTTGCACAATTGGTGGCTGACTAAATACTTTTTTCCCCACTGTATGCAAAACATTAGGTTTGGCGCAAACCCAACATGGCACATCACCCAAAGAATACCATCCCTACTGTGAAGCAAGGTGGTGGCAGCATTATGTTATGGGGATGTTTCTCATCGTTAAGGTCTTATCCGGATAGAAGGAAACATGAATGGAGCAATGTACAGAAAAGTCCTTGAGGAAAACCTGCTGCTCTTTGCAAGAAAGCTGAAACTGATGTTCACTTTTCAGCGTGACGACCTGAAGCACAGGCTAAAGCTACAGTGGAGTGGCAAAGGAATAAAAAGGTAAATGTCCTTGAGTGGCTCAGTCAGAGCCCCGCCTAAATCCAATTGAACATTTGTGGCATGATTTGAAGATTAATGTCCAACACTCCCCAAGGAACTTGAGAGCTTGAACAGTTACAGTTGAAGTTGGAAGTTTACATAGGATCACCACATTCTTTTAAGAATGTGAAATGTCCGAATAATAGTAGAGAGAATGATTTATTTCAGCTTTTATTTATTTCATCACATTCCCAGTGGGTCAGAAGTTTACATACACTCAATTAGTATTTGGTAGCATTGCCTTTATAAATTGTTTAACTTGGGTCAAATGTTTCGGGTAGCCTTCCACAAGCTTCCCACAATAAGTTGGGTGAATTTTGGCCCATTCCTCCTGACAGAGCTGGTGTAACTGAGTCAGGTTTGTAGGCCTCCTTGCTCGCACACACTTTTTCAGTTCTGCGCACAGATTTTCTATAGGATTGAGGTCAGGGCTTTGTGATGGCCACTCCAATACCTTTACTTTGTTGTCCTTAAGCCATTTTGCCACAACTTTGGAAATATGCTTGGGGTCATTGTCCATTTGGAAGACCCATTTGCGACCAAACTTTAACTTAGTGACTGATGTCTTGAGACGTTGCTTCAATATATCCACATAATTCTCCTTCCTCATGATGCCATCTATTTTGTGAAGTGCACCAGTCCCTCCTGCAGCAAAGCACCCCCACAGCATGATGCTGCCACCCCCATGCTTCACGGTTGGGATGGTGTTCTTCGGCTTGCAAGCAACCCCCTTTTTCCTCCAAACATAACGATGGTCATTATTTACATTACATTTTAGTCATTTAGCAGACGCTCTTATCCAGAGCGACTTACAGGAGCAATTAGGGTTAAGTGCCTTGCTCAAGGGCACATTTACGTCATTTAGCAGACGCACTAGACCAGAGCGACTCACAAATTGATGCATTCACCCTATAGGCAGTGGGATAACCACTTTACAATTATTATTTATTTATTTTTGGGGGGGGGGGGGGGGGGGGGGGTAGAAGGATTACTTTATCCTATCCCAGGTATTCCTTAAAGAGGTGGGGTTTCAAATGTCTCCGGAAGGTGGTGAGCGACTCCGCTGTGTGTGTGTGGGGGGGGTAGAAGGATTGCTTTATCCTATCCCAGGTATTCCTTAAAGAGGTGGGGTTTCAAATGTCTCCGGAAGGTGGTGAGTGACTCCGCTGTCCTGGCGTCGTGAGGGAGCTTGTTCCACCATTGGGGTGCCAGAGCAGCGAACAGTTTTGACTGGGCTGAGCGGGAACTATGCTTCCGCAGAGGAAGGGGAGCCAGCAGGCCAGAGGTGGATGAACGCAATGCCCTCGTTTGGGTGTAGGGACTGATCAGAGCCCGAAGGTACAGAGGTGCCGTTCCCCTCGCTGCTCCAAAGGCAAGCACCATGGTCTTGTAGCAGATGCGAGCTTCAACTGGAAGCCAGTGGAGTGTGCGGAGGAGCGGGGTGACGTGAGAGAACTTGGGAAGGTTGAACACCAGACGGGCTGCGGCATTCTGGATGAGTTGTAGGGGTTTAATGGCACATGCAGGGAGGCCAGCCAACAGCGAGTTGCAGTAATCCAGACGGGAGATGACAAGTGCCTGGATTAGGACCTGTGCCGCTTCCTGTGTAAGGCAGGGTCGTACTCTCCGAATGTTGTAGAGCATGAACCTGCAGGAGCGGGTCACCGCCTTGATGTTAGCGGAGAACGACAGGGTGTTGTCCAGGGTCACGCCAAGGCTCTTCGCACTCTGGGAGGAGGACACAACGGAGTTGTCAACCGTGATGGCGAGATCATGGAACGGGCAGTCCTTCCCCGGGAGGAAGAGCAGCTCCGTCTTGCCAGGGTTCAGCTTGAGGTGGTGATCCGTCATCCATACTGATATGTCTGCCAGACATGCAGAGATGCGATTCGCCACCTGGTTATCAGAAGGGGGAAAGGAGAAGATTAGTTGTGTATCGTCAGCGTAGCAATGATAGGAGAGGCCGTGTGAGGATATGACAGAGCCAAGTGACTTGGTGTATAGGGAGAAAAGGAGAGGGCCTAGAACTGAGCCCTGGGGGACACCAGTGGTGAGAGCACGTGGTGCGGAGACAGCTTCTCGCCACGCCACTTGGTAGGAGCGACCGGTCAGGTAGGACGCAATCCAGGAGTGAGCCGCGCCGGAGATGCCCAGCTCGGAGAGGGTGGAGAGGAGGATCTGATGGTTCACAGTATCAAAGGCAGCAGACAGGTCTAGAAGGACAAGAGCAGAGGAGAGAGAGTTAGCTTTAGCAGTGCGGAGAGTCTCCGTGACACAGAGAAGAGCAGTCTCAGTTGAATGACCAGTCCTGAAACCTGATTGGTTTGGATCAAGAAGGTCATTCTGAGAGAGATAGCAAGAGAGTTGGCTAAAGACGGCACGCTCAATAGTTTTGGAAAGAAAAGAAAGAAGGGATACTGGTCTGTAGTTGTTGACATCAGTGGGGTCGAGTGTTGGTTTTTTGAGAAGGGGAGCAACTCTCGCTCTCTTGAAGACGGAAAGGACATGGCCAGCGGTCAAGGATGAGTTGATCAGCGAGGTGAGGTAGGGGAGAAGGTCACCGGAGATGGTCTGGAGAAGGGAGGAGGGGATGGGGTCAAGCGGGCAGGTTGTTGGGCGGCCTGCAGTCACAAGTCGCAGGATTTTATCTGGAGAGAGAGGGGAGAAAGAAGTCAAAGCATAGGGTAGGGCAGTGTGAGCAGGACCAGCAGTGTCATTAGACTTAACAAACGAGGATCGGATGTCGTCAACCTTCTTTTCAAAGTGGTTGACAAAGTCATCCACAGAGAGAGAGGAGGGGGGGGGGGGAGGATTCAGGAGGGAGGAAAATGTGGCAAAGAGCTTCCTAGGGTTAGAGGCAGATGCTTGGAATTTAGAGTGGTAGAAGGTGGCCTTAGCAGCAGAAACAGATGAAGAAAATGTAGAGAGGAGGGAGTGAAAAGATGCCAGGTCGGCAGGGAGTTTAGTTTTCTTCCATTTCCGCTCCGCTGCCCGGAGCTCAGTTCTGTGAGCTCGCAATGAGTCATCAAGCCACGGAGCTGGAGGGGAGGACCGATCCGGCCGGGAGGATAGGGGACACAGAGAGTCAAAGGATGCAGAAAGAGAGGAGAGGAGGGTTGAGGAGGCAGAATCAGGAGATTGGAGGGAGAAGGATTGAGCAGAGGGGAGAGATGATAGGATGGAAGAGGAGAGAGTAGTGGGAGAGAGAGAGCGAAGGTTGCGGCGGCGCATTACCATCTGTGTAGGGGCAGAGTGAGTAGTGTGGGAGGAGAGCGAGAGAGAAAAGGAAACAAAGTAGTGGTCGGAGACATGGAGGGGAGTTGCAGTGAGATTAGTAGAGGAGCAGCATCTAGTGAAGATGAGGTCAAGCGTATTGCCTGCCTTGTGAGTAGGGGGGGACGGTGAGAGGGTGAGGTCAAAAGAGGAGAGGAGTGGAAAGAAGGAGGCAGAGAGAAATGAGTCAAATGTGGACATAGGGAGGTTGAAATCCCCCAAAACTGTGAGGGGTGAGCCATCCTCAGGAAAGGAACTTATCAAGGCGTCAAGCTCATTGATGAACTCTCCAAGGGAACCTGGAGGGCGATAGATGACAAGGATATTAAGCTTAAATGGGCTAGTGACTGTGACAGCATGGAATTCAAATGAGGAGATAGACAGATGGGTTAGGGGAAAAATTGAGAATGTCCACTTGGGAGAGATGAGGATTCCTGTACCACCACCCCTCTGACCAGATGCTCTCGGGGTATGCGAGAACACATGGTCAGACGAGGAGAGAGCAGTAGGAGTAGCAGTGTTTTCAGTGGTGATCCATGTTTCCGTCAGCGCCAGGAAGTCGAGGGACTGGAGGTTGGCATAGGCTGGGATGAAGTCAGCTTTGTTGGCAGCAGAACGGCAGTTCCAGAGGCTGCCTGCGACCTGGAACTCCAGGTGTGGGGTGCGTGCAGGGACCACCAGGTTAGAGAGGCAGCAGCCACGCGGTGTGGTGCGTTTGTGTAGCCTGTGCAGAGAGGAGAGAACAGGGATAGGCAGAGGCATAGTTGACAGGCTGTAGCAAATGGCTACAAAAATGCAGAGGAGATCGGAATGAAATGAGCTAAGCATCTGGGAGAGGAGAGAGCAGGGCCTCCCTCACCAAAAACTTCTACCTCAGAAACTAAAATTGTTTCACTGAACCACCAAACAGTTTATGGGCAAACAGTTCTATTTTTGTTTCATCAGACCAGAGGACTTTTCTCCAAAAAGTACTATCTTTGTCCCCATGTGCAGTTGCAAACCATAGTCTGGCTTTTTATGGCGGTTTTGGAGCAGTGGCTTCTTCCTTGCTGAGCGGCCTTTCAGGTTATGTCGAAATAGGCCTCGTTTTACTGTGGATATAGATACTTTTGTACCTGTTTCCTCCAGCATCTTCACAAGGTCCTTTGCTGTTGTTCTGGGATTGATTTGCACTTTTCGCACCAAAGTACGTTCATCTCTAGGAGACAGAACGCATCTCCTTCCTGAGCGGTAGGACAGCTGCGTGGTCCCATGATGTTTATACTTGTGTACTATTGTTTGTACAGATGAACGTGGTACCTTCAGGCGTTTGGAAATTGCTCCCAAGGATGAACCAGACTTGTGGAGGTCTACAATAGTTTTTCTGAGGTATTGGCTGATTTATTTAGATTTTCTCATGATGTCAAGCAAAGAGGCACTGAGTTTGAAGGTAGGCCTTGAAATACATCCACAGGTACACCTCAAATTGACTCAAATGATGTCAATTAGCCTATCAGAAGCTTCTAAAGCCATGACATCATTTTCTGGAATTTCCAAGCTGTTTAAAGGCACAGTCAACTTAGTGTATGTAAACTTCTGACCCACTGGAATTGTGATACAGTGAAATAATCTGTCTGTAAACAATTGTTGGAAAGATTACTTGTCATGCACAAAGTAGATGTCCTATCCGACTTGCCAAAGCTATAGTTTGTTAACAAGAAATTTGTGGAGTGGTTGAAAAACGAGTTTTAATGACTCCAACCTAAGTGTATGTAAACTTCCGACTTCAACTGTATGTAAAGAAGAATGGCCAAATCTAGGCGTGCAAAGTTGGTAGACCTATCAGACTCAAAGCTGTAATTGCTGCCAAAGGTGCCAAGTATTAACTCAAGGGGGAGTTATCCAATTTTCAGTTTTGTATTTTCAATGTACTCTTTTCCAAACAAATCCCCTTAAGTGTGGAGTATGGTGTGTAGATTGGTGGGAAAAATCCTCATGAATGCATGAAACTGAGGCACTGACAAAATGCGAAAAAAGTTCAATGGCGTGTAAACTTTCTATTAGCCCTATATACACTACCGGTCAAAGGTTTGGACACACCTACTCATTCAAGGGTTTTTCTTTATTTTTACTATTTTCTACATTGTAGAATAACAGTGAAGACATCAAAACTATGGAATAACACATATGGCATCATGTAGTAACCAAAAAAAGGGTTAAACAAATCAAAATATATTTTTTATATTTGAGATTCCTCAAATAGTCACACTTTGCCTTGATGACAGCTTTGCACACTCTTGGCATTCTCTCAACCAGCTTCATGAGGTAGTGACCTGGAATGCATTTATATTAACAGGTGTGCCTTAATGCGTTTGAGCCAATCAGTTGTGTTGTGACAAGGTAGAAGATGGCCCTATTTGGTAAAAGACAAAGTCCATATTATGGCAAGAACAGCTCAAATAAGCAAAGAGAAACAACAGTCCATCATTACTTTAAGACATGAAGGTCAGTCAATACAGAAAATTAAGAACTTTGACAGTTTCTTCAAGTGCAGTCGCAAAAACCATCAAGCGCTATGATGAAACTGGCTCTCATGAGGACCACCACAGGAATGGAAGACCCAGAGTTACCTCTGCTGCAGAGGATAAGTTCATTATTTTGTTACCAGCCTCAGAAATTGCAGCCCAAATAAATGCTTCAGAGTTCAAGTAAGACACATCTCAACATCAACTGTTCAGAGGAGACTGGGTGAATTGCTGCAAAGAAACCACTACTAAAGGACACCAATAAGAAGAGGAGACTTGCTTGGGCCAAGAAACACAAGAAATTTACATTAGACCGGTGGAATTCTGTCCTTTAGTCTGGAGTCCAAATTTGAGATTTTTGGTTCCCACCCTTGTGTCTTTGTAAGACGCGGTGTGGGTGAACGGATGATATCCGCATGTGTATTTCCCACCGTAAAGCATGGAGGAGGAGGTGTTATGGTGTGGGGGTACTTTGCTGGTGACACTGATTCATTTAGAATTCAAGGCATGCTTAACCAGCATGGCTACCACAGCATTCTGCAGCGATAGTGGGACTATCATTTGTTTTTCAACAGGACAATGACCCAACACAACTCCAGGCTGTGTAAGGGCTATTTTACCAAGAAGGAGAGTGATGGAGTGCTACATCAGATGACCTAGCCTCCAGAATTCCCCCAACCTCAAACCAATTGAGATGGTTTGGGATGAGTCGGACCGCAGAGTGAAGGAAAAGCAGCCAACAAGTGCTCAGCATATGTGGGAACTCCAAGACTGTTGGAAAAGCTTTCCAGGTGAATCTGGTTGAGAGAATGCCAAGAGTGTGCAAAGCTGTCATGGCAAAGGGTGGCTATTTGAAGAATCTCAAATATATTTTGATTTGTTTAACACTTTTTTGGTTACTACATGATTCCATGTGTTTTTTCATAGTTTTGATGTATTCACTATTATTCTACAATGTAGAAAATAGTAAAGAATAAATAAAGAAAAACTCTGGAATGAGTAGCTGTGTCCAAACTTTTGACTGGTACTGTATATCAGAAATAAATTGCTATTTGCATGTGACATTGTCATGGAATGCACTGGAATATTTATACACCGTTTACATTTTGGCTGGTGGGACCCACTCTTTGTGGTAAACAAAACGAAGTTGTTTTAATTTAATTGAACAATTGTAGATATGCTCCATGATATTAGCATTTCCTGAACTGGCCGACAGATGTCATCAGAGCTTAGTCATAGGTTAGAAACCATTCTGTAATATCTGTCTGTTCTCACCATTTCAATGGTTGCGTCTCACAACCTGTAAAAACTTAGTGGTGGTAAATGGACTATCTTGCTGTAACTGTTGGTTTGAGTTAGAGTAGGGCTATAGTGGTGGTGTGTCCATTAAAACAGATGGTGGTTTGCGGTTCAAAGGGCTGTTGCCCGGTTTATTATTTCAGTTGAATTGAAGATGAGAGATTTAAGGATATGATGGTTAACAGGGATACAAAAACCTACATGGTAGTGATTTCACACAAACCAAATGCAGATCAACAAATGCTCATGAAGCTCAACATTAAAATAATATTACAGTGAAGAAACTTAGGCAATAGGTTTAAACGTGAGTGAAGGAAATTAATAAAGCAAACGATTTTATCACAAAGTAAATGTTCTCAATGAAATTATAGTATAAATTAAGAAACAAGAACAAACTTACTTGGTCATAAACGCATCCAAAATACACAACATTACAAGAGAAAAGGTGTCTTGTAACAAAACATTAGCAAACTGAAATAGTAAGGTAGCCACACTGGTTCTTCTTCTTTGAGACTGGGTTGGCGGATCACATCCAACTTAAAGGTGCATACACTGCCACCTACTGTACTTAAGTGAGTCCAGTCACGGCCTACCTACATTAAAATTATCTTCATTATTCCTGTTCCCAACTAAAAAAAAAAAGTGCACCACCAACTAACCCTACACCTATATTTCATAAAAATATAAATCCCCACCCCATTAACTCTTCTCCAGTAAAATCTCATACAACCAGGTACTTCTCTGCAGTTGCCACCTACACCCATTAAAAACCCACTATGCCATTCCACTACTTTGACCCCATCTGCTCCTGCCCATGCCAACAGCCTGGGAGGACGGGACACCACCCCTCAACTCACCCTGTAACTCTTCTGAAGTTAAATCTCATATACCCAAATACTTATCTGCAACTGCCACCACATCTGTTTTCTGTGATTTACTTTCCATTTCTGCAGTACAGTTGATAACCATTACTATGAACACTAAGGAGCCAACCTTACTGAAGAATAACTCACTCGTTACCCTATCCCTCTGTACTGGCTCAAATACTGGCTCAAATCTACGACTCACTGGGATCCTCTCAGCATCCCTCACCCTTGACCCATCCTCCTCCACTTTCTTCACTGCCTCAGCATATGACACCCTCTGCACTACCCTGACCACTACAATCTGCCTCTCTCGCACCAGACACTTCCGATCCCCAGCAACATGAGCACCCCTACAATTGAAACACACACAAATGTATCCTCCGAACCTTCACAATCCTCTGTCCCATGGCCTCCTTCACACATCTTGGAATCTCCCTCATACACACTGCTGCAACATGACCATAAACCTTGCACCTGAAACGGCGCAGTGGATTCTGCACAAAAGCTCTAACAGGATAACTGATATATCCTGACATGACTTTGTCTGGTAGAGACTCTGACTCAAAAGGACTGACAATGACTCCTCTGTTTCACCATGCTACCCACCGGGTCTGCGTCGCACCAGATGGTGGGCATCACAAACACCAGGAATTTTCTACTTAAATTGCTCCACACTTAACTCTACCCCAGAAATCACTCCTTTCAATGGTGCACTATTCCGTGCCACACTGATTCATGACAGGTGTGGGTATTTAAAGGTGGTGAATGAGCTAAAGTCCCACTTCTACTGGAGGGGGTTGGACAGGGTATGGTGGTTGGTGATAGGGTGAGGAGACAGTCGGTCAGGGTAGGGGCAATTCGACCACAGCCGCCCCAAATATGGCAACACATTTCCCTCCTCTAAGAATTGCCATTTCCATCCTCATCCTCCCTGACTTGGTCAAGATCCAGATTCCCAGATGCTATAGCCCCAGTGAACATCCCACAGATTCACTTTCCAGAGAGTTGCATGTGTTCTGTGATGCTTCAGAGCAGGCTTATGAGTCAGTGGCATACCTCAGGATGGAAACCCAGCAGGCACAAGTCCACGTCTCCTTTGTCATGGCTCGCTCAAGAGTAGCTCCTAAACGTCCTCTCGCCGTTCCCCACCTTGAACTGTGCGCTGCCCTTACAGGTGCCCAGCTGGCCAAGCTGTTACAGACCGAGATCACCTTACCTGTGGACAGGACAGTTCTGTGGTCAGACTCCACTACAGTGTTGACTTGGTTGCACTTAGAATCCTGTTGATCCAAGGTCTTTGTTGCCAACCATGTAACTGAAATCCTGGACCTCAGGACTGGAGGTATGTCGACACACAGAACAACCCAGCAGATGACATCACCAGAGGAAAGAGTCCGGCTGAGTTGTCGGCTCCCTTCCCAGAAGACCTCCATTTGCTGTAAAGTGGTAAAGTGGTCCCTTTGAAAAGCCGCCTCCAAAACCTCTCTCCTGAATTGGACAAGTCTACAGATCTCATTCGAGTTGGGGGCAGGCTCCGGAGAGCTGAGATTCTCGAACCAGACTCGGTGCACCCAGCAGTGCTGGATCCGAAGAACCCAATCACTCGGCTCATCAAACACTATAATGACAAGCTTCTCCATCCTGGTACCGATAGGGAGTTTGCTGACATCCACTTCCATTTCTGGGTTCTGAAGGGACATCCACAAAATATCTGTAGCCATAAACAATATTCATACACTTTCACAATAATTACCCATAATCATAATTAATCATGAAATATTCCATGATGCTTAGTTATTTTAGCACAGGTTTTCCTTTATTTCAAAATCAACATATGGGCAAAGACTAATCCATACACAGCCATCATCACTAACACGTGACATAGACAATACAAAATAAATATACATCAACATCTCCATTCACTTTGTTCTTCATTTTCAAATAAATATTAAATACGTTCATTACGTTTTTTCCTAGTTCATTGCAAGGTGTCTCAAAATACTTTATGGAAATAAAATAAATAATATAAACAAAAGCAAACTCTTAAAAAAATTATCAAAACTTGTCGGTTACAAAATATTTGCACTTAAAAAAGATCCCAGTATTTCAAATAAATAAGATATATAAAACAATTTATAGTTAATATTTTAAAATATTTCCTATTTTTCAACAATGCAGAGGATAAACAATTCCTCTCAGTCGCTGTTTAAAAATGTCTTCAGTGTCATTTTTTTTGTAAAAATAAATAAATAGGTCAATAAATAAATGCTGAATAAATAAGCAAAATTAACAACATGAATAAATAATATATTAAACAGACATTTCTAAGACTCAAATTCATACACATCGATAATAATGAAACTACAAACTATTCCTGGAAGTGCAATATCTATGCCCATAAATACTATCAACATTACTCAATAGGGTTGGAACACATGTACACTATTTTGGAGAGTATGTAGTCCCGTGTAGCTCAGTTAGTAGAGCATGGCGCTTGCAACGCCAGGGTTGTGGGTTTGATTCCCACGGGGGGCCAGTATGAAAAAATGTATGCACTCACTAACTGTAAGTCGCTGGATAAGAGCGTCTACTAAATGACGTAAATGTAAAATGTATGTTATGATGGGGTGTTGGAGCCAGTATACTGCATTCTTAGTCTGTTCTGTACAATTAAAGTGGATGTCTTTTTTTATTATACCCCTCAAAAGGTTCCCAAACACCCGCACAAACACAGTTTTACTCCAATGCACTCAAAAACACTCAAGACTTAATTGAAACTTCCGTACTCATCCATACACAAGTGTGTCCATTGATCCTGATAACCTTCATGCAAACAGGGAGGGGAGCAACGTGAAATGGACAACATATTTTCTCCAAAACAAATAAGAGAAAAACCAAGTATACAGTGTGGAAAAAAAGTATTTAGTCAGCCACCAATTGTGCAAGTTCTCCAGAAAATCACATTGTAGGATTTTTTATGAATTTATTTGCAAATTATGGTGGAAAATAAGTATTTGGTCACCTACAAACAAGCAAGATTTCTGGCTCTCACAGACCTGTAACGTCTTCTTTAAGAGGCTCCTCTGTCCTCCACTTGTTACCTGTATTAATGGCACCTGTTTGAACTTGTTATCAGTATAAAAGACACCTGTCCACAACCTCAAACAGTCACACTCCAAACTCCACTATGGCCAAGACCAAAGAGCTGTCAAAGGACACCAGAAACAAAATTGTAGATCTGCACCAGGCTGGGAAGACTGAATCTGCAATAGGTAAGCAGCTTGGATTGAAGAAATCAACTGTGGGAGCAATTATTAGGAAATGGAAGACATACAAGACCACTGATAATCTCCCTAGATCTGGGGCTCCACGCAAGATCTCACCCCGTGGGGTCAAAATGATCACAAGAACGGTGAGCAAAAATCCCAGAACCACACGGGGGGACCTAGTGAATGACCTGCAGAGAGCTGGGACCAAAGTAACAAAGCCTACCATCAGTAACACACTACGCCGCCAGGGACTCAAATCCTGCAGTGCCAGACGTGTCCCCCTGCTTAAGCCAGTACATGTCCAGGCCCGTCTGAAGTTTGCTAGAGTGCATTTGGATGATCCAGAAGAGGATTGGGAGAATGTCATATGGTCAGATGAAACCAAAATAGAACTTTTTGGTAAAAACTCAACTTGTCGTGTTTGGAGGACAAAGAATGCTGAGTTGCATCCAAAGAACACCATACCTACTGTGAAGCATGGGGGTGGAAACATCATGCTTTGGGGCTGTTTTTCTGCAAAGGGACCAGGACGACTGATCCGTGTAAAGGAAAGAATGAATGGGGCCATGTATCGTGAGATTTTGAGTGAAAACCTCCTTCCATCAGCAAGGGCATTGAAGATGAAACATGGCTGGGTCTTTCAGCATGACAATGATCCCAAACACACCGCCCGGGCAACGAAGGAGTGGCTTCGTAAGAAGCATTTCAAGGTCCTGGAGTGGCCTAGCCAGTCTCCAGATCTCAACCCCATAGAAAATCTTTGGAGGGAGTTGAAAGTCTGTGTTGCCCAGCGACAGCCCCAAAACATCACTGCTCTAGAGGAGATCTGCGTGGAGGAATGGGCCAAAATACCAGCAACAGTGTGTGAAAACCTTGTGAAGACTTTTTATTTATTTATTTTTATTTATTTTTTGGGGGGGGAATGGATCAGCTTAATATTGCAGATAGATTGTATCTTCTATCAATGTAATTGTCTGCATCACTTCCAATCCCCCATGTTTTTTTTATTTTTTATATATATATACTCCCCTTTATTACTTTTCAACCCCACCATCCTTTCCCTACTTGGAGTAAATTAGTGAACAACAATGCCCAGGCCTCTACTTCTGGTCTATACTTACTATCTACACCTTATGGACAGAGTTAATTTTACAATAATTCTATTATATATATATATATATATATATATATATTTATTTTTTTTGCTCCTGAACTTCTTCTACTCTCAACCTCTCCGATCATTTTCATGGTGTCCATCCGGTTTGCTTCTATATGGCATATCTTTCTAACTGTGCTCCTTCCCAAAAGCTCCCAACATACAACCTATATACTTATTATGGACACAGTATGCTTACATTATTAGCTATCTTTGTTATTATTTGTTGTTATTTGTTTTTAGTCCCATCCTTCAACTCTATTCAATACCTCCCATCTATCTCTTAACACCATCCATATAGGATTTCTATTTGCCATATATATTTCAACCGTACTGTGATGTTTTACAAAAATTCTGAACCTTTCTATTCTCATTGCTTCTACAGATTGTGAATTAAAAATAAACATTTTTGCTAAAAGTATTATTATATTATTGATTGATTGACTATGACTTTTCAGATCACCCAGTGAACCTTGTGAAGACTTACAGAAAACGTTTGACCTGTGTCATTGCCAACAAAGGGTATATAACAAAGTATTGAGAAACTTTTGTTGTTGACCAAATACTTATTTTCCACCATAATTTGCAAATAAATTCATTAAAAATCCTACTGGAAATCCTTCTGGATTTTTTTTTCTAATTTTGTCTGTCATAGTTGACGTGTACCTATGATGAAAATTACAGGCCTCTCTCATCTTTTTAAGTGGGAGAACTTGCACAATTGGTGGCTGACTAAATACTTTTTTTCCCCACTGTATATCCCAAAACCAAGGGATGATTATTTATGGTTGTTGGGTTTTGTATTCCCACACAACATGTCACCCTGTCTCCTCTTCTACCTCTCTCTTTCATATGTTCCATTATGCCTCACCACTCTTTTAGAGACTACACTTCAATGCCTTTTACTGCTTGGTTGATGGACTCCAACAGAGCGCGGTTCTCCGGATTTTGGTAGCAATCTTTATTGGAAAACATATGGGTCAATGTGTCCACGTAGGTATCGAAGTTCAGGTCCGACATAGGCTCCTGCTGAAGTAAACACATGTAATGCGTTAGAGACAAGCTGTATGCGTTAATTTGTGAGCGAGTGCCGGTGCATTTGTGGAGAGTGTGTGGGTGTGCGTGAGTGCATGCATGCTCTGAGTGATCCATCCCTGTGTGTAACTCACCATGTGTGGCAGCCGGATGTTGGACAGGCTGCGGATCAGAGCTTGGCTCAGGCCAGACAGCTCCATATACAGGGCATCGTTCCTCTCCTCAATCTGCTTGTTCTCCTCCTCCATACTCTTCAGGTTCTTCTCCATGGACGAGATCTGGAGCAGAGAACCACAAATCAATCAACCACCGTTCTTCAGTCAGCCACAAACCAGTCAGAAACACTCTATACAATTCATTTTTGATTTCGAATTGAATTAGGAACGTACAGTCGGGACAGTATTTAGTGGGTATTGTTAACAAGTGGCAAACTCACCTGTGTGTGCAGGTTCATCATGTCATCCTCCATCTCTGAGTTGGACTCACTCAGTTCCCCGATCTCTTTGTTCAGCTGCTTGATATCTTCATCATTATCCAGAACTGGGGAAATTAAGCAACCAGTAACAACCAATGGTTGATGGACTCCAACAGTCAAACATTACATTTAAGTCATTTAGCAGACGCTCTTATCCAGAGCGACTTACAGGAGTAATTAGGGTTAAGTGCCTTGCTCAAGGGCACATCGACAGATTTTTCACCTAGTCGGCTTGGGGATTAGAACCAGCGACCTTTCGATTACTGGCATAATGCTCGTCACGCTCGTCGGGAACAGAGGAGGACCAAGGCGCAGCGTTGAATGCGAACATATTTATTTATATAATGATCACACGATCAAAAACAACAAAACGATGACGTGACAGTCAATGGTCAAACACAAACCAACACGAACAAGAAACCACAATGAATGAATGCCTAACGGCTACCTAAGTATGACTCCCAATCAGAGACAACGAGCTACAGCCGTCTCCGATTGGGAGCCACCCTGGCCAACATAGATAAACAACAACTAGAACCAACACACATGAAAACTCACACCCTGGCTCAACATACTAGAGTCCCCATATTCAGGGCGTGACAGCTCTTAACCACTAAGCTACCTGCCGCAAACATAATTGAAGATCATCTAGTTTTACTGATGTGTTGTTGACTTGATCCACTCATCATGTTGGGACAAATCCTAACTTCCACTGAAATCAATGCAAGACTAAGTGGAAATTACGATTTGCCCCGTTATGTACAAACTGTCAGATGAAACATTTAAGTTACTGTACAGTGGGGGAAAAAAGTATTTAGTCAGCCACCAATTGTGCAAGTTCTCCCACTTAAAAAGATGAGAGAGGCCTGTAATTTTCATCATAGGTACACGTCAACTATGACAGACAAAATGAGGAAAAGAAATCCAGAAAATCACATTGTAGGATTTTTAATGAATTTATTTGCAAATTATGGTGGAAAATAAGTATTTGGTCAATAACAAAAGTTTCTCAATACTTTGTTATATACCCTTTGTTGGCAATGACACAGGTCAAACGTTTTCTGTAAGTCTTCACAAGGTGTTCACACACTGTTGCTGGTATTTTGGCCCATTCCTCCATGCAGATCTCCTCTAGAGCAGTGATGTTTTGGGGCTGTCGCTGGGCAACACAGACTTTCAACTCCCTCCAAAGATTTTCTATGGGGTTGAGATCTGGAGACTGGCTTGGCCACTCCAGGACCTTGAAATGCTTCTTACGAAGCCACTCCTTCGTTGCCCGGGCGATGTGTTTGGGATCATTGTCATGCTGAAAGACCCAGCCACGTTTCATCTTCAATGCCCTTGCTGATGGAAGGAGGTTTTCACTCAAAATCTCACGATACTTGGCCCCATTCATTCTTTCCTTTACACGGATCAGTCGTCCTGGTCCCTTTGCAGAAAAACAGCCCCAAAGCATGATATTTACACCCCCATGCTTCACAGTAGGTATGGTGTTCTTTGGATGCAACTCAGCATTCTTTGTCCTCCAAACACGACGAGTTGAGTTTTTACCAAAAAGTTCTATTTTGGTTTCATCTGACCATATGACATTCTCCCAATCCTCTTCTGGATCATCCAAATGCACTCTAGCAAACTTCAGACGGGCCTGGACATGTACTGGCTTAAGCAGGGGGACACGTCTGGCAGTGCAGGATTTGAGTCCCTGGTGGCGTAGTGTGTTACTGATGGTAGGCTTTGTTACTTTGGTCCCAGCTCTCTACAGGTCATTCACTAGGTCCCCCCGTGTGGTTCTGGGATTTTTGCTCACCGTTCTTGTGATCATTTTGACCCCACGGGGTGAGATCTTGCGTGGAGCCCCAGATCGAGGGAGATTATCAGTGGTTTTGTATGTCTTCCATTTCCTAATAATTGCTCCCACAGTTGATTTCTTCAAACCAAGCTGCTTACCTATTGCAGATTCAGTCTTCCCAGCCTGGTGCAGGTCTACAATTTTGTTTCTGGTGTCCTTTGACAGCTCTTTGGTCTTGGCCATAGTGGAGTTTGGAGTGTGACTGTTTGAGGTTGTGGACAGGTGTCTTTTATATTGATAACAAGTTCAAACAGGTGCCATTAATACAGGTACCGAGTGGAGGACAGAGGAGCCTCTTAAAGAAGAAGTTACAGGTCTGTGAGAGCCAGAAATCTTGCTTGTTTGTAGGTGACCAAATACTTATTTTCCACCATAATTTGCAAATAAATTCATAAAAAATCCTACAATGTGATTTTCTGGATTTTTCTCTCTCAATTTGTCTGTCATAGTTGACGTGTACCTATGATGAAAATTACAAGCCTCTCTCATCTTTTTAAGTGGGAGAACTTGCACAATTGGTGGCTGACTAAATACTTTTTTTCCCCACTGTATATCCCCAGACTTACCATCGCTGGCCTTGAACTTTGCTGTAATGTACTCATCTCCAGGGAACCTGGTTCTCTTCTTATTAGCAGAGGCTCTGGGACAACCAGAGAGACTGGGAACAACAGAAGAGGAAAAGAGAGATGAGGCTAGTGATGGAGTGCTGCTAGAATAGGGCCAAACTAATTTAGTTAGTTTATTTTAATATGCCATCAGTTTTTTTGTCTTTATACAATATGTTTTGCTGTGCTTTAAAAACCTGACTAGATGTAAAAATCTATCAAATAACCTATAATATGTTAATAAAATAGTTTTTGTAAAGTGTTTGTACGAATCCCCCCAAAAACAATTGAATTTGAATGAGTGTAATACCTGCGGTGTGTGAGGAAGCTGCCGTTGGCGTGTCCTGATCCGTCACAGCCGGGGGTGGGACAAGTGGGGCCCTCTGTCTTAAAGGCCTTCCAGGAGAAAGGAGAACCGTTGAGGAGCCCCTCCTTCTGACGCCGCGCTGCCAGGGGGCACCCGTAGGCACTACGGTGGGTGGCATACTTCCCACTGATGTGGCCCAGGCTGTCACAGCCGGGCACCGGGCATCTACTAATGGAGTGGGGAAAGCCAGGGACAACAAGGAAGGAGAGGGGAAAGAGAGAGAGAGAGACAAAAGGAAAGCAATCAGTATCAGTTTGAAAGCTAGAGGGCCGAATAAAGGGCGATCCGTTGTGTGGATGGAAAAGAAAAGGAATTGTTGGTTGTGTACCAACCTTAAAAGCTCAGAGTCTTCCTTGTCATCCTTGGTGGGTGTTGTCTTGACAGCACCTTTCTTAGCACGAGGGCATCCAGACAAACTGACAGACGTAGAGAGAAAAATAAGGATTTGCATACAGTCCTTTTTAGATTATCCTCCAGTTAGATTTTCTAAGATTAAATAAAAATAGAAACAAAAGCGATAAATGATCTGTGCATACAGTGGCTTGCGAAAGTATTCACCCCCCTTGGCATTTTTCCTATTTTGTTGCCTTACAACCTGGAATTAAAATTGATTTTGGGGGGGGGGTTGTATCATTTGATTTACACAACATGCCTACCACTTTGTAGATGATTATTTTTTTTTTTTTGTGAAACAAACAAGAAAAAAAAAATGAACAAAAATTACTTAAGCGTGCATAACTACTCACCCCCCTCAAAGTCAATACTTTGTAGAGCCACATTTTGCAGCAATTACAGCTGCAAGTATCTTGGGGTATGTCTCTATAAGCTTGGCACATCTAGCCACTGGGATTGTTGCCCATTCCTCAAGGCAAAACTGCTCCAGCTCCTTCAATTTGGATGGGTTCCGCTGGTGTACAGCAATCTTTAAGTCATACCACAGATTCTCAATTGGATTGAGGTCTGGGCTTTGACTAGGCCATTCCAAGACATTTAAATGTTTCCCCTTAAACCACTCGAGTGTTGCTTTAGCAGTATGCTTAGGATCATTGTCCTGCTGGAAGGTAAACCTCCGTCCCAGTCTCATATCTCTGGAAGACTGAAACAGGTTTCCCTCAAGAATGTCCCTGTATTTAGCGCCATCCATCATTCCTTCAACTCTGACCAGTTTCCCAGTCCCTGCCGATGAAAAACATCCCCACAGCATGATGCTGCCTCCACCATGCTTCACTGTTGGGATGGTGTTCTCGGGGTGATGAGAGGTGTTGGGTTTGCGCCAGATGTAGCGTTTTCCTTGATGGCCAAAAAGCTTGATTTTAGTCTCATCTGACCAGAGTACCTTCTTCCATATGTTTGGGGAGTCTCCCGCATGCCTTTTGGCGGACACCAAACGTGTTTGCTTATTTTTTTCTTTAAGCAATGCCTTTTTTCTGGCCACTCTTCCGTAAAGCCCAGCTCTGTGGAGTGTATGGCTTAAAGTGGTCCTATGGACAGATATTCCAATCTCCGCTGTGGAGTTTTGCAGCTCCTTCAGGGTTATCTTTGGTCTCTTTGTTGCCTCTCTGATTAATGCCCTCCTTGCCTGGTCCGTGAGTTTTGGTGGTTGGCCCTCTCTTGGCAGGTTTGTTGTGGTGCCATATTCTTTCCATTTTTTAATAATGGATTTAATGGTGCTCCGTGGGATGTTCAAAAATTCAGATATTGTTTTATAACCCAACCCTGATCTGTACTTCTCCACAACTTTGTCCCTGACCTGTTTGGAGAGCTCCTTGGTCTTCATGGTGCCACTTACTTGGTGGTGCCCCTTGCTTAGTGGTGTTGCAGACTCTGGGGCCTTTCAGAACAGGTGTATATATACTGAGATCATGTGACAGATCATGTGACACTTAGATTGCACACAGATGGAATTTATTTAACTCATTATGTGACTTCTGAACGTAATTGGTTGCACCAGATCTTATTTAGGGGCTTCATAGCAAAGGGGCTGAATACATATGCACGCACCACTTTTTTTCGTTATTTATTTTTTATAATTTTTTGAAACAAGTTATTTTTTTCATTTCACTTCACCAATTTGGACTATTTTGTGTATGTCCATTGCATGAAATCCAAATAAATATAAATTTAAATAACAGGTTGTAATGCAACAAAATAGGAAAAATGCAAAGGGGGATGAATACTTTTGCAAGGCACTGTACCTTCTATGGGAGGCGTAGTTTCCAGTGATGTGACCTGATCCATCGCATCCAGGGGTCGGACACCTGGGAGTCAACCAGAGAGAAGTCAGGTCAGGTCAGCATAGCACTGCATGAGATATTCATATGTATTGCAAATGTAGAGGTGATATGAAAGCGCTTTGTCATAAAGGTAGCTAACACTTTCTCTATGGGATAGCAATTTGTTTGATACAGAGGGAAAACACATCCCCGCACATTGTAGTGACAATACAAAGGGTTCAGTCATGTCAGTATAAAGTAGGGTTAGAACAGGGATAGGAAACTCTGGTCAAGGAGGGCCGCAGTGTGTGAAGGTTTTTATTCCAGCCCAGCACTAACACACCTAATTAAAATCCTTGAAGTCAGACAACAATTAGGTTTGTAGGTGTGTTGGAGCTGAACTGGAACCAATGCCTGCACACATGCCTGGGTTAGAAGGAAGGAAGGAAGGGGGAATACAAGCACAGACATACTTCAGTTCAGCAGAGTGGGCAGCCATGAGGGTCCGAAGAGACTTATCAGCAAGAGGACAGCCTGACAGACTGGAAGATATGGAAAATATATATATAGAGAGAGGATATTGTGTAGTCATTTAATAAGGGCAGAATAAAGGAAAGGCCTCGATCATTAATCATAACAATGAATACTGTTTACAGGACTCATAGTAGCACAATAGAGTATAGTAATTATTGAAAGTTCAGGATTTTTTATGCAGATTTGTAAATTAGTTGACATTCAGTATCAGTTCCTGAAAAACACTATAAATGCAGTTGTATGCAGTTGTAAGATGTACAATTTGAAACAGTGCCACCGACTGCATTGGTTGTAATGCAGGGGAGTGGGGCTGTGTCATACCTCCGATGTGACGCGTAGTTTCCAGTGATGTGCCCACTGCCATCACAACCTGGGGTGGGACATCTGAAGATAATTGGAAGTTATTGGAAATTAATTCATTGAAAACATAATGAGGGTGGATGGCAGTACTACTTTCAACTGTGTTCTTTATCATAGTGATGTGTCAGCCTTGAGATTAGAGTACTAGGTAGATAGACATAGATAGACAATTAAATATTTAAATGTAGGTTCTTTTTCACTTATAACGTTGTTATGAATGTTGGATTGAAGTTATTTTAGAGTATTCTTACAGTAGAACCTCTTTTTTGCAGTCTTTGGGCGAGAACTGGACCTTGAAGCTGGACGTGGTGACCTCGCCTGGGTACTTCCTGTCCTCCATGCACTCCTGGGTGATGTCATCATCTTCTGCATCAGAGGAGGTGTAGGAGTGGGCCACATAGTCCATCTGACAGAAGGTCAAACAAACACAGGTAAGGATGGAGATTATAGTTGATCATTTAATCCAGCCTTTATTCAAACCAGGATGTCCCATTGAGACAAAAAAGCTATTTTACAAAGAAGACCTGGCAAAGATGGCAGCTCTAGCATAACAAATCATGCATTCAGAACATAATCACACACGTCTCACCTTGCCATATTTCCAATTCTCATGCATCACTGGAAGCTGAGGCTAGAACACACACTAACTTCTCTCAAGACTATAACATTATCATAATTCCAATGGTTTGGTGTTAGTCGCAGACTTGGCATAAAGCGGTTACCTCATCCTGCTCCTCCTTCTCTTTGGGACAGTTTGGCTTGGTGAAGTCCAGAGGCCCCTCCAACTCCTCCTGCAGGTGGGCCTGGGACGAGGGAACACCTCCCGTGTGCTGCGAGGAAGAGGAGGAGGATGAAGATTGGTCTGGTGATTGCATCCCTTCCATCTTGATGGGCTTCTTCATGCTCAGGTCCAGTGTCCCATTCTCATCCACTTCAATATCTATTTCCTGAAGGTACAAGGACTATGTTACTACGTGTGTGCGTGCGTGTGCGCGGGTAGTAATGCAGTGTGTCCAATAAATACTTTCAAGAGGGAAAAATATATTCTTTATAAAGTCAACCACCAACAGGCTAGGCTGGGCTGAGCTGGGTAACAGAGAGGCCTACCTTGCCAGCTGGGTCCTGCTGTTTGGTGCTAAGGTTCTCTGGACTCTCCCAGCAGCGTGTGGACAGGTTCAGGATGGCAGTGGCAGCCATATGAGCAGCCTCGGCATCATGGGAGTAATCGTAGCCACTGGAGGACGAGGAGGAGCTGCTCTTTGCATATCCTCCCGAGAAGCTATGGCTCGGGGACGTGGCCTTAGGGAATGGTTTAGCTGTAGAGGAGAGAGAGGGTGGGTGTGTACAAATGAGAATTGACCTTCACAGTATAACACGCACCAAGCTGCCATTACAGTTGTCCTATAACCAGCAGGGTCGTGATCCTAGACTACCGACCAATTTCTCTCATGAACAATGACGTGAAAAGTAAAAGTTATGTTTTGTTAGTTAAAGGGACAGTTCACCCAAATTACAAAATGACACATTGTTTTTCTTTTTACCCTGTAAGCAGTCTATGGACAAGGTATGACAGCAATACATGCCTTAGTTTAGTTTCCCTGGCACTATTTTCATTTTGTAATTTGGGAGAACTATCCCTTTAAGCAATGGTTTCCAACAGAAATTCAACAAATGCCAAGATCATCTTACATTTGAAGGCTTTGGGTGAGGTTTGACTGGTGGAGGGCATCTTTGGAACCAGCAAAGGCTTCCCAAACACCTGGACGTCGAAGCTTGCATAGTCGAAGGAGACCTTGGAGTATTTCTCCAGCTCTTTGGCCAGGTTGGCGCGGGGCGTGGCAGGCACCATGTTGGGTCTGTAGCCGTACTGAGGGATCTCCAGCTGCTTCACAAAACACATAGGTCTGTAGGAGAGAGAGAGAGAGAGAGAGAGAGAGAGAGAGAGAGAGAGAGAGAGAGAGAGAGAGAGAGAGAGAGAGAGAGAGAGAGAGAGAGAGAGAGAGAGAGAGAGAGAGAGAGAGAGAGAGAGAGAGAGAAGAAAGGTAAGAGACAGAGGTGGTGAAACAGTCAGAACAATTTGTACAAGAGAAGGGGTAAAAGATTAGTAAAATGCAGAGATGGACAGCTATGGTAGTAAGTGGAGATATGGAGAAAGGGAGGAGCAGAGAGGGCTCACCTGAGAACTCTGTCTGAGTGGGGGCTCCCAGTTGGGGGCTCGCTGACTGAAGGCTGGGGGTGACTGGGGGTGACATGGCCCCCCTTGGAGAGTTTCTCTGCAGCTGCTATGGGACAACCGGACAGACTGAGAGGGACAAAGAGAGATAGTGAAAATGTATAGAATTCCACCACAAATAGATCCTTTTAATTGACTAACATTGTGACTAGAACTACAGCTCATCAGCTGCTAATGTCCCATATCCTCAATAATAGTATTTATTAAGTGTAGGGATAAAAGGTCAATGTCAGGTTATAATCATTGGACAGTATAATACCTGCGGTGTGTGTTGCGATTGCTGTTTACGTGACCCTGGCCTATGCATCCTGGAGTTGGACACTTCAGCACGTTCTCGTGCATGGCCAGTACTAGGGAGATGGAGGGAGAGAGAGAAAGACAGAGTATGTGTGGCAGATCTACATATTGTTCAAAGGAGTACATGTAATGTTTCCCTGTTAGAACTTTGGTATTAGCGTGTTAGTGCTCTGCTAGTACTCACTCTCAGAAACAAAAGTACAACTACAAAAAACAGTACTCACTCTCAGGTGGGATCCTGTCTTTGTGAGGGCACCCAGAGAGGCTGCGGTGGTGAGGGTACAGCCCAGTCACATGGCCCGTCCCATCACACCCAGGGGTGGGGCATTTCACCTCCTTCTTTTCTGGATGGGAAGGGGAGAGATGTTGAGTGAACAGAATCCCTAACAATTGGAAGATGAACCTATGGTGGGTTAAAAGATATCCTGATAAACCATAAACTGTCCTACCTTTGCTGTGGTGTCCTCTGTGTCGCATGGCTGGGTCCATGGCATTGCTGGCCCTGTCGTCGGGGCTGTGGTAGTGCTGGTGCTCGGGAGACTGTTGGTCGACGTGCGGCCCTCTCACCTGCTCGGCCTTCAGGGCGATGGCTTGCTCCAGCAGTCCCAAGTTCCCCCGGGTCATATCCCAGGTCTCTGAGTCATCTGTCACGCCCGAACCCTGTGAGAGACAGTCATCTTCCTCCTCCTCTTCCTCCTCCTCTTCCTCCTCCTCAGATCGTATCTCGTTGACCACTGTGGTAGGTGGGGCTTTGAGAGAGTTGTGGTCCTCTTCTTCCACCTCCCCTGCTTCTGTTTCCTCCTCTTCTTCCTCCTCCTCTTCCTCCTCTTCAGTCAACGGGGTACCAATCTTTACCTCCCCCGGTTCCACTTCTGTATCCTCACATTCCTGAGCAGGAGTACTAGAGGCAAGAGGGATGGCAGGCTCCATGTAGACCACCTCATCCTCCTCCTCCTCCTTTTCTTCCTCTACCTCCTCTTCCTCCTCTTCCTCCTCTTCCACCTCCTCCTTCTCTTCCTCCTCCTCCTTCTCTTCCTCCTCCTTTTCCTCTCCCTTCTTCTCTTCCTCTTCTTCCTCATCTCCCTCCTCTTTTGCCTGATGCCTGCTGTAGTCGCCACTGGAGTACTGGTGATCTGAGATTTCCTGACTCACACATTGCCTCTCCTCCTCTTTCTCTTCCTCCACTCCCTCCTCCTCCTCCTCCTCCTCTCCTACCTCCTCCTTTTGCTTCTCCTCACTCTCTGATCTCCCTGTTTCATCGTTGCTTTTGGGCTGCTCTATTATTCTGTGTTCATCAACTGTATCCTCATCTTCCTCCTCCTTCTCCTCCTCAGCGGCCTGTATCTCTGCCACTACTTGCACCTCCTCCTCATGTCTGTCTGCCTTTGCTTCTGCCTGCTGTTGGGTTGTGGTGGCTGTGTCCTTCTGCGGAGTCCCTGCTTTAGGTGCAGCTATGGTGTCAGACTCAACAGACGTCTCTTTTTCTGTGTTTTCAGGTACCACCTGTGAGCAATCGGCTGTGTACAGTGCAGAGTTGATAGGTTATTGCTAAATAATGAGCGGTTCCCTGTATTTGTCTTTTCATCAATACTCACTTTAGTATCATTCTCAGAAACAAAAGTACAACTCTGTACCACTGTAATAGCCAATAACAATCCATGATAAATGTGATATTTTCCTTGGATTCTGGTCTTCTCTTGACTCACCTTTCATGGACTTGGGAGGGTTTGGCGTTTTGTTATTTTCCTTCTCTTTCTGCTCCTCCTCCTCTGACTCCTCCCCCTCCTTATGCTCCGCCTCACTGGCGGCATCACTGTCTGCTGTGTTGAAGCTCTCGTCCATGGCCAACTTCAGGGGCGGGGTCTTTTTCTTGGGGGCGGGTTGATTATCTTCTGCCTCCACCTCCACAATTTTCCTCTTCTTCACTATTGGGCATCCAAGAACGCTATGGGTGCAAGGTGAGGAGATGGGTGTTAAAGTCTTACTCCAGTCTCCTTTTCACCTAATTTAACACCTGATTTACTTAACAAAAGGCACATCTCAATAGGTGGTCCAGGTATCCTCATGACATGGCACAAGTGGGGGGGATGAGCCTTTCCTCTTTTGTTCTCTATTGCTCCTCTACTGTTTCTTGAGCAAGGAGGGTGACTGATGACATCACAAAGTCACCATCAGACCAATGCCCTACTCCTTGATGTTTACAATATTTGTTTACCCTTTATTGTGTGTACTTTACTGTATTTATACTGAGGATATCGTTTTGGAACAGGTAAAGTTCAAAAATCACTGGAGAACGTATTTTAAGAGACTTTTGAATTACCCTTAATACCACTATATGTGGTATTTTTAATGGAGTTTTTTCTCAATGACCCAAAGTATTTGCATTAAAAACTGGTGTTAGCAAAGGAACTTGAGCGCTAAGAGTTGGCGGTGGTTAGTCTAGTTAGTATATCATACCTTCTGTGTCGTGAATATCTCCCAATGACATGGCCTGAACCATCGCATCCGGGGGTGGGGCAGCTACTTAGTGAAACAAACAGAAAACAAACATTTGTTTTATTCATCTTGCACAATGAATACGTTCAAACTTTGTATGTGCTTTTCAGTTCATCACCAGCCTAGTTTATTTGCTCTGAATATCTGCATGCTCTGGTTTTAGTGCACCTGGCCAGTCTAAAGCCATATTGCATTTATCAGGAGTGTCCTACATGTATACAGTAACAGGACAACTGTGTGGGTGGATTCAACACAGTAGCAGAAAGAATCTTACTCTCTCACCTTAACTCTGCTCCCACGAGTTCAACGGGTACTGGGGAATAAAAAGACAGAGAGAGAACATCATAAGACACACACTTATCCTACAATACACAACAAATGAAGCCGTTTCAATTAGTGAGTGTGCATGTGTGCCTGCGTGCGTGCCTACTGTACGTGCATGTCTGATTGGCCCCAGCTCACCTCTGATGCCTTTTGAGCGGGTCCGGGTTCTCGTTTCTGCTGCGTCCTGACTCATCTGAAACACACAGAGTGTCATGACACTGCACTCACTATCTGTCTCTCTTTCTCTTGTTCACACACACACACACACACACACACGCACACACACACACACACACACACACACAGACACACAGATACAAAGGCTTCACTTTTTGAGTGACTTCTCTACAATTATTCTGCATCCTCAATGTATACAGTGCCATAGCAGTATCAATGTATTTTCCCCCCTATCTTCCTCTTCCTGCACACAAGTATTTTAAAGGAGCAAGCTGTTGTTACGAAAGCAGAGCCCTTATCAACTCTAATATAAGCTTTTAAAAGGAAATATCAGCACACACACACACAGCTTCTTACTTTGATTCGAAGGCTCCTCTTGGTCTCACAGAATCTGCTTATTCTGTCTCCTCGTGTCCACCTCTGGTTCAGCAGCTGCCCTCTGAACTCATTTTCTATTGGAGAGGAGAGATATAGGACACACAGTCAGGCTTATACAACACCAGCATACAACATACATCAGGGTTGGGCAAACCTTTTGGCCGCACAGATGTTGCTTCCAGAGGCAGTTTGGAACTCGGTAGTGAGTGTTGCAACCGAGGACAGAGGATTTTTGCGCGCTACGCACTTCAACACTCGGCAGTCCCATTCTGTGAGCTTGTGTGGCCTACCACTTCGCGGCTGAGCCATTGTTGCTCCTAGACGTTTCCACTTCACAATAACAGCACTTACAGTTGACCGGGGCAGCTCTAGCAGGGCAGATATTTGATGAACTGACTTGTTGGAAAGGTGGCATCCTATGACGGTGCCACATTGAAAGTCACTAAGCTCTTCAGTAAGGCCATTCTACTGCCAACGTTTGTCTATAGAGATTGCATGGCTGTGTGCTCGATTTTATACACCTGTCAGCAACGTGTGTGGCTGAAATAGCCAAATCCACTAATTTGAAGGGGTGTGCACATACTTTTGTATACATAGTGTACATACTTAGACAGGCCCAAACTGTGTGCACTGGTGACATCCTAACCTATTAGGGATACAAGATATATAAGACTGTGTGACATACTTTATTTTTTCCATGTATGGCAATTTCATTCCATGACATAATGTAATGTTGATTGTTGGTGTTCTTCTTATTTGTTGTTAATCTTATTTGTTTACAAAATGTTCTAAAAAGCTTAAACACAAAACTATCCTTGAAGAGCACCCCTAGAAAATCATCACATGTTCAATCTGGACAGAGCTACAGGTAAAAACGGTCGATGGTTGATAAGAGGGTGATAAATAACCATGACTGTTATTGCATACACAACAAGCTCCCCATACACAATAGGGCTGTGTGGTTGAGATTCCCACAGAGAAATATAAGAGAACAATACAGTAGGCCGACAAGTACTAGCGCTGTTAAATCAATGGCATTGAGGCATACACTGTTCCAAGATCATGTTGCGTTAAACATGCAGCAATGTGCAAAGAATATGTATCATATAGCATTTTAGGCATACCTATGATTAGGCCTACTTGGCCTATATAGTTGGACGTTATAACCGGTGGTGATTCTATTATTTGAGGAATAGCCTTTAATGAACCAGACAGTTAATCACTATATACTAAAATATTAAACTGCATATCCGCTCACCAGAGCAACTAGCCTACCCAAAGTCTCCTCCTCGACCATGTTAGCCTATTTTCTTCTCTCTTGCACATAATGGAATTAGACCTATAGGCCTAGAGTAGGACACATTTGAATACATTTAGATGATTTATGAATATGTGTTTAAAGAGAAAGAAAATGGCTTCGTGGCTTTGTTTATCGGCCTTGCACAAAAACACCACGGTGCTGTCCATGGTGCTACTAACATGACCTAACACACTCGGCTATGGCACCACGCCTTCGAGTTAATCGGTCTGGTTTAGAGAGAGAGAGAGAGCCTTCAAATATCAAGCTTGGGTGGGTTTTTCTAGTGCTATTATATTAATAAGGTCGTTGTAATGGCACTCTTAGCGCACATAGCCCCGGGAGATGGTGACATTTGAGGAGCGCATGATCATCGGCTCTCGGAAATGTAGCTCCACCTCCCCCAGTTTCCTACTGACACATTTGACAGTCATTGACTACAAACACGACCTCCATGCGAGCAGAGTAGGAAAGCACAGGCAAATATATAGCAACGCAGCAGCAGGCCCATTGCAAAGCCACTTTGTAACCAAATAACGTGCAGGTTTAGGCCTTGATCATCGAGTGAACATGCAACTGAAATATAAAGACAACAAAATATATACGAGATAAGAACAAGAAAAGTAGGCTACATTGCGCTTATAAAGGCCTATGCCTCTACGGATTGCAAAAACATAAATGACTTTCACAATAGAACCCTAAACCGAAACAGATATGCCTAGTGGTTCAAATATTATTTTATATTATCTCCCCGGTTGCCTAATTTTCTATAGGCTCTTCATAATGGAAAGAAAGGAGAAACCATAAAATACAATTACATGGCTATGTACAATGCCACACAATAGGCCTACAGCTTTCAAACTTATCAACATTAGGTCTATATGCCTCTTTCCTCGAAGTTTCAGAAACCCTAAGCAACACGAAGTCGGATACAAATCACACATTAATGCTTTTACAAACTGTGAACAATATAGCTTATTCTGAAACTCATATCAAAACGATCAACGTTTTTTTCAAGGGTACTATCAAAAGAGTTCGACATTCGTCCGAAATGACGTTCTCTGGTCGTTTGGATTACTTTTGGATTACCAAAACAGAACTGTGTGTTCTGTTTGTTCATGCCTTAAGTCTATATTACTGAAGGTTATGTGAAATAAGATACAATTATGTTCTATATGAATGAGCATCCTAAAGAGACCTCATCTTTAAGAATTAAGACCCGGACGTCCATTAGGCGATAGAAACCAACAGCAATGGATGTTCGCGAAAAGATAATAAATAGGTTTAATAAACACATTTGAGGAACACAATCATTTAACTATACTACAGAATTTGAAACCGTAATATGATTATAAATACCATTCTTGAATGACTCTGGTTGCTTCGTTGTTTCAAGTAGGTAAGGCGGGCCTCCTGATTCCTATTTCAACAACTTCTTCTCAGCGTTGAATACTACGTCCACAATTTCCCCGCACCTCTTTCATTGACCGTTAGAGACATCAAACATAATCCGGAGCTGAGTGCTCTTCCACCAGTCTTCAGTTTACAAAAGCGGCATTACTCCAACTTTAAATGTAGAATAGCCTACTCCAAAATTCATAAGCAAAAAAACATGGCTTCATTTGCCTTTGTCAGCGAGAACAGGCCTACGTAATATTGCCTTACCTTTCGCTCATGGGCCATTGTTCACCCCTCCCCCCATTCTCTGACATCACCATAGCAAACCCCACAACATAGGCTAAGAGGGGCTTCGGTTACTCCGGTTAATTTTTTATATCAGTATTCATGCTGCAGCATCAATCATAATTTTCTGTAGTCTACACCCTCCCTCAACATCAGTATCAAGGTAAATCTAAGCACGCTGAAAATATCTTGAAGAGTTCAGTACCCCGGGTGGTGCGTGCCTTAGTTTCAGCACCATGGACAGTAGCTAGAGCGCTCTGCTAAAACGGCGATCCATAAAAATAACATTTGTCCTTATAGATGTGGTAACTACTCTCAGAGCTAAATATAAACCACTTTCCAATTCACACCGATTGAAATTCCTTCAAAGTTAACTTAAATAGCCGATGTTTTATTGAGAGAAAAAAAACAATCGAATTGCATGGTGTCTGTTACAGACAATGTTTTCGTAGCACTTTGTGTCTGCCTATATCAACCAAAATATTTCACATTTCACATTTTAGTCATTTAGCCAAAAACTGAAACATTGGTGTCAAGGCAAAAAAAGCGTAACATACCCCTCTCAGAGGGAACTCGTTTTTCTTGTGCAACAACACACAGGCAGTACTCCGCAAAATATGATTAGGCCTACAGCCTGAGCTCCTCTGGACAAAGTAGTAGTAGCCCTACAGTATCCTTTCCTATATTTGCTCTCTACTGATTTTGTTTTGAAGAAAATCAAATAATGTTACAGAAAAAAAGCTACTTTAGAACAATGTATTGATTAAATATAGTAGGCTAATAAATGCTAATACAACCACGAATATATAGGCTATGACCATAATCTAGGTCTAATCGTCAAATCATGCAGCCTATACCTATACAAATTTGGATAACCAATCAATAATTTAAACGAAACGAATATGCTATTAGTAGCTTTATAGTAGTATACACTTTTGAGTGCGTGTAAATAAATGATTTTACTTATTGGGCATATAAAGTACCCTACTAGGCCTAGTCTATACCCCTCAAACGTCCGGTTGCAAATATGTTGAAAAACAAATCTCAATTTTGGCACTGTTAAAGCTCGAGCAACTTCAAAAGAGTTTTGCATATTTAAAGTCTCAACTCCTCTTCGGTTACCAGCTGGGGCCTTTTTTCCCCGATCGCAGTCATTTTTTAAAGCCACAGTGCAGATGGACAGCCCTGCTCTGGAATACAATTAGCGTCGGATCTGCTATGACTGGGACGGGCTGTATAAATATTACATAGGGGGTGACCGACGAGAGGGTAGGCTGCTCTCTCGACTCCCCAAAAACAGATGGACCAATCTGACAGACTCCCCCACCCCGCACAAAATGTTTTTAATACGCCTGCAGCCTGACGTCTCCTATACAGAGTTAAGAGCCACTAATCCCTGAGGGGACAAAACTTTCCTTTGTCTAACAAAGTGTCTGAACAGAGTGTGAGTTCAGGAAATCTTTGGTCAGCACAAAGAGCCTTGTGTGGTTAAGATTCAACATAGTTTTTCTATTAATATAAATTCGGGCATGTACAGAAAAACTTTCCATAAACAGCTGAACGGTTAAAAGGCCCAGAAAATTCAGCAACTGGGCACAGACTGCAAATCAACCTTTGTTTATACGTTGTCGACAAGCTTATAGCTTCCGTACATTTTGGGTTATATTTAGACATTGTGTAAATAGAGTTGATGAGTTTTTGCTAATGAAATACGAAGAAGTCACATAATTCGAGTATGTTTAAATAAAGTTGACGCCACCTGTGTGTGTCTAGTAGTGGGTGGAAGATGCTTATTTATCATCCCTAAAGCCAATGCAAATACTGACACTTTCTTTACGATGAATATGTGTCTTTTAATGACTTTGAATAGAGAACATGCAAGTTTAAGCTATAACAGAAGAGCAGGCAAGGCCTATCCTAACAGACTAAAAAGTGACAGATGCTTAGACCGTCACATCTGCTCCTAACCATAGTTCAGTTAGCCATCAACACATTGCTTACTGAAGAGAGAGAGAGAAACAGATGATAAATAGGCGACTCACCTAAAAAGGTTTTACACAGCTTCATCTTTGCTGTGACTTTTCCCCTTGTACACTGCTTCCAAACACAGGCAACTTTACTTCATACTAAAGAAAGTTGGGTAGAGAAACGTATGAGTCGGGAAGGAGGGTATTATTGGGCAGCTGTCGATTTGAACCAATCAGAGGCCACCGGTCCTGTTATTGTTTCCAAAAACAGCCAATGAGAGCGTCGCACACTGTCAGCGTTCCAAAACAATGCCCATTGAAAACTAACACAAAGGGGTCGCGGTATCCCTAGTAAGTCACAAGTGAAATCCAACTTCTTCCCGGTTCTCTCATTGCAACTCCTCAAAGATGCTTGAGCTTTCAAAGTGTCTCTGAAAGGAAGCTTTCATTTCTTAGAATGCCTCCCTCAGAATCTTATCAGCAGGTGAAAGGAAGGCATACCCTACCAATTTCCCATAATATGTAATGAAACGAATTATATAATACTGAAGTAGTGTGTACAAATGCACAATCAGATTAATTTAGTTAATACAATTATGTTGGTAGCATGCAATAAAGTGGTTCTAACTTGGCAATAGTGTGGAAACAAGTTATAGGCCTGTGTCTCCCGAGTGGCGCAGTGGTCTAAGGCACTGCATCGCAGTGCTAGCTGTGCCACTAGAGATCCTGGTTCGAATCCAGGCTCTGTCGTAGCCGGCCGCGACCGGGAGACCCATGGGGCGGCGCACAATTGGCTCAGCGTCGTCCAGGGTAGGGGAGGGAATGGCTGGCAGGGAGGTAGCTCAGTTGGTAGAGCATGGCGTTTGCAACGCCAGGGTTGTGGGTTCGATTCCCACGGGGGGCCAGTATAAAAAAATACAAATAAAAAAACAATTCTAAAAAATTATAATGTATGCACTCACTAACTGTAAGTCGCTCTGGATAAGAGCGTCTGCTAAATGACTAAAATGTAAAATGTAAATGTAGTAGGCCTACTCATAGGCTAATGAAAACTCATAGCCTATACCCTTAATTTCAGTGTAATTATGTTCTTCTTTCAGGCTATTACACCACATTTGTAGTACAGCAACATGCTACAGTAAGGTTGTGTTCTGTCAGATAGGGATGCCAAACCCCGATCACTGAGTTCTAGTCTATCAATCAGTTACTTACAAATCAATGAAGGACATTTCTCAGACACATGCCTACCATTTGACACACTGTAGTCTGACTGTCATCTACAAATGCCATCTCTCTCTCTTACTTGCTCCCCATTCTCTCATTGTTTTCAACTCTCTCCACTCACGTCTGTCTGTCTGTCTGTCTGTCTGTCTGAATGTCTCTGTGTCTCTGTCTGTCTGAATATGTCTGTCTGTCTGTCTGTGTGAATGTCTGTCTGTCTGAATGTCTCTGTGTCTCTCTGTCTGTCTGTCTGAATGTTTCTGTGTCTCTGTTTGTCTGGCCCTTCTCCTCTCCCTGTGAGTGGTGCTCTGTAACTTTGTGGTTCACCATATGTCCTTCTCGCCCTGTGAGTGGATACTGTGCCCCCCCATAGACCCCTATGACAGATGGCCTGCAGATATTGATGACCGCAGGCTGCAGCCCCCCCTCCCCCACCTCCTTTCTGACGGCGCTTCTGGTTGTCGTCAAGACATTCTGCAGGCTCAAACTTTTGAGAGTTGAGATGTATGGCTGAGACCTGATTATGATTACCTTGAAATTTACTTTTTCTATTTGGTGTTTTCATAAACAGTTTTATTTTGTAGTAAATAAACTGTATGTTGTAGTGTTTGCATCAATAGTTGTTTTTTTAAATCTGATGCTGTATGGGCCTATGGGTGGGAGCTGTGAGGAGGAATACTGACGGATGGCCAAGTCCTGCTGCACTGCACACACGCACACACATGCACCCCCTGCCCCCTGCACACTAAGAGCCTGATTACAATAACAAAGGCTGCTCACACTTTGGGGCGGAGCCAGCGGGATGATTTCCAGGCCATTGGCTGCTTAATGAGCACCCTGTGTGTGTGTGTGTGTGTCTGTGTGTGTGCATGCGTATGCGTGCACGTGTGTGTGTTTGTGTGTGAATAGTGAAAAAAAGGCCCTTTGCCACAGCTGTCACTCTTCAGTGTAATATCAGTCTAGTCTGTCTAAAGTTAGTATGAAAAGAATAACTGCATCAATATCCCTGGAACATTTCAATAATTATTTGAAGATCAAATACAAAACAAGACAACTTTTAGTATTTTCTAATGTATTTTTCTGGAATTGTTTGTGCATAGGGATCTATGAAGTGACTCAAAGTCGTAAGACTGAAGTTACAGAGAGTGATAACTTAAAAAGGTATGGTGTGGTAAACACAACCCTAACTTCAGATAAGCATTTAACAAAAATGTTCTGTTTGTAATAATGCATCACACTTAAAATACCAAAATATTGACGACATATTTGGAGTTGTTAGAGAACCGCAATCAAGAGGAGTATTCACCAATGGGTTTGCACTCAAAGTTTTAGTACTGTGTGGATAGTATTCTGCCATGCCTTGCCAAATAAGCTCAGCAGATGTCGAAAAGTATAGGTTCACTTGTTTTGGTGGAGTGAATATGACAACGTGCCAATAGTCCTCTTTCTTCATTCATCCCTCAACTTCCCAAAAGACCCCCCCCCCCCCCAATAAGACAATTTGCCTTCTAGTCTAGATGTTCATGCCACCTGCCCTCATACACCCTCACACCCAGCTCAGCCCCCCCCCATAATTAAGCACACTCATGTTCTGGTCTCAAGACTATTTTTGTTTCGTCACCTTGCCTTCCGGCAATACAGCAGCCCCCATTCCCCCTCCTTGAAAAAGAAAGCCAGAAAAATATCAAATCTACCTGCGGACTGCTGAAGCCCAGCCAATATGACTGTTAGATTAGACATCCTCTATGATTAATTAGCACCGACCCACACTCCGAAGTATCCATGGTAATTTTAATTCCACATTCCTGTCGCCATGGCACAGGGCCAAAGGACTGGGTGTATTGCCCCTCTCCCCCTCCCCCCTTTCTCATCCAACTAGCCAGGCTGAGTTGGCATCTGTATGCAAATAACCTTCATGGTATATAGATAATGTATGGAGGGTGAGGGGATGTACGGACTCCCCTATACTTATGCACTAAGATATAAATTGTGTGACATTATAAGCAGCTGTCGGCCTGCTTTCTATGGCTGTCATCCAGAGAGGCAAATCCCCTTGCAATTGCCATTTGTAAAATATTGATTATGAAATAGTTACAAATGAAATAAATACTTAATTGAGTCAATCTGCTAACATTACCACAGTGTGAACATCTTTTAAACAGTACTTAAAACATTTCTGTGCCTTTGTTATTAAGATGTTTCCCCATGCATGTTTCTACATCTGTTTTACACACAAATCTAAAATAAACAATACAATAAACAACACAATATTGCAGACAATGTTTTCATGTACAGTATTAAAATGGCTGGAGACATTTTGATGTCTAGACCGGCACAAATTGAGGACATTTATTAATTAATGATTTATTTATTTGTTATACAATAATGTATGAAAATGTCTTCTGATGATAACTAACTTTTCACTCGATTCCCTGGAGGTCACGGGGAAACAGGACACCTCTCCCAGAGAAGCAGTGTCACGATGGGCAGCTACACAGGTCACTCTTTGACCCCTGACCTCACGGAGGTACATGGTAACATAGGTCGCCACCCCGGAGAGGCTTCTCTTTCTCCTCCAGTGGGAGCAGGTGTTGGAAAAGGGCTGACCTCTTTAAGAGAATGAAAGGGCTGTTTGATTATTTACTGGAGTTGAATGTGCCACACGTGCCTCTCTCCCTAGGGGTGAGGGAGACACTGCCAACATAGAGCAACTCAATGAAACAAACCTAATAATCACAAATTGTCTGCTTATCATTTTTACATACTGCATGAACAACAGGCTTAAATACATATTATTATATCAGTATATATTGAATGTATACATGTGCATCTGTGTGAATTTAAAGTATTCATGACAAGGTTTCATGTCAATGTTCTCTCTTACCGCTCACTGACAAATTTCAATCGCCGGGAAAGGGGATAGAAGGTGAAATGTGGACCTCTTCAGGGCCTGACTGTTCTCAACGCAGAACAAACAAACATGTGCAAAGCAGTGGGTCTAAAGAGCTGACCCTTAAACTCATTAAGAGTCCAATAAAAACCTTCTGCCAGCACAGCAAGCCTTGCACCATTCCCCCACCAACAAAATTATAACAACCACTACTACTGCACTGAAAAAAGAAAACTGACACAATAGGAGCCTCTTATTAGTAGAGCACTGCCCAGTCTTGGTGACATATGCTCCTAGAATAAGCAGAGCGAGAGGGAAAGAGGAAGTAGAGAGAAGAAGAGGATCGGTTTTCATTGTTTTTTAGGTTGATGGTGTACAATTGAATAGAATAGGCTATTTCATGCAAATACATCTCATAATCTGTCATGAAGGGAAAAGTGTGAGTTAAGAAAGAGTGGTTTTATTTCAATAAGGCGACATGACAAGGTATCAATAGCAGCTAAGGATGAATTATTTGAAACAAATGTAACATTTTCATTAATACACAATACACAATAATTATCCATCGCATCGACACAATAAAATCTACACATTTAAAATATATAGTTTCTGGAAAGACTGTCAGTGCTGTGGGTATGGTACGTACAGGTAAAATGTTACATACATTAGTCCGACAAAAGTGGCAGTTCAAAGCTCACGGGTTGAGCAGCCTTGTCATGAAGAATATTGCGCTGTTTTGGTTGAAATTAGGTTCAAAGGTTTGGGTGCTGATGCAAGTTGGGATATTATTCATGCCAGTGTAATTCTGTTATCAGAGCAACTGTGTTTTTCACATTTGCACTATTACAGCAGGGGGCCATGCGTTTTCTCAGTGAGCAAAATCACAAAAATGGCAGTTCACACACAATGTGTTACCATGGCAAAGCATGAAATCCAATCCCTGTTCAAAGTGTGACTTGCATTTTAAACCTCTCAACACCTACATAAGGTTTATACAACAACAGCTTGATCATTTGGAATATAGCATTTTGATTCAGTTTGCATTCAGTATGCAAACACAGAGAGAAAGAGAGAGAGCGAGAGCGAGCGAGAGTTCAGAGAATTGGATGTGGTCATATTCTTCCCAAATTGGATGTGGTCATAGTCTTCCCAAAATAAAATATACAATATTGCTGTTCTGTCATTGGTGACACACTGTCCCCTGGTGGACAATGTAGCCAGTGTAAATTATTATGAAGAGTCGAAATACGAATGTCTTTTAAGGTATGCACGAGATTTCCCATTCCAAAACATGTTTTGAAGATATGTATTCTGAAATAACTTAATTTTCAGTAGGAGACGAGTGGACGCGGATATTGGCACATGACGAGTAGGACACGAATCAGACAAGTGAAAACTATTTCAGGTGAGCTCTGGATGGCTAGCGAGTTAGCTAGTGTTTCATTACGTCTGCTTGCTTTATTAGCTAGCCAGCAATGTTAGCTGCATGATAGCGAACAACTCATTCAAGTTTAAAGTTAGCTAGCTAAGGTTGGCGTTTCATAAACTTTCGTCCAGACATCGAGAGTTGGCACAAATACTCTTCAAGCTAGCTAGCTATCCTTTCAATATGTTGCACTCTTGCTGCCTCTGCCTTGCACCATTGTCTCGAGCGACAGGCAAGTTTGCTATTTTTGCCAACCCCGCCTTAAACTAGCAGCCACTGCCATAACATAACAGGACAAAACCTCGTTAAAAATTACAATGTTTTAGAGGATTCTTTATTTTATTTCAACAGTTTGACCCAGCCACTTTTGTAACGGAGCTTGGACATTTACTCAAACATTTTACATTATTGACAGTGTTGGGGAAACTACTCTGAAAATATAGTTTACCAAGCTTGATACCAATTACTTCACACTGGAAGAAGTTAGCCCATTAAACACAAAAAGTCAGATTTAGACACTCAAATTGTTTCAAGTGAGAATTAGGCAGGTCTGATGCTGAAAAAGAAATAACATTATTGCCTACTTCACCCATCTTTTCTTTTTGCAAAACAAGTAGAGTATAGTTAGCTTCACCACTATGGCAAAAAAAAGTTCACTACTGCAAACACTACCAAGATTTGAATTTAGTTCAACTACCACCAAGCTACTGCACATTCTTATTAAATTACTTGTTGAACTACATGTAGTTCACTACTCCCCAACACTGATTATTGACAACACAAAATCATGGAGTACCGGTAATACATGATTACAACCTATTGTGGGCCGTTGTACCAAGCTCATAATATATTATAAGTTATACTCAAGAAAGCCAGGGCATTAATTGAAATTACACTGACAATTGAACAGTAGGAAATCTTATACATTGTGCCTTTTAACATTTATCAGTCGCATACAGCTACATTATGTTCATGTTTCTCCACTCCAGTGAGAGCTAGGCAGAGTTGAGGCTACACCATGGAGTTCAGTAGGATAGAGTTCTTCCAGGAGCTAGGGGAGAGCTGTGTTCTCCCTACGGCCCAGCAGGGAGTGGAACAGGTCTGGCAGCTGCTGCTCCTCTGCCTGCTCTGTCGACTCCTCTGTAGGCTGGGTGAGTCCACTTGAACACTTGACCAATAACATTATAAAATGGGGATAACACAGGATGTGCCAAACTTCATGTAATTTATACTTTGCCATGACACCATCCACAGTGTGTGGGACATACGTAATGATGACAGATAAAGAACTCAGTATTACCTTACAGAGGCCTACAAAAGCACCCCAATTCCTACAAAGGCCTTTGGTGGTGCCAGCCTGGTATTTAGTGTTTCCTGTCCTCCAGTAGGTCGCTCGTCGTCTGTGAAACACCTGGGCTCAGTGGCAGCGGGTCTATATGCCCTCTACCTGTTCTTTGAGCAGTCCATGGTGTGGGTGTTAATGCTCAGTATGCTCTGCTACACTGTCCTGTTCCTCAACCGCCACTCCAGCAGCCGAGGAATCTTCCTCTCTGCCACTATCCTCATCTATCTACTCATGGGGTAATGAATGAAATTAATGAACTCCATCTATAGCTAATGCTGTATCATAAACATTGTTGCTCCACTTAACTGTTTTCTTCAAATTTTTTATCTCCAGAGAGCTGCATATGATTGACACAGTGACCTGGCATAAAATGAGAGGTAAATGTCCTGCACAGATGTGAATGATTGGATGGCAAGGCAGTATGAGACATATGCATGATTTTATAGATTCAGACACAGACATCCTCCTGTTGCATTGTATTCGAGACCTTAGTGAAGGAACCACTGTGCGTGCTTTGCCTATCATCCCCACTTCCCCAGGTTCTCAGATGGTGGTGGCCATGAAGGCCATTTCTCTGGCCTTTGACCTGGACAGAGGCACTGTGCTCGCTGTGCCCAACCCTCTGGAGTTCATAGGCTACATTTTCTTTGTGGGCACTGTCATCTTTGGGCCCTGGATTAGCTACTCAAGCTACAAAGAGGCCATTGAGAGCCGTAAACTGGTAAGCCACAGCTGAAGAGATGTGCTACTGTTTTGCAAAAATAATGTCTTCTCAGTCAACTTGTTGAAAGAAAGCTGAATAGATGCCTGGATAGTATCTGAATTTACATTTGACATATAGGTCTATAACATATTGGTCCAGATTTACTAAGTGTTTGCGCTGGTGCAAAGTTTACACCTCTTTTCACTGCAGTTAGATCAACATACTTTAGCTGCTTTAAGTCAAAATGCCTGCTAAAATCTGTCCTTTTTTAACTTCTCTGTCCCCCAGAGTTGGTCCTGGCTCCAGAAGTTTTCAGTCAGCTGGGTGAAATGCCAGGTGTGCTTGGTGATATCCAACTGCATCGCCCCATACCTCTTCCCTTACTTCATTCCAATCCACGGGAGCAGAGGACTGCACACGTGAGTGCACGTTTCACTGAGCAATTCCTTGGTCATTCCAATGTCATTGCTATTTTGATATGTGAATGTACAATAACTTTATTTTAGTGATTTCCATTTATTTATATTTCTCTGCTTCCAAGAGGCACATAAGCAAGTTAAGGGTTATTGTGATGAAGAACATCAAACAAAGTTTTTCAGACAATCATGTGTAGAAGCAATAGTTAACTCTTCAAGATGGCGTCAGTGCATAATGCTATTCCTAGCATTATTGCTGAATGAAGAAAGGCTATAAACAGTATCTTAGAGCTATCTTGTCTATTTTCCCTGTGTGCAGGTGGCTCCACGCGTATGAGAATGCTGTATCCTTCCACTTCAGTAACTACTTTGTGGGCCACCTTAGCGAAAGTACTACTGTGCTGGCAGGAGCAGGTTTCACTGAAGACAAGGACAATGTCAAATGGTGAGTTCAATTCATACGATCTATGGTTCAATCAGTTGTGGTACACATATTTCATATATTTGCCTTTAGGTTAAGTGTACAGTTGAAATCGGAAGTTCACATACACCTTAGCCAAATACATTTAAACTCAGTTTTTCACAATTCCTGACATTTAATCCTAGTAAAAATTCCCTGTCTTAGGTCAGTTAGGATCACCACTTTATTTTAAGAATAATAGTAGAGAGAATTATTTATTTCAGCTTTTATTTCTTTCATCACATTCCCAGTGGGTCAGAAGTTTACATACACTCAATTAGTATTTGGTAGCATTGCCTTTAAATTGTTTAACTTGGGTCAAATGTTTCAGGTAGCCTTCCACAAGCTTCCCACAATAAGTTGGGTGAATTTTGTCCCATTCCTCCTGAAAGAGCTGGTGTAACTGAGTCAGGTTTGTAGGCCTCCTTGCTCGCACACGCTTTTTCAGTTCTGCGCACACATTTTCTATAGGATTGAGGTCAGGGCTTTGTGATGGCCACTCCAATACCTTGACTTTGTTGTCCTTAAGCCATTTTGCCACAACTTTGGAAGTATGCTTGGGGTCATTGTCCATTTGAAAGACCCATTTGCGACCAAGCTTTAACTTCCTGACTGATGTCTTGAGATGTTGCTTCAGTATATCCACATAATTTTCCTTCCTCATGATGCCATCTATTTTGTGAAGTGCACGAGTCCCTCCTGCAGCAAAGCACCCCCACAGCATGATGCTGCCACCCCCGTGCTTCACGGTTGGGATGGTGTTCTTCGGCTTGCAAGCGTCCCCCTTTTTCCTCCAAACATAACGATGGTCATTATGGGCAAACAGTTCTATTTTTGTTTCATCAGACCAGAGGACATTTCTCCAAAAAGTACGATCTTTGTCCCCATGTGCAATTGCAAACCGTAGTCTGGCTTTTTTATGGCGGTTTTGGAGCAGTGGCTTCTTCCTTGCTGAGCGGCCTTTCAGGTTATGTCGATATAGGACTCGTTTTACTGTGGATATAGATACTTTTGTACCTGTTTCCTCCAGCATCTTCACAAGGTCCTTTGCTGTTGTTCTGGGATTAATTTGCACTTTTTGCACCAAAGTACGTTCATCTCTAGGAGACAGAACGCATCTCCTTCCTGAGCGGTAGGACAGCTGCGTGGTCCCATGGTGTTTATACTTGCGTACTATTGTTTGTACAGATGAACGTGGTACCTTCAGGCGTTTGGAAATTGCTCCCAAGGATGAAGGTCTACAATTGTTTTTCTGAGGTCTTGGCTGATTTATTTTGATTTTCTCATGATGTCAAGCAAAGAGGCACTGAGTTTGAAGGTAGGCCTTGAAATACATCCACAGGTACACCTCCAATTGACTCAAATGATGTCAATTAGCCTATCAGAAGCTTCTATAGCCATGCATCATTTTCTGGAATTTTCCAAGCTGTTTAAAGGCACAGTCAACTTAGTGTATGTAAACTTCTGACCCACTGGAATTGTGATTAAGTGAAATACTCTGTCTGTAAACAATTGCTGGGAAAATTACTTGTGTCATGCACCAAGTAGATGTCCTAACCGACTTGCCAAAACTATAGTTTGTTAACAAGACATTTGTGGAGTGGTTGAAAAACGAGTTTTAATGACTCCAACCTAAGTGTATGTAAACTTCCGACTTCAACTGTATGTTTATTATTGCAGTATTTTGATAGCATAGTAACACAGTGGCTATGTACCTATTGTAATATATGTCTAGGTAAGATAAGTGAAAATAATGTGTGTGTGTGCGCGCGCATGTGCATATGTGTTTTTAGGGATCTGAAAGTGGTTAAGCCTCTGAATGTGGAGTTGCCCAGGTCCATGGTGCTGGTGGTGACCTCCTGGAACATCCCCATGTCTCGCTGGCTCAACACATGTAAGCATCATTACACCTTCAATTTACTATAAACAGATTAGACAGAAATGTTAGAACTATGGGCAGTGTTTAACCAACAGTTTTTTTTTTTTTACATTAAAATGTCAACTGATTACTGTCTCTTTCCCCCATTTTGTTATAGATGTTTTCAAAAGTGCTTTGAAACTTGGCACATTTTCATCCATCATTGTGACTTACACAGCCAGTGCCCTGCTACATGTGAGTATGAGTCAACCAACTCAGTGAAGACATCTTACGTGATGATTCAGAAAAGGTCACTCACCATCGCACTTTAATACTGTTTTCTGCTTTAGTAAGATTTGATCTGATTTAAAAAATCTGGACTCTGGCTGAGGCCAAAGTGAAGAGTTGGTTGATCAGCTTCCTATGTTGTGAAACGAATCCACCATTTTGTTTTCTCCAGGGCCTCAGCTTCCATCTTGGGGCCGTGCTGCTGTCTCTGGGCTTCATCACCTACGTAGAACATGGTGAAGTTACCTCTCCTATCTGCTTTTCTCATTCACATGCTCACTTGTGTCATGTGAGTATTGTTTCAAAGGTTGTACTGGTTGTGCATTGACATCACCTTATTGTCTTGTCATCCTCTGTCAGTTCTGAGGAAGAGGCTGGCAGCCATCTTTAGTGCCTGTATCCTGTCCAAACAGTGTCCCAACAATTGCCATCATCAGCAGAAGAAGGTACATGCTTGTCGCATCCAGGAATGTTTACACTCATATTTGTATATCATATTTTGAAGGTGCTTTCCATAAGAGACCATATTGTTAATTGCACATTGAATGGGTCCATGTGGGGGAGTGAGCTAGCTAGTGCACATTGCGGGGAGGAGGTTTGGGATTCAGAACACATCCCCAGTGTAGTGAATGATCTGTACCTCTCTCGTAGGAGCTGTGGGTGTATGGCATCAACCTGGCCTTCAGTGCCATGGCCATCTTCCACCTGACATACCTGGGCTCCCTGTTTGACGCTGAAGTAGACAACTTGGCTGCAGAGGAGGTAAGGCCCACCAATGACCTGCTACTGCTGGCTGGGGCCAAGTTAATGGAGAACATAAGAATTAAACAGTGGTCTATATGAACGTATTACTTATACACATTTAGTCACCATTGTCCTCCTTCTCAGGGTTATGTGGCCAACCACACCATTCAGAAGTGGTCAGAGTTGAGCTGGGCCAGCCACTGGCTGGTGTTCGGCTGCTGGCTCTTCTACCGCCTCATTCAGTGATCTCATTGGACGAAGGTCTGTACTGAACAGAAGACAATAGCCTGGTCCAAAAAGAACCCTTAGCTCACAGGTGGGCCATCTTACCTAGTGAGGTCTGGTATGGGTGCAGACTTAGTGGACACGGAATAGCGAAGTGCAGGGCCAGGACGATTGTCCCACTCCATCATGACTGGAAGAATGCTGCATTGTTTACCAGGGTCTTTCTGTATTTGTTTGTTGTGGTAAACACTAACGAACCAGTCACACACGTTCTTTGCTATGATGCATCACACTGTTGAGATTGAGAACCAGAGGTAGGCTGAAGATTTATCAGTGGCTTCTGTATAGGCTACTGTTCATCTTCAGGTCTTTTGGAGTTTGATCACACACAATCATTATGAATATTTATGTTTCTGTTTATATCAGTAGCACTATAGGCCTTCTCACACTGCATTGTTCTTAGCCCCAGGGCTAAGACTGGGCCATGGGCTAGCTTATCCTGTGTTCATACAAGCATGTGTTAACCTGGGGCCTTATGTGAATTTATTATGTTAGACCATTGATGTTATATAATACATGATGTTCTCGATGGAGGTACTTTTTTTCTACTTCTGTATGTGTGTCTGTTTCTCTATTAAAGGCATGTTTTTCTAGTTCTGTGGCACTACTTAGACACTAATAAATGAAGGGTTTATTTGTTGATGAGAGGTGAAGCACACCCTAGTAGTTACATTATTTATTCAACAAGTTGAAGGATTGTACTGTATTTTGCAGCAAATTATACTATTTAGAATGGCAGATCAAAACAATGGTTACTGGACAAAAATATAAACGCAATAATTTCAATTTTTTAACAGTTCATATAAGGAAATCAGTCAGTTGAAATACAGTTGAAATACATTCATTAGGCCCTAATCTATGGATTTCACATGACTGGGAATACAGATATGCATCTGTTGGTCACAGATACCTTTAAAGAAAAAAGGTAGGGGCGTGGATCAGAAAACCAGTCAGTATCTGGTGTGACCACCATTTGCCTCATGCAGTGTGACACATCTCCTGCACATAGAGTTGATCAGGCTGTTGACTGTGGCCGTTGGAATGTTGTTGGAGGTGTCGTTGGAGGCGATTTATGGTAGAGAAATTAACATTAATATCTCTGGCAACAGCTCTGGTTGACATTCCTGCAGTCAGCATGCCAATTGCGTTCTCCCTCAAAACTTGAGACATCTGTGGCATTGTGTTATGTGACAAAACTGCACATTTTAGAGTGGCCTTTTATTGTCCCCAGCACAACACTTTACATGTTGACTTCAGTGTAGTTAATCTTAACCATTTAAGAGTATTATGCTTATTACAAGCATCAACCTAATTAACATAATACAAAAATCCCCATCAAAATCTGTCAGTATTAAGGGAAAGATATCTGCATGGGATTTTTTGCATGGGCTGCATCTCAATCCACTGGATCCACCCACCTATGTCGGCCTTCCGCATCTGCGGTGGAAAGTGGCAGAGCTACAGTGCTGTTTGTCAGACCAGGAGACATCTGAAAATCGATCTTCTCACAAAAACGTCTGTAGGTTGATGGCACCTTAATTAGGGAGAACAGGCTCGTGGTAATGACGAGCGGAATCAGTGGAATGGTATCAAATGCATCAAACAAATGGTTTCCAGGTGTTTGATGCCATTCCATTTGCTACGTTCCGGCCATTATTATGAGCCGTTCTCCACTGATATGACCCCATTATTGGAAAGGGGAGACTCACGAACACCATGGTATTTCCATTTTGCTCTACAACCCCCACAACAACAACAGGACTCGTCTGAAGGTAACCCGGTACCAGTTTAAAAAATGAATGGAAGTATGTAGCTAGTTTTGTGCCAACAAAATAAAGGTGTTAAATATGTGTCCCAAAAACAAAAATATTTCCTGAGCTTTCTGATACTGTATCTCCTAGATACACTTATTCCTTATGATTTTTTTTTACTGTCTTTTTCCATTTATGAATGTGTTATTCAATGCATTTCTATGGGCTATAGTAGTAAAGCCCAAATTAAATATTTTATCAAATAATTTAAAATAATTGTTTTGATACCTACAGGGGTCCTAAAATTCAAAATCAAATAGCTAAGTGATACATGGTATGACCATTTTAAAACAATTTGTTAGCTTATTTTCACCACCCAGCTTGTTTAGAGCCCCCTCATGATCGGTTCAGAGACAACACAAGTTGACACATTCCAAAGTGGACTTGGCTCCCCATCTGTCAGCTTACCTTTCTTACCTGTGTTTAGTCAATCATTAATCACTGCTATCGGGAAAGCATCGTTCAGACAACAGGACGCAATCTCAACACGGAACTGACAAGACACTCGCCAAGTGACCGTCCTCGGAGAATAGAAAAACAAAGTCTCGTCCTTTATTACATCAGTCTTTCTATACCAGGTCAGTTGGTTCAAATGTAATTGTCCCTCCTTAAATTTGACGGATATCTGGTTTTACAGAAGGCCTACTCTAGATTCTGTCCTATTCACAATACGTCTAGGGTTTGTGGTGTTTGTTAGTGGGAACTGTGCTCTCTGAGAGGATGAGGAGAGGAGGTAACTGCAGCTGGTTAGGAGCAGAGATCCCACTGTCCTGGGAGTTCTTCAGTGGTAAGACCAGCATTTATGCATTCACATGAACTGTATGGCAGATGTTATTGACTGGCCAGAGATGACTTTTTTTGTACAGTCATTGGATCTGACACATCAGGTTCTGTGTGGTAGATGTCCGTGCTTGCCAAAAACTGCACAATGCTTTTTCAATGCTTTGTCTATGTGCAATATTGGTGTTTGCCGTCTTCGATTCTGAGTGATGCTAACTGAGCCATTCGCTGCTACGCCAACCCTGCTAATGTGTTGGGGCATTTCCACCTGAGACTTACCTCACACCAGTGTGTCACCAGTGTTTATGTTAATGTAATCTCTAGTGTTGTTTTCTGGGAACTGTATGTGTTGGATAGGATGTGTCCCACCACAAGTCCTTGTGTTGTGCGCTTGTCCTCAGTGATCAAGGATGAGCTATGGCTGTTTCTCATTCCTGCCGGGTTCGCTGTGATCATGCTGGCCCTGTTCCTAGAAGAGGTGGGCTTCTTCCTGCGTCACGTGCCCTACTCCAGACGCCGGTGCCTCTACCTGTGGATACTGGGCATGTACCCGGTAAAGGGACCTCTCCTTTTTGCCATACATTTAAATTGTTTTCGGATAGGTATTTGTACATTTTGTCATTGTTGCTACTAACTTCACTCATTCTCTTTTGGTCAGGTCTTTGGCTTAACCTCAATCATTGCGCTGTACGTTCCTCGCTCCTCCTCACTGTGTAACTTCATAGCTTCTCTGTAAGTATCGAGTACAACCTCTTGACCATCACTTTGTTTGTGTACTAACTTAAACATGGAAACATTTGGGCTAAAACTTCCATCAGTAAAACTTATCTCTCCATTTGTCATTCTCTCTCTGAAGGTACCACTCCATCACTCTGCTAAAGTTTATGGGGCTCATCACAGACTTCTTTGGGGGAAAGGCCCGCATGCTGGAGATCTTAGCTGGAGAGCAGGTGTCTCCGGATCCGTTCCCATGTTGCTGCTGCTGCTGCCTCCCTATGATAGCCATCAACAGGTACTTTATAACTGGGTGTCCTCCTCAGTGTGCACATCCATATCGTGATAATGATAGATTCATAAGATATTGCCGCATCGCGAGAATGATAGATAAACAATATATTGCTGTAATGACTCCATATCGCAATACTGATAAATGCACAACATATCGCCATAATCGCCTGTGTCGCGATAATGATAAATACACTATATATTGCCGTAATCACCCTGCCCCACTACCTCTCTCCCTCCATAGGACCAGCCTGGGATGGATGATGGCTGCTGTGCTACAACTGTCTGTGGTCAGAACCATCCTGTTCTTTGTCACTCTGGTCCTCTGGACAGATGAGCAGTATGACTATGGAGATGTGAGTGGCACTCATATATCGCAAGACATATTTGCATTGTAACCAATTTATTTTTGTCCTAAATTTAACCAAATGAGTCCCTGGTTAATAAGTCAATTACTTAATTATACAAGTAGATGCTACTATTAGCAATTTTCTTACCATATCCATGCCATTTTTCACAGATGGATTCTGCCAATCCCAATATGTACATGAATGCCATCATAGGCGTGTCTACCTTCTTGTCCTTCTATGGCCACCTGCTGTTTTACAAGGCCACCAAAAAGGCCTTGCCTGGCTATGGGCTGAGGGCCAAGTTTGTCTGTATCATTGTAGTGTTGGTGCTGTGTGGCCTTCAGAGTGGAATCCTGGAGACCATGGGGGCCCTGGAGGTGGTGCCCTGCACCCCTCCCTTCTCTGTTCTCATGCGTTCCCAGCGTAAGTGCATTGTGATGGAAGTCCTCCCCCATACATCTCCCTCCCAATATCATCTCCATGTCAATATTGTAACAGTGGAGATAAATGTTGATTATGAAATTATCAATGTGACATTGGTGGTAACCTCTTATCTTTTATTATCTTCCTGTCTCAGTAATTTACCACTACTCTGTGATTGTGGAGATGTTCTGCATATGCCTCTTTGCCCGCCACACTTTCCGTAAAGTGGAGCCTAGTCTAGAGGAGGGCTTTGGGCTGGAGGAGAGGCCCCCCAGAGGCATGCTGGTGGAGAAGGCGGTTCAGACTGAAGACGTGGTGCCACTCAGGGAGAACCCCTGGCCTGGCTGGGGCGGCACCGGAGTCTCCAATCCCGACTGTAATAGTGACAGCAGTGAGGACAGCCTCTGTAAGATCGAACACGCCGCTTTGGATCGCTTCCCTTTCCCTCTTCAACCCAGACGTCAAGAGACGGTGAGGCCAGAGAACGTAACTGATGAAAGTGGCATTTTGGAGATGCCCAAACTGACTGTCAACGCTGACATCAACGTTGTGGAGACTAGGGATGTTACTGTTGTATGACAATATGGAATGGACTGTCCTGGATTCTCCTGACGGGAAGACAACATAGGGGTCACCTCCAGAAAATGGAAGAAACACACCACACCGCTTGAGGTACTACCTTAACCAGTTTGTTCCTTTTTGCGTAAATTGTCTGAGACCCTGGATCTATCCATTCTATCTATTCCTTAGCTGAATGAAGATGGTAGCTACCGGTGTGATAGGCTATAATTTATTCCTACCCATAGTGTTTTCCTAATTTTTAAACTCTGTACATTTTGTTTTGCTATGTTATCTCAAAAAGCCAATAAACTCATTTTTTAAAAGCCTATTGCACAAATATTGCAGATTTATTAATCGGTCTCTGCGTCTCTCATGCCGTCTCTCAAAACATACAATAAACCTTTGAAGTTTGATATTTCATGTAATGTTCAATTCAAAGTAAACACTAATATAATCTGTTATCATAAGTGCCCCATGGGGTAGATGATATTGGCTCCCTATGAGCTTCTCACACCACATACATAGTACGCCTCTGGCCTAGCCTTCCCTCTGAAGTGCCTTGATACCAAAGATACACTATATATACAAAAGTATGTGGACATAGCCATGCAATCTCCATAGACAAACATTGGCAGTAGAATGGCCATACTGAAGAGCTCAGTGACTTTCAACGTGACACCATCATAGGATGTCACCTTTCCAACAAGTCAGTTTGTCAAATTTCTGCCCTGCTAGAGCTGCCCCGGTCAACTGTAAGTGCTGTTATTGTGAAGTGGAAACGTCTAGGAGCAACAACGGCACAGCAGCGAAGTGGTAGGCCACAAAGCTCACAGAACTGGACCGGCAAGTGCTGAAGCGCGTATCGCGTAAAAATCGTCTGTCCTCACTACCGAGTTCCAAACTGCCTCTGGAAGCAACGTCAGCACAACAACTGTTTGTCGGGAGCTTCATGAAATGGGTTTCCATGGCCGAGCAGCTGCACACAAGCCTAAGATCCCCATGTGCAATGCCAAGCGTCGGCTGGAGTGGTGTAAAGCTTGCCGCCATTGGACTCTGGAGCAGTGGAAACGTGTTCTCTGGAGTGATGAATCACGCTTCACCATATGGCAGTCCAATGGATGAATCTGGGTTTGGCGGATGCCAGGAGAACGCTACCTGCCCCAATGCATAGTGCCAACTGTAAAGTTTGGTGGAGGAGGAATAATGGTCAGGGGCTGTTTTTCATGGTTCGGGCTAGGCCCCTTAGTTCCAGTGAAGGGAAATCTTAACGCTACAGCATACAATGACATTCTAGACGATTCTGTGCTTCCAATTTTGTGGCAACAGTTTGGGGAAGGCCCTTTCCTGTTTCAGCATGACAATGCCCCCATGCACAAAGTGAGGTCCATACAGAAATGGTTTGTCGAGATCGGTGTGGAAGAACTTGACTGGCCTGCACAGAGCCCTGACCTCAACCCCATCGAACACCTTTGGGATGAATTGGAACGCCAACTGTGAGCCAGGCCTAATCGCCCAACATCAGTGCCCGACCTCACGAATGCTCTTGTGGCTGAATGGAAGCAAGTCCCCGCAGCAATGTTCCAACATCTAGTGGAAAGCCTTCCCAGAAGAGTGGAGGCTGTTATAGCAGCAAAGGGGGGACCAACTCCATATTAATGCCCATGATTTTGGAATGAGATGGTTGATGTGCAGCTGTCCACATACTTTTGGCCATGTAGTGTAGGTCTCATATTGTAAACTATAATGTAAAACAAATATGAAGTAGTTTACGCTGGCTACTGTAACCAGTGGTGGAAAAAGTACTAAATTCTCATACTTGAGTAAAAGTAAATTTGCCTTAATAGAAAATGATTCAAGTAAAAGTGAAAGTCACCCAGTAAAATACTACTTGAGTAAAAGTCTAAAAGTATTTGGTTTTAAATATACTTAAGTATCAAAAGTAAATGTAGTTGCTAAAATATACTTAAGTATCAAATGTAAAAGTACGAATAATTAAAGATTCCTTATATTAAGCAAACCAGACGGCACAATTTTCTTGTTTTTTTTATTTACGGATAGCCAGGGTCACACTCCAACACTCAGACATAATTTAAAAACAAAGCATTTGTGTTTAGTGAGTCCGCCAGATCAGAGGCAGTAGGGATGACCAGGGATGTTCTCTTGATAAGTGTGCGAATTGGACAATTTTATGTCCTGCTAAGCATTCAAAATGTAAGGAGTACATTGGGGTGTCAGGGAAAATGTACGGAGTAAAAAGTACATCATTTTCTTTAGGAATGTAGTGAAGTAAAAGTTGTCAAAAATATAAATAGTAAAGTACAGATACCCCAAAAAACTACTTAAGTAGTACTTTACACTGACTGTAACTCCCCCAGGCATGTAGTAAGAGCCACGTTTTGAAACAATGTGTCTACTGTGCCCTCTAGTCATACACATTATTCCAATGGTTTAATTAATAAATAAGGATATACATTAATTTTTCCACCAATATTATCTGAACATTAGAGTGAGAATATGCTTATTATTCTGTTTCCATACCTTGCAACAGTCGCAAAGGGTTTTCTGCTCCAATAGAAATACCGCTAGAATATGCTCCATCCAATCAACAGCATGGAACAGCTGCTTCCTCGAAAGTCTTTCCCCCAATCGAAGGATTGTTCAATTTTGGCGGTGCGGAAAACATGGCGGAAGATTTGAACGGTAAGGAGGGTGGGAAGTTAATACGTGTATATTTGTTGTGTTTTGAGGTTATTGAGGCTGTTTGAACTTATAAAATGTTACACTTAATTCCGCGACCTTTAATTCACGCTTGTCATGGAATATTTAGCCATGTTAAAGCAAGAGCAATGACGTTGAGTAGGCAGTTCTATCTGCGCACTTCGATTGTGTGGTCTTTTAAAAAAGAAATTGTATCGGCTAACGGTAACGTTTTAAAATCTAAAAGAATGCATACGGATATGGAATAGCTAGTAACTATACTAGCCAAATAACTAATTGTAAACTGCGTGGCACTATAAAGCGTCAATCGAGGAAAATCGGCGCGGTTTTCAGACAGCCCTAGGTACTTGCAAACAACAGAGAACTTCATAACGCGCCAAAACACAGACCTCGTTGAGTAGCTAGCTGCTAGCTAGCTAGCTAGAATTGTCTGACAGTGGCTGCAAGCGTTTCACAGAACCCGTTAGAATTAGTAAAAATGTAGCCTGCACAATTCCAAATTAGAACAAATAAGAATATGTTCAAGCTGAATATTTAATTATGTCTCGTTTATTTGTTGCCTTTTAAACCTAACGTAGTTGGCAGCTATTAACTAACTAACTAGCTAGCTAAACATGGTGGCTACAATTACAACATTGCAGGTTGCAGCATATCCTGCAAGCTGTCTTTGGACGATCTGCAGGCTGTCTGCCGCCAGGAAAGGCTCCACTGTAAAGAACTACAGGTGAACAAGCATAACATCGATGACTATGAGGTTGAGTACCTCTGTGACTACAAGAAGTCTAAGGTGAGTGAATTAATTCGCAATGGTACTATGAAGGCTGGGACAAGTCCTCCGTAGAGTTATCTCAAGCATTGCAACTATCAGTTGGTGTGGTTCCTTTAACTTTTGGTTTCATATGGACACTGAGATATGAGATGAGAGATTTGTCAGCAGTTACAGCTAGAGGTGTGTGACCAACTGTTTGCTACTTGGGGGAAGCGGTCAATGCAAAAGCACTTAGAAATGCAATTTGAACCCCCGTCTGGTGGGAATATATTTAACATACATACAGTGAGATCCAAATGATTTGGAATTTTTTTGTTTTGTTTTGGCTCTGTACTGTCTCCAGCACTTTGGATTAGAAAAGAGTGCACACTGTCACTGTCAGCTTTAATTTGAGGGTATTTTGATCCATATCGGGTGACCCATTTTCAAATTACAGCACTTTTTGTACATAGTCCCCCCATTTTAGAAAACATTTACATTTACGTCATTTAGCAGACGCTCTTATCCAGAGCGACTTACAGTTAGTGAATACATATTTTATTTTTTTATACTGGCCCCCCCCCGTGGGAAACGAACCCACAACACTGGCATTGCAAACGCCATGCTCTATCAACTGAGCTACATCCCTGCCGGCCATTCCCTCCCCTACCCTGGACGACGCTGGGCCAATTGTGCGCCGCCCATGAGTCTCCCGGTCGCGGCCGGCTGCGACAGAGCCTGGATTCGAACCAGGATCTAGTGGCACAGTTAGCACTGCGATGCAGTGCCTTAGACCACTGCGCCACTCAGGAGAAAACCAAAAGTGTTTGGACAAATTCACTTGTGTATTAAAGTAGTCAAAAGTTTAGTATTTGGGCCCATATTCTTAGCATGCAATGACTACAACAAGCTTGTGACTCCACAAACTTGTAGGATGCATGTGCAGTTTGTTTTGATTTCAGATTATTTTGTGCCCAATAGAAATGAATGGTAAATATTGTAGTGCCATTTTGGAGTCACTTTTATTGTAAATAAGAATAGAATATGTTTCTGAACACTTCCACATTCATGTGGATGCTACCATGATTACGGATAATCCTGAATGAATTGTGAATAATGAGTGAGAAAGTTGGAGCCACGAAGGTCATACCCCCAAGACATGCTAACCTCTCACAATTACCAATAACAGGAGAGGTTAGCATTTTGGGGGGTATGATATTTATCCCTATAACTTTCTCACTCATCATTATTAACGATTCATTCATTAATGTAGAAGTGTTTTGAAACACATAGTATTCTTATTTACAATAAAAGTGGCTCCAAAATGACACAATACATTATTTACCATTCATTTCTATTAAAGCTGACAGTCCGCACTTTTAACCTCATAGTCATTGTATCTTTTCAAATCCAAAGTGCTGCAGTACAGAGCCAAAACAACAAAAGTGTCACTGTCTAAATACTTTTGGACCTCACTGTAAAATGTACCGTGTTCAATATAATTATTTTGTGGCATGTGTCCTCTTGTCATCTGTCAGGAGCAAGAGTTGTACCTTGTCAAATGGAAGGGATACCCTGAGTCGGCCAACACCTGGGAGCCCCGCAAAAATCTCAAGTGCAAGAAGCTGATGACTCAGTTCCACGAGGACATGGAGCGTGAAATGAGGCGGCAAAAGAGACGGACCACCTGCCCCAAGCGGCTGGACAAGGACGTGGCCTGGATCCTGGTGCAGAAAGCCAAACTCCGCCAGAGGCTCCAGCGCTGGGAGGCCGACCTGAACAAGACGCGCAACCACCCAGGCCGCATCTTTGTCCTGAACGAGGTGGACTTGGATGGCCCGCCCAGGGACTTCACTTACATCAACACCTACAAGGTGGGCGAGGGCATCGTGCTCAATGAGATGGCCGTTGGCTGTGAGTGTAAGGACTGTTTCAGTGATCCGGTCGGAGGCTGCTGCCCCGGGGCCTCCCTTCACCGCCTGGCCTACACTGACAAGGGCCAGGTGCGAGTGCGGGCCGGGGAGCCCATCTACGAGTGTAACACCCGCTGCAGCTGCGGGCCTGACTGCCCCAACCGAGTGGTCCAGAAGGGCATTCCATTCGACCTGTGCATCTTCAAGACTGAGAATGGCCGAGGCTGGGGCGTGCGCGCACTACAGCACATCAAAAAGAACACCTTTGTCATGGAGTACGTTGGAGAGGTAAGTAGTATAAAGTATTTGCCAATACTTTAGGTTAAATGTATTGGCCCATCATGTCAACTGCATTTACCAGGATGAGCTATTCTGTCATGAAAATGTTTACATTGGATTAGAGTAATGGACAAAGAACATTAGACAAATGTTGTATGTGTCTGCGTCAGCGTTTCTAGCCTTACTTTAACAAATACTAGCGCTGTGCTTCTATTCCGGGTGTTTGTGAACAGTTTCTGAAGTGGTGTGTGCGTCTGTCTGTCAGATCATCACATCGGATGAGGCGGAGAAGAGAGGACACCTGTACGACCGGCAGGGCGCCACCTACCTGTTTGACCTGGACTATGTGGAGGACGTTTATACGGTGGATGCCGCTCACCATGGCAACATCTCCCACTTTGTCAACCATAGTGTGAGTGGCACATTATCATATATGTTCACCTTTCAAAAACAAGAGGCATACCTTTCGGTAGTAGTATATTTTGGTATTCTAGGTGCAAGTGAAAGCAGTCGCATCGTAGACACCGCAGAATGGAAGCGGTTCAACCCAAGGATGTTATAGTATTGCACTGTAATATGCTTCCTCAAACAGAACATGAAGTGCACCAAATGTGTTCTCAATTGTATGGAAATCTGAATAGAATAGTGTTTATGAATGTATTATAAGTAGTAGGCTATTCTGAAATCTACCATGAATTGCTGTAGATGTGATTTGACCTTAAAGTATTGACCTTTTAAGTTGTGTCGTCTCTGTTTTGCAGTGCAACCCCAACCTGCAAGTATACAACGTGTTTATAGACAACCTGGATGAGAGGCTCCCGAGGATAGCTTTATTTTCAACACGCCCCATCAGGGCAGGAGAAGAGCTCACTTTTGACTATAAGATGCAAGGTAAGTGTGAAGTCTCACTGCCTAACATGTAGGTCTGTGACGATACTAGTATCGAGATATTTTTTCCATGGCAAAAATGAAAACACTAAGCAGACCAATCGCTTTGGTCCTTTAAAAACCTGCTGTATGTAAAATATAGTATGCTATATCTTGGAAACTAAGTAAATATAACTCTGGATGACCAACATGTTTGTTTCCAACATTAGAGCTGTTTTCCTAAAGAAGGTAACTGCTTCGTGTTTTGTTTACTTGCCACGATACTAATGAGTATTGCAATTCTGGTATTGTCCCAGCTCTACTAGCATGACCACAACATGACAGTTTAAAGGTAGATAATACAGCTACTGTTACTAATATCAACTGAAAGCAACAAGTCACTTGATTTTCCAACAGTTGATCACCATGTGGGTGTTTCTTTTGAGTAACAAGCCCACAGTATGATAGGTAGTGAATTTATCAACACCCAATACAACCTCGGCTGGAAGCTATCGTGAGCCTCTATTGGTAATCGTGCCGCAATATCGCTGGAGTTCAGCTTTCTCAAATTTCTTGCATCGCTCTCATCGCTTTGCACATTTCACCTGGCTCATTGAAAATGAATGGGCTCTGTCATTTTGTCATCACCCATCACTGCTAGTGGGCATTGCAGGTAACTTGCTTGCTACATTGACTAACTATATAGGTGGGAGTGGGCACCAAATGTGTCATTACCTACACTCAGTCCTTTCAGGGCTAGGTAGGCACGTGCAATTGGGAAAACCCAACTGTTTTTTTGTACTGAAGTAACACATTGAAATTGTATAACTCAATGGAATCAATGAGCACTGGACATTTCAACATTAAACTTCGTTTAGCTTTTCACTTTTGCTTGGGCAAAACCGTTTTCATATTTGGCTTGTTAAACAGTTTGACAATTATGTGGTGCAGGTGAGCCAACCATAACGCATATCTCAGATGTGTTGTCTTGGCTGAATTTGACTCTTGACATTGTCATTGCAGTTGATCCAGTCGATGCGGAGAGCACAAGGATGGACTCAAATTTCAGTTTAGTGGGACTCCCAAGCTCTCCCAAAAAGCGGATTCGGGTGGAGTGCAGGTGTGGATCTGACACATGTCGAAAGTATCTCTTCTGATATGGATTGTAAACGGAACATCAAAGCTTGAACAGACACTGTGTACTATTTCGGGGAATTATGAAAATTGTACGGCTTTACATGTATTTTTATTTGTCTTTTTTTAAATGTTCATTTAACTTTTAAGCCACATTGGTGCATGGGTGATATCAAAACTGATATGGTGCATTTTTGCAACTTTTTTTGCAACTTCATTTTAAATGTCCCCAAACGTATCTAGTGTGTTGGGAAGCCATTTTAGTGAAACAATGGCCAATATGACCTAAATGAACCAGCTTAAACATACATCTTTCTTATCTCATTCTCGTTGGCACCAAAAGTAAAAAAAAAAAAAGTGTTGATAGGGGACAGAATGCGGTCGGACCATCATATAATAGGCATATACATTACTCTTACTGAATTTCCACGTGGGCGAGGATATTGGAAATTTAATCAACATACATCTTCCACAAATCTGGACTTTTGAATTTCTTCAGAGCTTACATATCTGTAGTACACAGTTGTCAGTCTGTACATTTTCTCAATGTTTGAGAATTCAAAATCTCAACCTATAAATTCAGTGGAACATAGAATCATTGCAAATTCTATATTGCCCAGTCATTTTCACTAGCAGTTCATCCTGTCTCAAGTTCATTGAGCTTCAAGCCTCATTGGTGGAAAGAAATGTCATTGCAAGGTGTAAAAGGTGTACTTTTACACTGATCTGCTTTCAATGGCTGTAGAGAAAATGATCAAGTGCAATTCTTCCCCACTTCTTGCAGATGGTGCTGTATGTTGTCCTGAAACAATGTTTATGAATTTTGTGTACCTCCAAACTGTCCCAGTGCTTTTTGTTTTTGAATCAACCTACTTTTTCTTAAATGTGAATGATTCCCCTCTGACACTCACATTTTGTTGTCCTTCAATTGGTTCTTTGTGAGCTGCAGTATAATTTCACGGCAAGCAACACCATGAAACAGTTCTCCATGGTTTAACCTATTTTTGTGTGAAGCAGATGAGAAATGTCCTTTGTGTAGAAGTTAATATTATTGTTCATGTAGCTATGTGATGGCCAAACAAAACTGTTCTCCTTTTTTTCCCCTTAGTCATTTATATTTAAAGAATGTTTTTTAAAAATTCACATTCATTTTTATCAATGCAAATCTTTTTAAGGTTTACAACCAGCAAAAAAACATTGTAAATAAAAGTTTAAATCTGATTTATTCTTCTTGAAAATATTTTTTAAATTATGCATCACTTAAAAATTTTAATGTAAATGGACCTGATACCAAATTTACAGTTTACAAATAATGTTTCTATTTATTTATTCTTTGTTTTTGTTATTATATATTTTAGTCATTTAGCAGACGCTCTTATCCAGAGCGACTTACAGGAGCAATTAGGGTTAAGTGCCTTGCTCAAGGGCACATGATTTTTCACCTAGTCGGCTCGGGGATTAGAACCAGCGACCTTTCGGTTACTGGCACAATGCTCTTAACCACTAAGCTACCTGCCGCCCATTTGAGTACAACCTCTACACCACTAGATGGTGCAACTGCATTCCTATTACTTCACATCAAATCCCCCAATAAAATGCTGCTTCTGTAGCTACACTGAGTGTACAAAACATTAGGAACAACTTCCTAATATTGAGTTACACCCCCCATTTGCCCTCAGAACAGCCTCAATTCGTCAGGGCATATGTCCCTAACCATATATTGGTACATACTACTCTTTTATTTTATAGAGTCAAGTTTTTAAATGAATGTAGATATTTTAGGTTTTTAAACTCAACATCAAGCAATGGTGATCTCACTGTAAATGTTTTTATTTTTTACATATCTAAAGACCAGTAGCATGGCTTCTATACTGGTGATACCCAACAACTAAAAATGTACACTTTTCTTTTATAGTTGTCCTGACATTAAGTATTTGCAATAGCTCAAACTGCAAAAATATGACATGTCTCTGGGTAGACATTCATTTTGTTCTAGCAACATTTAGACAGCAATACCTGTATTATCTTCCATCCCAGTCTTTCAGTAAAGAGTCCTATGTATGTCACACACGGCACAACATACTCCTCCCTCTCTGTCCTTGTCCCCTCCATTGCCTGTTCTCACCTCCCACTCTAAATGAAATCACCAGGCCACAGCTCCCTCCGCTCAAGGAAATGTACTGGAGGTCTTTTTAGTCATGGCTGCATAGGCAGTAACTGGCATTGGTGAGCACAGCACAGGGCCTTTTCCCTTCCACTCTCACCGTCAATGCAATGGCACCAATACACACCATTTTCTATTGACAGGTTAAGGGTCAGGAGGCTGCTCCCTGTTAGCTATCATGGACTATCATACTATCTCAGTGCTCTGAATCCTCTGGTCAGGCAGTTGGCACTGGTTAGCATTAACTTTACTTAGGAGGGCAGATGACGTCTGCAATAGCACCAGAGCCCAGGGTAGCAGGGGACCCATGGGGGGCTGCGCTAGGCTAGGTGTCTGCTGGGTGAGGGGACATGACTGGGACCCTTATTGATTTGGCTGGATTTATGGAGGATCAGAGATGCTAAGCACAGGCAAAGACACACGAGGCTAAGGAAATGGAGCATAAACCAAAGCACCCAGATTGCCCCAGTCTGGAACGGCCATGTGTGAGAACAGGGATTTGATTATTTGAATGGACTGACGAGAGTTGTTTTTAGGTTGCTCATCAACAATGACAATGTATGAGGATATATGACACACATTATCTATCTTTTTTATACTTTGGTTATACAGTGAGGGAAAAAAGTATTTGATCCCCTGCTGATTTTGTACGTTTACCCACTGACAAAGACATGATCAGTCTATAATTTTAATGGTAGGTTTATTTGAACAGTGAGAGACAGAATAACACAAAAAAAATCCAGAAAAACGCATGTCAAAAAAGTTATGAATTGATTTGCATTTTAATGAGGGAAATAAGTATTTGACCCCCTCTCAATCAGAAAGATTTCTGGCTCCCAGGTGTCTTTTATACAGGTAACGAGCTGAGATTAGGAGCACACTCTTAAAGGGAGTGCTCCTAATCTCAGTTTGTTACCTGTATAAAAGACACCTGTCCACAGAAGCCATCAATCAATCAGATTCCAAACTCTCCACCATGGCCAAGACCAAAGAGCTCTCCAAGGATGTCAGGGACAAGATTGTAGACCTACACAAGGCTGGAATGGGCTACAAGACCATCGCCAAGCAGCTTGGTGAGAAGGTGACAACAGTTGGTGCGATTATTCGCAAATGGAAGAAACACAAATGACTGTCAATCTCCCTCGGCCTGGGGCTCCATGCAAGATCTCACCTCGTGGAATTGCAATGATCATGAGAAAGAACTACACGGGAGGATCTTGTCAATGATCTCAAGGCAGCTGGGACCATAGTCACCAAGAAAACAATTGGTAACACACTATGCCGTGAAGGACTGAAATCCCGCAGCCCCCGCAAAGTCCCCCTGCTCAAGAAAGCACATATACAGGCCCGTCTGAAGTTTGCCAATGAACATCTGAATGATTCAGAGGAGAACTGGGTGAAAGTGTTGTGGTCAGATTAGACCAAAATCGAGCTCTTTGCCATCAACTCAACTCGCCGTGTTTGGAGGAGGAGGAATACTGCCTATGACCCCAAGAACACCATCCCCACCGTCAAACATGGAGGTGGAAACATTATCGGTGTTTTTCTGCTAAGGGGACAGGACAACTTCACCGCATCAAAGGGACGATGGATGTGGCCATGTACCGTCAAATCTTGGGTGAGAACCTCCTTCCCTCAGCCAGGGCATTGAAAATGGGTCGTGGATACAGTGAGGGAAAAAAGTATTTGATCCCCTGCTGATTTTGTACGTTTGCCCACTGACAAAGACATGATCAGTCTATAATTTTAATGGTAGGTTTATTTGAACAGAATAACAACAACAAAAATCCAGAAAAACGCATGTCAAAAATGTTATAAATTGATTTGCATTTTAATGAGGGAAATAAGTATTTGACCCCTCTGCAAAACATGACTTAGTCCTTGGTGGCAAAACCCTTGTTGGCAATCACAGAGGTCAGATGTTTCTTGTAGTTGGCCACCAGGTTTGCACACATCTCAGGAGGGATTTTGTTCCACTCCTCTTTGCAGATCTTCTCCAAGTCATTAAGGTTTCGAGGCTGACGTTTGGCAACTCGAACCTTCAGCTCCCTCCACAGATTTTCTATGGGATTAAGGTCTGGAGACTGGCTAGGCCACTCCAGGACATTAATGTGCTTCTTCTTGAGCCGCTCCTTTGTTGCCTTGGCCATGTGTTTTGGGTCATTGTCATGCTGGAATACCCATCCACGACCCATTTTCAATGCCCTGGCTGAGGGAAGGAGGTTCACACCCAAGAAGTGACGGTACATGGCCCCGTCCATCGTCCTTTTGATGCAGTGAAGTTGTCCTGTCTCCTTAGCAGACAAACACCCCCAAAGCATAATGTTTTCACCTCCATGTTTGACGTTGGGGATGGTGTTCTTGGGGTCATAGGCAGCATTCCTCCTCCTCCTGACCTCATACTTTTGGGGCGGGGTTATGTCCTCTTTCTGTTGCGTGGGCTTAAAACCATTATGAGTGCAATACACAAAATAAATGTTAGCAATAATACCCAAGGTGAGGAGCAACATACTCTAGCTGAGAATGTGATATGACCGGAATCAACATTAAAATGAATGTGACGTTTGTCTTGACGACTGGTTGTAAATTTGGGTGTCTTGTGTTTAAATTCACGGCATGGAATAAAATGTTTACTTGCTCCTAACTTTTACATCTTGTGTCCATATCTGCACATAAGGAATGTGTTACATTTAGTCATTGCAATCTGTCAATAGTTTCAAAGGAAATTTATTTTTCATTACAAAAACCAACAACAAAAATCATAAATGGCCAGAGACATGCTTAACAGCTCAACCATTTTCTTTTTAAATAATACAGAAAATAAATGTAAACCACACCCTCTGACTTGCTGCGTCCATGATATTTAGGGGTTTAAATACATTTACATAGGTATCCTTCAAACCTCCTCTGGTATTTTATGTTTGATATTCAACTGCAGATTGTTGTGTGAGCTTTGACATTTTGGGGGTACAGCTTAAAGGTAAAGTAAAAAAAGTGTTTAAGTTCTGAGATTCAGGATTTTTTCCACTATTCAGAGACTGATTATCCTTATGATTCTGTATTTTCATAGATTTCATGTATAATAACACTGTGGTTGCACATACAGTACCAGTCAAAAGTTTGGACACACCTACTAATTCCAGGGTTTTTCTTTATTTCTTACTATTTTCTACATTGTAGAATAATAGTGAAGACATCGAAACTATGAAATAACACACATGGAATCATGTAGTAGCCCAAAAAGTCCGAAACAAATCAAAATATATTTTATATTTGAGATTCTTCAAAGTAGCCACCCTTTGCCTTGATGACAGCTTTGCACACTCTTGGCATTCTCTCAACCAGCTTCGTGAGGTAGTCACCTGGAATGCATTTCAATTAACAGGTGTGCCTTGTTAAAAGTTCATTTGTGGTATACAGAAGATAGCCCTAATTGGTAAAAGACCAAGTCCATATTATGGCAAGAACAGCTCAAATAAGCAAAGAGAAACGACAGTCCATCATTACTTTAAGACATGAAGGTCAGTCAATACGGAACATTTCAAGAACTTTGAAGGTTTCTTCAAGTCCAGTCGCAAAAAACATCAAGCGCTATGATGAAACTGGCTCTCATGAGGACCGCCACAGGAAAAGAAGACCCAAAGTTACCTCTGCTGCAGAGGATAAGTTCATTAGAGTTAACTGCACCTCAGATTGCAGCCCAAATAAATGCTTCACAGAGTTCAAGTAACAGACACATCTCAACATCAACTGTTCAGAGGAGACTGTGTGAATCAGGCATTCATGGTTAAATTGCTGCAAAGAAAGCACTACTAAAGGACACCAATAATAATAAGAGACTTGCTTGGGCCAAGAAACATGAGCAATGGACATTAGACTGGTGGAAATCTGTCCTTTGGTCTGATGAGTCCAAATGTGAGATTTTTGGTTCCAACCGCTGTGTCTTTGTGAGACGCAGAGTAGGTGAACGGGTGATCTCCGCATGTGTGGTTCCCACCGTGAAGCATGGAGGAGGAGGTGTGGGGGTGCTTTGCTGGTGACACTGTCAGTGATTTATTTAGAATTCAAGGCACACTTAACCAGCATGGCTACCACAGCATTCTGCAGCAATACGCCATCCCATCTGGTTTGCGCTTAGTGGGACTATAATTTGTTTTTCAACAGGACAATGACCCAACACACACCTCCAGGCTGTATAAGGGCTATTTAACCAAGAAGTAGAGCGATGGAGTGCTGCATCAGATGACCTGGCCTCCACAATCACCCGACCTCAACCAAATTGAGATGGTTTGGGATGAGTTGGACCTTAGAGTGAAGGAAAAGCAGCCAACAAGTGCTCAGCATACGTGGGAACTCCTTCTAGACTGTTGGAAAAGCATTCCTCATGAAGCTGGTTGAGAGAATGCCAAGAGTGTGCAAAGCTGTCATCAAGGCAAAGGGTGTACTTTGAAGAATCTCAAATATAAAATATATTTTTGATTTGTTTAACACTTATTTGGTTACTACATGATTCCATATGTGTTATTTCATAGTTTTTATGTCTTTACTATTATTCTACAATGTAGAAAATAGTAAGAAAAAAAGAAAAACCCTGGAATTAGTAGGTGTGTCCAAACTTTTGACTGGTACTGTATGTGTCTGAAGAAGACAGCTTTTTCAGTGACATTTTAAATCCACAACATAAGTATGTATGTAGTTTCTCCACATACAGGGTCATAATAACTACAGCTGCACTGTAAAATCAGTGAACTTAGACAAGACATCAAATGAAACATTCAGAAGTCAAATTGGCTTTTGGATGGCTTTGGGCTTTTACAAAGCCAAAACACTACAGAAGAGGCAGAAATTGAATCAGTTCTATGACTAACAAAATGCAGTGTATTTCAAACCAAACAAAAATCACTTATTATAACATTCTTTTATATGATGTTATTCCTTTCACTGAGACACATTGGAAATTAATAATCATAGTAGCTGTGTGGATAGAACCACTCTTCCCAAGACAATCTCAAACTGTCTTCAACCTTTATATTCCCATTCAAGCAATAACAGAATCTCCATTGAGATAGAAGGCTCTGTAGTCCAATTTAGAGGAACTGCATGTGTAAAAAATGTTATACCTCTAGAGGCTCTGCAATTCAGTGGTTTAAGAAGACACACTTGTTGCATCAGGTTTTGAATGAACCTCATTGGTTTTAACACATTCAATTCTCTGTGTCAGGAACAGGCTGGGGATGAAAAAGACTTGAATAAGCATTTGCAGGAGTGACATTTTTCAAAATGCAACGTGTTTCTGGCCATTCCTATTCCCCAAATATCCTTGGTTTTCATCCCTCTAGCCTCTAAACATATGCACATTCATACTTACGTACAGAAACAACACTCACACACACATGCATGGTAAAAATATGATGACCGGGAACCCCCCCCCCCCCCCCCCCCCCCTCAACTTCCATTGTCCATATAATACACATTAAATAGTACAGAGGTCACAGTTAATTTACAAAAGGTAGTGTGCCTGAAGCAACTAAAAAAGCACTGTCAGGCATTTCTGCTTATCAAAAAAATCACTCCTGGTCTCCCTCCTTCCCTCCCCAACACCAAAATTCACACATCTTTTTTTACCATTCCTTGTTTTCACAGATCAATACACAACACCAGCCTCATCCCCTTCCCCCTCCCATTGATAAGAGAAGAAACAACAACAAAAATTCTGAAAGAAATCCACAATAATCCAGGAAGGGCTTTTAATTCCATTAATTGTCCATTTTGGATTAAAGTCTCCTCTGTCCTTTGCACACAATTGTACACTCCCGTGTTACAATTTGGCAAGTGTTTTTTCTCTAATACCATCCTTGTTAAAGTTTTGGACTGGAGCTTTTATTTTTAGGTTGCGAGGGGTGAGAGATATGTGTCCCCCGAAAGTCATTAATTACACAGTGTTGTGTTTCCCCATTAGTTGGATTAATCCCTTGATGTTTATTACTTCAACACATAGAGGCATACAGCTGTCAACTCTTTCTTGCATTAGTTATGAACATTTTTTTTTTGTTACAGAGTAAGGCCATAACCCAGCTATTAGAAATAACAATTCAATTTTCTGTTGCTTTTTCATTGTTATTGTTAGTTTGTGTCATTGTTATTGTTTGCAGACAACAGTAGAGCAATTAGAAAACCAAAAGAAACGTACAGTTGTATCCTCAAAGGGATAGTATCATGTTCCAGACCTCTCCTTGACATTCACTTAAGATATTACAATCTCTGTGTCCTGGCCTACACTTGGTTAGCATTCTGGTTCAAGTCTAAATCATGTTAAGAAAAAAACAATTGATTTATCATCAATTCCTCAGATGTGCAAAAATATAAATGGGCAAACTTTGCCCCCAACCCTCTTCCTAGAACTTCATGTGCAGTGATGATGTCATCAAAGATAAATAACTTTATCCTATCTGAAGATATAAACATTCTGATTTAGCTTTTATGAACATTACTATCAACTGTCTTTTTAAACAATTTACGATTGATAAAGAGATTTCCAAGGTATTCAATCATCTGTAACAATACCACCTGCAGCAACAGGAATTTAGCAAGAGCACTGAACATTTTCTGTTAATGTATCGTTTTAAAGTGGCCTCAGATTCTCATAGTTTGTACTTGATTGGGGCATTGTTTTGTTTACGTTATCCTCAGAAATCATGGGATAACACAAATATCAGCTAAACATGCACTTCATAATTCTGTCTGACTATTAACACTTCACAATTAGTATCTACTCATTTCTGTTCAACGCTAATGAACACAAGATCAAACTTTTCTCGATGGCAACTCTTGTTAACACGTGTTTTTCCCCATATCATATGGTTCACTGATTTGAGGTGTTCGTTAGACCAAATGAGAATGTAATAGCACATTTTCGTAACGTATGACCATGCCATAATAACTTTTGCTGACTTTCCATGATAGCCTCTTGTCAGTTTTCTACTTCCATCGACTTCACTAAATCTTGCAAGTTTTCTAGGGTATTAGTTGTTCAAATCATCGAAATGAATGTAGATTTCAAGATGGACAAATAAATAAACATAATAATTAATCTGTTCTTCAAATAAACCCATGAGAGTTCCTGAATATGCTATTTGTACAAAACTCATATTTTCTCTGTTTGACTGTGTTACTGATGCCTTTGATTCAAGCAGTTGAAGGAAGCAGTTTCATATTTGTTCCACATTAAAAGTAAGAATACATACATGCATCTGAAATTGACTTTTTTGTTGTTGGTTCAGTCTCGTATTCGTTCTGTGTGGAGAAGGCCATTTATTTCAAAAAAGACAAAACATTTGAAAAAAATGGCAGATAGCAGTTTAATGTAACTGATCTGAAATGATACCAAATCTATATGCTGGAGTCAAAGGTGTTTTTGGTTTCATAATACAATGCGGAAATAATACATTCTTTCTATAATAATTTGAGACCAACAATTGGTTTCATGGTTTCTACACTGCAGCAACCACATGCCTGTTTCTGTGTGTAATACTCCCCCAATAAGACTTTAGAAAAACAATTTAGAACATCCCAAATGAGCTTGAAATGCCTCTGCTCTCCTCTGACAAGGAGAAACCCAGATACATCACACATAGGTGAATGGAATTCTGAAAATCTCACCTCTTCAGCAGTTCCAGACTGACACCCACCCCTTTTAAATCATCTTGCACTGAATCAAAGGCCACAACAACTAAAATGGTCCCTCAGCCACCCGAACAACTCCCAGACATCCCTGCCAACCCCCCTCCCCCCAACCCCCCGGCCCTCCCCACCCTCCCCAGGTAACGACCGCCCACCGTCCCCCATCACATGACGCGGTAAGGCTCTCGGGGCAGATGAGGTTTAGTCCTACAGCTGGCTGGCAGGTGGGACAGGAGCCCCTTCTTCAGGTCCTTGTTGAGGAAGAAGCAGACAATGGGGTTTACCCCTGCCTGGGCGAAGCTCATCCATACAGTGGTGGAGAGGTACCGGTGCGGTATGGTGCAGGCCTTCACAAACACCCGCCAGTAGCAGGCCACTATGTAGGGCGACCACAGCACCAGGAACAACAGGGTGATCACGTAGAACATCCTGCCGAGCTGCTTCTCCGCCTTGAACTCCTCCATGCCCAGCAGGCGCCGGTTCTGGTTGTGCAAGTTCTGCCGGATGCCCAGCAGGGTGGGCGGCATGGGGCCCCGACCAAAGCCTGCGATCCAGTTGGCTGCCGCCTGGCCGGTGGCGCCAGGCCCGTGGAAGGTCCAGTTTTGGCTAATGGCTGGCACCATCTGGACGGGCTTCATCTTGCGGTGCTTGTACTCAAAGAGCAGCAGTTTCATGTAGACCACGTGCGTGGCCAGGATCAGCACAGCCAGCATCAGCATAAAGCCCAGTGTGTCGTTTGCCTTGAAGTAGCGGTGCTCGAAGATGCACTGGTCCTCCTCGCGGATGAACTTGTAGGTGCCCACATCAAAGACGGGTGGGAAGGCCATGGCCACCGACAGTGTCCACACCATGCACACCACCGCCACGCACGTCCAGAAGGTCATACGCTTGGAGTAGAAGCGGTGGTGGGCGATGGCCATGTAGCGCGTCACGCTGATGCAAAAGAGCATGAAGGCGGCATGGAAGCAGAAGAGCACGGCCATGAAGGCCACCACCTTGCAGCTGAGCACGCTGTAGGTCCAGGTCGAGCCGTTCTTGATGGACACCAGCACGAAGGGGAAGCAGACGGCCGAGCGGATGGTGTCGGCCAGGCACAGGTCCAGCAGGAAGTAGTAGGGGGCCTTGTGCAGGGCCCGGTCCCTGAGGACCAACAGTGACACCACCAGGTTACCCACCAGGCTGATGCAGATGATCAGCCCCAGTAGGACCAGTTTGATGTAGGTAGACACGGCTGACGACGGGCCCCCGACTGCCATCCCTCCCGTCGTGGCCACCACCGCCGCCAGGGGACCGCCGAGCCCCTCGCTGCTTTCGTTGCCATTGGCCATCCCTTTGTCTCCCGGGTCACGCCCTCTTTTCTTCTGAAATCCACTCCTCCTTCTCCCTCTCCTCCTCCGCCTCCTCCTCCAGCTGCCCTTTCGTTCGTCCTCGTGGTTGCCTCTCCTTTTGATCTCACATTTTGCACTGAGCCCCTCGTTTCCTGTAGCTCTACCCCTCAGTGCCTCTTCTTCTCACAGCTTCAGCTGCTGTAAACAGGAAGTAAGAACAGCAAGCATTAAACGTTTGGATGGGCTTCCAGGTCTGACATCAGTGGGGGATAATACAGTGTAAGTGTTTGCAGGGAATATACTGTATAAGGTTAAATATGAGAGGTGTGACTTAAGGTGTGTGTCTCTTGGCTTTTCTAATATTACAATAGAATGCTTTTATGATTCCAGCATTGGCCTAGCTGGACTGCAGCAGTTGTTTTGTGAAATGTCAAAATGTCCAGGAAGTGGTGGTTATGATATGCAATGATTACCTAACTGTCAATATCGTGTTAGGCCAATATGGAGTTAGGTAAGTGTATGAAGTGTGAGACACAGCCATTCTACCCAACTGTGTAACTACCTATATGTACATACAGTGGGTTCCATAATTATTGGATCCCTTGATAAGGATGAGCAAAAAATACTGTATAAAATAAATAATACAAATACTGAGCTAACTTGTATGCACATTTTGTTTAACAAGTACTACAAAAAATTATTGAATATCATTTTTTCAATACTCCAGCACCATTTTTACATTTGGCACAGTGGTAGTGCATTATCAGAAATTGGGTAGTGCATCATCAGTTCCTCTTGTCATGTTAGTCATTGCATACCTTAGAGAGCTATTTATAACTTGTCAGAAATGTCCAGATCAACTAGCCCATGTCAGCTAAGGCTTTTTAGCTAGCTATATGTAGCCCATATACAGTGGGGAAAAAAGGTATTTAGTCAGCCACCAATTGTGCAAGTTCTCCCACTTAAAAAGATGAGAGAGGCCTGTAATTTTCATCATAGGTACATGTCAACTATGACAGACAAATTGAGGAAAAAAAATCCAGAAAATCACATTGTAGGATTTTTAATGAATTTATTTGCAAATTATGGTGGAAAATAAGTATTTGGTCACCTACAAACAAGCAAGATTTCTGGCTCTCACAGACCTGTAACTTCTTCTTTAAGAGGCTCCTCTGTCCTCCACTCGTTACCTGTATTAATGGCACCTGTTTGAACTTGTTATCAGTATAAAAGACACCTGTCCACAACCTCAAACAGTCACACTCCAAACTTCACTATGGCCAAGACCAAAGAGCTGTCAAAGGACACCAGAAACAAAATTGTAGACCTGCACCAGGCTGGGAAGATTGAATCTGCAATAGGTAAGCAGCTTGGTTTGAAGAAATCAACTGTGGGAGCAATTATTAGGAAATGGAAGACATACAAGACCACTGATAATCTCCCTCGATCTGGGGCTCCACGCAAGATCTCACCCCGTGGGGTCAAAATGATCACAAGAACGGTGAGCAAAAATCCCAGAACCACACGGGGGACCTAGTGAATGACCTGCAGAGAGCTGGGACCAAAGTAACAAAGCCTACCATCAGTAACACACTACGCCGCCAGGAACTCTAATCCTGCAGTGCCAGACGTGTCCCCCTGCTTAAGCCAGTACATGTCCAGGCCCGTCTGAAGTTTGCTAGAGTGAATTTGGATGATCCAGAAGAGGATTGGGAGAATGTCATATGGTCAGATGAAACCAAAATAGAACTTTTTGGTAAAAACTAAACTCGTCGTGTTTGGAGGACAAAGAATGCTGAGTTGCATCCAACGAACACCATACCTACTGTGAAGCATGGGGGTGGAAACATCATGCTTTGGGGCTGTTTTTCTGCAAAGGGACCAGGACGACTGATCCGTGTAAAGGAAAGAATGAATGGGGCCATGTATCGTGAGATTTTGAGTGAAAACCTCCTTCCATCACCAAGGGCATTGAAGATGAAACGTGGCTGGGTCTTTCAGCATGACAATGATCCCAAACACACCACCCGGGCAACGAAGGAGTGGCTTCGTAAGAAGCATTTCAAGGTCCTGGAGTGGCCTAGCCAGTCTCCAGATCTCAACCCCAAAGAAAATCTTTGCAGGGAGTTGAAAGTCCGTGTTGCCCAGCGACAGCCCCAAAACATCACTGCTCTAGAGGAGATCTGCATGGAGGAATGGGCCAAAATACCAGCAACAGTGTGTGAAAACCTTGTGAAGCCTTACAGAAAACGTTTGACCTGTGTCATTGCCAACAAAGGGTATATAACAAAGTATTGAGAAACTTTTGTTATTGACCAAATACTTATTTTCCACCATAATTTGCAAATAAATTCATTAAAAATCCTACAATGTGATTTTCTGGATTTTTTTCCCTCATTTTGTCTGTCATAGTTGACGTGTACCTATGATGAAAATTACAGGCCTCTCTCATCTTTTTAAGTGGGAGAACTTGCACAATTGGTGGCTGACTAAATACTTTTTTTCCCCACTGTATATTGTTGTAAGTTTTTAGTCACTCAAATATCATATGACATGGCAAAATGTATAAAATTGCACGAAAATTAGCTTTAAAACTGCAAAATGTTATTTGCACCCCGACAAAATCTGTAGAATTGCAGGAAATAAGCTTTAAACCTGCAAAATTATTTCCAGTGAACAGTTTGTGTCATGAACAGTGATGGTGCCCATAGAAATAGACGTGGCGCGGATGTTCCCCAATGCTGAAAGGGGGGCCCGAGGGAAAAAGTGTGTGAACCCCTGTCTTAAGTGAGCTATTTATAACTTGTTAGAAATGTCCAGATCAACTAGCCCATGTCAGCTAACGATAAAGATGAAGAAAAAAAGACTGTATAAAATACATAATACAAATACTGAGCTATATTGTATGCTACCAAAAAATGTATTACTAATTACTAATACTAATACAATTGCTCAGAGAAAGAGATTTTGTTTAACAAGTAATACAAAATATAAGAAAGGTATGGATCAAAATGATTGGATCATCTGTTTTCAATTCTCCAGCACCCTCCCCTTGCGAGGATAACGACACTGAGCCTTTTTCTAAAATGTTTTATGAAATTGGAGAACACATTGGGAGGGATCTTAGACCATTCCTCCATTTGGAATCTTTCCAGATCCTTGATATCCTTCGTCTGTGCTTATGGATTGCTTGCGGCAGGTAGCTTAGTGGGTAAGAGCGTTGTGCCAGTAACCGAAAGGTCGCTGGTTCTAATCCCCGAGCCGACTAGGTGAAAAATCTGTCGATGTGCCCTTAAGCAAGGCACTTAACCCTAATTGCTCCTGTAAGTCGCTCTGGATAAGAGCGTCTGCGAAATGACTAAAATGTAAATGTAAATGTAAACAACACATTTCCAATGGGGTTCAAGTCTGGAGACTGAGATGGCCATTGCAAAATTTTGATTTTATGGTAAATTAACAATTTCTTTGTGGATTTTGGTGTGTGCTTGGTGTTATTGTCTTGCTAGAAGATTCACTTGCGGCCCAGTTTCAGCCTCCTGGCAGAGGCAACCTGTTTTTTGACTAGGAATGGTCTAAGATCCCTCTCAATGTGTTCTCCAATCTCATAAAACATTTGAGAAAAAGGCTCTGTGTCGTTATCCTCGCAAGGGGAGAGGGCTGAGCAGCTCAGCGAAAATGGAGGAAAACTAAACTTCTTGAGGACCAATCATCCTTCTACTCCCTCCTCTCTACCTTCTCTTCTGTATCCGCTGCTAAAGCCGTTTTCTATCACTCTCAATTCCAAGCCTCTGCCTCCAACCCTGGGAAAATCTTTTCCACCTTCTCCTTCCTCCTTAATCCTCCACCTCTTCTCCCTCCTTCCTCTCTCTCTGAAGACGACTTTGTTAACCACTTTGAAAAAAAGGTTGACGACATCCTCTCCTCATTCACACAGCATACTGAGTCCACTGGTCCCACTCACACAGAACTAACCTACGCCTTGACCTCTTTCTTCCCTCTCTCTCCAGCCGCCCGACATCCTGCCCACTCAACGGCCATGCCCTCTTCCCTTCTCCAGACCATCTCTGGAGACCTTCTCCCATTCCTCACTTCCCTCATCAACTCATCCCTGACCACTGGCTGCATCCCCTCTGACTTCAAGATGGCCAGAGTTGCTCCCCTCCTCAAGAAACCAACACTCGACCCCTCTGATTGGTATCCCTTCTTTCTTTTCTTTCCAAAACACTTGAGCGTGCTTTCTCTGACCAACTCGCTCGTTATCTCGCTCAGAACGATCTTCTTGACACTAATCAGTCAGGCTTCAAGATGGGTCACTCAACTGAGACTGCTCTTCTCTGTGCCAAAGCTGACTCTCTCTCTGCTGTTCTCATCCTCCTTGATCTATCTGTTGCCTTCGACGCCGTGAATTACCAGACCCTCCTCTCCACCCTCTCAGGGCTGGGCGTCTCAGGCTCTGCACACTCCTGGATTGCATCCTACTTGGCATGTGCTCCTACCAGGTGGCGTGGAGAGGATCTGTGCCTGCACCACGTGCTCTCACTACTGGTGTACCCCAGGGCTCGGTTCTAGGCCCTCTCCTCTTTTCTCTATACACCAAGTCACTCGGCTCTGCATATCCTCTCATGGTCTCTCCTATCATTGCTATGTGGATGACACTCAACTACTTTTCTCATTCCCCCCTTCTGACACCCAGGTGGCGACACGCATCTCTGCGTGCCTGGCAGATATCTCCGCTTGGATGTCGGCCCACCACCTCAAGCTAAACCTCGAAAAGACGGAGCTGCTCTTCCTCCCAAGCCCTCTCCATCAGGGTCGACAACTCTACGGTGTCCCCAAGTTCTCTCTACAACCATCCCAAGTTCTCTCATGTCACCCCGCTCCTCCATACACTCCACTACGCGGGCATCCACTACAAGACCATAGTGCTTGCCTATGGAGCAGCAAGGGGAACTGCCCTTCCCTACCTTCAGCCTATGCTCAAACCCTACATCCAAACCTGAGTGCTCCGTTCTGCCACCTCTGGTCTCCTGGCTGTCCCACCCCTACGGGAACAGTGGCGGGTCCAGGGGGTGCTAAGCTAACGCTAGTTAGAATTGGCTTGCAAAACGACCTTTAACTTCCTTCATACTGGACACAGATGCATAAAAATGGTATCCCCGAACTATCCCTTTAACTAATTTTCCATCTTTATGGCCAAGTCTGTCCCACCTGGATTTATCCCAAAATAAAGTTCTGCCTGCAGTTGTTTACAACATGAATACATTGTACTAAAGCTATCTTCGAGCATAATACAAGGCCTGTAATACACAATCAATTGTCATAATAGTGGAGGAAGATGTTCAAGTCTGAAAACATCATCCTCGGAATTACACAAATCATTTGTCCCATGGAATCAATCAATTGTTTCTCCAAGGGTGAAACAAGGCTCACATAGGCATCTGCTGTAGCATGCTGTGGAACATCTTCTCCTTCCCCCTTAGCACCAATCATATCAGCTGTTTTCTCCACACGCTACATGGCATGCCAGCAACTAGTCTGTCACGGTAATTACTTCGCTTGTTGCTAGGCTACAACAACTTACATTATTTTTCTGTGTGTGTGTGAGTGTGTGTGTGTGTATATATGCTTGTGTCTGTGTGTGAGAGACAGTGTGTGTGTTGAGGGGGGTTTCTATGTGTATGAGTGGAGGGTGTGTGTGTTTGTGTGTGTGTGTGTGTGTGAAGGAGATGGGGGAGGGAAAACAAATCACTTGTGAAGTTGAGATGGCATTTGCTTGCTGAGGCTTCATTGGTGCAGTCACTTTGGGGACCACTGACCAGGCATGTACAAAAGAGGTTGCATTGCACAGTGACACCTGAGATGTACAGTATGTCTGATAGCTCAGTGGTGTGTACAGTCGTGGTCAAAAGTTTTGAGAATGACACAAGTATTGGTCTTCACAAAGTTCGCTGCTTCAGTGTTATGAGATATTTTTGTCAGATGTTAATATGGTATACTGAAGTATAATTACAAGCATTCCATAAGTGTCAAAGGCTTTTATTGACAATTACATTAAGTTTATGCAAAGAGTCAATATTTGCAGTGTTGACCCTTCTTTTTTAAGACCTCTGCAATCCGCCCTGGCATGCTGTCAATTAACTTCTGGGCCACATCCTGACTGATGGCAGCCCATTCTTGCATAATCAATGCTTGGAGTTTGTCAGAATTTGTGGGTTTTTGTTTGTCCACCCGCCTCTTGAGGATCGACCACAAGTTCTCAATGGGATTAAGGTCTGGGGAGTTTCCTGGCCATGGACCCAAAATGTCGATGTTTTGTTCCCCGAGCCACTTAGTTATCACTTTTGCCTTATGGCAAGGTGCTCCATCATGCTGGAAAAGGCATTGGTCGTCACCAAACTGTTCTTGGATGGTTGGGAGAAGTTGCTCTCGGAGGATGTGTTGGTACCATTCTTTATTCATGGCTGTGTTCTTAGGCAAAATTGTGAGTGAGCCCACTCCCTTGGCTGAGAAGCAACCCCACACATGAATGGTCTCAGGATGCTTTACTGTTGGCATGACACAGGACTGATGGTAGCGCTCACCTTGTCTTCTCCGGACAAGGTGTTTTCCGGATGCCCCAAACAATCGGAAAGGGGATTCATCAGAGAAAATGACTTTACCCCAGTCCTCAGCAGTCCAATCCCTGTACCTTTTGAAGAATATCAGTCTGTCTCTGATGTTTTTCCTGGAGAGAAGTGGCTTCCTTGCTGCCCTTCTTGACACCAGGCCATCCTCCAAAAGTCTTCGCCTCACTGTGCGTGCAGATGCACTCACATCTGCCAGCTGCCATTCCTGAGCAAGCTCTGCACTGGTGGTGCCCCGATCCCGCAGCTGAATCAACTTTAGGAGACGGTCCTGGTGCTTGCTGGACTTTCTTGGGCGCCCTGACGCCTTCTTCACATCAATTGAACCTCTCTCCTTTAAGTTCTTGATGATCCGATAAATGGTTGATTTAGGTGCAATCTTACTAGCAGCAATATCCTTGCCTGTGAAGCCCTTTTTGTGCAAAGCAATGATGACGGCACGTGTTTCCTTGCAGGTAACCATGGTTAACAAAGGAAGAACAATGATTTCAAGCACCACCCTCCTTTTAAAGCTTCCAGTCTGTTATTCTAACTCAATCAGCATGACAGAGTGATCTCCAGCCTTGTCCTCGTCAACACTCTCACCTGTGTCAACGAGAAAATCACTGACATGATGGCAGCTGGTCCTTTTGTGGCGGGGCTGAAATGCAGTGGAAATGTTTTTTGGGGATTAAGTTCATTTTCATGGCAAAGAGGGATTTTGCAATTCATCTGATCACTCTTCATGACATTCTGGAGTATATGCAAATTGCCATCATCAAAACTGAGGCAGCAGACTTTTTCAAAACTTTTGACCACGACTGTATGTGTAGGTGTCTGTGCATGCTCTCTTGTGTGTGTGTGATGGGAGTCAATCGGTATTGACCACTCCACCACACTCATTTGTATTGATGATAGCTTCGGAAGTGATCGGTGGAATGCACAGGTGATGATTATGGAGTATGTGAGTCCTACAGGAGAGAGAAGGGCTCAGACCCATTGTTTCACCGCAGGCATACTAATGTATTTCTGTCACAGTAATTACAGCAGCTTGTTGCTAGGCTACAGGACCATTCTGCCTTGTGCTGTGCTTTTCTGTGTATGTGTGTGTGTGTGTGTGTGTGTGTGTGTGTGTGTGTGTGTGTGTGTGTGTGTGTGTGTGTGTGTGTGTGTGTGTGTGTGTGTGTGTGTGTGTGTGTGTGTGTGCGTGCGTGCGTGCGTGCGTGCGTGCGTGCGTGCGTGCGTGCGTGCGTGCGTGCGTGCGTGCGTGCGTGCGTGCGTGCGTGCGTGCGTGCGTGCGTGCGTGCGTGCGTGCGTGCGTGCGTGCGTGTATAAGACTATATTCACTATTGTGATGAATGGTGGGGGCATTGATAGTTTCAGATGGAGAATAGCCATGGTTTCGTTTTTTCTGGGGAGTGCATACCATATGAGAAGGCCAATGAAGGTATCACACAATAAACTGTTTTCACTTATTAGTGCACCCATAGTTAGTTCTCAAAGTATATGATAACACTTCAGAATAATTGTCTTAATAAACAATAATTTATACATAGAGTAAAATCATTATGCACATTTAGAATAATTTCTAAAACAACAGAAGCATACCTGAGTATTTATAATGGCGTACTAATTTGTGGTCCTCAGTAGCTCAACTGGTAGAGCACGGCGCTTGTAACGCCAAGGTAGTGGGTTCGATCCCCGGGACCACCCATACACACAAAAAATATATATATATATAATGTATGCACGCATGACTGTAAGTCGCTTTGGATAAAAGCGTCTGCTAAATGGCATATTATTATTATTATTATAATTAAGGTTATTATAAAGTGCTAACACAGTTACTCATAGTAACCCATTGGTCCCTGGTGAACCCAGTTCTCCTTTATTCAAAATAACACCTATATTATTGAATAATAATGCTTATATTAATGAATAAGAACTGAAATACATTTACAACCAATTTCAATATGGCATATATAAAAAAATACCCATAGGGGCCTATATTCTTGTTAATTGCCTAATATCTCATATAAATATATTTGTCCATTTTTTATTTATTATAATAAATTCGATATTTCAGATATAAACAGGGGCTTACCTAATTAGTAATGAGAATTCCACTCCATGGACATGTGATTGTTTTTTTGTTTTTTATAAACCAAAGCAATGTCACATTTTTGTGTTGCTAGCTATAGAAAGGGACTGTGGAATCTTTTGACTCTGTTCACATGATGTAATACTATGGTCATGTAGACATAATGTCTTCTATATTAGCATTCACCATGGTTACATTTGTGGAATACTATAGATTCCAGCAAGCACTCTGTGGGTTGCACCAGGGCAGGACCTAGCCTTTTGGGGGCACTTCGCAAGATATGTACGTTTTAAAGTAAATTTCCTGCAATTATACACATTTTGCCATGGGGCGTTGAGAAAATGTTACAGTGGCCGGGGGCCTTATATGGAGATAAATAATCTATAATCCAAATATAAGGCTCTGGGCTATTACATTTCATGTGACTTTATTAGTCTAAGTGGCATGAACCTTTGTGGCTAGAACATTAGAACAGGTTGTAGAAGGCCTACAGTCAGTGCCGGCTCTAGCCTTTTGGGGGCCCTAAGCGAGATTTGGTTTGGGGCAATTTTATAACACATTTCATGCAATTCTACTCATTTGCCATGGGGCAGAGAGAAATGTTTGCAGTTTTAAAGCTCATGTCCTGCAATTCTACACATTTTGCCATGACTTATGCCATGTTAATGACATCTGAGTGAGAGTGACTAACAAAATCAATGGGGGCCCCTGGAGGTCAGGGACCCAGGGCACCTACCTTGCGTGCCCGGTCGGTATTCGGCCTTGAAGTTCAGGTAACTTGCTAGACTAACTTACCAATCTAAAAATGTTAAGATGATTTGTCTAATTGAGTGACTGTCAATGACTGACAAAACAAGAGAAAAATTGCTGATGCACAACCAAATTTCGAACTTGCACCTTGTGTATTCTACTATTCTAACTCTCAACAGTAAGTTAGTTAGTTCCTAAATGTTTTTAATTAAAACATTTTGGGGTGGTTGGGGGCCCTAAGCGACCGCTTATGTCGCTTATGCCTGGAGTCGGCCCTGCCTACAGGTGTAAGGCACAACAGAGCCTGGTGACACCATTTTAGAGGCCAAAAAAGTACAAGAGAAATAGGCATATGAAGAATAGATTATTAGATATATACAGAAAGATATGGGTTTGATTTTAGGAATGGGGTAGGCCTAAGGTAGCCTTCCATTAAACAGGTGAGTGGGAAAAGAGTTCAAACGATGGGAAAAAACAAAGACATTGATGAGGTAAGATTACATCGTCATGTGTATGCCTATATCATTTTGATTGCAAAATGGCTATAGGGATATATAGTCCTTATCCTAAGAGGTTCACAGGAATACCGAGAGGTTATGGATCATGAAGGGAGGGGCCTGGAGAAATTGGAGTGGGTTGGTGGTAGAGGGCTGAGCCATTGTCAAGAACTGGATAGCAACAGCAATAGAGTACCGCTGCCATGGTCGCGGTGGGAGGAGGCGACGCGGAATTCACCAACCAAAGGAGCCGGAATCACTCTGACACTGTTCAACACCGACCGAATGCAATTATAAACAACGGTATTAGAATATGAATAAACGAATCCAGGGCTTGGGGAAAATACAATAGGTTTAGTGGTAGGCTTGACGCGTCATGTTTGAAGTTAAATAAATGCATGAACAATTGCGTATAGGCCAAGAGCCTATTGTAGGCTGTGTAGGCAAGCATTCAACCTGCTCCGATCCTGTCAGAATTCATGAACAGATGATGTTGATAATAATTCATCACCAAGGGCTGATGACGAGACCCCAACACCCCAGTTGCATCGCATTCGCAAATGGGTGGACCTGTATCGATGCTGTCATAACGGAAATTCGCCCAGTGAATAATATAGCTACCGATTGATATTGCCCCGTGTCCATAATGCGGTTCCCTGTTGTAATTTACCATAGGGCATCGATCACACATATGCCACTTAAGTCTGCAGTGGTGGGTGTCGACTATAATAACCAGAAGATTGTAAGGGCCTACATGTACAGTTTGTCTATGGCATGCGTCATGGGGCTGCGTGAATCATAACAGTAATAGGCTATGTTGTAGCCAAAAAAATGGGTTTCACACGCGTTAACAAATTAACCAGGTACCCGAGGGAAAGAATAAGGCTACGTGAGGCCTAGGAGTAATAACAAAAACACCGAAACAAAAATATGACATAGGAAGGTGAAAGGAAATCTTACCTTATTTATGATGCTTGTCCTCGAGACAAAGGCTTAGGATTTTATTCTAGGCCGTATGGGGAGCTTGTTGCAGTCCACATTAAATATATAAGGATTCAAAGATCATGGTAAAGCAACAGTAAATGGCATAGAGGGGTCAACAAAACTAGCATAAATTCCAAATATAATCCACAATGAACGTCGACCTCCACAATTAAATTATTGAAAACATAAAGAATAAATAAATTAATTTATACAGGGTATTGTCACCTCAGTAGAATCGTCCAGATCTTAATGCACATATAATTTTGCTTTTGCAAGGCTCCCCCCGTCAATTAAGCCTGTTGCAGACTTCTTAAATAAACACAGGTTTTAAAGAACAAAAAGGATCGTTTCCTCTTTTTTCGTGTGCATGTCATGTCTTCGGGTTTTCCATAAAGCTCTCCCAATGTTCAGCAATAAATTCCCATCACACTGACAGAATAGAACAAATGGGTAAATTCCAATTCTGACAATTTTTGCTGTTTTCAAATACTTATTTCTCGGTGAATGTCATCAACTGGATCCTATCACTGGTAAACGCATCTCAATTCTGAAACTAACGGTGGTCATATTACAGAACAATACGCTTTTATTGTGGGTCTTGCTGTGCTTGTTGGATTCTCCATCAAAAAAAGAGACGCCTTTTTTCCACCATTCTAGTCTCCAGTGACTTTATATTTTCAGTGATAACCCATCCTCTTCCATATCCAACTGTAGGCCTATATGCGGTCTCCGTTCAGAGTGCAGTTATCCTATTTGAAAATATGTGCGCTGTGCATATAGGCGCCCTATATATTTAAAAATGCACCCGTCTGGTTTGGTCTTTGATGGAATTGAAAAAAAAGATTCCTTGTTTGCGGTGATAAATCCCAAATCCCAGGTCTTTCACAGACATGTCAAGTCGTTCGGAATCCAGCCTCAGTCATTGTATAAATAATGACCAAAATGAAATGGCTGTTAGCGATGGTGAATTGGAAACAGCGGCTTTCGTCTATGCGCCGAGCCTTGGTTTTCCCTCGGCTCCCTTCGGAATTAGCGAGGCAAGATTCGGGATCTTTCGGAAGAGGATAGGCGCGTGGTGCCGCGTTCAGGAGAAAAGAAAAGAATGCGTGGATACACAATCAGTCACATAATTTCACTACATGGAAAGGATATTGGAAATATTATCTCCCCTCTTCATGATGTGACAGTTTGAAGTTACTGTGCCCTTTTTTTTAACTAAGCATATATTTCAATTGCTGTAGGCTATTGTTTGTAATGTTGTTGCTTTCCCATCATGGTGGTAAGGCCCTATAATAAAGGATTACTTGACCTGATCATGTGACAGCAAAGTATATTTATATGTAAATATAGACTGTTTATACAGTGAGCTCCAAAAGTATTGGGACAGTGACACTTTTGTTGTTGCTTTGCCTCTGTACTCGAGCACATTGGATTTGAAATGATACAATGGCTATGTGGTTAAAGTGCAGACTTGTCAGCTTTATTTTGAGGGTATTTTCATCCATATCGGATGAACCGTTTAGAAATTACAGCACTTGTTGTACATTGTCCCCCCATTTTAGGTGACCAAAGGTATTGGGAAAATTCACTTATATGTGTATTAAAGTAGCAACAAGTTAAGTATTTGGTCCCATATTCATAGCACGCAATGACTACATCAAGCTTGCGACTCTACACATTTGTTGAATGCATTTTCTGTTTGTTTTGGTTGTGTTTCTGATTATTTTGTGCCCAATAGAAATCAATGGTAAATAATGCATTGTGTCATTTTGGAATCACTTTTATTGTAAATAAGAATAGAATATGTTTCTAAACACTTCTACATTAATCTGGATGCTACCATGATTACGGATAGTCCTGAATGAATCGTGAATAATGATGAGTGAGAACGTTACAGACGCCCAAATATCATACCCCCAAGACATGCTAACCTCTCACCATTACAATAACAGGGGAGATTAGCATTTTTGGGGGGGTATGATGTTTGTGCGTCTGTTACTTTCTCACTCATCATTATTCACGATTCATTCAGGACTATCCGTAATCAAGGTAGCATCCAGATTAAGGTAGAAGTGTTTAGAAACATATTCTATTCTTATTTACAATAAAAGTGACTTCAAAATAACACAATACATTATTTACCATAGTCATTGTATCATTTCAAATCCAAAGTGCTCGAGTACAGAGCCAAAACAACAAAACATGTGTCACTGTCCCAATACTTTTGGAGCTCACTATATATCAAGGGTCAGACTGAAGCAACAGCTGCCACTGTAGAGAGCTAAAGAAAAAGTCAGGTGCACTGCTATTTCTGTTAGAGAACACCTCATCTGGCTTTAGTTTAGATGACTATCTTTTTTGAAGTGTTGGTTGTTTACTTGAATCATCGTCATTATCATCATCATCACTATCATCATCCTCACCACATCCTCATCCTTATCATCATAATCATCACCATCATCACTCTCATCATCTCTACAAATACCTCCATAGTATTAGTGAAGGTCAGACTTCATCATGGATGCATCAGACCACATGGCTTCACCAGGTGATGTTGGTATTGACATAAAAAGCAGTGCTGTAAGTCAGCTCCCTTGTAAGGCTCTTGGTGCCCAATCATTTAATCCTGCTCTAAATCCCTGGTAAAAATGTGTTTTGTCTCGGCATGACACAACACTGTGCCGAGTGCCCTCATGCCTGCCTTAACAGCTGTCTAAACTGCTGGAAGCTAGGGGACCAGATGGCATCTACTGACAAAGGGAAATATTCAGGAAAGAGAGCTGTACACAGTAACTCTCCCAAAAATCATAACAACAACCCATTGGAGGTTTTTCTTCATTCTGTGGGGCCGGGAAAGAATGTAAAACTGTCTTTTTAAAATGTAATTTGTTCAGCCAAGGTCAATGTCAAAGTAAATGGTGAATATGACATAATAATGGACTTCTAGGGACTTCTTGCCGTTGTGTGTATGGCAAGTGAGGCATATAGTGTGCATCCCCCAACTGGGAAGCCTGGTCCCAGGTTGTATCTTGGCTGGGAGGCAAAGTGAACTGTAGCCTGTCCCTACTGGTCATGATTCCTGGACAACTGTTCCTATCTGTCTCGACTGACCATAAAAAAGAGCTGAATATCATATGGAGTAGTCTGGGAACCTACAGTCTATGATGTGTAGGCTAAGGACCTGGGGAGTCTGTGACCCAATACTATTTGGAATAACAGGGCTTATTACTATTATTGTTCTCAGTCAAAGCCATGTGATATCAATAGATATATTTCTGTAATTTTCAGTGTATTTTGTTGCTTTAATTTCAACATGTAACCAGTGACTGCAGATGAAACTACTGGTTTTTGCCAAATAGATTTGTGGCGATAAATGAAAATAGGCCTACTATCATACAGTTAACTGTTACAGAATTTCCTAATTATATCCTAACAATTGGAAAAACACACCATGGCATTAATAAAAAACAGTTATGAAAAACAAACACCCATATAGGTTTTTGTCAAGGCCTGTATTCAGTTGTTATCTAATAAGGGTAATGTTTATTAAGATTGGATTGAAAAGGAAATTGAGATGCTCAAGCAGACAGCTTCCTTTCAACTTTCTGTGGTGTATTTTAGATAGATGACCTTTGAAAACCTGAAAAAGAACTCTTCAGAAAAAAGTGTTTACACCTGCTTAGAATGTCATACTTTACGTCGCGCGGGCTTCCCCGTTGCGTGATGGACAATTTTTGGTTGGTTATGTTAATGTTTCCTCTGTAAAATGCCTGGCTAACAATTTTCGGTGAAGATGGTGGTATTAATGATAATGATGATCATCATCTTTATTACAGAATAAAAGAAGTACAGTAGACACAACAACAGCAAGAAATTCAATTTCTCATAAGAAATACACATCAGTTGTAACATTGATATTTTCATACACTGTTTAATGATAATATTATACTGATCAGTCAACTACCCAATGGTAAACATTGCACAACTTCTTGCAGTAGCTTATATTCTCATTCAATATAAAGCTACGTCTGGCCCTCATTCTAGGGAATTGTTCATGCTATTACTGTTTTGAGCATATACTACTGTAAGTCACAATGAACATCTAACCTTCAGAAAGTCATGATTATGACACACTTGAGGTCAACAACCGCCCACTTTCACCACCACTCCTCTCACGCGAGGAAAGAGGAAAAGTTGAATCAGAGACACATTAATTTAATTATGAATCACATTCAAATTAATATGTAGGATGTAAGGATGCAAATTGACAAAAAGTACTTTTCGAACTTGTCAGCAAGTATCAATACAGTATGTGTGGTCAGGAATGTCAGAATGTGTGGTAAAAGATCTGTGTCCTTTCTCTGTTCCGCCGCAGAATGAGGTTAATTTCATTGTTTTCCCTTAGCTGTGTATTACATTAACACCAGAATACAAGTTTCAGGCGAATGTGTCTTGGTACACATGAGAAATCCTACTCCTCATAGCCAGTCCCAGAGTTAAACGGGTAAAAGGAGTTAGGAGAGTACTCTGGAAAGTTATTTAGCAATGTGGTTTGGAGACAGTGCTGGGTAATTGTTGGCTAGATGCAGGGTTTAGAGCCTGCCGATAGCACTGCAGACGGTGTAGGCCCCTCAGGGTCATGGTGTCCCGTAGCGTGGTCTCATAGACTAGACATAACATAGTAAATGTAAATCCGGGACACTCAAATTAGTAAAATATGTTACATTTGGTATTGTTACATAAGACAGATGGTTACGTAAGGCAAAAATGAAAGTGGTTGGTCAGGCTGAATGGGTGGGTGTATAAGGCGAATGTCTAGCAAACCAAAGGTTGCAAGTTCTCATCACAGGCAACTTTAGCATTTAGCTAACTTTTCAACTGCTTACTACTTTTTAGCTACTTTGCATGTTAGCGAACCCTTCCCCTAACCCTAACTTTAACCCTTTTAGCTAACCCTTCCCCTAAACCTAAACTGAACCCTTTTTTTTTTTTTTTTTGTCATTTAGCAGACGCTCTTATCCAAAGCGACTTACAGTTAGTGAGTGCATACATTTTTCATACTGGCCCCCCGTGGGAATCGAACCCACAACCCTGGCGTTGCAAACACCATGCTCTACCAACTGAGCTACATCCCTTTTAGCTAACCATTCACCTAACCCTAACCCTTTAACCTAACTCGTTTTGCAAAAGTTGTAACATATTGTACATTTAGCAAATTCGTAACATACACTGAGTATACCAAACATTAGGAACACCTTCCTAATATTGAGTTGCACCCTCAGAACAGCCTTAATTCGTCGGAGCATGGACTCTAAAAGGCGTTCCACAGGGATTCTGGCCCATGTTGACTCCAATGCTTCCCACAGTTGTATCAAGTTGGCTGGATGTCCTTTGGGTGGTGGACCATTCTTGATACACACGGGGAACTGTTGAGAGAGAAAACCTAGCAGCATTGCAGTTCTTGATACAAACCGGTGTGCCTGGCACCTACTACCATAACCTGTTCAAAGGCACTTAAATATTTTGTCTTGCCCATTCACCCTCTATGGCACACAAACACATTCCATGTCTCAGTTGTCTCAAGGCTTAAAAATCCTTCTTTAACCTGTCTCCTCCCATTCATCTACACTGATTGAAGTGGATTTAACAAGTGATATCAAAAAGGGATCATAGCTTTGACCTGGATTCACTTGGTCAGACTATGTAATGGAAAGAGCAGGTGTTCTTAATGTTTTGTATACTCAGTGTATAATACAAATAGTAATTCGTAACATATCATATGAAATGTGTGATGGACATCCACAAATGAATACATACCATACGAAACGTAACATATCATACTAAATGGAGTGTCTCAGATTTATGTACAGAATAATACAAAATTCTCTGAGACCAGGTTGTCAGCCACAGGAGTGATGGGGCATTGCCTTTTTAACAGAGGTGGTTCAATGAGCCATGCTTGCATGTTGAGTAACCTTGTCTGAAGCCTGAAGACTTGTGTTAGCTCCCCAAGCTAATGCTTAGGCTTTAGCTCAGCGAGCTAATGCAGACTTGTCGCATGCAGACAACCCATGTTCATTTAACTTACTTACACTAATTCAGTGCAATACGGTGGATTACCTAGCTAATCAACCGTATCACAACACAAACTCTTTCTGTACACTGCCATTGTGGCTTGTAGCATTTGTTTGGAATGAAATAGGTTGTGTTTCATGCAAGACCTATTTGTGTCAAACCTGTCCCAGTTACAGTCACATCCCAGATTATTGTCACTCTTGATAAAGATGAGCATAAAAGACTGTATAAAATAAAAATTCCAGATACTGAGCTATATTGTATGATCATTTTTTAGACAATTATATGGTTTTATAGTAATAAAACTTGTTTAACAAGTAATATTTTTTTCTCTTCAAAAAGATAGGGATCAAAATTATTGCCTCCCCTGTTTTCAGTACCTTTCAATACCTCCCCTTGCGAGGATAACGGCACTGAGCCTTTTTCTAAAATGTTTTATGAGATTGGAGAACACATTGGGAGGGATCGTAGACCATTCCTCCAACAACAACAAAAAAACTAATGTCAATATTATTGTGGCCTTCAATAGCTTCCTGTTTCACTGGTTTCAATGTTATGGGGCTGTTTTGCTTCCACTGGTCCTGGGGCCCTTGTTAAGGTCAACGGCATCATGAACTCTAGCTAGTACCAGGACATTTTAGCTAAAAACCTGGTTGCCTCTGCCAGGAGGCTGAAACTGGGCCGCAAGTGAATCTTCCAGCAAGACAATAACCCCAAGCACACATAAAAATCTACAAAGAAATGCTTAATTGACCACAAAATAAATTTTTTATTTTATTACTATTTTTCTATGAGCAATTGTATTAGTATAAAATAATATAATTTTAAAATGTTTTTGAGCATACAATATAACAAAGTATTTGTATTATTTATTGTATATAGTCTTTTTTGCTAATCTTTATCAAGGGTTCCAGTCATTTTGGATGTGAACGTATGTAGTACATTTATTTTCTGTTGGCAGGCGCAAACTTTTTTTTTTAGAAAGCTTTTCTTTCCTTTAGTAACTTCCAGGTATAAATACAGACTGGATTCTGCAAACACACATTTCACACATCTGTTCCCTCTCTCACATATTGCGTGTGGCTTCTTCAGGTGAGTGTTGAATGAAGGGGAACATGATTTTGCGTTATTCATGGTCTCTGTAATCTGAGTCTTCATTTGAGCATGTTATTGCTTTTATGCAACTTTATTTCAAGAATGCAACTCATCATGGCTACCCATTGTGTTAACACACCCTGAATTATACATGGCCACATGATTATGTTTAGTCTGTATCAATAACTTTCAAATGTAGCTATTGTAAAAGTTACCTGAATGTGATGTGTTGGAAAAGTAAAAATTATATACTTTTGAAAGACATTAGCATCAATGTTAAAATGTATTTTAATAAAAGACAAAACATGCAGATAGGTTTTTGATAACTTGCCTAAAAATAGTAATAATTAATGATAAATTAAAATATGAATAAATTGAAATATCATCTCATCACAGAAATATACTATTGATAAACCTTACATTTTGTATATTTATAAACATGTTTTAATAAACATTTCATTTTCAAAATGTCTTTGCTTTTACCATAACCTATTTCACCATTACTGTAGATATTGCTGGTAGTGTATCTGTTCTTTTAAACATAATAGACGTCAAACATCATTAGTGGAATACTACCCCCCCACACCCCCTTCCTCTGACACATTTGTTAGCTTTTTTCATTTTCTAGCATCTCATCCTCCTGAGAACAGGAAGACAGAAAGTGAGCAGGAGATACAGTGTAAGGTGAGGAAACTGTCTGTTTTAGCTTGTGACCTTTGCATTTTAGGAATGTACTTCTTTGCTTTCAGCTAGAGTATTTGTTGGGAAACCATTCTGAGCATCAGAAGGGAGATAATTCAGTGGGCAAGTGTCTCCCAAATTGGGGTGCACGTCCACCAGAGGTACGCTAGGTATGCAAAACTCCAGACCATGGTGTAATCTGTAATGGTGGATTGTATGTAGATGTGATGTATGAGCTATTTTATAATGTAGTCTAATGATCATGGACCTTACTCCTTTAAAAATTTTAAAAAGTATCAATACTGTATACCAGTTGGGTAACATAGATGAGAGATTGTAGGCATATAGCAAAAGGATGAAAAAGGCATGTTTTGTGAAAAGGGGCTGATAGGTCTTATTAAGTACACACGATTAAGAAAAGTTTGTAATGGCTGCTGTAGTGATGAACCTGTTAAAAGGTGTTAGCAGGTGTAAAAGTAAGTATTTAAAGCATCACTAATCATTTAGGCTAAAACAATCAAATCATTCCTCTACACATTGAAACATTATGTTTTTACATTTACATTTAAGTCATTTAGCAGACGCTCTTATCCAGAGCGACTTACAAATTGGTGCATTCAATTTAGGATAGCCAGTGGGACAACCACCACTGGGGGAGGGGGGGGTGTAGAATGATTACTGTTATACTATTCCAGGTACTCCTTAAAGAGGTATGTTCAATACTTTTTTTATTTGTCAATTAATAGATTATTCAACAAGACCCCAGTCAACACAATTCTAACACTGGCACATTCATTCACAAAATTGACTCTGGAATTATATCTATCACGTTTAGGGTAGATTATTTGAATTTAGTATGTTCAAGATAAGAATAAATAAAAAATGATTGACAATCTCATCCAATATAATTCTTTAATTGATTTGGGTTAAGACCCAAGACCTGATATTCATAACACAATGAACTGTTGATGGATTGAACTATTCACTTGCATGGTAGTCATGATGCGAAAAAGTAATTTGTGACGAACATGGGGGCTTGTCCAGGATTTGTCTTTTATTGTTAACCCATTAATGTCCATAATGGAAATTTCAAATTTCATTTGGTTAACTTGTTCTCTGAGCTTACTGATGGACAAATCTTTAAATTGGCCAAAGCATTTGTCTACAATGTGAGTTTTTGATATTGTACAATATTTTGAGACCATGCAACTTACCATGTTACTTGTTAAGCACATTTTTACTCCTGAACTTATTTAGGCTTGCCATAACAAAGGAGTTGAATACTTATTGACTCAAGACATTTTAGCTTTTCATTTCTCATTAATTTGTAAAATTATTTGAAAAACATTGTTCCACTTATTCCACTGATATTATGGGGTATCTTGTGTAGGCCACTGACAAAAAATCGCCACTTAATCAATTTTAAGTTCAGGCTGTAACACAACAAAATGTGGAAAAAGTCAAGGGGTGTGAATACTTTCTGAAGGCACTGTAAACATATCTAAAGAAATCCACACACTCTCTTTCTCATACACACAACTTTGGAGTATATGCAAGATAAGCAAATCCAACGATTTTACTACATTTTCTCTCTTTCTCAGTTCTTAAACATGTTCAGATCTTAATACATTTTGGTATATATATATTGCCTGGACCAATATATACACTACCAGTCAAAAGTTTGGACACACCTACTTAGTCAAAGGTTTTTCTTTATTTTTTCTATTTTTTACATTGTAGAATAATAGTGAAGACATCAAAACTATGAAATAACACATATGGAATCATGTAGTAACCAAAAAAGTGTTAAACAAATAATAGTGAAGACATCAAAACTATGAAATAACACATATGGAATCATGTAGTAACCAAAAAAGTGTTAAACAAATCAACATTTTTATATTTGAGATTGAAATAGCCACCCTTTGCCTTGATGACAGCTTTGCACACTCTTGGCATTCTCTCAACCAGCTTCATGAGGTAGTCACCTGGAATAAATTTCAATTAACAGGTGTGCATTCTTAAAAGTTAATTTGTGGAATTTCTTTCCTTCTTAATGAGTTTGAGCCAATCAGTTGTGTTGTGACAAGGTAGGGGGGTATACAGAAGATAGCCCTATTTGGTAAAAGACCAAGTCCATATTATGGCAAGAACAGAGAAACGACAGTCCATCATTACTTTAAGACATGAAGGTCAGTCAATACAGAACATTTCAATAACTTTTTTCAAGATTCTTCAAGTGCAGTTGCAAAAACCATCAAGCACTATGATGAAGACCCAGAGTTACCTCTGGGAGACTGTTTGTCAGAGGAGACTGTTTGAATCAGGCCTTCATGGTCGAATTGCTGCAAAGAAACCACTACTAAAGGACACCAATAAGAAGAAGAGACCTGCTTGGGCCAAGAAACACGAGCATTGGACATCAGACCGGTGGAAATGTGTCCTTTGGTCTGGAGTCCAAATTTGAGATTTATGGTTCCAACCGCCGTGTCTTTGTGAGACACGGTGTGGGTGAACGGATGATCTCTGCATGTGTAGTTCCCATCGTAAAGCATGAAGGAGGAGTTGTGATGGTGTGGGGGTGCTTTGCAGGTGACACTGTCAGTGATTTATTTAGAATTCAAGGCACACTTAACCAGCATGGCTACCACAGCATTCTGCAGCAATACACCATCCCATCTGGTTTGGGCTTAGTGGGACTATCATTTGTTTTTCAACAGGACAATGACCCAACACAACTCCAGGCTGTGTAATGGCTATTTTACCAAGAAGCAGAGTGATGGAGTGCTGCATCAGATGACCTGGCCTCCACAATCCCCCGACCTCAACCCAATTGAGATGGTTTGGGATGAGTCGGACGGCAGAGTGAAGGAAATGCAGCCAACAAGTGTTCAGCATATGTGGGAACTCCTTCAAGACTGTTGGAAACACATTCCAGGTGAAGCTGGTTGAGAGAATGCCAAGAGTGTGCAAAGCTGTCATCAAGGCAAAGGGTGGCTATTTGAAGAATCTTAAATATAAAATATATTTTGATTTGTTTAACACTTTTTTGGTTACTACATGATTCCATATTTCATCATTTTGATGTCTTCACTATTATTCTACAATGTCTACAATAGTAAAAATATAGACAAACCCTTGAATGTGTAGGTGTGTCCAAACTTTTGACTGGTACTGTATATAATAACAATATCTGAAGAAATACACACACACTCACACTAACACACACTCCTAGAGTATATTATACAGTATAAGCAAATCCAATGCAAGTCTACAGAGAATGAGGCATGCTACAGCATTTTCCCTCTTTATCTCCCTCTCACAAGCACACGTGTGTACACACATACCACAGACTTGATCCATGAAATGTGTAAAAAACTTTAACCACGTGTCCAAAAACTAAATATAGTATTATACAGAAACGGCTGTATTTCACAAACGACAATAAGTTGAATCATATATTGAGTGTACAAAACATTAGGAACACCTTCCTAATATTGAGTTGCATCCCCCTTTGACTCAGAATAGCCTCAATTCGTCGGGCATGGACTCTACAAGGTGTCGAAAGCGTGTCAATGTGGCCTGTCTAAACACTTCTACTATATATGTTGACACCAAATGTAATGTATTAATGGAATTTGTTCTGTGGCACATTTGGAAATTGTAACTAATTATAAACATTTGGTTCGAGCCCTGAATGCTGATTGGCTGACAGCCGTGGTATATCAGACCGTATACCATATAGTCCCCTCTAGCTCAGTTGGTAGAGCATGGCGCTTGCAACGCCAGGGTTGTGGATTTGTTTCCCAAGGGGGGCCAGTATGAAAATGTATGCACTCACTAACTGTAAGTCGCTCTGGATAAGAGCGTCTGCTAAATGACAAAAAAAAAGACCATGGGTATGACAAAACATTTATTTTTACTGCTCTAATTACATTGGTAACCAGTTTATAATAGCAATAAGGCACCTCGGGGGTTTGTGGTATATGGCCAATATACCACGGCTAAGGGCTGTATCCAGGCACTACGCTTTGCGTCGTGCAGAAGAACAGCCCTTAGCCGTGGTATATTGGCCATATACCACACCCCCTCGTTCCTTATTGCTTAAATATAGTACAAGGATGTGATTTTTTCAAGAATGTGTACCGGTATCATCACATGTTGCCGTGTGATCAACATTACCCTACATTCTGGTTTATCTGACTGTTGTCAATTTCTGTACTTTGTTTTACCACAAAAAAACTATTGATGGAATATGGTAATGTTTTCAGTACATCAATGTCAAAGACTATGAATCACCTTACAGGATTTGAAGTGCTATACTTTGGTCTTTCAATTGTGTTACTTTTGATCTGTGAGATACACATTTTTAGGTTAGAAAACAAGAAAGCATTTACTCTCTATGATTTATTTGCAGTCAGTCTAAAAATAAAGTATTGAGGCTTCACAACATGCATTTAATCAGAAAATCATCAAAACATTCCAGGGAGATGAGGTTTTGTTTCCAATGGACATATTAATGGTTAACCTAATTTAAAGATCAGATTAGGATGAACAGATGAATACATAAGGGATGAGCACAATTATTTGTATTGTAGTTTATAGAATAATAAATGTAGGTTAAATTCTGGTGAAAGCCAATAGTGATATACTAGTCATAGTTATAAATGGAAGCTCTGAGTCAGTGTGACATGATTGTAGAATGTGGGTTTGTAGAGTGTGGGATCTGCTCATTCTAGCATTTACACCCCTCACTTGTTGTGGCTGGATTTACTCTGCACGCTAATGCCACATGAGTAATCATGAGTAGTCGTTCATGTTCTATTGCAATTTATTTTTAAACGTTCCTTTACAGACCGAACTCTGGAAATATAGAAGCTGGACATAAATGTTCAAGAAATATCCTGACTTTGTCATTTAAACTGCAAAAATGTTAGCAAATTGCTCAATTGCTCAATATGATTTAAAAAATGCTGTAGGACTGGTATTATATGACGATCAAATAAAAAGTTTGGTTTCATACTGAATTTGCTATTTAGATTTATTCAATAATTTTGGACATGAAAATGTCATCAGTCCAGTATACTCTAATCTATTTTTATATATGTTTTGTTCTCATTCAAATAAAACATTTTAATTAGAAGAAAACATATTATAAGTTAAACATAATATAATTTGTAGTGTTATAGGCCAAAAAAATCTCATCTTCAAATCAATGTCACCCACAGGTTCCTACCAAAGCATCAACACCAGACAGATATTTTAGATATGGAAGCATAGTGAGTAATAAGAAAACTTTACATACAGTATGTAGTTGATTGCAAATATGGTATTTTGATCATCAAACCCACTCCTAGACTACAGTAAAAGCTGAACGTAATTGCCCTCAGTTGAGAGAAGTGTTGAAAGAAGTGTTAATATCTTCTACTTGTAATGTCATTGTAGCACATCCATTCATCAAATCACTCTCTACGAATCTGTGTGATATAAACATGTACAGTAGCTCTCAATTCCAAATAAAAAATATTTTCTGGTGAAGTGGAGATAAAAGCGAGAAACCACAAAGAGCTTCAGTACTTTCTCTTTCTACTGAATTCCTGTTTCCTCTTCCTGGGTTGCTGGGTGAGAGCGTGCATTTGCAATTGTACACGGTGGTCGGGTCGCCCATAGACTTTTATACATTTGAGGCCAAAGAGTTCAATGAGGTTGCCTTTAGACCCGTTTGGGTAGCACTTTATTTTACAGTGACCAGATATTTACGCATTTACATAGAAATTACATAATGTAATTATTTGTTTGTTTGTTTGGGAGTTTTAACAGATGCACCATTAGACACCATTTGGAAGCAAGTAGTTCTTGTAAGTATACTAAGCACAGTAAAGTACCCATTGATACCACATTATTTCCTATTAAATACAGTGCATTCGGAAAGTATTCAGACCCCTTGACATTTTCCACATTTTTTTAAGTTACAGCCTCATTCTAAAATGGATTTAATTGTTTTTCCCCCTCGTCAATCTACACACAGTACCCCATAATGACAAAGCAAAAACAGGTTTTAGAATTTTTACAAATGTATTAAAAGTAAAAAACTGAAATATCACATTTACATAGGTACTCAGACCCTTTACTCAGTACTTTGTTGAAGCACCTTTGGCAGCGATTACAGCCTCGAGTCTTCTTGGATATGACGCTACAAGCTTGGCACACCTGTATTTGGGGAGTTTCTCCCATTCTTCTCTGCAGATCCTCTCAAGCTCTGTCAGGTTGGATGGGGAGTGTCACTGCAGAGCTATTTTCAGGTCTCTCCAGAGATGTACGATCGGGTTCAAGTCTGGGCTCTGGCTGGGCTACTCAAGGACATTCAGAGACTTGTCCTGAAGCCACTCCTGCGTTGTCTTGGCTGTGTGCTTAGGGATATTGTCCTGTTGGAAGGTGAACTTTCACCCCAGTCTGAGGTCCTGAGCACTTTGGAGCAGGTTTTCATCAAGGATCTCTCTGTACTTTACTCCGTTCATCTTTCCCTCGATCCTGATTAGTCTCCCAGTCCCTGCCGCTGAAAAACATCCCCACAGCATGATGCTGCCAACACCATGCTTCACTGTAGGGATGGTGCCAGGTTTCCTCGAGACGTGACGCTTGGCATTCAGGCCAAAGAGTTCAATCTTGGTTTCATCAGACCTGGTTTCATTTGCCTTTTGGCAAACTCCAAGCGGGCTGTCATGTGCCTTTTCTTGAGGAGTGGCTTCCGTCTGGCCACTCTACCATAAATGCCTGATTGGTGGAGTGCTGCAGAGATAGTTGTCCTTCTGGAAGGTTCTCCCATCTCCACAGAGGAACTCTGGAGCTCTGTCAGAGTGACCATCGGATTCTTGGTCACCTCCCTAACCAAGGCCCTTTCCCCCCGATTGCTCAGTTTGGCCGGGTGGCCAGCTCTAGGAGGAGTCTTGGTGGTTCCAAACTTCTTCCATTTAAGAATGATGGAGGCCACTGTGTTCTTGGGGACTTTCAATGCTGCAGACATGTTTTAGTACCCTTCCCCAGATCTGTGCCTCGCCACAATCCTGTCTCGGAGCTCTACGGACAATTCCTTCGACATTTACATTTTAGTCATTTAGCAGTGAGTGCATACATTTTCATACTGCCCCCCCCCCCCCCCCCCCCCCCCCCCCCCCCGTGGGAAACGAACCCACAACCCTGGCGTTGCAAGCGCCATGCTCTACCAACTGAGCTACAGGCTCCAGTCTCATGGCTTGGTTTTTGCTCTGACATGCACTGTCAACTGTGGGACCTTATATAGACAGGTGTGTGCCTTTCCAAATTATGTCCAATCAATTGAATTTACCACAGGTGGACTCCAATCAAGTTGTAGAAACATCTCAAGGATGATCAATGGAAACAAGATGCACCTGAGCTCCATTTCTAGTCTCATAGCAAAAGGTCTGAATACTTATGTAAGTAAGGTATTTCAGTTTTTTCTGTTTAATTTATTAGCAAACATTTCTATAAACTTGTTTTCGCTTTGTCATTACGGGGTATTGTGTGTAGATTGATGAGGATTTTTTATTTTTTTTAATCCATTTTAGAATAAGGCTGTAGCACAACAAAATGTGGAAAATGTCAAGGGGTCTGAATACTTTCCGAATGCACTGTACAAGGTGGATACCACTGAAACAGTACCATGAAATAAACTGTTACCCCTGTTTGATTACTAGGTGGGGAGAAAATAATTGGAGCACCCTTCCCTCTTTCCTGTGCTACAGTAAGCTCCAAAAGTATTGGGACAGTGGCAAATGTTTAGTTGTTTGGGCTCTGTACACCAGCACTTGAAATGATACAATGACTATGAGTTTTAGTGCAGACTGTCAGCTTTAATTTGAGCGTATTTTCATCCATATCAGGTGAACTGTTTAGAAATTACAGCACTTTTTGTACATAGTCCCCCCATTTTAGGGGACCAAAAGTATTGGGACAAATTCCCTGAAGTAATCAAAAGTTTAGTATTTGGTCCCATATTCCTAGCACGCAATGATTACATCAAGCTTGTGACTACAAACTTGTTGGATACATTTGCTGTTTGGGTTGTGTTTCCGATTATGGTGTGCCCAATAGAAATTCATGGTAAATAATGTATTGTGCCAGTTTGGAGTCACTTTTATTGTAAATAAGAATATAATATGTTTCTAAACACTTCTACATTAATGTGGATGCTACCATGATTACGGATAGTCCTGAATGAATCGTGAATAAGGATGAGTGAGAAAGTTACAGACGCACAAATATCATACCCCCAAGACATGCTAATCTCTCACCATTACAATAACAGGGGAGGCTAGCATTTTGGGGTATGATATTTGTGCATCTGTAACTTTCTCACTCATCATTACAATTGAAGTGACTCCAAAATGACACAATACATTATTTACAATTCATTTCTATTGGGCACAAAATAATCTGAAATACAACCAAAACAAACAGAAAATGCATCCAACAAGTTTGTAGAGTCACAAGCTTGATGTAATCATTGCGTGCTAGGAATATGGGACCAAATACTAAACTTTTGATTACTTTAAAACACATACTTTTGGTCCCCTAAGATGTGGGGACTATGTACAAAAAGTGCTGTAATTTCTAATCGGTTCACCCGATATGGATGAAAATACCCTCAGATTAAAGCTGACAGTCTGCACTTTAACCTCATAATTTCAAATCCAAAGTGTTGGAGTACAGAGCCAAAACAACAACAAAATGTGTCACTGTTCCAATCATTTTGGAGCTCACTGTATGTTTTTGAGATACCTGCTTCTATCAGCTCCATCTCTGTACGCTCCAATGTCTGTGTAGTTGCACCTGTGCACAACCACAACATCTCTCAGCCCAGACTGTGTTTCAACTCCTCTACCTTTCATTATGTCTGATAAGGGAACAAAAGACACCATGCCTCCAAACCTGTCGCTGTCTAACATTTACCAAAGAGCACATGCCCCCCCCCCCCCTCTCTCTCTCTTATTGTAGCGATGTGTTGTTTTAATGTCATTTGTTTAACTATATGCGGGACTGAATACAACATATTCTTACAAATATGAACATCTCTACATAATTGGTGCCCTGTGTGGGGATGATCTATTATGATTTATGATTATTTGAAATTGTTCATGTTGTCTACACATTTACAACTTTTATCCACCACCACCCATGCATTCCTGGGGGTAGCATGCACTTAGCACTAACCATCCGTTTCCTCTCTTCTGCACCAGGCCCAGGGATGCCACAGACTGAGAGTGAGAGGTTGAAGAGTGGGCGGCTGAACAGTGGGAGACAGCAGCAGCAGCAGCGAGATCGGCAGGGTGAACAGGCAGAGGAGCCAGACACACGCACCAAGCCAAATGATTCTGTCTCACCTCGGCTCTATGCTCGTACCTCTGTTACTCAGGTACTGGTTGAACTGTTACTGTGGTTTCAATCAACATGTGATTTACAAACAAAAGGGAATAACACATAATGGGAAGAAGACTCAAATAAATATCAATGGAAAGTTAAGAGCTCAAGCTAAAGTGTAAATCAAGACAGTTCCATACAGTTGTCTTTTTTTAAATGTTTTTTTTTTGTCTATTATATTTTGTATAATAATACTAATTTAAAGACAAGTTCCCAGGAGGCAATATCTATATTTTCATTATATGGAGTTTTTCCTAATAGTGAGCTAGATGAATGATATAAATAAATGTCCATTATTTATAGATGGGCTTCCCATTGATGATTAGACCTGGAGGTCCACTTATGGCCTCATCTCAGCTCCAAAGCATACTGTTACAGCAGGTATGATATTATCCTCTTCTTATACCTCCTATAATAACATGTTTCAAGGCCCTATTTTGACCTGAGATTCATGTAACCCATACACTTATATTAGCAAAAAAAGTTGCTTGTGTTTGCTCAGACCACTCCCTGCTGGTAAAAGGGGGGTACTGTAAGTGTGAGAGTGTTTTTACGTGTCCTTCCCAGTGTTCCAGTGAGGAGGAGGGGAGACCGTTCCTGCAGCGGGTGTCTTGGTGCCCCCAGTTGAGCCAGCACAGACCCTCTGTTCTACGCCAGGGTGTCCAGGCTGCCCACGTGCGACCACAGGGTACGTTCTTCTCTGACTGACCCTCTGCAGCAGCACCCTTACAGTACATATACAACTGAACTATCATGTCTTAGGAGAAGATAGAATAAAACAGCTCTTTATGGAGAAAGACCTACAAACACTGTCCATGACCCTGCTGTGTAATAATGTATAATGGATGTATAGAATCCAAAACCAACCCCATAGTTCACTTCTCTCCGCTCTGACTGACCCACTGCAGCATCCTTACAACCGAACCATTATAGCTTTTCATTGTCCAAACATTTACATTTTTTCCCCCTGCAAAAAACCCTTCCCCTCACCAAAATAGATAATGCGGGTGTAGGGTCACACTTTTAAATGGAAACAATGGTGGCTTAAAAAAAATGGTGTCATTACATATGTTGTATACAATTCTAGACAGCCATTATGCTTGATTCATATAGGAGGTTCATGGAAAGTGTTTATAGGTCTTTTTCTCTACCTTTCTTCTCCAGCACCGTGCACTCTAACAGAGGCCAGTTCAGCTCAACCCATATCACTGTGCAAGGTGGAGGTGGACACAGGGAGCCGTGGACAGTCCTCACCCCCACACACTGAGCACTCTCCTGGGCCCACTCGCCACCCCTCTCCCCTGAGGAGAGCCAGTCCTAAGCAGAGCTCCATAATCACCAGGCATCATGAGTGAGTTCCATGTGTGTGTCACAGGAGGTTGGTGGCACTTTAATTGGGGAGGATGGGCTTGTGGTAATGGCTGGAGTGGAATGAGTGGATGGTATAAACTGCATCAAACACATGGGTTCCATTCACTCCTTTCCAGACATTATTAGGAGCCGTCCTCCCGTCAGCAGCCTCCACTGGTGTGTGTAAACAGACACTGCATAAACAATGCCAGGCTGGTTTGATTGATTGCATTCATATTTTAGTCATTTAGCAGACACTCTTATCCAGAGCAACTCACAGTTAGTGAGTGCATACATTTTGTATACATTTTTTCATACTGGCCCCCCGTGGGAATCGAACCCACAACCCTGGCGTTGCAAGTGCCATGCTCTACCAACTGAGCTACACGGGGCATTCAGTCCTGAGTTTGTAATGTTCCTCCCATCTGCAGGCCAGGTCACCCAACCCTACGGAGCTCCAGTGCTCTGTTTCTCAACGGACTCTGCTGCTGGCCAGGCTGCGATGCGGTATTTGAAGAATTTCCCAGTTTTTTTAAGTGAGTCATGAGCACCAGTATATTTCATTGGTCATTGTGATGAAATTGTGGTGCTGTTCTTTATAGTCGTGACTTTGATTACCTTTTATGGTATCTCCAGGCACCTCCACTCTGACCATGGCCATGGAGACAGAAGCATTGCACAGTGTAGGGTACAACAAGACATGGTGCAATACATGGAGACCCAGGTTTGTTCCTGTAGTTCTACATACACTATAATAGACAGTTTTACAGAAAAGCTCCAAATAGTGAACACTGACAACAGAGGAAGGTTGTAAAGCTCGAAGTCCAACTAAGTGAAAATGTGGCCCCTAATAAACCTTGATTCATCTTCCTTATTTTTTAGCTGACTCTGGAAAAACAGAAGCTCTTTGCAATGCAACTCCATCTGCACCTATCTGAACACAAATCAACTGACATGGTAACTCCTCAAGGCTTCCCTATTTTGGCTAATGCCCTCAAGTGACTATAGTAACCGGCCATGCCATTGCCCATTATCCTGCCCTTTTTAAGAAATGTTCAATGTACCCCAACCTGACCATATTGAATGTCTGTGTTGTTGGGTGTCTCTCCCTGTCAGAAGGCAGGTTCAGACTGGCCCTACAGCCACAGCCTGGCACTAGTCCTGCCCCAGAACCCATCCCTGGCCCGGGCACCAGATGGTATGCCACGATGCGCCACTAAAGAGCCAGAGGAGCAGGCGCAGCATGAGTATTGGCCCACTGCCGCTCCCAACCACCTACTCCCAGGTAACACCATTTCACGCTCATCTTCAACACAGAGTAACATTCACATAGCGTGACTGCTGATTTACTTGTCTTAAGCTAGAGAGAGTTCCACTCCATTTTGATCCTGAATGCCACTCTGACTGCATTCCTCCAAGTGTTTTGCTTGTTTGTTTTTGTGATGTTGCCTTTCGCATTGCCATGAAATCTGATCCAAACTCAAGACCCAGCATGTTTGCTTTCATTGGCCACCCCACAGATCTTGTCCCGAGTGTTGAGTGTTACAAATACAACAACATCAGGCCTCCGTACACCTACGCCTGCCTGATAAGATGGGTGAGTTGTCTGAATCAGATAGTAGAGTCCCTCTGAACACTCAGGTAAAGGCGCACTTGAGTAAAGGAAAATCTAGACTGTCGAGGGTCTGGCTGAGCAGCTGAGCAACTCATACAGTTTGCTCTGTAGTTCATGCATCTTTGTTGAACTGAAAGACAGCAACATTCTACCTTTTCATCTACACAAGTGGGACATTAATATCGAATCCATTGTATTGGACTACATGAGTAGCAAGACTTATATCTATGTCTAGACTTCATGTGAGCTGTTTCAATTGCACAAGCCTATTGTAAATGTCCACCATGTCTGTCTGCAGTCTATACTGGAGTCTCCAGACAAGCAGCGCTCTCTGAATGACATCTACAACTGGTTCACCACCATGTTCTTCTACTTCCGACACAACACGGCCACATGGAAGGTTTGGCTTCTCCTTGGATCAAACTTACATTTGAGTCTTCCATTTGAGTTTTGAGGAATATTGGCTCCTGAGATCCTAACACAAGCTGTATTCCTTTGCCACCACAGAACGCTGTCCGTCATAATCTTAGCTTGCACAAGTGTTTTGTGCGAGTGGAGGGAGGCAAGGGGGCCGTCTGGACAGTGGATGAAATGGAATATCAAATGAGAAAGGGACAAAAATACCACAGGTAGGCCTATGCTCTGGATGTGCTTTCTTGATTCATTCTTAGTTTTGCAACTTCATTCCAACTCAACAAGTGAGGGTGCTATTGTTAACCCCACCCATTAACAAAGGCATGTTTTTTATTATATTGTAATAATATCAAAAACTATTTCAGGGATCATCATGTGAAATGGCTGGCACCCTGCTCCTTATTCCGTCCAGAGGAACCTTGAACATAGCCACCCCTTCAGTGAATGAAAAACTACTGGAAAAGGAAGTCACCAGGACCTATAACTGAATCAGGTATATTATAACAGGGCTGGAGCAAAAGCCTCCATAGTAGCTCTCCAGGCAGAGGGTTGACCAGTCCTGGTCCACAGTATCTTCAGTACCCAGCGTCACCTTCTTTGTTCAGCAGCAGATGGTGCTATAATACATAGCATAGCCCCAGACTCTTTTGCCTCTCTAGACTCTCTGATCATGAAGAAGTGTGCATGGCTGGAATGGCAATATATTTGCAGCCTTTGAAATAAAACTATATACTTAAAAATTATTTGTCAATAAAAACACAGTGAAAAGGTGAACAATCATTTTGTTTTGTTGTGTTGGCTACATATATGTTACAGCAAGCAAGTATAAATGTGACATTGTGTAAAAAATAAATAAAAAATACTCTGTAATTAAATTCATATTTGAATATATCTCTGATTTTGGATCACCTGTTGCAGTGATCACTTGATTATTTTTTGTGAGAAAACAAAATCAGTTAACCACTTAACCCACAAAACTTTAAATAACAGCTACCCTCCACGATCCCTTTTACATCATTCTCCATAAGTCTAGAGTAACTCTGTGAGAGAGTAAGGGAGAATATATCTTCCTGCAATGTGAAAGCCCTGTTTAATAGTGTTTTCACCTGTGAGCAGCAGCCTGCTGCTCCCTGGTGAGTCGCAGTCAGAAGGTGAAGTATAGATGAAAGCCCTTCTCCTCGCTCCCACACGCATGATTCCTACGTATACTCCTCAATGCTCCCACAGCCTTTGAGAGCCTCAGCCTTGCTCCAGTGCCTTCAGCTTCTTTTGTTGCTCCTGACACTCCTTCATTACCATTGAACTTTAGCCACTTAATCTTTACCACAAACTGACTAATAGCTCATGAACGCAATGGGTCTAACATTCCACAGTGTCACGGACATCAAGCAAAATATTGTCTATACATTAGCCCTAGGGTTTCTAAACGTCTCCATTGTGTTTTTCATATTTCACAGCTATTAGTCCGTTTTTCCACAGACCCAGCCGTTGTCCTTCTGTATGAATCAGTCTTTCCACTAGAAAGGGATATCCAGTAATTTATATCCAGAGTTATTTTTCTAAAGGACAAAAGTTATTTATCTGGTGTGGATGGGTACATTTTTAAAATATTTCTTAGTCCTTTAGCAGACGCTCTTATCCAGAGCGACTTACAGTTAGTTAGTGAGTGCATACATTTTTCATACTGGCCCCCCGTGGGTAAACATGAGACTGTGAGATATGAGGCTATAATATAACTCCTTACTCTAGGCACACCTCAGGCTGGACCAGATCCTTTCCCCAGGCCTGTCATTTAAAGCATTTCCTTTAGGAGAATCATGTACAGTGTTACATCCTCTAAAACCCTCTACTCTTATGGTTCATGCTGGCAGGTGCTTATTATTACCCATTCAACTTCCTCTGTAGATGCTAGCCATCAAACCCACTGGCAGCATTTACAATGACACAAACAGACTGCCAATACAAGATAAAATCGAAAGCTATTTCCTTTTGGGGAGAGCACACCCTCTCAAAGTATAAGGTGTAGTCTTGAAAGTGAGGACAGTTTGAGGTAATCATAGTATTTTCCTCATCTGCTTAAATAAGCACTGTGACCAGTGTTCTGTTTCTGTGGAGATGTGACGTATGGAAAGACCAATATGTCCAGATGTGCAGTATGCTCATTCATGAGTAGACCTACAGTAGTGGTCACATTGACCTGATCGAATAAGATCACTTTGGAATTAAGTGTTTTCATGTGAGATTACTTTCATAGGAGATTCCCATTGCACATCTTGTCGATGTATGTTTTATGTGCAATCCCAAAATGTAATTAAGTTAAATTCAAGACTACTGTATCAAGTGTTTTTACAATGTACTTCTTAATATAAACATGTATGGACAGAGAATATGCACAATCCTTGGGTAATGCAAATAATGATATATAGTGTAGATCTCTTTGCCTTATGACTTGGAAGATAATGCATGCTAATAATGCTTTCTAAATGCAAAAGTATACTACAATGTGAAAACCATTTCTGTGTAATTCCATATGAGGTGGGTCGTTTTGCACATTCCTTTTCTCTCTCTCTCTTTCCAGAGATGGAGAAAATGCACCCCCCCCCCCATATGCATATTTCCCCCCATATTTTGTTTCAAGTCTGTAAAGTGTCTGCCTCTTATCTCTCACTGACACTCTCACATCCACAAACCTGCTTTCTCTCAGAAAAGCGCCTCAGGCAAGGTATTTTTGACAGGACAAGACAGCGATAGAGTTCTCTAGAGATGGCACTTTTCCACTTTTCAGACCTTGATTTCACATTTCTGGGCCGAGTCATAATTATAAGTGTTCACCTGTAAAATAACCATCTAAAATATGGAAACATTTTAACTAGCAAATGCCTGTTCAAGGCAACCGCTATATAATAAAAGTGTTCACCTGTAAATCAATAACAAACTGATCTCATAACATGATTCACATTTTTACTCGTAACTCAGATACATATACTTCATATTATTTGAGGGGGTATGGAAACACAATAAACAAACAAAATAAAAACACAAAATAAAACTAGAAAAGTACATGTAGAAAATGTGGTGTGGTTGCTGGTATGTTTTAAAGTATTTATGGTTTTGAAATAAGTTATAGTAGTGGCAGTGACTGCAGTAGTAATAGTAGTGACTGGTTATAGTTGAAAAAGTAGATAGATGTAAAAATGTATTCATTGATTGGCTGATTGATTGATTGTCTAGGATAGCGTGAACATGTAAAAGTTGGTTTGGTGTCTCTAGCTTGAACGGTTCAAGAGTGACTGTTGGTGGATTATATTATGCTAATTTGTGCTAATGTATACAGTTATAGTTGATACAAGTTAAGAATGTGAAGTTAGGATAGCCTGAACAAGAGAAAGTTGGTTTGGTGTCTCTAGCTTGAACGGTTCAAGAGTTACTATTGGTGAGTTATTTTATGGTAATTTATGCCAATACATTTTTTAAATATTGTAAAGGTTTTAAAGAATTTGAAGTTAGGATAGCCTGAATGTTTTAAAGTTGGTCTTGTGGCTTAATTAACCAAGGAGCAGGACCATTTTGAATAGCTACCACTTTATTCCTATGGTTCTCATTCAAACCCATGTTAATTTATACAAATTTAAAATGGTTATAGTTCCAAAAGTATACATAGTATCAAATATCCTTTCAAAGCAATCTAAGTTTGGCCAGGCTGAACATCTCAACGTTAGTTTGGTGTTAATAGTATAAACGGTGTAGGAGGAGATAGTTCTACAATGTTTAGTTTATTTTACCATTCAAGTATATGGGACTATCTTTTGCCATTGAAGTGCCAAGGGTAATGCAAAATGCAAATAATGATATACAGTGGGGGAAAAAAGTATTTAGTCAGCCACCAATTGTGCAAGTTCTCCCACTTAAAAAGATGAGAGAGGCCTGTAATTTTCATCATAGGTACACGTCAACTATGACAGACAAATTGAGAAAAAAAATCATGAAAATCACATTGTAGGATTTTTTATGAATTTATTTGCAAATTATGGTGAAAAATAAGTATTTGGTCACCTACAAACAAGCAAGATTTCTGGCTCTCACAGACCTGTAACTTCTTCTTTAAGAGGCTCCTCTGTCCTCCACTCGTTGCCTGTATTAATGGCACCTGTTTGAACTTGTTATCAGTATAAAAGACACCTGTCCACAACCTCAAACAGTCACACTCCAAACTCCACTATGGCCAAGACCAAAGAGCTATCAAAGGACACCAGAAACAAAATTGTAGACCTGCACCAGGCTGGGAAGACTGAATCTGCAATAGGTAAGCAGCTTGGTTTGAAGAAATCAACTGTGGGAGCAATTATTAGGAAATGGAAGACATACAAGACCACTGATAATCTCCCTCGATCTGGGGCTCCACGCAAGATCTCAGCCCGTGGGGTCAAAATGATCACAAGAACGGTGAGCAGAAATCCCAGAACCACACGGAGGGACCTAGTGAATGACCTGCAGAGAGCTGGGACCAAAGTAACAAAGCCTACCATCAGTAACACACTACGCCGCCAGGGACTCAAATCCTGCAGTGCCAGACGTGTCCCCCTGCTTAAGCCAGTACATGTCCAGGCCCGTCTGAAGTTTGCTAGAGTGTATTTAGATGATCCAGAAGAGGATTGGGAGAATGTCATATGAAACCAAAATATAACTTTTTGGTAAAAACTCAACTCGTCGTGTTTGGAGGACAAAGAATGCTGAGTTGCATCCAAAGAACACCATACCTACTGTGAAGCATGGGGGTGGAAACATCATGCTTTGGGGCTGTTTTTCTGCAAAGGGACCAGGACGACTGATCCGTGTAAAGGAAAGAATGAATGGGGCCATGTATCGTGAGATTTTGAGTGAAAACCTCCTTCCATCAGCAAGGGCATTGAAGATGAAACGTAGCTGGGTTGTTCAGCATGACAATGATCGCAAACACACCGCCCGGGCAACGAAGGAGTGGCTTCGTAAGAAGCATTTCAAGGTCCTGGAGTGGCCTAGCCAGTCTCCAGATCTCAACCCCATAGAAAATCTTTGGAGGGAGTTGAATGTCCGTGTTGCCCAGCGACAACCCCAAAACATCACTGCTCTAGAGGAGATCTGCATGGAGGAATGGGCCAAAATACCAGCAAAAGTGTGTGAAAACCTTGTGAAGACTTACAGAAAACGTTTGACCTGTGTCATTGCCAACAAAGGGTATGTAACAAAGTATTGAGACACTTTTGTTATTGACCAAATACTTATTTTCCACCATAATTTGCAAATAAATTCATAAAAATTCCTACAATGTGATTTTCTGGAATTCTTTTTCTCAATTTGTCTGTCATAGTTGACGTGTACCTATGATGAAAATTACAGGCCTCTCTCATATTTTTAAGTGGGAGAACTTGCACAATTGGTGGCTGACTAAATACTTTTTTCCCCACTGTATAGTGTAGATCTCTTTAACTTATGACTTGGAAGATAATGCATGCTAATAATGCTAAAAATGCAAAAGTATACTACAATGTGAAAACCATTTCTGTGTAATTCCATATGAGGTGGGTCGTTTTGCACATTCCTTTTCTCTCTCTCTCTGAAATATTACATTTACATAAGTATTCAGACCCTTTACTCAGTACTTTGTTGAAGCACCTTTGGCAGCAATTACAGCCTCGAGTCTTCTTGGGTATGATGCTACAAGCTTGGCACACCTGTATTTGAGGAGTTTCTCCAATTCTTCTCTGCAGATCCTCTCAAGCTCTGTCAGGTTGGATGGGGAGCGTCGCTGCACAGCTATTTTCAAGTCTCTCCAGAGATGTTCGATTGTGTTCAAGTCCGGGCTCTGGCTGGGCCACTCAAGGACATTCAGAGAGGGATGGTACCAGCTTTCCTCCCGACGTGACGCTTGGCATTCAGGCCAAATAATTCAATCTTAGTTTCATCAGACCAGAGAATCTTGACGTGACGCTTGGCATTCAGGCCAAATAATTCAATCTTAGTTTCATCAGACCAGAGAATCTTGTCTCTCATGGTCTGACAGTCCTTTAGGTGCATTTTGGCAACTCCAAGCGAGCTGTCATGTGCATTTTACTGAGGAGTGGCTTCCGTCTGGCCACTCTACCATAAAGGCCTGATTGGTGGAGTGCTGCAGAGATGGTTGTCCTTCTGGAAGGTTCTCCCATCTCCACAGAGGAACTCTGAAGCTCTGTCAGAGTGACCATCAGGTTCTTGGTCACCTCCCTGACCAACGCCCTTCTCCCCCGATTGCTCAGTTTGGCCGGGCGACCAGCTCTAGGAAGAGTTTTGGTGGTTCCAAACTTCTTCCATTTAAGAATGATGGAGGCCACTGTGTTCTTGGGGACCTTCAATGCTGCAGACATTTTTTTGGTACCCTTCCCCAGATCTGTGTCTCGCCACAATCCTGTCTCGGAGCTCTACAGACAATTCCTTCGACCTCATGGCTTGGTTTTTGCTCTGACATGCACTGTCAACTGTGGGACCTTATATAGACAGGTGTGTGCCTTTCCAAATTATGTCCAATCAATTGAATTTACCACAGGTGGACTCCAATCAAGTTGTAGAAACATCTCAAGGATGAGCAATGGAAACAGGATGCACCTGAGCTCAATTTTGAGTCTCATAGCAAAGGGTCTGAACGCTTATGTAAATAAGGTATTTCTGTATTTTATTTGTAATACATTTGCAAAAATTTCTAAAAACCTGTTTTCACTTTGTCATTATGGGGTACTGTGTGTAGATTAATTAGGAAAAAAAAAAAATTTAATCAATTTTAGAATAAGGCTGTAACATAACAAAATGTGGAAAAAGTAATGGGGTCTGAATACTTTCCGAATGCACTGTACAATTATCTGTAAGGTCCCTCAGCCGAGCAGTAAATTACAAACACAGATTCAACCACAAAAAACAGGGATGTTTTCCAATGCCTTGCAAAAAAGGGTGCCTATTGGTAGATGGGTAAAAATAAACAAAGCAGACATTGAATATACCTTTAAGCATGGTGAAGTTATTAATTACACTTTGGATGGTGTATCAATACACCCAGTCACTACAAAGATACAGGCGTCATTCCTAACTCAGTTGCTGGAGAGGAAGGAAACAGCTCAGGGATTACAGCATAAGGCCAATGGTGACTTTAAAACAGTTACAGAGTTTAATGGCTGGGATAGGAGAAAACTGAGGATGGATCAACAACATTGTAGTTACTCCACAATGCTAACCTAAATGACAGAGTAAAAAGAAGGATGCCTGTACATAATATAAATATTCCAAAACATGCATCCTGTTTGCAATAAGGAACTAAAGTAAAACTGCAAAAAAATTGGCAAAGAAATGAACTTTATGTCCTGAAGATAAAGCGTTATGTTTGGGGCAAATCCAACACATCATATAACTGAGTACCACTCTTAATATTTTCAAGCATGGTGGTGGCTGCATCATGTTATGAGTATGCTTGTCATCGGCAAGGACTAGGGAGTTTTTTTTTTATAAAAAGAAATGGAATAGAGCTAAGCACAGGCAAGATCCTAGAGGAAAACCTGGTTCAGTCTGCTTTCCAACAGACACTGGGAGACAAATAATTCAACTTTCAGCAGGACAATAACCTAAAATACAAGGCCAAATATACACTGGAGTTGCTTACCAAGACGACATTGAATGTTCCTGAGTGGCCTAGTTACAATTTTGTCTTAAATTGGCTTGAAAATCTATGGAAAGACTTCAAAATGGCTGTCAACCAACTTGAAAGAGCTTGAAGATTTATTTAAATAATAATGTGCAAATATTGTGCAACCAAGGTGTGCAACGCTCTTAGAGACTTACCCAGAAAGACTCAAAGCTGTAATCGCTGCCAAAGGGGATTTTAACATATATTGACTCAAGGGTGTGAATATTTATGTAAATGAGAGACAGTATTTCTGTATTTAATTTTCAATAAATTAGCAAACATTTCTAAAACCTTGTTTTCACTTTGTCATTATGGGGTATTGTGTCTAGATGGGTGACAAAAAAATATATTTAATACTGTCACACCAGCCTTCGCTTTGGCTCCCTCTCCTGTCCAGCTCAGGTGGCCTTCTAGCTGCTGCCGAACCTAATGCTGGCAAACGCCTTCACTCATCAACCCCGGACATCATTACACACCTGGTTCCAATCCCCACTCTATCACTGTATATGTACTCTCTCTGCCATTTGTCTTTGTCGGTCATTGTAAATGTTACTTGTTTTCCTGAGAGGTATCGCTCCTACTATTTCCTGAGTACTTCATATTTTGCACTTTGGGTTCGCCCTTTGCCTTTTTGTTTAGGAAGATATATTTTGAGCACAACAGCGTTTGGGTTTCATCCCACTTTGATCTATGGTGCTTAAATAAATTCAGTAGTTCTAAACCTGCGACTGCCTACTTCTCTCTACACCAGTGACAAATACATTTTGATTTCAGACTGTAACAGACTGTATCCTTTAAACTTTTAGTAGAAAAAAATTACTGTTTTTCGTAAATGTTTTCATGGCTAGTTCCAATAGTTTACATGTAATCACTCTAAAAAGTCATACAGGTGTTCCCTGAAGTCTACTGATTGCAATGATACATAATATGATATTCTGTTTTGTTTCAATTGTAAGGAAAATGACAGGAAACCTGCTCCAGCTGTACACAATACTTTAGGTAAAGTCCCAGCAGAGAGACAGATAACCATTTCAGCCTTTACATAAAGTAAGTAAAAGTCTAAACAAAGATGTCTAGTCATATTGCAATTGCAGATTTAACCTTATTCTCAGTGGTGTAGTACTGTTATTAATTTTTTTAGGTGCCGGAGCGCATAAAAAAAGAAAATGAAGTCATAATTTCTCAATCAACGTTTGCGCCTTAGCCTGTTGAATAATATAATTTTATATTCATAAAATGAATCATCCAAATGCAGAATCTGCCGTTGCCTACACACATTGACTTGAATAAATGTTTGTACTTTTAATACCACCAAACACCAAATTAGGCCAACCTAATTTCAAAATAGTCCATCACTGTCAATCGTGAATGATTGATCATTTAAGGCCTAATTCTTCTCATTTTACGGGTGAAAAGTCAAAGCTGCCAACTATGCCAACCATAACCATTTGATCTCAATCAGTTTCATGACAATATGCATTTAGATCTTCTTGAGTGATATAAGTAAATACTCTTTCAGCGGATTTCAGAGCAGGTGATATTAACAAGCTACAGCCTAGTCTACCTGTATTGCTTCCATCAGAGCACATTTATCCTATGGCACGTGCTGTTTAGTGCTGGCCACATCATGAGAAAAAACGTGACCATTAAGCACAATCATCCTTAAATCTCATAAGAAATTACGTGGTGTTTTTGGTCTTACAGTTACGTTATAGTATGCTACGCAATACAGTGCATTCGAAAAGTATTCAGACCCCTTCCCTATTTCCACAATTTGTTACGTTACAGACTTATTCTAAAATGGATTAAATAAATAATGACAAAGTGAAAACCGAATTTTAGACATTTTTGCAAATATATTAAAAATTAAAAACAGAAATACCTTATTTACATAAGTACTCAGACCCTTTGCTCTGAGACTCGAAATTGAGCTCAGGTGCATCATATTTCCATTGATCATCCTTGAGATGTTTCTACAACTTGTTTGAAGGAATTGTCCGTAGAGCTCCGAGACAGGATTGTGGCGAGGCACAGAACTGGGAAAGGGTACCAAAACATTTCTGCAGCATTGAAGGTCCCCAAGAACACAGTGGCCTCCATCATTCTTAAATGGAATAAGTTAGGAACCACCAATACTCTTCCTAGAGCTGGTTGCCCAGCCAAACTGAGCAATCGGGGGAGAAGGGCCTTGGTCAGGGAGGTGACCAAGAACCCGATGGTCACTCTGACAGAGCTCCAGAGTTTCTTTGTGGAGATGGGAGAACCTTCCAGAAGGTCAACCATCACTGTAGCACTCCACCAATCAGGCCTTTATGGTAGAGTGGCCAGACTGAAGCCACTCCTCCGTAAAAGCCACATGACAGCCCACTCAGAGTTTGCCAAAAGGTAACTAAAGGACTCTCAGACCATGAGAAACAAGATTTTCTGGTCTGATGAAACCAAGATTGAACTCTTTACCCTGAATGTCAAGCGTCACGTCGGGAGGAAACCTGGCATCATCCCTACAGTGAAGCATGGTGGAGGCAGCAACATGCTGTGGAAATGTTTTTCAGTGGCAGGGACTGGGAGACTAGTCAGGATCGAGGGAAAGATGAACGGAGTAAAGTACAGAGAGATCCTTGATAAAAACCTGCTCCAGAGTGCTCAGGACCTCAGACTGGGGTGAAGGTTCACCTTCCAACAGGATAACGACCATAAGCACACAGCCAAGACAACGCAGGAGTGGCTTGGGGACAAGTCTCTGAATGTGCTTGAGTGGTCCAGCCAGAGCCCGGACTTGAACCCGATCGAACATGTCTGGAGAGACCTGAAAATAGCTGTGCAGTGACGCTCCCCATCCAACCTGACAAAGCTTGAGAGGATCTGCAGAGAAAAATGGGAGAAACTCCCCAAATACAGGTGTGCCAAGCTTGTAGCGTCCTACCCAAGAAGACTCGAGGCTGTAATCACTGCCAAAGGTGCTTCAACAAAGTACAGAGTAAAGCATCTGAATACTTATGTAAATGTAATGTTTTTGCTTTGTCATTATGGATTATTGTGTGTAGATTGATGAGGGAAAAACACGATTTAATCAAATCAAATCAATCAAATCAAATCAAATGTTATTTGTCGCATACGCCGAATACAACAGGTGTAGACCTTACAGTGAAATGCTTACTTACAAGCCATTAACCAACAATGCAGTTGTAAGAAAAATAAGTGTTAAGAAAGTATTTACTAAAATAAACTGAAGTAAAACATTTTTTATATATATATATATATATAAAATTAAAGATGATCAATAAAATAACAGTAACGAGACTATATACAATGCAAATAGTCCAGGTAGCCATTTGATTAGCTGTTCTATGGCTTGGGGGTAGAAGCTGTTAAGAAGCCTTTTGGACCTAGACTTGGCGCTCCGGTACCACTTGCCGTGCGGTAGCAGAGATAACAGTCTATGACTAGGGTGGCTGGAGCCTTTGACAATTTTTAGGGCCTGCCTCTGACACCGCCTGGTATATAGGTCCTGGTTGGCAGGAAGCTTGGCCACAGTGATGTACTGGGCTGTACGCATTACCCTCTGTAGTGCCTTGCGGTCGGAGGCCGAGCAGTTGCCATACCAGGTGGTTATATAACCAGTCAGGATGCTCTCGATGATGCAACTTTTTGAGGATCTGAGAACCCATGCCAAATATTTTCAGCCATACCCTCTTCACAACTGTCTTGGTGTGTTTGGACCATGATAGTTCGTTGGTGATGTGGACACCAAGGAACTTGAAGCTCTCAACCTGCTCCACTACAGCCCTGTCGATGAGAATGGGGGCGTGCTCGGCCCTCCTTTTCCTATAGTCCACGATCATCTCCTTTGTCTTGATCACGTTGAGGGAGAGGTTGTTATCCTGGCACCACACTGCCAGGTCTCTGACCTCCTCCCTATAGGCTGTCTCATTGTTGTCGGTGATCAGGCCTACCACTGTTGTGTCGTCGGCAAACTTAATGATGGTGTTGGAGTCGTGCTTGGCCATGCAGTCATGGGTGAACAGGGAGTACAGGAGGGGACTGAGCACGCACCACTGAGGGGCCCCCGTGTTGAGGATCAGCGTGGTAGATGTGTTGTTACCTACCGTTACCACCTGGGGGTGGCCCGTCAGGAAGTCCAGGATCCAGTTTAAGAGGGAGGTTTTTAGTCCCAGGGTCCTTAGCTTAGTGATGAGCTTTGAGGGCACTATGGTGTTGAACGCTGAGCTGTAGTCAATGAATAGCATTCTCACGTAGGTGTTCCTTTTGTCCAGGTGGGAAAGGGCAGTGTGGAGTGCAATAGAGATTGCGTCATCTGTGGATCTGTTGGGGCGGTATGCAAATTGGAGTGGGTCTAGGGTTTCTGGGATAATGGTGTTGATGTGAGCCATGACGAGCCTTTCAAAGCACTTCATGGCTACAGACGTGAGTGCTACGGGTCGGTAGTTATTTAGGCAGGTTACCTTGGTGTTCTTGGGCACAGGGACTATGGTGGTCTGCTTGAAACATGTTCCACAAAATGTGGAAAAAGTCAAGGGATCTGAATACTGGATTCGGCTATTTCAGCAACACCCATTACTGACAGGTTTATAAAATCGAGTACACAACCATGCAATCTCCATAGACAAACATTGGCAGTAGAATGGCCTTACTGAAGAGCTCAGTGACATTCAATGTGGCACCGTCATAGGATGCCACCTTTCCAACAAGTCAGTTCGTCAAATTTCTGCCCTGCTAGAGCTGCCCCGGTCAACTGTAAGTGCTGTTATTGTGAAGTGGAAACTTCTAGGAGCAACAAAGGCTCAGCCTGCAAAGTGATAGGTCACACAATGGGACTGCCGAGTGCTGAAGCACGTAGCACATAAAAATTGTCTATCCTCAGTTGCAACACTCACTACCGAGTTCCAAACTGCCTCTGGAATCAACTTCAGCACAAGAGCTGTTCATCGGGAGCTTCATGAAATGGGTTTCCATGGCCGAGCAGCAGCACACAAGCCTAAGATCACCATGCGCAACGCTCGCCGCCATTGGACTCTAGAGCAGTGGAAACGCATTCTCTGGAGTGATGAATCACGCTTCACCATCAGGCAGTCCGACGGACGATTCTGGATATGGAGAATGCCAGGAGAACGCTACCTGCCCGAGTGCATAGTGCCAACTGTAAAGTTTGGTGGAGGAGGAATAATGGTCTGGGGCTGTTTTTCATGGTTCGGGCTAGGCCCCTTAGTTCCAGTGAAGGAAATCTTAACGCTACAGCATACAATGACATTCTAGACAATTCTTTGCTTCCAACTTTGTGGCAACAGTTTGGGGAAAGTCCTTTCCTGTTTCAGCATGACAATGCCCTGTGCACAAAGCGAGATCCATACAGAAATGGTTTGTCGAGATCGGTGTGGATAAACTTGAATGGCCTGCACAGATCCCTGACCTCAACCCCATCGAACACCTTTGGGATGAATTGGAATGCCGACTGCGAGCCAGGCCTAATCGCCCAACATCAGTGCCCGACCTCATTAATGCTCTTGTGGCTGAATGGAAGCAAGTCCCCCGCAGCCATGTTCCAACATCTAATGGAAAGCCTTCCCAGAAGAGTGAAGGCTGTGACAGCAGGAAAGGAGGGCCAAACTCTATATTAATGCCCATGATTTTGGAATGAGATGTTCGACGAGAAGGTGTCCACATACACTACCGTTCAAAAGTTTGGGGTCACTAAGCTACCTGCCTGGGCGGCAGGTAGCTTAGTGGTTAAGAGCGTTGTGCCAGTAACCGAAAGGTCGCTGGTTCTAATCCCTGAGCCAACTAGGTGAAAAATCTGTCGGTGTGCCATTGAGCAAGGCACTTAACCCTAATTGCTCCTGTAAGTCGCTCTGGATAAGAGCGTCTGCTAAATGACATAAAATAAATAAAATAAAAAATAAAAACTTAGAAATGTCCTTGTTTTCGAAAGAAAAGCAATTTTTTGTCCATTAAAATAACATCAAATTGATCAGAAATACGGTGTAGACATTGTTAATGTTGTAAATGGCTATTGCAGCTGGAAACTGCTGATTTTTTATTGAATATCTACATAGGCGTACAGAGGCCCATTATCAGCAACCATCAGTACTGTGTTCCAATGGCAGGTTGTGTTTTCTAATCCAAGTTTATCATTTTAAAAGGCTAATTGATCATTAGAAAAATCATTTTGCAATTATGTTAGCACAGCTGAAAACTGTTCTGCTGATTAAAGAAGCAATAAAACTGGCCTTCTTGAGACTAGTTGAGTATCTGGAGCATCAGCAATTGTGGGTTCGATTACAGGCTCAAAATGGCCAGAAACATAGAACTTTCTTCTGAAACTCGTCAGTCTATTCTTGTTCTGAGAAATGAAGTCTATTCCATGCGAGAAATTGCCAAGAAACTGAAGATCTCGTACAACGCTGTGTACTACTCCCTTCACAGAACAGCGTAAACTGGCTCTAACCAGAATAGAAAGAGGAGTGGGAGGCCCCGGTGCACAACTGAGCAAGAGGACAAATACACTAGAGTGTCTAATTTGAAAAACAGACGCCTCACAGGTCCTCAACTGGCAGCTTCATTAAATAGTACCCGCAACGTCAACAGTGAAGAGGCTAAACAATAACTTTTGTTATTGACCAAATACTTATTTTCCACCATAATTTGCAAATAAATTCATTAAAAATCCTACAATGTGATTTTCTGGATTTTTTTTTCTCATTTTGTCTGTCATAATTGACGTGTACCTATGATGAAAATTACAGGCCTCTCTCATCTTTTTAAGTGGGAGAACTTGCACAATTGGTGGCTGACTAAATACTTTTTTTCCCCACTGTACATGATCCAATTGATTGTATTTTCCACACTACCTTGACATTTTTTAAGCCATCATTAGGCTTAATATGTCACTTACTAATGAAGTTATGGCCAATTCAAATTACCGAACAGTAATTTAGGAGACATTTCCACCACATTTCTGCATAAAGTTTAAAGGACACATACATAAGGCATACTTGGGTCCTTTTGTGTTCTCCACACCACCTCAAACATGTTAGCCATCATTGGGCTGTATGTACAGTGAGGGAAAAAAGTATTTGATCCCCTGCTGATTTTGTACGTTTGCCCACTGACAAAGAAATTATCAGTCTATAATTTTAATGGTAGGTTTATTTGAACAGTGAGAGACAGAATAACAACAAAATAATCCAGAAAAACGCATTTAAAAAATGTTATAAATTGATTTGCATTTTAATGAGGGAAATAAGTATTTGACCCCCTCTCAATCAGAAAGATTTCTGGCTCCCAGGTGTCTTTTATACAGGTAACGAGCTGAGATTAGGAGCACACTCTTAAAGGGAGTGCTCCTAATCTCAGTTTGTTACCTGTATAAAAGACACCTGTCCACAGAAGCAATTAATCAATCAGATTCCAAACTCTCCACCATGGCCAAGACCAAAGAGCTCTCCAAGGATGTCAGGGACAAGATTGTAGACCTACACAAGGCTGGAATGGGCTACAAGACCATCGCCAAGCAGCTTGGTGAGAAGGTGACAACAGTTGGTGCGATTATTCGCAAATGGAAGAAACACAAAAGAACTGTCAATCTCCCTCGGCCTGGGGCTCCATGCAAGTTCTCACCTCGTGGAGTTGCAATGATCATGAGAACGGTGAGGAATCAGCCCAGAACTACACGGGAGGATCTTGTCAATGATCTCAAGGCAGCTGGGACCATAGTCACCAAGAAAACAATTGGTAACACACTACACCGTGAAGGAGTGAAATCCTGCAGCGCCCGCAAGGTCCCCCTGCTCAAGAAAGCACATATACAGGCCCGTCTGAAGTTTGCCAATGAACATCTGAATGATTCAGAGGAGAACTGGGTGAAAGTGTTGTGGTCAGATGAGACCAAAATGGAGCTCTTTGGCATCAACTCAACTCGCCGTGTTTGGAGGAGGAGGAATGCTGCCTATGACCCTAAGAACACCATCCCCACCGTCAAACATGGAGGTGGAAACATTATGCTTTGGGGGTGTTTTTCTGCTAAGGGGACAGGACAACTTCACCGCATCAAAGGGACGATGGCCGGGGCCATGTACCATCAAATCTTGGGTGAGAACCTCCTTCCCTCAGCCAGGGCATTGAAAATGGGTCGTGGATGGGTATTCCAGCATGACAATGACCCAAAACACACGGCCAAGGCAACAAAGGAGTGGCTCAAGAAGAAGCACATTAAGGTCCTGGAGTGGCCTAGCCAGTCTCCAGACCTTAATCCCATAGAAAATCTTGGAGGGAGCTGAAGTTTAGAGTTGCCAAACGTCAGCCTCGAAACCTTAATGACTTGGAGAAGATCTGCAAAGAGGAGTGGGACAAAATCCCTCCTGAAATGTGTGCAAACCTGGTGGCCAACTACAAGAAATGTCTGACCTCTGTGATTGCCAACAAGGGTTTTGCCACCAAGTACTAAGTCATGTTTTGCAGAGGGGTCAAATACTTATTTCCCTCATTAAAATGCAAATCCATTTATAAAAATGTTGACATGCGTTTTTCAGGATTTTTTTTATTTATTCTGTCTCTCACTGTTCAAATAAACCTACCATTAAAATTATAGACTGATCATGTCTTTGTTAGTGGGCAAACGTACAAAATCAGCAGGGGATCAAATACTTTTTTCCCTCACTGTACCAATTATTTATGGTGATATGGCCATGTGAATCTTGTTGGCGGTAATGGTGGAAAACTTTTAGAGTATAAGTAATTCCACGTTTACATGGTACGAGGTAGACGGCAAACCGGATGTCATTGTTTTCAATGAGAACATGACGGTAAATGCCGTTGCGGCGGACGTTGACAGCCGTCAGTCACCACGGTAGACGGGACTTTCCACCAAAGTAAAAATATTACAACTTTTGCCGTCTGCCATGGCATTGTTTTCTACTGGATGTTAATTTGCACTGTTTGTTTACTGAAATCACCATAGCAACGCATACGGTCGTCACAGATAGAACAATGAGATTTAGTTATAAAAATCTTTGCTGTCGTGCTTTTGCCGTCACCATCTTTCTTGCTTTCTTGTCCCGTTATGCCGACTGGTATGACGGTTTTTGCGTCCTTCGTCTAAACGCAGCATAAGGGATAAATGTTGATGTTCTAAACACAAGCTCTCTAGCTACGTTTTCTCCTCGTTGGACCTGCATTTACAATGTATTCAATTTCAGTAAGTGTAGTTATTGGTTTAGCTTTCTGTAACTTTGTAGCATGTACAGTGTGAATGTGTAGGTGCGTATTGCGTCATGATTGCAAGGTGTCCCAATATATTTTCCAACTGTCCCAATATCTTTTCCAACTGTCCCGTTATCTGTTTTTTTTCTAGCCAATCAGAAATGAGTATTCAACAACGGTGTGGTACATTGGGTTATTAGATCTGCAGTGGCACTATAGCTAGACATCTTTATGTCCTAGTTTATTCGCTTTGTGTAAAAACTGAAAGGTCTCATTATAATGGGTTACCTGTCTCTCTGCTGGACATAATGCATTCCTATGGGATTTTACCTAAACAGAATATCATATTATATATTTATTTTTTATCTTTATTTAACTAGGCAAGTCAGTTAAGAACAAATTCTTATTTACCATGACGGCCTACACCAGCCAAACCCGGACGACGCTGGGCCAATTGTGTGCCGCCCTATGGGACTCCCAATCACGGCCGGTTGTGATACAGCCTGGAATCAAACCAGGAGGTCTGTAGTGACGCCTCAAGCACTCAAGCACTGAGCACTGAGATGCAGTGCCTTAGACCGCTGCGCCACTCGGGAGCCCAAGATGTTCGTTCGATATTATTGCAATCAGTAGACTTCAGGGAACACCCATATACATTGTTTTAGATGTAAACTATTGGAACTAGCCATGAAAACATGTACATAAAAAAGTAAGTTGGCACGTGTTTTTACCACTTTTCTACTCACATTTTTAAGGATACATATATATGTCATTTTGGGCCATTTCATTGTGTTTTCCAGACCCCCTCAAACATTTTAAGCCATCATTGGGCTGTATATACCGATTATTTATGGGGATATGGCAATGTGAATCGTGTCCAATACGGCCCCATGCAGCTGGTTGGCGGCTGTACTAAAGCCTTCAGAGTGAAGCAGCAAGCTACTGAGAAGCCACACACTTGTCACTAATGATCAGGACTGCCCTGATAGGCTCATTCACTTTAGTTTGTATTTAAATCCTGTCAAGCCATTCTTCAGTTTCTTTCCAGTTGTGTGCGTCCAAGTTAAGAGTATGTTTGTTTTCCATGTATATTTTTGTTAAGTCATAACATTAAGATATCATGTAATTTCCTTATTTTCCTTTTTTGAGATATATTGGTTTAAGAGATTCATCCTTATCACCTTTACCTTTTATGTTATGCAACCTGCTTAGAATGTCTCTCCTTTGTTGCAGAACCACACACAAATCCAACTTTACCGTGTCAAACCACAAGTCCTTAATAAATATGTGAACTTTGGCACTGCTCTCTGACCGGAGCAGAGTACCCCTGGTTGACTGACAGGCTTCCCAGACTGTCTCCAATCTTTAAAATGTTCCTTAAGGTATCTAGTATTAGTGTACCAAGTTTGATACTTGTATCATACAATGGATTCAGAGTGTTTAATAGTCACCAGAACAATTATTTCACCCATCAGCTGGACTACTCCAAAAGGATCATGTTCAAATACTTTGATTTTGCAAGCTAACATTTAATTGGTGGGTATGTTTGTGTATACAATCATAAGTGTACCCTTTGGATAAGTTTACCCTTTGGATAATGTGGTTCTGTTATACTTCTGTCACAGCTCAGAAGCATACTGCATGACCTGGTGACTGCAGTTTTGACAGTTGTAGTCCTTTCCCAACTCTGTGTTTTGCTGTTGGGGATTATGGGTTCAAAGGTCATGCTTAATCCCCGACAGGTTATTCTGAATATCAAAGCCCTCCAAGCCAAACCCAGCCTAAGGGGGACACATTTATACCCAATCTTCAAACTAAACGCTTCAAGATTGTTCTGAGTTTTTTCCTGTTTTTCCAGGTAACTACAAACTATGAAGGGATTCATGTCTGATATGAATTCCTATAATGATTGCAAAATACATATTCAAAAGATTTAGTTCAGAGAAATTGTCTGTAGTTTCCCATGAGTGATTCCTCTGTGATGGTGCCGCTCCCACTATCTTTGAGAGAGAAGACGCTGTATCTGAACAGAGAACATGAACAGAGAGCTGGTTTCCATTTCACTGGATGGGGTTGTCCCACCGGAGGGCTTGACAAGCTCCTGATGCCGTCTGACAGCCCAGGACTTTCCACCACTTTGATGCCATGACATTTGAATGGAGCAGCCTGGGGGGAGACGGATGATAACTTGCATGAGTTCACCCATTTCTCTGTCTCCTGCTGGCGGGCTGTATAAAGTATAATTGCTCAGAGTATGATTAAAGTCCCTCAGCAAAGAGTGAACACATTAAACACACCCGTTGAACACACTTAGCAGTCAAAAGAGAGATGCAACACTCTTGTGACTTTGAAACATATCTCATAGAAAATAAAAATGAACTGTGCTGTGCTTGACAACAGTGAACACAGAGGGACAGTTTGTCCTACATTGAAGATGTATCCCTTGGGTGGATTTACATGTCCACCATTGGACCTGAGCTAGCACTGGAATTGTCCCATTTTGGCACTAAACATGCTTTTGTAAACAGCAATACTATTGCCTGTGATTTCACACAGCAGAACTACACATAGCCATACATCCACAGTCATTGACTCACAAATACATATGCACACAAATCCACAAAGACAGACAACCCCTCCCCCACCAACACACAACCACACACACGCATATTCTAGTAGAGAGCAGAATGGTGCGTAGCTGGGTAATTATCACCATCTCCTTGGATATGACAGAGTTATGCAAACCAGATGAATGGCTTGATCCAACCTTCCAACACCCCCCCCCCCACACACACACAGGGTGATATGTTGTTTACGTTCAAAGAAACCACACTGGCGTCTTTTGAGTTGGCTAAATAAAATCCATTGTGGTAAGATGAACAGCTACAGGTTAACTACCTTCATCCATGTCTAAATGTAATTCATGTTTTCTCCCAAAAAGGAACTTTTGAATTATGCCATGCATAACCAGATTTTCCAAATACATTTTTAAACTGTAGCTGCTTTGAAAACTTTTCCATCCCTGATAGACTATTGAGATGTCAGTAAACATGATATAAACCATTACAGTAATCCAGATTAATTTGGGCTTCTCTGTCTCATTACTTTTCAAGAGCTATCTTGGAGAATGATCTGTGCCAAATGAAAAGGGCATACATCATTAATGAGTTAAAGCATTACCAGAATCATACTTTTTTCTGCAGCTTCCTGCACTTACGTACTGTAAGGAGTGAAATATTTATTGTTTCATTGGACAGATATCCTAGACTCTCCATTCCATCTCTGCAGCCTGAGTACTATCATTAGTATGCTTTGGAGCTGCTGCAAACAGTAGGACTCTGTTATGGCGATTCTACTGCAAAAAATGTATTGTGTAGTATTTTGTTCTCGACAATTAAAGGGATCCTGTTGGGAGCACATTTATGAAAACAGCTTGGAGTCCCAGCCCAGTGGGGGCATGGCTAATTTATGCAGAACATTATAGTTAGAGCCAATTAGGATTTGTGTCACGCAAAACACAGCTTGTCTCTGTTGTTTTATTTCAGAAATGTTTTTGCATAATTAATGCTTGCTCAGAGGTTAGGTGGCTTCCAGGTAGGACACCTGTTTGTCACAAAATACTGTTTTTCTGGCCACATTGGACCATTAGCTAACACCTATGGATATGCATGTAGCTTTTCCGTGAGGTAGTGTTTACACCATATCCTAGGATTGAATGTGAATTTAGAATGCATGTTGGCATACTGAACATGAAAACATGTGTATCTCCTTTCACAACACTGATTATTCAAACTCAGAGAATGTAAGATCTGTGGAGGACAACAACAACAGTGTATGTTATGTCCACAATACATAGAACAAGAGATACTTGAGTGTTTTGGCCAAAGCACATAGAAGTTTGGTTCAAAAACAGGTGGTGATAATTTCGGTATGGAGGCAGCAAGTTATGATGGGGATGAGTTTGTGAGAGAACACCCACGCACAGAAGTGGGATGTCAACTCTGTGTTTCCTGTTTTACATCTCGTAAGGGATATTGTTCATTTCCAGCTCAGGAAACTCTGTCACACACACCCTGAATGTCAGTTACTCTAGAGTCGACCAACCAAAGGTACTGGATTCACCCCAGCCAATGAATGACTTATATGATGACTTAGGAATTCTTTATTTTTTATCAATTAACAACATTATACAAATAATTTGCATTTGTTTCTTTGTAATATCTACAGTATGAGTTCCTTTATGCAGTTCTTTTTATAATATAATATTTAAAAGAACATCAGATTTGCCAGTTCTATGCATAATTATTCATTATGTGACATTTCCACAGCTTCTGTTTTTCACCCTAAGGACAACCAGGGCTAGACTGGTTTATAATTCATGATAATATATCATTTAAAAACACTCAATCTTAACAAAACCCAATAACCTGATATATCAGCCGCATGTAGCTTAGTAAAGGGGGAGAGTTTAGCTGTCATTAATGTTCAATTGAAGTAAAATTCTCTATCATTCTCTGTCATCCCAAAATGAATAAAGGCAGGTGGTAGCCACAAATAATACATTTCCTTTGGGCCAGTTGACATAAGGATCACACAAAGTCACAGCCCCATCATTAGTCATACTGTAGCTATTGTTCTATGAAACATCAGGATGATCTCCCCTAAGATGTGGCTATATTTCTATCCCTACACTTTCAGGGGTACACTGACTCAGAACAAAATGCATTAAGATTTTGATAGGTGAGTGTTTGCTGGAAAACGTTAAAACAAGTGTAAATAGTTAAGCCAGTACTACATAGTATGTGGTGTTCACTACCGATTTGGAACTGTATCCTGTAATGGATAAGACACTTCCTCAAAAAGGAAAGCTTAGTTCCCAATGGACATTACTTCCCAGAACTGTAGTGTGTGGAGCGGATGTGGAAGGCTGTGGCGTAGCCCAACCGTGCCTAGGTGGAACAAGAAATGACACCCTTGGTCACAATGATGATGAATCGTCTTTCCTTTTTGTCAAACACTTTTAGAAAAAAGGGTTCCAAAAGGGTTCTTTGGCTGTGGAATGGGTTTTACATGGAACCCAAAAGGGTTCTACTTGGAACCAAAAGGGTTATACCTAGTACCAAGAAGGGTTCTACAAAGGGTTCACCTATGGGGACAGCCAAATAACCCTTTTAGGTTCTAGATAGCACTTTTTTTTTTTGTCATTTAGCAGACACTCTTATCCAGAGCGACTTACAGTTAGTGAGTGCATCGATTTTTCATACTGGCCCCCCGTGGTAATCGAACCCACAACCCTGGCATTGCAAGTGCCATACTCTACCAACTGAGCTACAGGAGGCCTTTTCTTCTAAGAGTGTAGTAGATAAACACAGATGACATCAAAGGACCCCCCATTTGTCATTGCCTTTCAGTTACTCACTAAGCAATATTTTTCACTAAGATCTTGCTTCATAGTGTTTAAGGTTAGCTACAGTACAATTTTGCACAATGAGCAATGGAGACCGCTGATTTGTTTTGGGAGTACACAGGCAGGGGACGGATGGCTTTGCAGTGTGTGAATGCCCGTCTTATCCCCCCCCTCATGGTTGCCCTGTCTCTCCTCTCCCGTTTTATGGAGACTCCAGCGGAGCAGAGCGATACTGGTTGTATGCCACCAAGCTGGACTGCCATGCAGGAATCTCTGGAATTCCCAGACACTGGCTTTTTCCCAGTGCCCTAAAGTGCCCTAAAGTGTCAAATGAACAATGACAGCAGCAACATCTTTCTTGAATTGCACAGCATGAACTCAGGGGCCTCTCTCACTCCTCCCTTTCTCCCTCATTGTCAAATCCATCTAAACTCCTTAAGAAGGGACAACAGACTTGATGTAGACGAGAGACCCTGTGAATTAGTTAGGAGTGTTTGCTAAACGTACATTATTATTTTTTTACCGTAGGGAACTGGTAGGCTACCTATTTCAATTGTTTGTTAGGCCTATTAACATTACAATTATCATGTACATCATGTGGTCAATTTAAAAGTCTGCTTATTACTATAAGGCAGCAATTCACATTTAGAAATATCTGGATTAAGTTGTCTTTTCTGATTACCCCGCTTGTACAGATTTGATTTAAAAAAATTGTTCAATATAGCTCAGTTCTGAAATGCAAATAAAAACAGGACAGAAAGAGCATCTCACATCGGTCTTGCAAGAGGAAAAAAAGTGCCAGTTCTTCAGTTTCACTCTGACTGGCATTGAGGTAGTTAATTAACTGTGACACGGTTGGCTTGAGAGGTAGCAAGAATGGGACAAGCAGCTTTAACAGTAGAGCTCAGAGATCGGTGGAGGAAGAACAAGCACATATAGCCTAACACCTGCCAGACTATTTTACTATTTTAAGTTCTAATATTTCCTGGATTTGTCTATGCCTGGATTTGTCATTCCGGAGTTTTCAGAGGACGATGACTTAAATGAAAACGTGAGAGATTTCTAAAGCATCACGTAATTTCCATTGCATGTAATTTGAGGAAAAGTACTCTCTTTGCATGACGCAAACTTTTTGACAACTTGCGAAACCTTAACCAAGCAGTGGGTCTACGTGAAGCAGTATTACACGTTTACATTGCCTACAGTGATACACATTTTCTACTATTAGTTTGGAGGCAGATTTCAAACGTTATCATTTTCGGAAAGGCTAAACAACGCCACGGAATGTGACATCTACTGTCTATCGACGACGCCTACTGAGCATACCTGCATTGCAAGTGAGTTTGTTATTAATTTCTGTTTAGAGCACCTTTTGTCACGGATAAAGTCCCATTCTTGTCTTGAAAACTAGTCTAGTTACTTTTCTTTCAACCCCTTTGTAGTCCATATTGGCCTTTGACATCTTCAGTCGCAGTTAGAGCGAGCGAGTTGGAAAGAAACTAAAGAAAAGCACAGGCTACTCTATACTTATAAAGCTTTATAGGTATAACTCATCAAATCTTCATGCGTCAGAAATCATTTGTAAGTCATACTACAGAAATGTTGTTATAAAAAAGGTGTAAACCTACGTGTACTGCTTTGACAATTGTGGGAAAACCCTTACCATCCATATAGCATGTATTTGCTTACGAATGACTTATGAAGCATCAATAAAACCATTATAAATAGGTTATAAAGGCATTACTAAGCTTTCAAAGATGGTGTTCAACGTTAGGTTTTTCCCCATCAGCCTCCCTCAACATGATCAAATTATGGCAAATGAAAACACATGCTCTGACGTTTCCTCAGTCCCCACATTTGCAAATATGCCTACTTTCCTGATGATGGGGCATTTATTAGGTTTTCTATCATATCATTTTAGCTTTACTGATCTGATTGATAATTCTGGTAGTAAACTAGGCTATGAATTCACTCCTCACATGGCACGCACACATCCACCTGAGTGATGAGTTCTTATTTTCGTTAAACAAACTCATGAGAAAACTTTTTGAGGACCAGAGATGAGGTTTCAAAATGCACATTATATGTTCCCCTCTTAGTGGGCCTATGTATAATTAATACTCTGCCTCCCTGGCAGAAGTGCTATGCATAATGCATTTTAAGTTAAAAGCACAACACTTTTTGTGACATAGGCTATCTGCCCATGCTCAAATAATGTCAGAACATATTATTATCCTCTTAGCTAGACTATTATTAGTATAGGGCCCGTCTGATAGTGTTGTTTATGTTGTGTTTAATCTAAGAGATAAATAGGGTATTTGTTCAGTGTAGGCCTACTAGTTCTTCAAAAGTTGTGTGGTCCTGTAACCTGTGGTCATGCTGCAAATTGTCCCCTACCTACACACTATCCCCTATGACACTGGTAAGTCTACACCAGTACCTTATGAATAAATGACATGAAGCTGAAAAAAAACACTACATTGACACTGTAATTTCTGACAAGAAAAACAAGAAAATAATACATCTTAATGAATTTACAGCTAAAAAATCCTCTACACTTTATGGACTGCTCCTTCTATTTTAGTGTGTCAAACAGTGTTCTAGCTTTGTGCTAGGTGTGAGGGCCTCGACAAATACATGAGGGAAAAACATGAAAAAGCTCTCAGTGGTTTTCGCCCTTTACAGCCACGGTTGGACATCTATCATTTTAGTGAAGTCATGTAATGGTTTTGCATTTTAAATGTGTGGCAGAAAACGGGGAAAAATAAAGTAATGATAGCTTTAATTGCTCACACATGTGCAATCCATGGTTAAAATGCAGATTATGGCCCTGAAATGGACGTTTACCAACATTTATGTTGTAGCTACCGCTACAAACATACCATTAACAACACAGTAACCATATTAACTCTGTGAATTTTGTGTATTTCTACAGCAGTAAAATGGCACAATCTATTCATGTGGGAAGAAATACTCAAAGCTGTGCACTTTTATATTGCCATGGTTGTTTCACAAAAATAAATTCCTCTCATATTCGACATCTGACAATGCAGCAAATGTTCATGTCTCGTTTTAGTAGTATAGTCAGACATTAGCTTCAAATGCAGCTCCTATGGATTCTGAATGTCTATGAGACCTCATTATGTAGTCTTGACAGGTGCTTTAACACTGCACATGTCTTAATGCTGGCAGTTGTTAGTTTTTGCCCCTATTTGTGGAATTAACTTGACATTTTTATCACACTATTGGTTCCAATTTGAATCATTGTGTAAATGAATAATTGTGAATATTCCATTCTATTTCTCAACATCCCGGGTACAAGTTGGATTCTGCGTTATTCTTGCATTTTCTTTGCCCTCAGAAAGTTGTAAACATGGTAAGGTTAGGTAAATGCTTGAGATTTAGCTATCGGGTTTGAAAGTTTGGAAACATGAAAGAAATCATACATTAGGTGTATTGGAATGTAGTATGAATTATGGAATTTAAGTTTGAAGTGAAAAGATTATGGGAGTGCAAAGGGGTATTAAATAAATCGAGTGTAGGATTATGAAATGGCTCTCTGCAGCTTTTAAAATGCATTATTTTCAGAGCCAGCATTATGTATGATCATAAATCTCTATTGTTAATATGCACTTCTATGAATATTTTCCTCTTATCTGAACAGCAAACTTTTACTTTTCTTTAGCCAGTCTGTCTGTATAGTCTATACTCCAATCTCTCATGTTGAGCCTTGCTTGACTCAAAGCCATTCTGTTTCCTAAAACTTTATCTCCCCTTCTGTTTGAAATAGAAACAGGCTATGTGTAAGCTCTCATACTCCAGTGTAGGTTCATTTCATTTAGCAAAACCACCTATCCAACTTTGACTTATCGTTGAGTCCTGGCACAGTCGCATGGCAAAGGTTGGTTGAGACGTTGTGAGCGACAATTTTCATTGATACTATGTTTATGGCCAGCTCCTAAGTCATGTTTGTCCAACTCCTAAGGATGTGCAAAATATCTCTATTTTTATTTGACAGTTTTACCTTGAACTTTTATCTTAGTGTTTATCTTAGCTCTTCAAAAGAGATTGCCATAACATCTCCAAGAATCCCTGTGGATTAGATAGACAGGTGAGAGTGTAAGGAGAAAGAAAGAGAAAAGCAATCTGTCTGACATCTTGCAATAAATAGTAGTAATATATTTTAATTTACAGAGGCACCTGATGTATATTTTTGGCATTATGCTTTAAAATTAAAACATTTCAGTTTAGGGGGAATCTCAGCATTCACAAGCTTTATTGCAGGGATAAAAAATTGGTAGGTTCAATATTAATCTCTACTTTGCAAACCTTGGCAAAACTAATTTTTTCATTTTTGTATGTAAATCACTTTGTGTTGCATGTAAGGAAGTTGTTATTATGGTTAGTAACACTTTACATAAAGCAGAGAGGTATAATGCTGTATTACTTGTTATAACCACGTATAAGCCTTTATAATGTCTTATTATAAGTAGGACCCTATAAAATCTGCGATGCGTAGAACGCGGACGGAATCACGGAATCCATTCATTAAAAAGGAATTCAACACTAATAAAAAATGTATTGAACTTATTAGTAGGCAATCAACTAAATGTATTGAAAATTAATTAATTAGCCCAAGTTTATCATAAGGCATGAACCGAATGCATCAGTGATTCATATTTCTTGCAACTTTCTGAAGAGGCAGCGATAATTCCCCGTCTGTGTATGTGCGGTGGTTGCGAGTCTACCACTTTGAGCAGCCGTTAGCGATGATGCTAATGAAAGTCTTCTGGTAGATGGAAAGGCTTTCTCAAAAACCTTCTCAATTAAATGTTAAGTACTATGCTTACCTGGCAGAATGATATCATGATTATCCAGTGGGTATTTGTTTAGCAAACTCTACCATCCAGCCTCTTGCTAGGTGCACACTGGAATTAAAGCGTAACTACACCCAAAAATCTAATTTCTAAAACATTTCCCAGACCTCAAAAGTGGTCTCCTGATGTGGTTTAGGCATTGTTGTCGACTTAGAAGGTGTATTTTTGAGAGTGAAAACCTGAAAAAAATGGGAAAACGGGAACCTGGAAAAACTCAACGGTGAAAAAAGAACTTGGGAAAAACAAAACGGAATCAAGCAAAAAAGAAAACAGATTTTATAAGGCCCTATACATGTATAAGGCTTATAATATGTTATGCCTCTCTATGTAGCAGATTTGCAACTAAGTACATTAATTGAAGGTAGACTCAACGATATGACATAGATACAGAAAGTAAACAGCATAGTGGGTCATTTTCCACAACAACTAAGAGCATTGAAGCGCGAGACTCAACTTCTTCGCTGTTTTGGTGCCCTGGCTACCACGCTGTGAATAGTGTGAAGCAAACCCGTGCATGCGCGCAGAAACTGTGTGTGACTGTGTGAGAGCGAGGTCTTGCATCTCTCGCATCTCAATATCTGCGGTGCTGCTTGTGGCAACATCATTTAGCTGAGTCTACCTTTAAATGTTCTATCTTGACATTTGATGTAGGATAATAACTGGAAGTGATCCACAGTGCATCAGAAGCCAACCACAAAGCTGGTGTCATGTAGATATATGTTCAGATAAGGACCTGGATATGGTTCATCATCACTTTCTCTGACACTCTCCCTGCCTTACATTTGTCATCAAGGATTTGGTACATTCAAGTGGTTGCCAGGCTCCAACTCACCACAAATACAACTGGTCTCTTGAGACGGTTGTCATGACAGCCTCAGTGAGTTTTGCTGGGGTCAAATGAGGGCCAGCCTGGGCCCTAGAGGTCAAGAGGAGGGGGAAGTGGGGAAGAGAGTGATTATTGGGGATACCAGTAAATGTGGCAGACTTAAAATACATAGGCCCACTACTGTTGGTGCCATATTTATTTTTATGAGCAGTGCCATTGCTAAATCATTTCTCAAATGTTTTTGTCCTTTTTGTCCTGTGGTTTCTTTTCCCCCCAATTATCTTGTGACTTAACACAACTAGATGTTCTAGGCTGTATGATGCAGGAAGAGAATTGCAGAAGCTGGCATGTTCTTTGCATTACTCCAGACAGCACTCTTTTTGTACCCTTGAATTTTACCTCACAACATCAAAGACAATGTGGCACTCCATGAAAAAGACAAGTAGGTCTCTTTTTATTTTTATTTTTATTTAACCTTTATTTAACCAGGTAAGCCAGTTGAGAACAAGTTCTCATTTACAACTGCGACCTGGCCAAGATAAAGCAAAGCAGTGCGATAAAAACAACAACACAGAGTTACATATGGGGTAAAACAAAACATTCAGTGGTGAGGAAGGGGCAGAGTTCTCTTTTATTATCAATGTCAGCCCACTGACAGTGAGAGATAGTATCAGACTGATTATATACTATTTATACTATATAAATATTGTATACTGCCAGCCACAAAGCACTTGTGCCTGTCACCAAGACTTCAAAAGCAGAAGCACCTGACTTGACTTTAGAATGTTATCCCCCTCCCTCTCCCCTCCCTTACCATCCTTCCTAAATCTGGTGCCGCTTTTACAGGGAAAGGCACAATACAGGGGGCGTCAATGACAGCAGGCAAGGGGAGCTAATCCATGCAGCTGTCAACCAGCAGGCTATTAAGCCTCCATTCTGAAGATTCTTGGCACCCTGCCAGAGGTAGAGACAGTCTTTTTCAGACAGGCATGGAGTATAGGCATGGAGGGCCTGGTGCTAGGCCTCTGTATCCACTGTACTCAAACTGAAGTAAATTCTGGGAACCCAATGCACCATTCTTCAATCATCCTACTGAGTGAAGATGTAGCCAGCGACTGTGTAAATCTAGAGAGCCATTCATCATGTCTGGTGTCTCTGCGCCTCACTTTGATTGGCTCACTTGTTCACTGGTCTCTTGGCCCATAGACTCAAGCTCTTGTGGACTTGGATACTATGTACTGTTGTTTTAGAGTTCAGTGTTACATTTTCTATGTTCTGATTTTAATAAAGAATGTTCTACTGAACATAGAATTCTGGATGTGCAGTGCAGCCTTGACTGTACTTGACTGTAATGTGTGTGAAATCTATATACAGTGGGGAAAAAAAGTATTTAGTCAGCCACCAATTGTGCAAGTTCTCCCACTTAAAAAGATGAGAGAGGCCTGTAATTTTCCTCATAGGTACACGTCAACTATGACAGACAAAATGAGAAAAAGAAATCCAGAAAATCACATTGTAGGATTTCTTATGAATTTATTTGCAAATTATGGTGGAAAATAAGTATTTGGTCAATAACAAAAGTTTCTCAATACTTTGTTATATACCCTTTGTTGGCAATGACACAGGTCAAACGTTTTCTGTAAGTCTTCACAAGGTTTTCACACACTGTTGCTGGTATTTTGGCCCATTCCTCCAAGCAGATCTCCTCTAGAGCAGTGATGTTTTGGGGCTGTCGCTGGGCAACACAGACTTTCAACTCCCTCCAAAGATTTTCTATGGGGTTGAGATCTGGAGACTGGCTAGGCCACTCCAGGACCTTGAAATGCTTCTTACGAAGCCACTCATTCGTTGCCCGGGCGGTGTGTTTGGGATCATTGTCATGCTGAAAGACCCAGCCACGTTTCATCTTCAATGCCCTTGCTGATGGAAGGAGGTTTTCACTCAAAATCTCACGATACATGGCCCCATTCATTCTTTCATTTACACGGATCAGTCGTCCTGGTCCCTTTACAGAAAAACAGCCCCAAAGCATGATGTTTCTACCCCCATGCATCACAGTAGGTATGGATGCAACTCAGCATTCTTTATCCTCCAAACACGACAAGTTGAGTTTTTACCAAAAAGTTATATTTTGGTTTCATCTGACCATATGACATTCTCCCAATCCTCTTCTGGATCATCCAAATGCACTCTAGCAAACTTCAGATGGGCCTGGACATGTACTGGCTTAAGCAGGGGGACACGTCTGCACTGCAGGATTTGAGTCCCTGGCGGCGTAGTGTGTTACTGATGGTAGGCTTTGTTACTTTGGTCCCAGCTCTCTGCAGGTCATTCACTAGGTCCCCCCGTGTGGTTCTGGGATTTTTGCTCACCGTTCTTGTGATCATTTTGACCCCACGGGGTGAGATCTTGCGTGGCGCCCCAGATCGAGGGAGATTATCAGTGGTCTTGTATGTCTTCCATTTCCAAATAATTGCTCCCACAGTTGATTTATTCAAACCAAGCTGCTTACCTATTGCAGATTCAGTCTTCCCAGCCTGGTGCAGGTCTACAATTTTGTTTCTGGTGTCCTTTGACAGCTCTTTGGTCTTGGCCATAGTGGAGTTTGTAGTGTGACTGTTTGAGGTTGTGGACAGGTGTCTTTTATACTGATAACAAGTTCAAACAGGTGCCATTAATACAGGTAACGAGTGGAGGACAGAGGAGCCTCTTAAAGAAGAAGTTACAGGTCTGTGAGAGCCAGAAATCTTGCTTGTTTGTAGGTGACCAAATACTTATTTTCCACCATCATTTGCAATTAAATTCATTAAAAATCCTACAATGTGATTTTCTGGATTTTTTTTCCTCAATTTGTCTGTCATAGTTGACGTGTACCTATGATGAAAATTACAGGCATCTCTCATCTTTTTAAGTGGGAGAACTTGCACAATTGGTGGCTGACTAAATACTTTTTTTTCCCCACTGTATAATCATGGCAACCTTTCTGAAGGCCTGTTAAGCCAGGATTTGGGTCTGGCAAAAACAAACATGCATGTAGAAAATAAAACAAATAAAATTATGTTCTGTCATAAGCCAATCCAATGCTGGAAAACAGCTGTAGGGTATAAATAATAGGGCAAGATGTTGAAGTAATTGCAAAGGAATCCAGTGTTTATTGTGTAAATGAAAAGAGCAAGCCCATTTGAAACAGGTGTTGGAATGTGACAGGAGGGTGCACATAGATCTCCTTCTCTTTTTTTGCAAAATAGCTCTCTAATGCTCCCTTGCTCATTTTGGACCATTACAGCACACATGACCTCCACTTTGAGGGATTGAGTTCTGGGATGGCTGGATTACCAACAGAGACAGGAAAGGGAGGCTCGATGGACTGCATAAATGTGGGGTGACGCAAAAGCTCCCCTTTTGCGCTATCACATAAGGGGGAGGGCAGGGGGCATCCCTGTGTTGTCACCTAGGCCCTCACCATCCTTCTAGATTCAGGGAAACAGCAATGTTTGCCAACATTGTTTGAGACTATCTTTGGAGCTCTTTCGATTTTTTGTTGACCCAAACAAAAGCAGATGCAAATGTATCTTCTAAATGTCTTTTCTGTTGTTGCTGCCAGTAGTCTGTAGCCAGACACCGTAATCTTGTGGATATAACTTTGTCAGAGAGGGGGCTTGGGCAAAGTGGAACAAGTACAGTGGCAAGAAAAAGTATGTGAACCCTTTTTAATTACATGGATTTCTGCATAAATTGGTCACAACAATAGACAAACACGGTCTGCTTAAACTAATAACACACAAACAATTATACGTTTTCATGTCTTTATTGAACACACCATGTAAACATTCACAGTGCAGGGTGGAAAAAGTATGTGAACCCTTGGATTTAATAACTGGTTGACCCTCCTTTGGCAGCAATAACCTCAACCAAACGTTTTCTGTAGTTGCGGATCAGACATGCACAACGGTCCGGAGGAATTTTGGACCATTCCTCTTTACAGAACTGTTTCAGTTCAGCAATATTCTTGGGATGTCTGGTGTGAACCGCTCTCTTGAGGTCATGCCACAGCATCTCAATCGGGTTGAGGTCAGGACTCTGACTGGGCCACTCCAGAAAGCGGGTTGAGGTCAGGACTCTGACTGGGCCACTCCAGAAGGCGGGTTGAGGTTCGGACTCTGACTGGGCCACTCCAGAAGGCGGGTTGAGGTTCGGACTCTGACTGGGCCACTCCAGAAGGCGGGTTGAGGTTCGGACTCTGACTGGGCCACTCCAGAAGGCGGGTTGAGGTTCGGACTCTGACTGGGCCACTCCAGAAGGCGGGTTGAGGTCAGGACTCTGACTGGGCCACTCCAGAAGGTGTATTTTCAACAGCCATTCTGTTGTTGATTTACTTCTGTGTTTTGGGTCGTTGTCCTGTTGCGTCACCTAACTTCTGTTGAGCTTCAATTGGCGGACAAATAGCCTTACATTCTCCTGCAAAATGTCTTGATAAACTTGGGAATTCATTTTCCCGTCGATGATAGCAAGCTGTCCAGGCCCTGAGGCAACAAAGCAGCCCCAAACCATGATGCTACAGCCACCATACTTTACAGTTGGGATGAGGTTTTGATATTGGTGTGCTGTGCCTTTTTTTCTCCACACATAGTGTTGTGTGTTCCTTCCAAACAACTGAACTTTAGTTTCATCTGTCCACAGAATATTTTGCCAGTAGTTCTGTGGAACATCCAGGTGCTCTTTTGCGAACTTCAGACGTGCAGCAATGTTTTTTTGGGACAGCAGTGGCTTCTTCCGTGGTGTCCTCCCATGAAAACCATTCTTGTTTAGTGTTTTGTCAACAGAGATGTCAAATCAAATCACATTTTATTTGTCACATACACGTGTTTAGCAGATGTTATTGTGGGTGTAGCGAAATGCTTGTGCTTCTAGATACGACAGTGCAGTAATATCTAACAAGTAATATCTAACAATTTCACAACATATACCCAATACACACAAATCTAAGTAAGGAATGGAATGTAAGAATATATACATATATGGACAAGCAATGACAGAGCGGCATGGACTAAGATACAGTAGAATATTATAGAATACAGTATATACATATGAGATGAGTAATGCAAGATATGTAAACATTATTAAAGATGTTAGCATGTTCCAGAGATTTCTGTAAGTCTTTAGCTGACACTCTAGGATTGTTCTTAACCTCATTGAGCATTCTGTGCTGTCCTCTTGCAGTCATCTTTGCAGGATGGCCACACCTAGGGAGAGTAGCAACAGTGCTGAACTTTCTCCATTTATAGACTATTTGTCTTACCGTGGACTGATGAACATCAAGACTTTAAGAGATACTTGTATAACCCTTTCCAGCTTAATGCAAGTCAACAATTCTTAATCTTAGGTCTTCTGAGATCTCTTTTGTTCGAGGCATGGTTCACATCAGGCAATGCATCTTGTGAATAGCAAACTCAAATTTTGTGAGTGTTTTTTATAGGGCAGGACAGCTCTAACCAACATCTCCAATCTCGTCTCATTGATTGGACTCGTCTCATTGATTTGGAGAAGTCATTAGCCTAGGGGTTCACATACTTTTTCCAACCTACACTGTGAATGTTTAAATGATGTATTCAATGTAGACAAGAAAAATACAATAATTTGTGTGTTATTAGTTTAAGCACACTGTGTTTGTCTATTGTTGTGACTTAGATGAAGATCAGATCACATTTTATGACCAATTTATGCAGAAATCCAGGTAAATACAAAGGGTTCACATACTTTTTCTTGCCACTGTATATGCTAGCTAACACATATAGCTCTGGTTACACCTGAATGACAGGTGACATTTCAAGGACTATGACTTAGCTAGCTAGCTAGTATGTTCAGTCATCTTTTTTCTAATGTAGTATTTCTGAAACACTTCCATTGTGTTGACACCAGCAGCTACCAAGCTTTTAGTTGTAGTTGAAAATATAGGCAAATCATTCCTTAAATTCACTGAGTTTGCCAAGTGTGACACTTTCCTGGTGAAATAGCCTAGAAATTGAGGCTATGCTGGCAGTAACACTTTGAAGGAAACTGGATCCATTCAAATGTTTGTAGTTATTTATTCCCGAAAAGTAACAAATTAGTTTCAAATTGAAGTTCAGTCAGTCCGTCTCTCACCCACTACTTGTCCTGAGTCTTGTGCTTGCTGACAGGCCTATTGTGGAGCTACAGGAGACATGGTCATGGAAGTGTAGGACTTCAAATAGGAGCAGATAAGACAACGGGGGCTTAACAGCCTTTGAAGGGAGGTGCTGAATCCGATATTTAGGCGCGCAGGAGCTTAACGGTCAACTCCAAAGTTCACCACTTGGCCTGGATTACACATTGGAACCTAGACCAGTGTGGAGGGAGCCTGGTTACAGCTGCTACTGGAGAGGAGCCACAACACACCCACTGTAGGACCGTCCAGACAGACCATAGGATAGAAGCACTTTCCTCTCCTCAAACACACAATTGGGTTCTTGAACACTGGGCACTTGATTTAGCAATGAAGTCATAACACATGGAGCCAAAAGTGACAAAAGAGACATTAGATTAACAGGAGACACTCCCTACAACAAGATAAGCTATGTATGCTTTGGATGCATGGTGTCATGTTTCACCTAACAGACTGTTCTCGTGACGCGTCAGAAATAGTGATCATGATTGATTAAAAGTCTCAGGACTACGGCACAGGTGCATCCGCAAGTGGAGTGGAGGCATTGACAATATTTCTGCTGTGAGTCGGAGGCCCTCTGACTGGCCAAGCATTTGTCCCCTGAGCGAGGATGAGACATGCTGTACCCTCCACAGAATTAAATAGGTGTTGACACGTGCTGATACTAAAACAGACCAAGAGAGAACAGGCAGGGAGGCACAGGTCAGTCACTCCACACAGTAATGTTGTACGGATCCTGATAGGTGATAGAGCATTGTATTAGAAAAAGTTTCACAGTATTTGTTTGACTTTCATTATCCTATGATCCATATGGCATGTGCTGTTGCCATTCCAGAGATAGAGAGAGAACGAGACAGACAGAAAGACATGAGAGAGAAACCCACCTGGTGTTGGGGAGATGGCGCTAACAGCAAGGGTTGGGCTTAGGTAAATAATTATTAGGTTTTCGGCAGACGATGTGGAAACATGACCCCCATTGACCCGTCCCTCCTGGGGCCGCCCTCCAAGCCTGTCGCAGCTTTCTTTCCAAGAGGCCGTGCTAATGAGCTCTCACGTTGACAGCCCTGTCCCCAGTCAGCGCGTGTGGAGAGGTGCTGCATGGGGACGACCACTCGGACCAACATCAGGGACTAATTGTTGGCCAAGCTAGTGGGTACCGTCATAGAGATAGAACACTAGTTTTGTATGGCTAGTTTTATCTCTATGGTCCCTGTACTGTTGGAGATGCAGTATGCATGGTGATATACACAAGCCTCTCGTGGGTACCTCTTTCCATTTCCCCTGTGACCATGTGCCCTAGAAAAGCATATGCAATCTGTCACTTCAACCAACTCCTAATCTGCACTTCAAATCTGCAGGAAGGATTCAAACAGCCTTATGACCCACTAATTTTATGCCTTTATGTTTTACCGTCCATATGCACAGCTTTCCTGCCAGGAATGTGCCTCTAGGAAAAAGTAACCTCCATAAACCTATCTGTTATACGAAACAGATAAAACCAAGAGCAGGAGGATTACTATGAATGTTGGCTTTTGGAAATGTATCACCATCCTTTATGGAGAATAAACCCTCAAAGTCCTGGGTAAACTTCTGCCCTCTTTAGTCTTCGTTTCACCTATGGTGGACTTCTGCGATGTTTGTATACTTTGTGCATTCTGGGTCAAATTACAGTTTGTATATTTAGTGCATTCTGTGTCAAATTACAGTTTGTATACTTAGTGCATTCTGGGTCAAATACAGTTGCCCAGACGTAGAATGATGAGAGTGTGCACAATCAGGGAGCTGGCTGCAAATTATAAACTCAAGTGCAGTACTCTATTAGCTGTGGTAATACCAAAGTGAAGGCCATTGTTTAAAAAGAAAATGCTTAATACAAATATAAATACATTTGATATGACTGATTCAATACATTCATGCCTCAAGGAAAGTAATGTATGTTGGGGAATTCCTGTGCCGTTACAACATCCATTTACTGTGTAACTGTTAGTGATTAACGTAATCATAATACAGTATGCTAAGATCGAGGATTAGCCATCAAGTATAGCCTGTCTCTGTTTTTTTATGGGACAATAATGGTGTGAAAAGTTGTATCAGCTGTCGCAGGTTTTCAGGCCCCAACATGTTTTCTCTAGGGTGCAGCATGCAGCTCTTTCTGCACTACTTTAATGACTCTGATTGCAGCGTGAGATGTGGGCAGACAGTAGTGTGTGAACTAGATGTTGACATGTTTTCAGGAGCCATGGCCACCCTTCTATCGGCTTAAACCTATGACAGGTTGGATTACGGGATCCAGGATTTTGTTGCAACGCCAACATTGGGGGTTCACTTAATCAACTAACGTTGAAGAAACATATTTTTTATTTATTTATTTATGAGACAAATCTTTTTTGACCGAAATGGAGTCTCAGACAAAATAAACATGTAAAACTTTGCTTGAAAACTCTGTACTAGCTTGTTTAATTCCATTCATCTTTACATTGAGTTCCGTTTGAGGGATCCTTTGATGCTTTCCTTTGTTTGTCCTGTTCTGTGGATCTGTGCATTCCTTATCGCAATTGTGGTTTGCATTGATAGGACCACCCCTATCTAGACTTCTAATGTGAACTGTTAGTCATTTGGAACTAACTCCAGAATACGGCTGTGAACCCCACATTATTTCCATGGACTTTTCACCACAGGTCATTGCATTGCCTATGAAGCAACCACGTCTGACCACACAGGAGCATCCGTGACATCATAAGCACAGCTTGTGCTCAATTGTCCATTATGATGTTCCCTGTATCTAGAAATGACCGTTCTGTTGAAAAGTGGTCAGATGTGAAAATGTTTCACCCATCTCCATGACATACTCCTTCTGCTATCCAGTCACTTGAAAGACTGAATGCCTCATGGAAACTACATTTATATTTGAGGAGTATTTCAGTACACTACAACCCAAAACTGAGGTTTAGCTAGCTTCTCATTGTTTGTCTTCAAGCTTACACTTGGCAGTGGAACTGAGTGGAAAGGAACTTGGATGTAATTGATGACTTTTTGTTGTTTATCTACTGTGGACACAGGTCCAAATTCATGACTCAAATGTGAAAATCCTGCCTTTTTCGTGTGATTTGTTTTCCTCTCCAACATGTTTTGTGTCCATTTCCCTCTCTCACCCTGTTCTCTTGATTTCTCTCTTTCTCTCCCCCTCTCTCTGTCTCTTTTTTGATTTCCTCCTCCCATCCCTCCTGTTATGTGGCTTGGATACGCTTGCACTGTCTGACACATCTCATTATATCTATGCACTAGTCCTCAGGTCGAATAGATCAGTTGTAAAACATGCAGAACCAGATCAAAGGTGTGGAATTTTGAAATAGCTAATTGCAAATTATAAGAACTGATGTTTCATGAATATGGTTGAACCAGGTTGGACTTTAGAGCGAGTAAACCCACTCTAGTACTTAGTACCCTGCTCTTCTTTTCCTCTGTGGTTTTAGTATTAACCATATTTTTTGGCATTCTTCGTAAAGAGTAGTTTTTTCCTACCCTGTGACCATGTATCTGACCATCCAGATCCCCTCTCATCTTCAGCAGTTCAACCTATTTGATAGTATGGTCTGTTTGCATTGGAGAGGCCCATGCTTCTGTCTCCACTCTCCAATGTGCAGGTGGAACTTCCTCTTTTAGATCAAGGCTCTCTCTGGGATGATAATAACACGCTCTCAGTCACCTGTGGCTTGTGATTAGAGGCTACCATGCTATATGCAGACTCAGACTCCTCCACAACACCCTGTCATGCGAGCTCATAGGGATGATTTATGTAATGCTTGGCTGACGTTTCAAAAAAGCCACAATTCTTAGAATATATATACACAAAAAAATGTTTTACTTGAGAGAAAGATTGACTACACATTGATGTTATTTGTAGGAATAATACAAATGTAAGAAATATAAAAGGTAGGACAAAGGGGTTGTCACGTCTACTCCTGCTCCTCCCCTCCGCCGTGCGACGTCGCTTGAGTACTAACCACCTGTCCTGGGATTCATCATTACGCACACCTGGGATTCATCATTACGCGCACCTGCAGATCATTATGATTCACACCTGGACTCCATTACCTTCCTCATTACCTCCCCTTTATATGTCCCTCCCTTACGTTTAGTCCTCAGTCGGTATTGTTCCTGTGTTTATGCTACATCGCCGCTGTTACGCTGTCTCGTTTCATGTTTGTTGTTTTATTAAACGTTTCACCTGCACCTGCTTCTCGTCTCACAGCGTCATTGTTACAGAATACCGACTCAAACCATGGAAGCAGCAGGAAATTTGAATATCTCTCAGACGGTCGATGAACAGGGTTATCTTCTACGCCAACACCATGACCAGCTGGCACAACTGGGATCGGTTATGGAGGAGGTTCTTCGCAGTGTGCAATGTCTCGAACACACCCAGGAGACGTTGTCTTCATCCAGCGGAGGATACTCTACAACCAGTTGACCCAACGAGCCAGCACATCAGCCCATTCAGCAACCCGCTCAGGTCAGCGATGCCCATTTATCCCTCCCGGATAAATATGACGGTACACCATCAAAATGCCGTGGCTTCCTACTTCAGTGCTCTCTCTATTTTACGCATCAGAGGGGAGCTCCCACCACCGAGAGGTCCAAGGTTGCCACAGTGTTTTTTCTGCTGACTGGGCGGGCGTTGGAGTGGGGTATGGCCGTCTGGGAGAGCGGAGAGTAGGAGCTTGATTCTTATGAGGGGTTCATGGCTCTGTTTGTTTAAATTTATTTTTTATCATCCCCCAGAGGGCAGAGAGGGAGGGGAGCGGCTACTGCAATTACGGCAGGGTAACCAGACGGCTGCTGAGTATACGCTCACCTTTCGGACAGTAGCAGCATCCAGTGGATGGATTAGCCGGCGCTTCGTACGCTATTTAGAAGAGGTTTGTGTGAAGAGGTCCAGATGGAACTGGCCTGTCGAGGCGACAACCTCTCCTTGGACGCACTCATTGCGATGGCCATCCGTCAGGATAACCTACTTCGGGAGCGCCGGTACTCTCATTGCTTCTCTCCTTCCCTCAGTGAACACTCGGAATCAGAGTCTGAACCCATAGAGGTAGGGTCACTTGTCTCCCCGCGGCACAGCTGGGGCTCTGTCTGTACTGTGGAGAGGGAGGGCACAAGCTCCAGAGGTGTCCGGCATGTCCGAATCCAGGATCCACAAGAGCAGAGGGACGGTCACATGATCTTCCACCCCCTAGGGCAGGAGTGAGTATTCCATCTTCATCACTGTCTACTAGGCTCTTTTTGGTGTCCATTACACTATCTGACTGTCCCTCATGTACTGTGTCTACAGCGTTAGTGGATTCCGGTGCCGCGGGGAACTTTATTGACCAGACCCTTGCCTCCTCTCTTAACATGAACTCATACCCGCTCTCCTCTCCTTTTCCGGTTCAAGCCCTGGATAGTCGGGCTTTAGGATCCGGAACCGTCACCCACATCACTCAACCACTCACACTCACCGTGGAGTCCCTTCATCAGGAGAACATTCCCATCTTCATTACCAGTGCACCAGTCCATAAGATCATCCTCGGCCTCCCTTGGCTTCAACGCCACAACCCTACCATCTCATGGTCGAGAATGAGAATTACAGACTGGTCACTCGAATGCCGGAGGACCTGCTTCCCTGTCCCCTGTGGTTCCACGTCGGTTGAGAGTCCTGTGGTTGCCCTTCAGCCCAACATCCCGGAGGTATACCAGGACCTGCGGGAGGTATTCTGTCTTCCTCCTCATCACCCCTGGGACTGTGCCATCGACCTGCTTTCAGGTTCTGCGCCTCCGCGTAGACACATCTACCCTCTGTCGGTGGCTGAGACCCAGGCCATGGAGGATTACATCCAAAAGGCGCCCCAACAAGGTTTCATCCGCATGTCCACTTCCCCTGTGTCGGCTAGTTTCTTCTTCGTGGCCAAGAAGGATAGAGGGTTACGTCCCTGCATAGACTACAGAGGACTCAACGAAATCACCTCAAAGTATCGGTACCCTCTCCCATTGGTGCCGTCAGCCATCGAGCAGCTCCGCGGGTCCCAGTTCTTTACCAAACTGGAACTGCGGAGTGCCTACAATCTCATCTGCATCCGGGAGGGGAATAAGTGGAAGACGGCCTATAGCACGATGTCTGGTCACTACGAGTACTTGGTAATGCCATATGGCTTAGCCAATGCTCCGTCAGTGTTCCAGGCATTTGTTAACGAGGTGTTCAGGGACATGCTTGGCCGCCAGGTGGTCGTGTATATCGATGACATCCTGATGTACCTACCGGCTACCTTGGAGATTCACATCATTCACGTTCGAGCAGTCCTGGAACGCCTTCTCGCCAACCACCTGTTCGGCAAAACGGAGAAGTGCCAATTTCACCAGAGGACGGTGTCCTTCTTAGGCTACCAAATCAGTCCGCAGGGTGTGAAGATGGACGACAAGAAGGTAGATGCAGTCAGGTCATGGCCAGTTCCAACCACCTTAAAAGGGTTACAACGGTTTTTGGGGTTTGCCAACTTCTACCACCGCTTCATCAGGAACTTCAGCTCTGTCACTGCTCCTCTCACCTCTCCTTAAAGGAGGGCCCTGTAGGTTGGTGTGGAACCCAGCAGCCGATGAGGCCTTCTGTCTACTCAAAGGACGTTTCACCTCCGCCTCAGTGCTCAAACACCCAGATCCCACGACATCCTTTGTGGTGGAGGTGGAGGTTTCAGAGGTAGGTGTGGGGGCAGTTCTGTCTCAACGACAGGGTAACCCACAGAACTTGTACCCATGTCCGTTTTACTCTAAGAAACTGTCCCCTGTAGAGAGGAATTACGATGTCAGTGATCGTGAGCTGCTGGCGGTGACGTTGGCATTAGAGGAGTGGAGACACTGGCTGGAGGGCGCCAAGGAACCATTCGTCATTCTCACCGACGATCGGAACCTGGAGTACATACGGACAGCGAGGAGGCTGAATCCACGCCAAGCAAGGTGGGCCCTGTTCTTCACAAGGTTTGACTTCACGCTGACCTATCGCCCAGGTTCTAAGAATACCAAGGCCGATGCTCTGTCCCGTCTCTACGATTCGGGGGAGGGTCCTGTCCAGAATGTGCCCATAATTCCATCCTCCCGAGTCGTAGCTCCTGTGGTCTGGGACATAGATAAGGACATCCGCACGCACCCACTAATTGTCCTCCGGAGCGCATTTACGTTCCCAAGGGGATAAGGGATCGGTTGCTGACCTGGTTGCACACAGCTGTCGTTGCTGGACATCCAGGTATTTCTCGCACTACCCAATCCATCTCTGGGAAATACTGGTGGCCCACCTTAGTGCAGGACGTCACTCGCTATGTCAACTCCTGTTCCGTATGTGCTCAAACCAAGTCCCCCCGGAACACTCCAGCAGGGAAGCTCCTGCCACTTCCCGTGCCTCATCGACCCTGGTCACATCTATCCATTGACTTTGTAACCAATCTCCCCTCCTCTGATGGTTTCATCACCATTTTGGTGGTAAGTCCTTTAGTTTAATCCCTCTTCCTGGTCTACCCACTGCTCTCCAGGTCGCTGAGGCACTCTTCCATCAGGTCTTCCGGCATTATGGCCTTCCGGAGGACATCGTCTCTGACCGTGGGCCCCAATTCACATCACGAGTTTGGAGGGCCTTCATGGAGAAGCTCGGGGTCACGGTCAGCCTCACTTATGGGTACCGGCCTCAGTCCAACAGGCAGGTGGAGAGGATGAACCAGGAGCTGGGGAGGTTCCTGAGGAGTCACTGTCAGGACCAGCAGGGTGAGTGGGCACGATTCCTTCCATGGGCAGAGTACGCCCAGAACTGGCTACGTCACTCCTCCACTGGGTTGACCCCCTTCCAGTGTGTTCTGGGTTTTCAGCCGGCCCTGGCCCCTTGGACCCTGGGCCAGACCGACGCTCCTGCGGTTGATGAGTGATTCCGGCGCACAGAAGAGGTATGTAGTGACGCTCACATGAGACTCCAGCCGCCGTCCATCATCAAAAGGAACAGGCAGACCGCCACCGCAGTGAGACCGCCTGCCCTGTAAGAAACTGAGCCCCTGGTTTGTAGGGCTGTTCAAGGTTCTCCGGAGGGTCAACGAGGTGTATAGGTTACAGATGCCCAGTCACTATCATATCTCACCCTCTTTTCATGTCTCAGGCCGGTGGTTCCTGGTCCCCTAGCTGAAGCTGTCCCCCCCCCCCCAACCCCCCTGGACATTGAGGGGAGTCCGGCGTATGCTGTCAGATCCCTACTGGACTCCCGGCATCGTGGGGGTCAGCTCCATTACCTGGTGGACTGGGAGGGGTATGGCCCAGAGGAGCGGTGTTGGGTTCCGGTGGAGGACATTCTGGATCCCAACATCATCCGTGAATTCCACCTTCGCCGCCCAGACCGACCCGCTCCTCGTCCTCGGGGTCGTCCCTCTGGTTGGTGTCGTCCTGCGACGGGAGCCGCGCGTCAGAGTGGGGGTACTGTCACGTCTGCTCCTGGTCCTCCCCTCCGGCGTGCGACGTCACCGGAGTACTAACAACCGGTCCTGGGATTCATCATTACGCGCACCTGCAGATCATTATGATTCACACCTGGACTCCATTACCTTCCTCATTACCTCCCCTTTATATGTCCCTTCCTTACGTTTAGTCCTCAGTCGGTATTGTTCCTGTGTTTATGCTACATCGCCATTGTTACGCTGTCTCGTTTCATGTTTGTTTCACCTGCACCTGCTTCTCGACTTACAGCGTCATTGTTACAGGGGTACGTAAATGAAGAGAAGGAGTGAGTTAGTAAGTAAGTTCAAGTAAAATAAAGACGGTTTTACATGTTTTGTGTTACTGTGAGACCCAGTTTGTGGATCCAGTTGGATAACATTTTTGCTGCAGTGAGAGTCTTGATGACAATGACAGGTCAGTGACAATGGGTGTTTCTCAATATGCATACAATCATGCAAATTGGAGCACGGAACTGTCGGAGTATGAGTCCAAAACAAAGTATGCGAAACAGAGCACGGAGTTCTCAGACATGTACTTCATTTGTACAAATTTTGAAGCATAGATGCAAGCTTCAAATGAAATATTCCAAGGATTGTTGACGTAACCACGTAAAAATCTGCAAAAAAACGTATTTCTCTCAAATTTATGCACAAATTTGTTTACATCCCTGTTAGTGAGCATTTCTCATTTGCCAAAATAATCCATCCACCTGACAGCTGTGGCATATCAAGAAGCTGATTAAACAGCACGATCATTACACAGGTGCATCTTGTGCTGGGGCCAATAAAAGGCCACTTTAAAATGTGCAGTTTTGGGTGCTGAGGAGTATTTCTGTCTGTAATAAAGCTCTTTTGTGGGGAAAAATGTTTTCTGATTGGCTGGTCCCTGGCTCCCCAGTGGGTGGACCTATGCCCTCCCAGGCCCACCCATGGATTCACATATACACTACCGTTCAAAAGTTTAGAAATGTCCATGTTTTCGAAAGAAAAGCAATTTTTTTGTCCATTGAAATAACATCTCGTACAACGCTGTGTACTACTCCCTTCACAGAACATTGCAAACTAGCTCTAACCAGAATAGAAAGAGGAGTGGGAGGCCCCAGTGCACAACTGAGCAAGAGGACAAATATATTAGAGTGTCTAGTTTGAGAAACAGACACCTCACAGGTCCTCAACTGGCAGCTTCATTAAATAGTACCCGCAAAACACCAGTCTCAACGTCAACAGTGAAGAGGCGACTCCGGGATGCTGACCTAGGCAGAGTTGCAAAGAAAAAGTCCAGTGTCTGTGTTCTTTTGCCCATCTTTTATTTTTATTGGCCAGTCTGAGATATGTATTTTTAGTTTGCGCTGTTCTGTGAAGGGAGTAGTACACAGCGTTGTACGAGATCTTCAGTTTCTTGGCAATTTCTCGCATGGAATAGCCTTCATTTCTCAGAACAAGAATAGACTGACGAGTTTCAGAAGAAAGTTCTTTGTTTCTGGTCATTTTCAGCCTGTAATCGAACCCACAATTGTTGATGCTCCAGATACTCAACTAGTCTCAAGAAAGACAGTTTTATTGCTTATTTAATCAGCACAACAGTTTTCAGCTGTGCTAACATAATTGCAAAAGGGTTTTATAATGATCAATTAGCCTTTTAAAATGATAAACTTGGATTAGCAAAACAACGTGCCATTGGAACACAGGACTGATGGTTGCTGATAATGGGCCTCTGTATGCCTATGTAGATATTCCATTAAAAATCAGCCGTTTCCAGCTACAATAGCCATTTACAACATTAACAATGTCTACACTGTATTTCTGATCAATTTGATGTTATTTTTAATGGACAAAAAAATGGCTTTTCTTTCGAAAACAAGGACGTTTCTAAGTGACCCCAAACTTTTGAACGGTAGTGTAGCTGATAATTATGAAGTTACAAGCTTGCTTTTTTTATGTAGTTATCTTATTTTGTCTGTATTGGTCAAAGGTAATGCAGTAGCATGGGAGTGGGTAGTGCTTCTCAAATGTACATTTTTATGTGTCCTCCACAATCTCATCCTCACAAGAGCATACTCAAGAGAACGTCCTCGGAGAATGAACTCGGAGCATGAGAGTGTGGAGCACAGTAGTATGCATATTGAGAAACATCCAATGTGTCATGTTCAAAGGCAGCCTAATGTCCTGATAACCTCCTGGTTCATACAGAAGCAACAGACTGTGGAGAATGTTGCTGAGCAAGTCAAGCAGAGGCCCCACTGCTCTCATATTCACCATAACAGCAAGCATATAATGGAGACTATTATTATTACTTAATTAAACAGTATTATGATAATGTAAGACTTGGGGCTCAACTCAGTCAAACTAGCAGTGAGGTGATTACGCACTAGCTCTTTTCCCATGGTGGAATAAAATTATGTTTTTTCTACTGTAAAAAAATACTACTGTACTACTACTGCATTACAACCACTACTACTACTACTGCATTACAACCACTACTACTACTACTACTACTACTACTACTACTACTTTACAACCACTACTACTACTACTACTACTACTACTACTACTACTACTACTACTACTACTGTGGTAATGGTGTTGGATAAGTATGGATGTAAACATGTTGACAGAGAAAAGCAATATTATCATTTAGGGCTGTGACGATACCAGTATTGCAATAATTTTTCCATGGCAAAAATGAAAACACAAAGAATTTTGTGTGCTATAACTTGGAAAATAAATAAATGTGACTCTATGATGTTTGTTTCCAACGAATAGCTAAAAGCAGCAAGTAGCCGTGTTGTGTAAGCGATCGCCCTACTGGGTGACTACGAACGGTGGCTGTTTGCCTCAATTCAACATCTAGAATCGTCGGGACATGTAGTCTGATATTCTGGTCAGAGGCGATTGGATGGCCACCCGCTCCTTTTAACCGTTCTTCTTTCTGGTGTGTCTGAGCTTAGGTAAAGGTGTTTATGTTCCAGTTAGGATAACCCGTCATTAACCTTGGGTATATGTGTGGAAAATACAGTACAGCCCCCACGCCCTAACTTAAACAGACCTGATTTACATTAGATTCCGAAGCCTAGTTGTCACGGATCCCCCCGGTACTGCTGCTCATTCCGTTCACCAGCTCCGGAGGTCTACGTCACCGGGCTTCTAGGCATCACTGATCTGGTTCATTACCAACAACCCCGGACTGTCTTGTCGCATTACGCACACCTGGTTCCCATTCCCCCCTGATTAGTATGTGTATATATGTGCCCTCTGTTCCCTATTGTCCTTGTCGATTATTGTCCCATGTCCGTTGGTCTCGTGAGTACCGTGTATTGTGCGCTTGGTATTACGGGTCTCATCCCGTGTATTGTTTAGAGATTGTGCTCTTGTTATTACGGGTCTCGTCCCGTGTATTGTTTAGAGGTTTACACCTCACTCTTTTGTTTGGGTTACATACCTGTGTTATATATATATTTGTGTTTGTTTTGGGCTTCGTCCCCGTCGTTGTTCATGGCGTACCTTGTGTTGGGTGGAGAAATAAAACCCCTATTACGTATTCCTGCGCCTGTCTTCAAATCCTTATACAACGTGACACTAGTGAGTAAGTGAGTGTGTGTGATCCTTATTGGTGGTTCTCTTGCTTTTAGACTGTCTCTTACTAAAGGAGTTTAAGATTTAAAGCAAGACAATGTGACAGGGATTTGTATAAGCTGCCAGGATTTGGCTGCAGTGTTTAAGAACTCTCAGTCTCGGAGTGCATGCTTTCCTAATCTCCATTGGAGTGTGTCACTCCCGGGGAAGTCCTTGTTGCCCCACTCTCACAGTCTTTTTTACTCCACCACTGTCCCAGTGACAGGGGAAGGGCACACAGGTCAAATAGAGATGGTCACTTTGTGCTGCTCCCTGGCTATCTGAGAGCCAAGCTATTTCACAATAACCCAGTCACAGGAACGGGAACAGTACAGTGCCTTGCAAAAGTATTAATCGCCCTTGGCGTTTTTCCTATTTTGTTGCATTACAACCTGTAATTTAAATTGATTTTTATTTGGATTGAATGTACTGGACATACACAAAATAGTCTAAATTGGTGAAGTGAAATGAAAAAAATAACTTGTTTCAAAAAACTCTAAAAAATAAATAACGGAAAAGTGGTGCGTGCATATGTATTCACCCTCTTTGCTATGAAGTCCCTAAATAAGATCTGGTGCAATCAATTACCTTCAGAAGTCACATAATTTGTTAAATAAAGTACACCTGTGTGCAATCTAAGTGTCACATGATCTGTCACATGATCTCAGTATATATACACCTGTTCTGAAAGGCCCAGAGTCTGCAACACCACTAAGTAAGGGGCACCACCAAGCAAGCGGCACCATGAAGACCAAGGCGCTCTCCAAACACGTCAGGGACAAAGTTGTGGAGAAGTATAGATCAGGGTTGGGTTATTTAAAAAAATCTGAAACTTTGAACATCCCACGGAGCACCATATAAATCCATTATTAAAAAATTGAAAGAATATGGCACCACAACAAACCTGCCAAGAGAGGGCCGCCCACCAAAACTCACGGACCAGGCAAGGAGGGTATTAATCAGAGAGGCAACAAAGAGACCAAAGATAACCCTGAAGGAGCTGCAAAGCTCCACAGCGGAGATTGGAGTATCTGTCCATAGGACCACTTTAAGCCGTACACTCCACAGAGCTGGGCTTTACGGAAGAGTGGCCAGAAAAAAAGCCATTGCTTAAAGAAAAAAATAAGCAAACACGTTTGGTGTTCGCCAAAAGTCATGTGGGAGACTCCCCAAACATATGGAAGAAGGTACTCTGGTCAGATGAGACTAAAATTGAGCTTTTTGGCCATCAAGGAAAATGCTACATCTGGCGCAAACCCAACACCTCTCATCACCCCGAGAACACCATCCCCACAGTGAAGCATGGTGGTGGCAGCATCATGCTGTGGGGATGTTTTTCATCGGCAAGGTCTGGGAAACTGGTCAGAATTGAAGGAATGATGGATGGCGCTAAATACAGAGAAATTCTTGAGGGAAACCTGTTCCCAAAGTTTCTGCATCAGTTGGTAGTTGAAAGTGCACTCTTTTGTTGTCCTGTGATTGATAGTGTTCTTGAAATGGGAATTTGTGGGCCTCCCGAGTGGCGCAGCGGTCTAAAGCGCTTGTCACGCCCTGGCTCTGGGGACTCTAGTATGTTGAGCCAGGGTGTGAGTTTTCATTTGTTTTTCGTTCTAGTTTTGTAGTTCTATGTTGGCCAGTGTGGTTCTCAATCAGAGGCAACGTGTATCAGCTGTTGCTTGTTGTCTCTGATTGGGTACCATACTTAAGCAGCCAGTTTTCCCACAGTGTTTGTGGGATCTTGTTCCTGTGTAGGTTTGTGTTTTTGCACCTTTGGACGTCACGTATCGATTTGTTGTTTTTGTTCGTGTAATCATTATTTAATAAATATGTTCACCTTCCACGCTGCGCCTTGGTCCTCTGTATCCGACGATCGTGACAGCGCTGCATCGCAGTGCAAGCTGCGTTACTACAGATCCTGGTTCGATACCGGGCTGTGTCGCAGCCGGCCGCGACCGGGAGACCCATGAGGCGACACACAATTGGCCCAGCGTCGTCCGGGTTAGGGGAGGGTTTGGCCGGCCAGAATGTATTTGTCCCATCGCCCTGTGGCAGGCCGGGCGCATGCATGCTGACACGGTCGCCAGGTGTATGTACGGTGTTTCCTCCGACACATTGGTGTGGCTGGTTAAGCATGCATTTTGTCAAGAAACAGTGCGGCTTGGCAGGGTTGTGTTTCGGAGGACGCACGGCTCTCGACCTTTGCCTCTCCGGAGTCCGTACGGGAGTTGCAGCGATGGGACAAGACTGTAACTACCAATTGGATACCCTGAAAAGGGGGTAAACAATAGGAATTTGTAGTGATTGACATGCTAATGATATTTCTCAGTAATTAGGTAATTTTAGTCTTAACTCTGGTTCTGACAAAGAAAGCTTCGATGCTCACTGACCTGCAAACAGATTATTGAGTGGGTGATTTCAGTGTCAGAGGGGAATTAATTAAAACGGATCATCTTCTTTTTAACTTCTCAAATCTACACTTTTCTGTGCAAGGGATGTTGCATTGGACGTGGAAGTCTCTCTAAATGGCTGCAAATGATATGACGGTTTTAAGTGACATTCAGTTGATCTGTAATGCTTTTCCCTTTCCCCTTTGTAGGACTCCAAAGGTTAACGCTGCTGTCATTGCTATGGAGACCACCCAAGCCCTCCTCTTCTTTCTCCTGAGTTTATGTGTCTACAGTTGCCATGCCGACGCTCGGACTGCTCCCAGAGTGCATTTGTCTTACAAAGGTGAGCCTTACTTATTTTCAGTGAGTGTTCACTTGACAGATATCGTTTGGGATATTCTTAGTGGGAAGATTTACCATCACTTTAGTGAAATTCAGTGTAATTGAAATAGAAAGCTCTTTAAACTTCAAAACAGCCACATCTTTTCTTTCAAAGCAAAACAGATCTGGAGCTTAACTGAATTACTTTTCGTGGACTGCCTAAAGTTAATGCTGGTAGATGTATACACACTGGCGCTTTAAGGCTGATATTATAATAATTATCCAACAGCAATATTCCCCAACACTTAAGATAATTTGAGTCAGTGCATTTAATTATGAATGCCCTAATCTTTACATTTTTGTTTTATGTGAAAGACATAGTTGGGGTCTTGAGAGCGACTTTTTCAATAAAATACATATTGCACTTTAAACACCATACAACAATGATAAAACGAACACAATAGTAATTTAGAAACCCAAAAGCTGACTGGCATTTTGACCCAAGAGCAAAAGGACACTTTCACTTTATACTGACAATGAGACTCTTTCTCATCCAAAAAATGTGTTTGGTGTTTGGTGTGAAAATACCTGACTGTCTCTGTGGAGCTCTGTATGCATGTGTGTGTGCATTTGTCTCTGTCTGAATGTGCTATATGTAACGCAAACGGACACACCTTGCCACCCTCTGTGCAGGGGAGGGGTTACAGGATCTGTTGGCCCTCTGCCAGGGCCCAGGGGACACTGGTGGCGCCCACGTCTCAGGAGGTCTGAGCTCACCGTGTAACACTAGAACCACACGGAATGGAGGAGTGGATGGGTGATGAAGGGAGGAAGGAAGAGGATAAATCTGGTGGAGTAGATGGAGAAGAGAAGGAAAGAGAGTTTGAGATGAGAGGGAGTGAAAATAAAGGCAGGGAGAGAGTAAGGGAGTAAGGGAGAGGTGTGTGTGTGTGTGTGTGTGTGTGTGTGTGTGGTAGAGAGAGAGTGTAAGGGATAGAAAGAGTGGTGAGAATGAGAAATAGAGACAGACTTGGGTGTGAGTATTAAGGGAGGGAAGGGGAGGGGTGTCACTGTGAGTGAGAGAGAGGTGACAGGGGGTGGTGGTCTATCCTGGGTTATTGTGTGCGTAGGTGACAGTGAAACGGATTCCTCTTCTGAGAAACAGGATAGGGCACTGGTGTTACCGGGGTATAAATAGCCTGCCATGGTTGCTCTGTTTACCTCAGCAAACGCACAGGGAATCCCCCTGAAGAACGCAAGGGCCCAGATCCAACAACCTGCTCCAATATGCGAGACAGACATGCCTGTTATGCAGAGCGGGGCCTGTCATCTTGTTCCAGACGGACTCTCTCAAGGCAGAGTGCAGAAGCTACTGCCACCTCAGTTGGTTTATCCTGTAATGAGTATGTTTAAATGCACACTAATAATTCAATATTAAACTGATTATGGCACTAGGCCGAGAATGGAAATATTCATGTAAACACCTTACTCAAAATCAAATTATTAGGACATGTAAACAGCTTAATCGGCATTCCAGCAGTGTATTTGATCTGCGCATGTGCCAGCACCGGTAGCGCAAGCCTCCCTCTTATGCGCGAGTGAATTGAGTTCGGAAAAACTGAAAGTATGCATCTTAGAAATAGTTTGTCTGAACTCAGAATCAAAAAGGTTTTGCAAAATTAACATGGTCATTGTGGCAGAACGTTTATTTTGATTGCCGATTTTCTGCATTTATCAAAGTCCCATCAGTAGCCTGATTTCAGATGTGTCCATGTATACAGGATTATTAGGGAAATCGTTCTTCTTGCAAAGCATGTAAACATTTTAAACAAACTATTACATTAATCTGACTATCCACAATAATCGTATTATTGTGTGCGTGTAACTGTGCTCACTGTGTCTGAAATCAGTTTAATAACATTTTACTGCAGTGGGCTAAATCAGGGTCACACAGAGTGTTTCTTGGTAGTCTTTACAAATCTACTTTGAAACAAAAGTATATACACCACACACACATGGTTATGGGCTTAAAAAAAGAAGACACCTTTACCATGTCAGATATAGAGTTGAAATGTATTCTGAGTTTGCGTCCCAATATTACACTTTATATACATCACAGAAGACTGAAATATAACAAAACAGTTTGACATAGAAACACCAGATCTTTGGCAGGTTTTTTGAAATAATGTTTATTAATTATGAAAAATATTAATAACAGTCCACCCATGAGGCCACTAGAGGGCGATTTGACTGTGTAGTAGCATGAAAAAACCCCAGTATTACAGGCAGGGAAGAAGAAAAACCCACACATAATAATAAAATAATTGGATGGATGCATCATACGGTATGTCCCATCCTAATGTTAAAGTGCAAATATCCATTTGGAAAACTACCTTTTGTCTGGCAATATTGTCCCCTACCTCTTAAATCCTCACAGCATTCTCCTTCTACACAACTCATCTGGTCTACTCTTTGTCCCCCCATTCTGCCTCTGTTGAAACAGCAGCAGTAGAGCATACTTACTGTCTCTTCTTCATCCTAGGGTGGTTGATGGTTTTTCTATCAATCTCTGACACAGACCAGGCTATTTGCACTACCAGGAACTGAAGAACTTTCCCAGAGTACTCAACTACCTCCGGAGCTTCTCCGCAAATGTGGGAAATACTTTCATTGGGAAAGAATAACAGCCACTGTGTCAATTAGGGGAAAACACACAGAGATCTGGGAAGAGGATTTAAATAACTTGGTGGGAAGTGAATGTCCAGTGCTTGGTGTCACAGCTTAAACTTGACATAACCCTGGACCCAAACATTGAATAAGAGGATTATTTATTTAAAGAATGAATATATTTTGTGCAATGATCCATTGATCAGCCTTTCCAGTGTAGAAATGCTGATGCTATCCATTTTCACTTTAATGCATTTGTGCTCAACTCAACGTTGCATCTTGATATCCAATAATACAATTTCAGAAAGAATATCTTCTAATTATTTCACTTTAGAAAGAGTAACGTCCATCATATGATATCATTTCAGAAAGAGCAACATACATTCTTTCCGCTTCCCTTTGCATTTGCAGCTGAGGACCCCTGTGCAGTGTATTGAGTTAGAGACATATTGTATGAGTTAATGCAGTCACTATTCCTAGATTAAAAAGCCTGCAAATGGGCCAAATAGTCATATTAGGTAACGCTCTATTTGGAAATAGAATGTTCATTGGAACATTGATGGATAGAATGCCAGCAGATCATCAAGGTCCTGTGGCTGAGAACCAAGCATTGCCTGATTACTTTTCTTTCCCTTGAGAATTTTTGTGGAATTCAGCCCAAAAGAGATACTTGACCGGCCCAGCCTTGTAAAAAGTCAGCCCCTTAAAGGACCCTTGTGACAATAGCAGTCTCTGTCCCAACGAGCTGGCCACCTGCCAGCACTTGGCTTCCAGCCACTAATTCAGTCCAAAGTGCTTCTAATGATTGAAAACTAAGGGACCACTGTCAGGGGGGGTAGTGGTGCGCTGTTGAGTCTTGCTCATTTAGTTGAGCCAGTCATTAGCTATAGGACACACACCAGAAATCAGATAAAGAAAGTGAACATTTCCTCAAGGAGCCCCATATGACTGGAAAGCTGATAAGTGTTGGAAGTAGTATGGAAATAGCACCTGCGGGGGTATTGCCTAGTACCCAGACTAATACCAGGTTTAGCATGAGACCCCTATGGATGGTCCAAAACAGTTATCTGGGATGTCCAAAAACATTACCTATGAGACCCCTTATCACTCACTCACTCACTGGCTCACTCATTCACTCACTCACTCACTGTCTCACTCACTCTCTGGCTCACTCATTCATTCACTCACTCACTGGCTCATCTTCAGTAGCTCCTAGGAGCATAGTGATTCAACATTTGTATCTCCACACTGTCCTATTCTGGGCCAGGTCCCAGGCTGATGTGGTGTTGAGTCCCAGGTTGTGTAGGTCGTACTCCAACTGGTCGGACCACCTGGCTCTCGGTCTTCCTCTTGGGTGTGGCCAGTTGGGAGATGGGTCCTTGAGGATGAGGGCAGGCCCCAGAGGCGGGTTTGATCTTGCCAGGTGGCCAAACAGTTGAAGTCAGGAGGCTCTGACCAGTGTAAAGACAGGGGTTGGTCCGTCTTTCGCCGTATTGTGTTCAGGATGTGGTCGCGCCATGTAATTCCCAGAATTCTGCGTAGGCACTTGCAGTCAAAGGTGACCCGGCGGATTGGTGATCCCAAAAAGTTATTTGGGAGGTCCAAAAAAGTGATCTTGGACATGCCCCCAAAGTCTTGATTTAAATCCTACAGTATGAAGTCAGCCCAATCTGCTAATGAGAGATACTACTACTGCACTTGGCAAAGTCCACATATTCTTTAAGTTTATTCCATAGCAATGAGAACACTGATAGACTTCTGTCACACTTTATTATAAGCAAGAAAGTTAACAATAGCACTAGCAATTTAGGCATTCATTGGGTATAGAGCCTACCAAACTACAGCAGTTTGATTGACAGACAATTTGGTATAAAAAAATCGAACAATCTACCTAGATTCAGATAATAGGCGACATAATGTGGTTACCTAATGGCTGTAAAATAAAATGTGTTGTTGTTACTGTAAGTGCAAATAGATGACTAGGATTGGCACCAGAGGCCTGGTTTTATTAACTTTATTTGTGAGCAGTCCTGATTCCTATAGCACCCCTTAGTTAGGGTTGCGAGTGGAAAATGTGACCACTTTTTGTCCCTCACTAATAAATCCTATTACAAGACTATCTGGCAGCTTTTTTGGCCCTGGCACATTTGCACACACACACACACACACACAGCCATCACAGCCATGGCCAACTGGCAAACAAAACTAGATTCCACTGTGGTAAAGAAGGAACTCCTCCCAAACCTCGCTCTGTCTCCATCCAGTGCTGCTCTAACATACTGTAGATTGGGGCTAAGGCAGGGTTGTTATTGTCAGGATGAGCCCAGAGGCGATATGAAGTTTATTACCATTTTTTCAATCGCTTTGGTGCTGTTTTCACAAGTATGTGGTGAATTTTCAAAACACTTAGTACAAAACTCCAAACTGGTAAGACTTGTAATGTCGCAAGTCTCATATTCAGAACTTTTTCTTGTGCATTCATTTAGCTTGAAGACATCTTTCACCACACAACCATTGATCCAAAATATAAGTATACTGTGAAATACCATGACAACATTGATTTAATCACCAAAACACATAATGATATCTTCTCAATTTAGTTATTTTAATAACCAGTTAATCCAATAGCAAAACATGCAAGATACATGTTCCAAAATTGCCCTTTGAATGTAATATGCTACAGTACTGTAAATTAAAGTAAATTACACTGTTTTACATTAGGCAATACACTTACACTACCCATTAAAATGGACTGAACATTACATTTCCACAATTTCTATCCCATGTGTGATCAAAGATGTGATCATTGATGCAAAAAATAAATGTATTGTTCAGATTTAATTACAACATACAGTAGGTGTACTGTGATCTAATGAAAGAAATGAAATAAACAACGTTTAGCAGGCACTAGTTTGCATCAATCCTGTCTTGAGCAGTAAATGTCCTCATTGTTCATGCACCTGGGGAAAAAGCTTTTGGCATGGCGAATCCAAGCCTGACATAGGTCTGGACTGATGTCATTGCATGCCTCATCCATTATATATTTTTTCGAAATTACAAACTTAAGAAGCCTTTTTAAACCTTGAATACGGTACAAGTTTGCATTTCCTGCAGTGCAGGAAAATTCCTGCAACAACAGGATGATCAAATTAAGATACGGCATCTGTACACTCATGGGGATGGCAATCATACATCTTCCACCTGTATTGTAATCATGTATTGTATTGTACTTATGTATTGTAGTGGTCCTGTACGTGGCTCAGTACGTAAGAGCATGGCACTAGCAACACCAGTTGTGGGTTTGATTCCCACTGGGGTCACATCCAAAAATGTGTGGACTCACTGTTGTCACTTTGGATAAAAGCGTCTGCTACAGAAATGGCCTATATTATGATATTACAGTACTGTATTGGCCAATGCAATTTTAGTAAAGCAGTGTTACATATTGACTGTATAGGGGATGTATTTGTTACATACAGTAAATCTCTGATCTTGTCAATATCAGATCTTTTCAAATTTACTGTGAAATAAAATCATAATAGTCATCATCATAATAGTACATTAGAGTATATATCATACTTTATATGTTTCTACTTTACAGACATACATTTTCATTATGTAGTTCTCAAACCAGTAAAAAAATCTGTAGTAGACAAACCAGTTTAAAATCTCTAGGTTTACCAAACGGTTAAGTGATTGTCACGATCGTCGTTACAGGAAGCGGACCAAGGCGCAGCGTGTGATACAAACATGACTTTATTTTAATTAAAGTAACGAACAAAACAAAACACGACTCGTGAAGTCCAACGGTTAAACATACCGAAACGGAACAAAAACCCACAACACCCAAAGGAAAACATACAGATTAAATATGGCTCCCAATCAGAGACAACCAGCCGACAGCTGACACTCGTTGCCTCTGATTGGGAGTCATACAGGCAAACATAGAAACAGAACAACTAGAATACCCAACATAGAAAACGAACACATAGAATGCACACACCCTGGCTCAACATATAGAGTCCCCGAGCCAGGGTGTGACAGTACCCCCCCCTAAAGGCGCGGACTGCGACCGCGTCTAAACACCCCAAACAGGGGAGGGCTGGGTGGGCATTCCTCCTCGGAGGCGGCTCCGGCTCCGGCCTTGACCACCACCCCTCCATAATACCCCCGTAGCGCCCCTGGTCCGGTCTGACCCCGCTGGCTGGATCTGGACTGGTCATTGACGGAGCGGATTGCTTACGCTCCGTTGTGGAGCAGCTGACCGGTCTTACCAGGCTGACGACTCGCACCCCGGGCTTGGTGCGAGTAGCAGGAACGGGCTGAACCAGGCTGACGACTCGCACCCCTGGCTTGGTGCGAGTAGCAGGAACGGGCTGGACCAGGCTGACGACTCGCACCCCGGACTTGGTGCGAGTAGCAGGAACGGGCTGAACCAGGCTGACGACTCGCACCCCTGGCTTGGTGCGAGTAGCAGGAACGGGCTGGACCAGGCTGACGACTCGCACCCCGGGCTTGGTGCGAGTAGCAGGAACGGGCTGAACCAGGCTGACGACTCGCACCCCTGGCTTGGTGCGAGTGGCAGGAACAGGCTGGACCAGGCTGGCGACTCGCACCCCTGGCTTAGTGCGAGTGGCAGGAACAGACCGGGCCGGGCTGGCGACGCACACCGTAGGTTTGGTGCGTGGAGCAGGAACAGGCCGGGCTGGGCTGGCGACGCACCCCGTAGGCTTGGTGCGTGGAGCAGGAACAGGCCGGGCTGGGCTGGCGACGCACACCGTAGGCTTAGTGCGAGGAGCAGGAACAGGCCGGGCAGGGCTGGCGACGCACCCCGTAGGCTTGGTGCGTGGAGCAGGAACAGGCCGGGCTGGGCTGGCGACGCACACCGTAGGCTTAGTGCGAGGAGCAGGAACAGGCCGGGCAGGGCTGGCGACGCACACCGTAGGCTTAGTGCGAGGAGCAGGAACAGGCCGGGCAGGGCTGGCGACGCACACCGTAGGTTTGGTGCGTGGAGCAGGGACAGGCCGGGCTGGGCTGTGGAGACGGATAGGAGACCTGGAGTGAAGAGCGGCCACCACCCGTCCTGGCTGAATGCCTACCCTCACACGCACTGTGTGTGGCATCCGCACAGGACGTACAGGGCTGTGTACCCGTACTGGCATAACAGCACGTGACACTGGAGCAGGAAATCCGGGACCGCGGAGAGGCATTGGAGACCACGAGCGTTGAGCCGGCACACTCTGTCCTGGCTGCATACCCACCTTCGCACGACACGTGCGGGGTGCTCGCACAGAACGTACAGGACTATGCCGGACCACTCGTGGCACAGTACGCCGCTCCGCATACCGCGGAACCTGCCCCGTCCCATGCTGCCATGCCTGAGCACGGGAAGTTGGTTCCGCTCTCCATCCAGGCTCCGCGAACCTGCCTTCTGGCCCCCCAAACCCGGTGGCCTCCTCTCCAAATCGCCCAATACGCCCTGTGGCAGCCTCCTGCTGCCCAGTCGCCCATGCCGTGTGCCCCCCCCTAAAAAATTATTGGGGGTGCCTCTCGTCCGTCCGACGATGGCACTGCTGACGCCGCTGCTCCTCTCTCGCCAGGGCCTTGATCCTACCCCAAGGTCCCTTGCCCCCGAGCATGTCCTCCCAGGACCACACTTTGCCCACCTGGGCCATCGCCAGCCTCTCTATCTCCTTTCCTGGCGCTTCCTCCCATGTCCAGTCTGCCTGCTCCTGGACACGCTGCTTGGTCCTTTTACGGTGGGTTTTTCTGTCACGATCGTCGTTACAGGAAGCGGACCAAGGCGCAGCGTGTGATACAAACATGACTTTATTTTAATTAAAGTAACGAACAAAACAAAACACGACTCGTGAAGTCCAACGGTTAAACATACCGAAACGGAACAAAAACCCACAACACCCAAAGGAAAACATACAGATTAAATATGGCTCCCAATCAGAGACAACCAGCCGACAGCTGACACTCGTTGCCTCTGATTGGGAGTCATACAGGCAAACATAGAAACAGAACAACTAGAATACCCAACATAGAAAACGAACACATAGAATGCACACACCCTGGCTCAACATATAGAGTCCCCGAGCCAGGGTGTGACAGTGATTATCAATCAAGAGCAGTCGGATTAAGTAATAGTAAAAAGTATATTAACAAATGAGAAGAGAATCATATCAAAAGTAATGTAAAACATGTACTGCAATGTGAAACATGTATTTCTAGATTAAACACTGATTAAGTTTGGTGAAAAAGTGACTGTATGATTTTGTGTGTTGTACTTCATCAATTGAAAGTGTACTTAGAGTTTTGAAACAACTGCTTTTTGGATGATCTGTTTTGACTTTTGTACGAAGAGTTGTAAAAATGTACCACATACTTGTGAAAATTGCACCAAAGCGATTGAAAAAAAAATTTGTATTAACAGAGTGATAATTATATAGGACAACTCTTAGTGGTTGAACTTGACTGATAACTGACTCGCCCAGAACTCTTACCATACTGTTTGATGACTGACTCGCCCAGAACTCTTACCATACTGTTTGATGACTGACTCGCCCAGAACTCTTACCATACTGTTTGATGACTGACTCGCCCAGAACTCTTACCATACTGTTTGATGACTGACTCGCCCAGAACTCTTACCATACTGTTTGATGACTGACTCGCCCAGAACTCTTACCATACTGTTTGATGACTGACTCGCCCAGAACTCTTACCATACTGTTTGATGACTGACTCGCCCAGAACTCTTACCATACTGTTTGATGACTGACTCGCCCAGAACTCTTACCATACTGTTTGATGACTGACTTGCCCACACTACCTCTAACATAATTACCACTCTGATGTTACTGTATACATACGTCTTGTACTATGATATAAAATAGATCCATTACAACATTGGGAAGTAGGAACACTGGGGACACATACATTCTTTGGTGTTGATTCAGTACAAGGCCTGAAATACAACTACTATACCCCAAACACCCAGTGCTTCTAATCAAGTCTACACTCTCTTCACCATTCTGATGATGTCACCTGCTATGCTTTACTTCAGTAACACGCCTGGTTGGACTGGGTTTGTACACACATTGTTTTGGCAGTGCTTGTTTTCATATGAGTGTGAATAAGAGAGAGGGAAAAGACTCAGCAGTAGGTCGAGCACCTCGTCATGGTTAACCTCAGATGTATCATATTTGTTACGTCCTACAGTACGGCCTACAGTAGGCCTACAGCTGCAGGATCTTAATTTGATCACCCCCAGGATAACTTTCCTGCAGTGCAGGACATTTCAAACTTGTTGTGTATTTGAGGTTTAAAAAGGCTTATGACGTTTGTAATTTCCACTTTGAAATTACAGACTTGATTTTCCCTTATGAAAAATGTATCAACCCCTTGAAAAATGTCCATTAATTATAATCCACATAATAATTCACATTTCCTGTTGCTGCAGGATTGTTTTCCTGCTGTAGGAAACTGGCTCAAATTAAGATCCTACATCTGTATACAGTTATTATTATTCTCACATAATGTAAAGCTGTTGGTTAAAAGATTAAGTTATTTGTTCTATTATTTATTTTAGTAATTGTTACATTTTTGCACTACACTCAGCATGACCTCTTGTGTCCCTAAAGCACAGGCGTGTTTCTGTTTTGAAGTCACAACAACTACGGATATTTTGCTAGTTACAGTACTAGGTAGCTCTGCTAACGGGCGATGGCATTCATTACATTTTTATTTAAATGTATTTATTCTTTATTTATTCTGGGAAAATCCATTGAGACCAGGGTCTCATTCTCAAGGGTACCCTGATCACAGCAATCAATACAATGTGAAATAAAAATACAGCACGACACAAAATGTACAAAAAATTGTTACATTCCACAGCTACTAGGTCTTCAATCAACACTTTAAATTGCCCAAGCGGCACCAGAACATAGAAAATGTAATGACTTTTGTAAATTTTTCCAAGAGTGTGGTACATTAAAACTAAAAGCGGATTTACTTAATTTGGTGGAGACCCGAGGAACCTCAAGAGTTAACCAACCCTTTGAACAGGTTTGGTAATTCATGTTTTTATACTTCAACAATTAAGTTAGTTAAGTCGGATGCTTGTGTAGTAGAGTTTTGTAAACCAAAAGGGAACAGTGAAATTATCTACGGGACTTTAATGAGGACCAGCCAACCTTTCGATACAGAATGCAGTGATGAGTATTAAAACTCTGTGCTAATATAAGAGTCAGTGTGGTTGCTTCGCCGTGGCAAAGAGGACCTAAGGTGGAGGACACACGCTTCAGCACCACTCAACACAATGGCCTCTGCCTGTGAAGCTGCCCACCACACATACTTCACACCTTATTGTTGGTTTGCCATGGGAAGAAGATCATTTGACCGCTAACAGATGGAGGTTGGGAGGTGGAACGGTTAAAGGTCACTACGAGAAGTGTGATCCAGAATGATCTGGTTTGGAAAGGTAGGCTACTGTAGTTCATACGGCATCAATGTGACTGAGACAAATAAAATAAAATAAAATGTTATTGGTCGCATACACATATTTAGCAGATGTTATTGCGGGTGTAGCCAAATGCTTGTGTTCCTAGCTCCAACAGTGCAGTAATATCTAACAATACACAACAATATACACAAATGCTCTTAGGAGCCTGAAACAAAGTGGCCATGTCCATCGGTGCCATCTTCCAAGAGAGAGACAACGTTGGATTCTCATTTTAATGATGGAGCCGAATTGTTAGATTGTGAGATTGTCGCTGCTTACAAATGGTACATTGCTATGGAAAGTGAAATATTTTATAAGCAACTGTTCTCCCCTATCCTCTTACCTCAAACCAGCGGAAACTAATTTTATGTCTCAGACTAAATGGCGCTCAGTTAATTGTATTTAAGTCGTCAACTCTGCATGACCTTTGCATGATACTACTCTTAGGTGATGCAGTTGTATGATATAGTTTAAGGTAGTGTAGGCATACCCAGCATATTGTAAGTAAGTACATCTCAACATGCCTGTTTTGAGCCTAGCCTTCTGTTCCCCACACAGTGTGGAAACAGCCTCAGAGGGTCCATTAGTCCTGACCTTCATGGCCAGCAGGTGTGTCCTTTTTCAAACAGTCAGCCCTCTGTCCCACCCTTGCCCAAAGATAGTGGATTTTCGGGATAAACCCACTTGGAATGGGATGAGAGGAGCCCTGAGAATAGAAGCCCGCTGCCCTCCCCCCTCCTCCCTAAGCACACCGAGCGGCCGGAATCCCATGTGCTCCGTGGAGCGGTGACGGATGGAATTCTACGGATTGTTTGCAGATCAGTCACACAGCTGCGAGAGACAGACAGACGGCCACACTTCACCACCTAGTTAGAGGGCCAGATAACAGCACCAAACACATTCACATGCCCCTCTGCTGCCCTCTCTTCTCTGATGTCCACACAAACATAGATTACGCACACACACACACACACACACACACACACTAAGGGTATACATACACTCTCTCGCAAGTGTATGGTCATTCATGAAGACATATCTGCAATAAAGATATGCATCTCTACTACAAAAGATGCATCGTCATAGACCTCACATGTCTGAAGTTAACTAATATCAATTTCTTTTGAAAGGGTTACATTATATTTAATTGGGTTTTAGTACAACTAGGATGTTTCTTTCTTGACTCGAAAAAAAAAAAAATGTTTTCCAAGCACAAATGAATCATCTTTTTGTGGCACTTAGTGTTAGCTAAATGAAGGTTCTGCTTCCATGTAGGTTTACAGTGAATACCTTTCAGATAAAAAGAGATTCTCTCCATTGAGCATCGTCTAAAGCCTGTTCCCAGAACCTTGGCCAGTGTACGACTGTGACCTTCACACCACTACGGCTCAAGCTATTTTTATGTATTTAAAGTTTCGGACCGAGCCCAGACAGGTTACCAGTTGGAAGGGCAGTATTACCTGGTGAGATCAAAGTGTGTCTGGTATGAGGCTAACGTGAGTCATTTATAAATGCTCTCACCAATCCTCCATTGCCAAACTAACGCCCTCTCTCGTATAGTTGGAGGGCGGCATTATCTTCACGCCCTCATAACCAGAATTTATGTCTAAAGTCAACGAGCTGCTCTCCCTGCACCCCCATCCTGCAGGTCACATGAATATGAGGATTGAAATTGTCCGTCCAATAGAGAAGTGCCATTATCCTGTGTTATATTAGACGGTTGACCATAAAACACATTACTTTGGATTGTGGAGTGGTATCTATCCCCATTGTGGCGGACCAGTAACTCTGAGCTAGAACCCAAACTAATAGAGACAATAAGAGATTTGATAGACACACACGAAAAACACAGGCGCGCACACACACACACAGACAGCTGAACCCATCTTTCATTTCTCCACGTGCTTCAGGGCCTTGGCTCACCTCACACTTACAAAGAGAGAGGTGTTTGGCTCCCTCTGCTGTTTACTGTGTCACAGTGCATTAACAGTCCAAGGTATTTCATGTCCCCAAATGTGTTCTGATCAAAATGAATGATGTCTGTCTGTCCGCCTATCTATCTGTCTGTCTGTCTCTGTCTATCTGTCTGTCTCTTTCTGTCTCTGTCTGTCTCTCTCTGTATCTCTCTCTCTCTGCATGTCTCTCTGTCTGTCGGTCTGTCTGCATGTCTCTGTCGGTCTGTGTCTGTCTGTCTATATGCATGTCTGGCTATCTGTCTGTCTCTCTGCATGCCTCTCTGTCTGTCTCGCTCTGTATCTCTCTCTGTCTGTCTATGTGTCTGTCTGTCTGTCTGCCTCTGTGTGTGTGCTGGTCCAGAGCTGATGGAGACGCGGACAGCACGGCCCTTCTCCTTCTCCTTCAACACCAGTGACTACCGCATCCTGCACATGGACCAGGACCAGGGCCGTCTCTACCTGGGCAGCCGGGAGTACCTGGTGGCCCTGGACATGCACAACATCAACAAGGAGCCCCTCATAGTAAGAGCAAACACTATAATGACTCCTATGAGATAAATATAATACCTGATTAGATTTTCTTGACCAAGATGGCCGTCCTGTATTCATGTTGCCAGGATCCATTCTAATGTTTTATTTAATTTTGTAGCCATTTGTAGGCCTATGAGTGCAAATAATAGTAACACTTTATGTCCCCAGGTATAACGCTTTATTATCTATTATAAGCATGTGTGAGCCTTTATGATATATTATTATAAGGCTTAGAATATGTTATGTTTCTATGTAGAAAATCACACAAGGCACCGGATCTGAAATGTTGCATTTTGTACTCTTCTTCCTTCAGATTCACTGGCCGGCCACTACCCAGAGGAAAGGAGAGTGTAGAATGACTGGAAAGGGTGGGCAGGTGAGTACCCTTTACCTCTTGACTATTAGCTTTGATGTATGAAAAGTGCTACACAAATACTGTTGTTGTTGTTGTATTTATGTAAAGTATGTACAGTGTATTGTAACTCTGTTCTCTCTCTGTACTAATCAGGGGGAGTGTGCAAACTTTGTGCGTCTGATCGAACCCTGGAATCGCACACACCTGTACACCTGTGGCACAGGGGCCTATAAGCCTATCTGCACCTTCATCAACAGAGGATGGAGAGCAGAGGTACGGACACACACAGACACACACACACACACACACAAACATACCTACCTCCATGTATTGTCCTCTCTGTGCAGGAGTACCTGTTCAGGCTGGTCCCTGGCAACGGGGACTCAGGGAAAGGGAAATGCTCCTATGACCCTCGACAGGAGAACGCTGCAGCCCTTATCAGTGAGACCTCTTCTTATCTGTTCATCATTACAGTTCCCACCACAGTCCTCCCTTACGGTACCTATAACCATTGTCATAATCCATTATGCTGTTTCATTCCCTCTTTGGCAGATGGGAATCTGTATGCAGGGGTCCACGTTGACTTCATGGGCACGGACCTGGCCATCTTTAGAACACTGGGGGACAGACCTGCTGTCAGGACGGAGCAATATGACTCCCGCTGGTTGAATGGTGAGTTTGCCCCTCTGACTCACAGGTGACACACTGAGCAACCCACGACTACTTTTCCCTGAGAAAAAGTCAGCCACACCAGATGTCTGTACCTAGGGACATCGCTGATGCATATTTCTCTCTCTCTCTCTCTCTCTCTCTCTCTCTCTCTCTCTCTCTCTCTCTCTCTGTCTCTGTCTCTGTCTCTGTCTCGCTCCCTCTCTCTCTCTCTGTCTTACCCTCCTTTCTCAAATGGACTAATCTCCCTCGCTTCTTCTCCAGAGCCAGTGTTTGTTAAAATCCAGCAGATTCCTGACAGCTCCGAGAGTAATGATGACAAGCTCTACTTCTTCTTCCGGGAGAAGAGCCTGGACGGTGCCGGGGGGGCCAGCCCCAGTGTCCTGGCCAGGGTGGGCCGAGTATGCCTGGTGAGATACCCCCGTATATCCCCCACTGTAAGGGATCAATAAGGGATCATAACTTTCACCTGGATTCACCTGGTCTGTCTGTCATGGAAAGAGCAGGTGTTCTTAATGTTTTGTACACACAGTGTAAGTCTTCACATTAGAGTTATGGTAATACCTTCGTTTCAAAGGATTTTCTCCCATTTTGTGCCTACCAAACTCACAACCATTGGACCCTAGAATTCAAAATGGTTATGATGATGATATTGAGTGATCTGCAAACGTCAATGTGTAAATGATCCCTAACTTTGTTTCACCTCTCCAGAATGATGATGGGGGTCAGAGGTCACTGGTCAACAAGTGGACGACCTTCCTGAAAGCTCGGCTGGTGTGCTCAGTGATAGGGAGTGATGGTGTAGAGACCTATTTCGACGAGCTGAGTGAGACTGCTTTTCATTGCAACTGCATTGACATACTGTACAGCAGGCCGCAATTCAATCAATTGCAGATAAAGGCAAACCACAATGCGGCTTTACTCTGAATGTTTACACTTAGATTGAATAGGGCCTTTAGTCTTGTTTTGACACTTGTTTATAGAAAAGGCACTGTTACACCTATTTCAACATGCTTCCTTTCAGAGGATGTCTTCATTCAGCCAACACAAGATGAGCGCAATCCTGTCGTGTACGCCGTCTTTTCCACTGCGGGGTAATATATTACTTGAATCATTCAAAAATGTTGCCCACAACCATACATTCTATGTCCTTTATTAGTGCAGGACTGAAACAAAAGCCTGCCCACCCAGTAGTTTTCCGTGACTGAAATTGGAGAGTTTATTTTGATGACTCTCTTCCACCACCTTTCCACCTCTTTCCTTAGTTCTGTGTTTAAGGGCTCAGCCGTGTGTGTGTACTCTATGTCCGACATCCGCAATGTCTTCAATGGCCCTTTCTCACACAAGCACGGACACAATTACCAGTGGACCCCCTACACTGGAAAGATCCCCTACCCTCGCCCTGGAACGGTACGTACACTCAGTCCCAAATGCTTCCAGGAAATACTGTATATCTTTCCATTGGAAGTAACAACATGATAATGAGATAACAGATTAGAATCTCTAAAATGAATGGTAGATGATTTGACTACTGGACAGTAGCCTAATAAACAAACAAATTATAGATCGTGTTTTTTGAGTACTGTATGTCCTCTATAGCGTCGATGTTGTTAAATCTAGATCAACAAATAATCTATAGAAAGAATGTGTCAAACTGTCAGCGTCTTTGTGTGGTCAAAATCACATAATTCCCATGATGCAACACACAGCAAGATGTGCTAAATGAGGGTCGTATTCATTTGTGCACATCGTAGCAAAAAAACATAGAAAATCGTTGTGCAATGGAAAACGAAAACATGCAGTTCTGATAAGTCCTGATAGTCCTTCCCTGTTTCAGACTATTTTCTTCCATTTAGTGCCTACTGAACATGATCCAGTTCAACCAGAGCTCTTTTTCTTCTTCGTCTACAGTGTCCAGGAGGAACGTTCACACCGGGCCTCCGCTCCACCAAGGAGTTTTCAGATGAGGCGGTGAACTTTGTGAGGGCGCACCCCCTCATGTACCACTCTGTCTACCCCATACACAAGCGGCCCCTGGTGGTCCGAACGGGGGTGGACTACCGCTTCACCTCCATCGTGGTGGACCTGGTGGATGCTGTGGACGGGAGGTATGAGGTGCTCTTCCTGGGCACTGGTGAGTCACGCTGCTAGCTAGGTTCTTCCTCCTTTTTACTGAGGGGTTAAATCAGGGGCCGTATCAAGCATCTCAGAGTAGGAGTGCTGATTTAGGATCAGTTTTGCCTTTTAGATCCCAATGAATAAGATTACATGGACATGGGGGGGGATCTGATTCTAGATAAGCATTTCTACTCTGAGACGCTTGATAAGTACGGCCCCAGATTGGGTCAAATCCTAAATTGAGATGTGTGTGTGTACAGCTGGAACTGGGTAAATCATGCCTTGATCATATAAATCATAATTTGATCAAGATCAAATCATGCTCACATACCTCAAGTTAGGAGTTAGCTCTCAGTGAATAATTTCCTTTTAGCTCTGTATCTTCTAGGTTATTTAGGCTATCTGAGGTACTATGTACACTATGAACCGCTCTCCCCTCTTTTTGTAGATTGTGGAACAGTCCAAAAGGTGATAGTACTTCCTAAAGACACTAGCACAACAGAAGAGCTCACGTTAGAGGAAGTGGAGGTGTTCAGGGTAATGACAATCATTTTACTATTTAATGTTAATCACTGTCTAGTTTGAATGAATACCTGAAGGGAGATGGGGCAGTCCAAAAGCTTCATTCCGCAATATTATCTTCTCCTGACCCTTTATGTGCTCTTCCTTCTTGCAGACTCCAGCTCCTATTAAGACTATGAAGATTTCATCAAAAAGGGTAGGCTTCATCAATTATCATTTGCTCATCTATGATTACTGCTGTTGTTGTTGTTGTTGTTGTTGTTGTTGTTGTTATGCATCTGATAGCACTTCCTCTCCCCTTCTGACACACAGCAACAGCTGTATGTGTCGTCAGAGATGGGGCTTACCCAGGTGTCCCTGCACAGGTGTGGCGTCTATGGGAAGGCCTGTTCAGACTGCTGCCTGGCCAGAGACCCTTACTGTGCCTGGGACGGGGAGACCTGCTCCGCCTTCAGCCCCTCCACCAAGAGGTTAGGCACCTTAGCACCAATTAGGGGGTTAGATAACATGCTTGTACTGTATTAGTTTAGCTGTTTAAAATAGGATATCATTGCATCCAAACTGCTTACTGTGTTTCAGGCATAAGTCAAAGTTGTGATAATGTATAGAGTCTAATGCACTGTTCCCATACTTGTTCACAGGCGGAGCAGAAGACAGGATATTAAGCATGGAGACCCCTTGCGGCAGTGCAGAGGGTTCAATGCAAAAGGTATGTGATCACAGCCAAAGCACTGAATAGTATATCTCACTGCATACAAAGGTCTCACAACAAAATCTCACAAATGAGTTAACCACTGTTAATGGGGTCAAATGGGGTCAAAAGTCATTTGATTCAGATGTGTACTCCACATATTTCTCTGATTCTCTCCCCTTCAGTTGAGAAGCGTCTCAGTGAAACAGTGCAGTTTGGGGTGGAGGGGAGTAGCACGTTCCTGGAGTGCCAACCCAGATCTCCACAAGCGACAGTCAAATGGCTCTACCAGAAACCAGACGGCAGGAGGAAAGTGGTATGACAAGGCTTAAGGGACCGTTAAGTTCAGATAGCTTTTGTATGATGGCTGTAGATAATGTTGTCTTCTCATTTTCTCTCACGATGATGTTCTTTATCTCCCCCTCCCCCAGCTGAGCAGAGACAGAGAGGTGCTGAAGACTGGTCACGGCATCCTGCTCAAGTCTCTGAGCCACGCCGACGGGGGGCTGTACAACTGCCTGGCCACCGAGAACAACTTCAAGCACACGGTGGCCCGCGTGGCCCTCCGCATCCTGGACCGGGAGATTGTAGAGGCCCTCACCTCCCCGGACGGCCCCCCGGAGGACCAGAACCCGCATCACCACCGCCACCCCCACCACCACCCTCCGCCTCCATCACCTCCGCCTCACAACCTGCCGCCGCAGTTCTCCTCCCAGCCGGAGATCCGCCTCATCAACCAGTACTGTCAGTCTTACTGGCAGAAGCTCAACCCTAACCTGGCCACCAAACGCACCAGCAGGAGGCACGCTGATAGCCAGCCAGAGCCAGCCCCGGGGGCCCCTAGCACCTCCTAGACCCCGTCTCTCCCCCTCTAATTCACTGGTGCCCGGGCCAGGCCCTGGAGGGCCACTGTGGCCCTCCACGCTGGTAACGGGCAGACTCACTCATGTTGTTGTGATGTTGTTGTTGTTGTTGTTGTTTATCTCACTCCCATTTAGGGTTAGTCTCCATGAGCCCAATCCTAACTTTAGATCTGTGCACATAGCTCTGTGGTTTCTTACAAAATTGGAGTTACACGCACGGAGGGTTTGGTCATACGAATCTTTAGATTAATCTGCAAATTAACTACCCTATTCCGTCCAAGCTAGTAACCTGGTTATTAACTAGCAACTAGTTAGTAACTAGTAACCTGAATAGAATCCCTGATCCCATAAGCCCAGGTATTATCAATTGGACCACTACTTATGTTATAGTATGTCACATTGTATTGTCTCACTCAGTGTAAGCAATTTTAGAAACTGCAGAGGATTTTGTTAGTGTAAACAAGAGTTGCCTAGCCACCACCATGGTAGTTAGGCGATATAGAGACACTATCATATGAATCATTGTAAAATGTGTCACATGTTGTATGCCTGCCTCAACCTCACTTTTTACAATCCATTTGTTCCCATGAATCTAATTGATGAAGCATGGGCAATTTAATAGTATTACGTATATTGTGTTTCCGTTCTAAATTTTGTTACAATAGAATCCTGCCAATGTCAAATCAGAAAGAATACGGCTCAGTTTTGGGTCGATCTTGAATTGCGGTGCCATTTGGCAAAAATGCTTTTTATTATGTTAAAAAAATCAACTAATGTGGAAGCTTAATGATTAATTACTTTTAATTACTTGTACCATTATGATTACATTGTGCCACCAGTAGGTGTTGTAACACCAATGACTGTCACACCAATGACACATTTTAGGTAATTGAGGATTTTCTTAAATGGAGGCCACAAATGCTCAAATCTAAGGTCATTAAAAACTATTTACTGCAGTGATAATTAATAATTTAGCTCACAATGTAATTTCCCTTAATTTAAATTGAGTAACACCAATGACACTTTGCATTTACACACACTAAATGATCAATGGAATCCTCAAATTTGTGACATACTAAAAGGGTGTGATTAGCTAATAACTTTCTTTAATATCCCCCGATAACAGTTTGCCACTCTAAGTATATCTTTGTTATGAGTGATTTTCAAGGCGGTAATACCAATGACATAAAATTTAGGGACATATAATATTTGTAAAAATAAAGTATTTTAATTTCTTGGTTTTATTGATCTATTCCAGGGATGGGCAACTGGCGGCTCCCTTTTGTAGGACCGTGGATCAATCTAAAATGTTTTGCTCGCAAGGTGGTGGGATGGGGGTACAACATTTTGGGGTACAACATTTTACTTGGGGCCCACAAAAGGCTAGAGCCGGCTCTGACTGCATGTGTGGGTACGAAGACCCACGAGCCACTGCGGCCCCTCATGATGAGTTCAGATTTTTGGTGGCCCCCACCCCCATCCAAGTTGCCCATCCCTGATCTATATAATATATGAAATACTTTTGTTAACTTTCTAGCATTCAAAATAATAGATAGATATCCCTAAAACATGTCACTACAACTCTACTCATCACTACTGGGACAAGCCAATTTGCTTTCCCTAAATACTTTAAACAATGCCTAATAATGTACATTATGTTTTGTCATTTATAAACAGTTCAATATAAACAAAAGCATGTATGATGTGTAACTATTTGTCAATTTCAATAGTTTTTCATGGTGGCAAAGGCGATGGACGTAAATGCCACCGCAATTCAAGAATGACCCGTTTACATGTTTTTCGTCTGCCATTTCTTAAGATTCTGATATAATTTATTTTAAAACATGACATGTCACAGAAAAAGTGGATTATCAGACACTCCTGCTTAATTTGACCAAACGTATTTGTTAGCAGGAAGAAACTGACCAAATTAGTCTACTTCTTTTTATTTGTTGGACTCCTGAGGGTTATGCAATTGGTTGTTTTTTAAAACCCAATACTATACTTACTGAATACAAAACCATTAGTGTCAGCTAAAAAGCTATCCAAGTCTAATGTTTGAGTAAATTGCTCCAACCTTGTGCTTCTTTCTGCTCAGCACTTCAATAGTGTGTTAGGCAGAGACAACATTTTGGACCAAATGCTGTTCCATTCTCCAGCCAAGACTATAGAGGGATTAAAAAAGGAACATGTAAATAGAGAAAGTTTGGTTTGGAATGATTTCTTCAGAAAAAAGAGATTCATTAGCTGTTGATAATTGCAGTGAGAAAAGAAAATGGAGACAGTTAGTATAGGGGATTGCTATTGTGTTGCTTCGAAATGACAATACATATTCTCTCTTCTTTTGGAGCTACATTACTTTTACAACAGCTTGACATCTGATGAGAAACTGATCCAACAGAAACTGGGCTGGAAGGCTCTTTAAAATGTGGCTATGTGACATGGCCACACTATTTTTCTTGTCCTCTAGAGGTGAGACATTAGTATACTCACTAGCACTCACCTGGCTCTATCATGTACTTTTGTTGGATACCACACGTATACAGTGCATTCATATGGTATGAATACATGTAAAGGACTTTTAGATCTCACAGATCTATGTCAGGTTTGGACTTTTCATGAATCCACTGCTCTCTCTCTCACCCACGCCATGAAACATATTTATTTTGAGACTGTACATATTCCTGTAAGTTCTGCACTTTGGTGGTGGGGATGTGAGGGCTGGGATGGGGGAGGGGATATTATTATTATAATGTATTGTTGATTGACAGGACCAGTATTCACAGAAAGAGGCTTTGAGGAAAAAGAGGTAGACCTTTTTGGAAATTAAAAATATTAATATTTCAATGAATAAATAAATGATTATGGATAGGAAGCCATAATACTGTCGTACAGCAACGTTCTGACAGATTACTGAACTCTGAAGCCAAAGAATCCTCTATTTGAATGAAAACCTGTTCTATTTAAAGGTCCAAAGGAGCCATTTTTATCTCAATATCAAATCCTTTCTGGGTAACAATTAAGTACCTTACTGTGATTGTTTTCAATTAAAATTGTAAAAAATAAACAAAAGTAGCTTCTTAGCAAAGAGCAATTTTTCAAGCAAGAATTTTGCTAGGACTGTCTGGGAGTGGTGGGGGCCTAATTGGAGGAGCCTAATGGGAGGGATATGTAACCTGAAAACTAGCTGTTATTGGAAGAGAGGTTTAAAACTCTCTTTGTTATTGGTCTAATAACTTGTACCGCCTGGTGATGTCGCCAGGCAGGCCAAAACTCCATCCCACTAAAACAGGCTGAAATTTCTGGTGGTCTTTTCAAACAGCTCTTACACTAAAAGGGCATTATCATCATGTTCACAATTTCACAGTATTATTCCAACCTCATAGTGTGGAAATATAGATATAAAACACAGGAAAATCATGTTTTTGACTGCACTGGGCCTTTAACATACTTTTCACTATATTCATATTCTTTGTGGCTTTACATGGCTTCTTTGCCTTTTCTTAGCTATAGAGTTTGAATCCAGAAATGTCTACCTCTCTCGTTTCTGGAATATAATTTGTAATAAAACACGTAACGCTTGGTACCATATTCCTTCTAGAGTATGTCTGTGAGCTGATTCAAGACGCTGTAAGTGTGACATTAGTAAATTAACTTTTTAAAAGGGAGTTACGGGCGACATACAAAACCATTTCACTCAGTAACTATTACATTATTTTGTTCCCAAAACTATGATTGGTGTCAGCCATCTTGGCCTTTTTAGAGAGGCCTTTCCACTCCCTACTGCGCCTAACCAGTCAGCCAATCAGAGTGGCTTATATGCAAACCACAATGGTTGGCTTCAGCGGTAAATTCCACTGTGGGTTAGTACAGGTCACAACCCCTCTCAGAAGGAATACTGTGTATTTAGAGGTTCTTTGTCTTACTGTTTTTTGGGCTTGTGTGTTGGTCATTGAGCTACGTTGACTATATCTGTGTTTTTTCTTTGTACTCTTAGATGTGTTTGTGTTAGTTTAAATTGATATGGTTGTTTGTAATAAATATTATTTTATTATTATGATATGTTTTAGCTTTGGTATTTCAGTAGAGATTAATGTTATAGTGTATCCAGATTGGGGAATGTTTGAATTTAGTCTCCTTCCACTCTCTTTGGTTAGTTTCATGTTTTAATGTCACATGCACAACTACAGTGAAATGCCTTTCTTGCTAGCTCTAACCCCAACAATGCAGTAATCAATAACAATGTAATACTACAAATAACAAGGTAGAACTAAAACACACAATATATAAAAATAAGTAACAAGAAGAACACGATAACGATAAAGTAAGTAAGCATACTATATACAGGGTCAGTTCCAGTACCATATTTACAATGTGCAGGGATACTGGATCGATAGAGGTAGATACAGTTGAAGTGGGAAGTTTACATACACCTTAGCCAAAATACATTTAAACTCAGTTTTTCACAATTCCTGACATTTAATCCTAGTAAGAATTCCCTGTCTTAGGTCAGTTAGGATCACCACTTTATTTTAAGAATGTGAAATGTCAGAATAATAGTATAGAGAATTATTTATTTCAGCTTTTATTTCTTTCATCACATTCCCAGTGGATCAGAAGTTTACATACACTCAATTAGTATTTGGTAGCATTGCCTTTAAATTGTTTAACTTGGGTCAAACGTTCGGGTAGCCTTCCACAAGCTTCCCACAATAAGTTGGGTGAATTTTGGCCCATTCCTCCTGACAGAGCTGGTGTAACTGAGTCAGGTTTGTAGGCCTCCTTGCTCGCACATGCTTTTTCAGTTCTGCCCACACATTTTCTATAGGATTGAGGTCAGGGCTTTGTGATGGCCACTCCAATACCTTGACTTTGTTGTCCTTAAGTCATTTTGGCACAACTTTGGAAGTATGCTTGGGGTCATTGTCCATTTGGAAGACCCATTTGCAACCAAGCTTTAACTTCCTGACAGATGTCTTGAGATGTTGCTTCAGTATATCCACATAATTTTCCTTCCTCATGATGCCATCTATTTTGTGAAGTGCACCAGTCCCTCCTGCAGCAAAGCACCCCCACAGCATGATGCTGCCACCCCGTGCTTCACGGTTGGGATGGTGTTCTTCGGCTTGCAAGCATCTCCCTTTTTCCTCCAAACATAACAATGATCATTATGGCCAAACAGTTCTATTTTTGTTTCATCAGACCAGAGGACATTTCTCCAAAAAGTACGATCTTTGTCCCCATGTGCAATTGCAAACCGTAGTCTGGTTTTTTTTATGGCGGTTTTGGAGCAGTGGCTTCTTCCTTGCTGAGCAGCCTTTCAGGTTATGTCGATATAGGACTTGTTTTACTGTGGATATAGATACTTTCGTACCTGTTTCCCCCAGCATCTTCACAAGGTCCTTTGCTGTTTGTACAGATGAACGTGGTACCTTCAGCCGTTTGGAAATTGCTCCCAAGAATGAACCAGACTTGTGGATGTCTACACATTTTTTTCGGAGGTCTTGGTTGATTTCTTTTGATTTTCCCATGATGTAAAGCAAAGAGGCACTGAGTTTGAAGGTAGGCCTTGAAATACATCCACAGGTACACCTCCAATTGACTCAAATTATGTCAATAAGCCTATTAGAAGCTTCTAAAGCCATGACATCATTTTCTGGAATTTTCCAAGCTGTTTAAAGGCACAGTCAACTCAGTGTATGTAAACTTCTGACCCACTGGAATTGTGATCCATTAATTATAAGTGAAATAATCTGTCTGTAAACAATTGTTGGAAAAATGACTTGTGTCATGCACAAAGTAGATGTCCTAACCGACTTGCCAAAACTATAGTTTATTAACAAGACATTTGTGGAGTGGTTGAAAAACGAGTTTTAATGACTCCAACCTAAGGGTATGTAAACTTTTGACTTCAACTGTATCTAGTAAACTTGATAGCTACTTCAGTGGATGTCGAACACATTTCTAGTGGCTAATGTGTTAAATTATAGCCATGGTATAAAAGGGATAATCAACTCGGGGCTCTATGCGTTGTCTGGAAAATAATGCAACTCCGTGGAAGGTCAGTTCAAACTCAGCTAGCGCATCGTGGAACACACCATCCACGTTGTTCATTATTTTCCATAGAACGCATAGCCCCTTGTTGGTTATCCCTTACATATTTACATAATTTACATGAGCTCTCTACCTAGGCTGCCACTAGGCGCCATGGCAACTATACAACCTTATGGAAAGCTGATGCAGTGGCAACCTATTCCAGTTCACAGATCAATTTAAATCAATCAGTGTTTTTATTTTTAGCTCTACTTGGCTGACTGATTTTACTAATTTCATTATGAGATGGTAAAACGTAGTTGTCGGTGATGTTGCTGAGAGCATTTACACTATATATATAAACGTTTGTGGACACCCCTTCAAATTAGTGGATTCGGCTATTTCAGCCACACCCGTTGCTGACAGGTGTATAAAATCGAGCACACAGCCATGCAATCTCCATAGACAAACATTGGCAGTAGAATGGCCTTACTGAAGAGCTCAGTGACTTTCAACGTGACACCGTCATAGGATGCCACCTTTCCAACAAGTCAGTTCATAAAATGTCTACCCTGCTAGAGATGCCCCGGTAAGTGCTGTTTTTGTGAACTGGAAATGCATAGTGAAAACTGTAAAGTTTAGTGGAGGAGGAATAATGGTCTGAGGCTGTTTTTCATGGTTCGGGCTAGGCCCCTTAGTTCCAGTGAAGGGAAAGCTTAACGCTACAGCATACAATGACATTCTAGATGATTCTGTGCTTCCAACTTTGTGGCAACAGTCTGGGGAAGGCCCTTTCCTGTTTCAGCATGACAATGCCCCCGTGCACAAAGCGAGGTCAATACAGAAATGGTTTGTCGAGATTGGTGTGGAAGAACTTGACTGTCCTGCACAGAGCCCTGACCTCAACCCCATCTAACATCTTTGGGATGAATTGGAACACCGACTGCGAGCCAAGCCTAATCGCCCAACATCAGTGTCCGACCTCACTAATGCTCTTGTGGCTGAATGGAAGCAAGTCCCCGCAGCAATGTTCCAACATCTAGTAGAAAGCCTTCCCAGAAGAGTGGAGGCTGTTATAGCAGCAAAGAAGAGGAGCAACTCCATATTAATGCCCATGATTTTGGAATGAGATGTGATAACGAGCAGGTGTCCACATACTTTTGGTCATTTAGTGTATGTTGACTGTAACTTCATTAGTAGATCCTCTTCAGTCTGCATGGACAACAGCATTCATTTAGACAGGTGAAGGTGCAGAGATTAGTTAGAGATATAATTAGTTAGACTTTAACTAACTGACCTTGACGATTGGCCCTCTGGTTGATCTTGTCCTCCACAGGGATTTGGAACATCTCTGCCTCCTGTTCACTGGCTAAATGAAGGCCTACCTGACATTCCTGTGGCATAACATCAGCCGTTATTGATTTCAAACTACAGGGGTGACCAGTGTAATATGTTCTGCATATTGCATGATGCAAGTAAAACATTGCCTTTTGTTGGGGAAAAATGCTTTAAAAAAAGTTGTAGAAATTGATTATGTGTCTGCCCCTGGACACTGAAGGCACACTCAGGACAGGTAGACTTGAGGGGGAACATATGATAGGGGCGCTGTATATGAAACCGACACTGAAGGTACTACCAGGTAAAGCTTAAATAATGAGAAACCCTGCCTGTGACCTGAAGGGCTAGGCATTAGCTTAGCAGGCTAACACAGTCCTGCAGTACACACGACCGAGTCAGTCACATACACACATCAGCAGCAAAGGTGTGGAAGAATGACTGAGGACTATGGTACGTCAGTTGGTTGTACAGCTCTTGTTCCCATATCTGCTTCCCCTCCTATACAAAACACACAGTACAAACATGCACAGCCACGTGGCTAAGACTGATTTGGACACTCATGACACGCCCATGTATTTCAGCTGAGGTTATTCATGTTTTTTCTCAGTACATAAACATGCAATGAATTGAACATGAATACATGGATGGATAAATACAGTATTGTCCTTAACATAGCCAATGTTGATTACAGAGTTTGAAGTGACAATCTACACAAAGAGCATACTGTAGCAGGGTAAATAGTGGAATCTTAATGTTAAAACGGCATATGAAGTAGGATTGTCGAGGATTGTCCTTGACGAAGCACACGGTCCCAGTGTGCTGCAGACTCCACTGACACGGACTGTGAGGCAGGGCCATCCACAACTGGACCACGGCTGTGGCCAGAGTCTGAAGAACAACAAGAGCAAAGAAGTGCAAACCAGTCAGGGAGAGAAATGCTAATGATGCTTAATGCTAAAAGTTGGTACTTTAATCAAAGAGACTAGTTAGCGATCCCCTGATCAATGCTAATATTCCTCCAGAGGGATATCCCATCTCTTGGTTGCCTCTGTGGACTTGACACCAAGCTGGTAACCTCATCCCCAGGCTATTGCGGACGGTGGAAGTGTCTGGTGCACAAGACTATCACCCTCAAGGCATTCACCTTTCAAAAGGTCTCAAGCTATATTTAGAGTTGAACCCATTGAGGTATATGTTGAACCATACTGATGTAGGATCTTAATTTGAGCTAGTTTGCTACAGCAGGAAAATAATCCTGCAGCAACAGGACATGTGAATTATTATGTGGATTTTAATTAATGGACATTTTTGTAGGGGCTGATAAATTTTTCGTAAGGGAAAATCAAGTCTAAAATTTTAAAGTGGAAAATACAAACTTCAGAAGCCTTTTTAAACATTTAATGCACTACAAGTTTTACATTTCCTCCATTGCAGTAAAGTTCTCTGGCAACAGGGTGATCAAATTAAGGTTCTATATCTGTATAACTCTCAGTTCACATTCCCACTTCTGAGTAAAGACTGCGAACAGGGTGGTTGCTATTAGTGAGGCACTTACATGAGTTTTATGATATGGAAATATTTAGTGCACATTTGGACTCATGGGTGTTTGGCTTGCTTGAATGACATCAAAGCGGTATTTATTACAATCCTCAAGGTCTCATCTTTCAAAATACATTGAGTCCTTGTAATTTACTGCATTTCCTTCACTCAGACCATTTTTTTGCAAAGGTAGCCCAGTTAGCGGGAGGGATGGGGGTAACTCCTTGTCACACGCTGTGCTCAAATTCAGTTCGGCTGTCAGTCAAAACCCATACAGTACCGTGAAGCAGAGACCCTGAGCTCTGACGTCATGTATAGCATGTTACTGTACAGCCACTGCGTTCCAATTTAGGCGCTTATCAGTGTCCAAATCTGCTATTTTCAACCCATATACGGGTACAAGTGCAAAGGGCTACAACACATATTGATAGCATAAGTCAACTGTGTCACCTGTTAATGATTTTAGAGGGTGGGACAATGATGATTTAAATGGTTTCACTGTCCAGATCCATCTACACGTGTAAGACTTCCAGACACAATGCATGTCAGACTACCTCTGGAGGTCTTCAGGAATATCTGATCACAATCAGATCCCAATGCATCTTTTAATTGTCTACACCTGGCAAAACATTTGAGCACAATCAGAATGTGGACAAAATAAGGACAAAGGACACATGCAAGCAGCAGGTATAAACAAGCCTTAGGTTGTCATGGGGACTTACCACACATCTCCGGCCCAGGAACTCCACCACAGCCTCTTTCTCCTGGCTGCTCAGAAGGATGGTGAGGTTGTTCTCCTGCATCCTCGACTTTGATGCCCGACTCATTGCTCCACACAGGCCAGATAGGGGTCTTTAAGTTCAGATACAGCTTATGAGGCCCCTCAAACTTCTGAATGCTTGTGAGGGAGAAGCGGAGTCATGTATCTATAGCGAGGACTTCCTTGCTCTGATCTGTGCTATGTGACGTTAGAGCAGCACAGCAGGAGAGAGCAGGAAGTACAGCGACCACAGTTGATTGTTCTCCTTCTGAATCTGGAACCTCTCTGAACATTGCTGTGAGGGCAGCAGTGGTGCTGTTGATCAGCCTTGTCTTATTAGATCAATGGATGTGGGGTGTTTAGGGTCTGTCTTATAAGAATGTAGTGTACTGATGGTGCACTCGTATAAAACAGGTCAAACCTGTTGGTAATGGAGGCTGCAGTAAGTGTCTATACACTATTCTTCACAGTTAGCAGCCTGGCTTATTCTGTGTACTGTATACAGTGCCTTCAGAAAGTATTCATACCCTTTGACTTTTCCAAATTTTGTTGTGTTAAAGCCTGAATTCAAAATGGCTTAAATTGATTTGGTTTTCTCACCCGTTTACACACAATACCTCATAATAACAAAGTGAAAACAAGTTTTCAGAAATTTTAGCAAATGAATTGAAAATTAAATACAGAAATATCTAATTTACATAAATATTCACTCCCCCGAATCAATACTTTGTAGAAGCATATTTGGCAGCAATTACAGCTGTGAGTCTTTCTGGGTAAGTCTCTTAGAGCTTTCCACACCTGGATTGTGCAACATTTGCCCATCATTATTTTCAAAATTCTTCAAGCTCTGTCAATGGTTATTGATCATTGCTAGACAACCATTTTCAGGTCTTGCCATAGATTTTCAAGTAGATTTAAGTCAAAACTGTAACTCGGCCACTCAGGAACATTTGCAGTCTTCTTGGTCAGCAACTCCAGAATAGATTTGGCCTTGTGTTTTAGGTTATTGTCCTGCTGAAAGGTGAATCTCCTAGTGTCTACTGGAAAGCAGGCAACCAAGGTTTGACTGTGCTTAGCTCCATTAGGTTAATTTTTTATCCTGGAAAATGACCTAGTCCTTAACGATTACAAGCATAACATGATGCAGCCACCACTATGCGTTAAAATATGGAGAGTGGTACTCAGTATGCGTTGTATTGTATGTTTCCCAAACATAATACTTTGTATTCAGGACAAAAAGTGAATTGCTTTGCCACATTTTTTGCAGTATTACTTTAATGCCTTGTTGCAAACAAGACACATGTTTTTGAATATTTTTATTCTGTAAAGGATTCCTTCTTTTCACTCTGTCAATTAGGTTAGTATTATGGAGTAACTACAATGTTGTTGATCCATCCTCAGTTTTCTCTTATCACAGCCATTCAACTCTGTAACTGTTTTAAAGTCACCATTGGCCTCATGGTGAAATCCCTGAGCAGTTTCCTTCCTCTCTAGAGTTATCTTTGTAGTGACTGGGTGCATTGATACACCATCCAGAGTGTAATTAATAACTTCACCAAGCTCAAAGGAATATTCAATGTCTGCTTTACATTGTTTTTACCAATAGGTGCCCTTTTTTGCGAGGCATTGGAAAACCTCCCTGGTCTTTGTGGTTGAATCTGTGTTTGAAATTCCCTGCTCGACTGAGGGACCTTACAGATAATTGTATGTGTGGGGTACAGAGATGAAGTAGTCATTCAAAAATCATGTTAAACACTATTATTGCACACAGAGTGAGTCCATACAACTTATTATGTGACTTGTTAAGCACATTTTTACTCCTGAACTTATTTAGGCTTGCCATAACAAATAAGAAAGGGGTTGAATACTTATTGACTCAATTATTTCGTCAACATTTCAAAAAATATAATTCCACTTTGACATTATGGGGTATAGTGTGTTGGCCAGTGACACAAAATCACAATTTAATCAATTTTAAATTCAGGCTGTAACACAACAACATTTGGAAAAAGTCAAGGGGTGTGAATACTTTCTGAAGGCACTGTAGTTAATGGCATTGGTCATTTGTGTGAAAGTATAGAGGAACTCCAGCCTTCCTGGTTTGAAATAAAGCCATCTAAATATATACATATTCGTCTCCGTTTCAGCACCAATTACTATATTTAAAAATACTGATCTTCTGATCTTGTAGATTATTTAGGGTTAGGAAAGTATTTATGAATCATAAAAAACAGGGTTGGAGAGCCTTTACGCACTAAATACATTGATGAATCAAAAATACAATGTTTTGATTAATCCTGAAAGTTGCCATATTCAGTTCTTCAACGCATGGTAATGTTGGAAGATTAGTGTACATAGAATTATAATATGTAGAATAGTGTACAATAGTAGGCTATACCCTCGTCTATAGCCTGCACTTGCCTGCACTAACCATCGGGTTCAAACTGTTATGGTCTGCGTTCCATAACGATTTAAATATTATCAACTGTTACTAATGATCCTCAGCAACAACCACACGACCGTGACGGCGTTCACAGAGGAAGCAAATAAAGGTAAACGAAACAATGTAATGATAATGTAGGCTATACCAACTGAATGGAACTAACAGTAAATTGGTAGTTGAATATGTGTGGTTATTAGGCCTACTGATGGTCGATACTGATAGTGGCTAATATTTAACATGATAGAAATAGGAAACAGAGAAAGTCGGGGTAGTCTATAATTAACACATTTGAGAGTGCCCATTCCTGCAAGTTAAAAGGCTGTACAATTTAAATTCTGCATAATGGCACAGCATTTCATAAACTTTACTGTGGGAAAGTTGATATGTTGATATGCTTCAGTTTGCTGCCATATGACTGGTTTCACATTTGTCTCCAGCTATTATAAGGTAAAATGTAAATATATCTAAAACAAGTGTCATTTACAGTGCTATGAAAAAGTATTTGCCCCCTTTCAAATTTTCTCTACTTTTGCATATTTGTGATACTGAATGTTATCAGATCTTCAACCAAAACCTAATATTAGATAAAGGGAACATAAGTGAACAAATAACACAACAATTACATATTTATTTCATTTATTTCATAAACAAAGTTATGCAACACCCAATTCCCCTGTGTGAAAAAGTAATTGCCCCCTTACACTCAATAACTGGTTGTGCCACCTTTAGCTGCAATGACTCCAACCAAATGCTTCCTGTAGTTGTTGATCAGTTTCTCACGCCGCTGTGGAGGAATTTTGGCCCACTCTTCCATGCAGAACTGCTTTAACTCAGTGACGTGTGGGTTTTCAAGCATGAACTGCTCGTTTCAAGTCCTGCCACAACATCTCAATTGGGATTAGGTCTGGACTTTGACTAGGCCATTCCAAAACTTCAAATTTGTTGCTTTTTAGCAATTTTAATGTAGACTTGATTGTGTGTTTTGGATCATTGTCTTGCTGCATGACCCAGCTGCGCTTCAGCTCACAGACGGTGTGGTGAATTATTATTAATGAACTGTAGAGTTTAATGGACTATGAGGTAGAACTGGGTTAATCAAGAGCATAAAGTTAGAATTTCACTGTGTGGGTGAGTAGAGAGGGAATCTGCCCTAGGGTCAGATTGCTTGCTCTTACTTAAATCCATGGCTGTCTTATCTGATGAGAGACTGAAACTAGCTTGTGGCCTTTTGTCTCTCTCTTCAAACACAGTGAAGGGAGCGGCACCCGGGTTGAATAGAGTTTGGGCTAGACCTTTGTCTCCTTGGTATCTTCTTGATTGATTACAGCATGAGGGGGTGAGGTTTGTGTATGATTCAAAAATGTAGGGCCTTGTCATGTTTAAACTAAACATTAATGTGTGTGCAAGACAGGGGAGCGAGTGATTGGTTGGAGTAATAGTTCAGCTGTCCTCAGGGACAAAGGAAGTGGGTGTGGAGTGATAAAGAGCGGGAAACTGAAGAGGGAGGGATTTAGAGCTAGAAGAGTTGGGATGATGGTATATAATGTGACGTGAGAGAGGAAGAACGGTGTGCCACTCTGCAGACTGGTATCGGCTTTGTTGAAATTTTAATAAAGTAATTTCTTGATGCAACAAAAACTCTGTAAGACCTTATTTGTAATAAAGTATAGTGGTTATTTTCCACAACAACGGATGGTCTGACATTCTCCTGTAGAATTCTCTGATACAGAGCAGAATTCATGGTTCCTTCTATTAAGGCAAGTCGTCCAGGTCCTGAGGCAGCAAAGCATCCCCAAACCATCACACCACCACCACCATGCTTGACCTTTGGTATGATGTTCTTACTGTGGAATGCAGAGTTTGGTTTTCGCCAGGCATTACTGGAACCATGGTGGTGGAATTATTAGGGAATTAAGTAAAGGTCAGAATATAGTTTATCTGTAGACGCACCTCTGCCACACTTATTCGATCTCCACCTCAAACGAATAGCAGGTGAACATGCTATTCTCATGCTTAAGTTCAAGGTCAGAATATGTGTAGAGAACAGTGCAGAAAAAGGGAAGTACGTTCCATTTACATGCGCTTAACTCGGGTCCGAATTCCCCCCATCATGAATATTCAACAAACTGGTATAAGCCATGGCAAGTCAAACCAAAGATATTGCCTACTTATCTAATGTGAGTGATGTCACCCGTGTTCTTTATGGGTAATGGATTTCATTGAGCACTGATGTCATTACCACTTCCTTTTCAGCCTACTTCTGAAAGTTTGGTATTTAAAGCCAAAAACAATGTTCTTTGACTGACCAGTAAATCTTGGGACCAAAACCGATCAACAGGGCTATAACCAATAATCTAACCTGAAAAAGCTTGATTGTGGCTGGAGTTCCACTTTAATTATTATTGTCTGCATCCTGAAGGAGAATTACAATAATTTGTGAATGTTGTGAAAAGTAAAAGACACATAGCATGCGGATCACAGTAAAGACATTTCTCGATAAATATTGACAACCATTCATATTTATTGAAAATAGAATATTATTGACAATAGTGCCATGTCAAACACAAAATGTGCTTAGCAACAGACAGTAGGCTGGTGCCATTACAAAAAGCTAGCACCTTTTTGTAACAATGTCTCCAAGACACTCAGCCTTGTCCTTCCTAAACATGCATTCAGCCGCCCAAATGGGCTCCTCATGCTCCACAATATTTGACCTTATTCAATAGTTTTACCTAAGTCTCCATTATACAAATCATTGCAATCAGGGACTTGGCACATGCTGCATTGTATGACTGACTATCTGGACAGACTGCCCAGCAAACCAAAACTGGTTCTGTGAACATTCCCAGAACATTCATTGGGTTGCCCCAAAAGTTCTAATGACACTAAAACTATCCAGTTGTGCTATCCAGTTGTGTTGTCATGATTATATATTTGTATAAAACATTCCCCTGATGTTGCAAGAACACATTTTGTTATTACACTACCTGGAAACCTAATAAGAACCAAAGGAGAATGCTCTGTGGTGGTTGCTACAGATGTTGTGAACAACATTTTAGTGAATATTAGGAAAACATTCCAATTATATTTCATAACATTTTTAGGATGTTATCATCCTAATGTTATGTAAAACCCTAACTAGAAATGAATGGGAATGTTAGCTAATGTCCTGGGAATGTTCCCGATGTGCTGGGTGTACTGTATTTGTCAAATAAGACACAGCTGAACGTCATCATTCAGTTTTTATGGCACTCGCTTCTTCATTTTTGCCTCATCGCTTTGTCGGATGTCAAGTATGCATAGAAATTATGGCAGATTACCTGGGTCGTTCCACCAATTCAGAGCCTTTTGAGAAGTGTAACTTGGTCCAAAAAAAACGTTTGATTTCTGTCATAAAGAGCACATGTTCAACTTCATAAAAAAACAACTTTTCCCATCTCAAGAGGTTTTAAAAGACTATAGTAAGTGCCAAATAAAGTAACAGGTTTGACCGTAACAGGGTTGACCGTAACAGGGTCGATAATTTTATCTTAAATCAGCCATGAATCCCCTCGTGACAGGGGGAATGGAAGCTTGTTGTGTGCAACAGGAAGTGGCAATTGAATGTCTGTCTATCTATGGGTAACAGGGTTGACGTGTTATGCTGGATCCGCTCAGTTTTCCACCACAAAATGGCCAAAAAGAGTAGAACCAGCTCAACTGCTTTTACACTATGATTTGACTATTAGATGTACAAGTTTCTTTTGAAAAAAATATTTAAAAAGGAATAGTTTCACCATATTTAAACGAGAGTTCAGTTCACGTAACAGGGTTGACCTTAAAATGAGGGACAGACGTAAATGAATCACTAATCACATTAAATTAATAATAATCTTCAGACATATCTTTGTCAAAGCAACAAAATAACTAGGGCTTTACAATGATAGTGAAAACTTGGAGTAATGTTGGGGTTAAGTGGGTTAAAATCTTCCTAGAAGTCACAGAGGGTTCACGGAAGGACATGTCTTTATTCATATAATTTTGTTTTGATTTATTGAATTCTCCATGTGATCTATATTAAAAGGGCACTCCATGTGATCTATATTAAAAGGGCACTCCATGTGATCTATATTAAAAGGGCACTCCATGTGATCTATATGAAAAGGGCACTCCATGTGGTCTATATTAAAGAGCACTTCATTTAATATAACAGGCTTTTAAAATTCTATATTGGTGCATAATTTCTACTTAAAAATATCAAAGGGACGCAAGGCACGCTTTTCCTGGAACAACCCACCTATTTGCATAGCACCAGCATAAACCATTTTCACAAATGAAGAAAGTATGATAATTATATTGTTCAAAGTATTTTGGGTTCACTTCACAGTTGTTTTGATCTCTTGATCTGTTTAGAAATGTGTGATTTAATTGTTCAGAATATTGTGGTGAAGACTAGATGGATACCGAATTGAAACCATACTGTCCAGCATATTTAAAAGCCAAACTTGCAATAACTTGAAGACACTGATTCTGCAGAATTATTCTTATAGAGATACAGAAAAGAATGACTGCTCCTGCACCTTAAAGACTGCTGCCCTATGCACTTAGAGTCATTGACCACTGGTCTATTTGAAAATGTTTAAATACTGTTTTACCCACTTTATATGTTTATGTATGTATATGTATCTACACTTTATATGTATATACTGTATTCTAGTCATGGCTCATCCTATATAACTACTGCTGTACACACTTTTTCTATTCATATACTGTCCATACTGTCTTTACACACCATTCACATACATATATATATATTTATGTTCCGGACTCTGACATTGCTCGTTCTGATATTGCTCGTTCTGATTTTTTTAAACAGCTGAAACAGCTTTTTCCTGCATTCTAGAACCATAATATTTATGCTTTATTCTATGCGGGGGGGGGGGGGGGGTGGGGGGGGGGGAATTGGATGTTATTCTGCATATCTAAGCATACCTCTTGAGCTTTCTGTATAGAAACGAAATATGCTTCTCTGCATCTCTGCTAAAATCTGGGTAAAAGATGGAAAGGAATGTTAGTCTTATTCAGTACAATTAGTTATTGCTTTCTTTTTTAAAGTCTACCAACCTTGCCAGCAGGCATACCAGTTAAGATAGTTAGACAAGCTAGCTAATCTAATTTGATTGATAGCCTGAAATGGCTTCTTGGTAGCTAGTTATAAGTTTAGGAGTTGGGGAACCTATATGGGCTTGCTAAAGCCAATACAATTGTTAAGTGGCTAGTAGTATTACAAAAAAACAAACAATTTATTTGTACTGCTAGATATTGCTGCATAGTTGGAGCTAGAAGCATAAGCATTTCGCTGCACCTGCGATAACATCTGCAAAACTGTGTACGTGACCAATAAACTTTGATTTGATAACTGGAAAATGTGAGTAAATTCATTATTTGGCATCAAGCAACATGGTCAAATATAAATAGTTAGACCATACAGAAAAGTGCTTGATTTATCATTCTTGGCTCATTTTGTTTTTAAATGGTCTGCAGCTTCTGAGAAAAAAAACTGTACACTACCAGTCAATTACCTCCAGAAATTAGCTGAAATTACGTTCAACAACCAAATCTAGGGGTTCACAGATAGTGTAATGTCATAAAAGTAAATCCATTTTAGAATAACATTTTCTTCTCTTATCCTTAAAGCTGGTTTAACCACTGTTGATATTTGATCGAGAAACAACAGTGGGGTGAAATGTTTGGCAGTTGGGTAGCAAGGGAAGCCTGACTGTTCAAGATATCAAGTCTCTTTGCATAGAGAAAATGAACCCCTCCCCTTTTCTTCTATCTCTGTCACATTTGTTTTACACCAGATGCTCTTCATTCGTGGTACTAGCTTAATGGCTTTTGACACACGCAGCATGTAGTAGTTTAGGGGTTTCCATGGGCAACACCCTCATCAGCTCCTCTGACACTGCCTGGGTGACATCTCTGACTAGAACTCCTTCCACAAAGAAAGTGACATCACTGGGTTCCTCAAAGACTAGCCTCCATGGAAGAGTAGGATGTCCATTTGATTTGAATTGGTGGGTAAACGGTCTTACCATGGCGCAGGTATGGTAAGACTCATGATGATCTGGGTCCAGCCTTTCAACCGTGTTTGATCTTTCTCACAATCCAGACGTGATCGAGAAGTGGTATGGTGACAAGGCGTGCAGCTGTGTGGCGTTTGGACCCCTACCTCAATGGATGTGCTCTAATGGCCACCTCCAGCTCGTTTCTCTCCGGTCGTCCAGTCGATGATGATGAATGTCAGGCTCATAGACATGAAGATGAAGCCCATGGCTGTAAAACAGGCAGCCTGAAACCAGCCAGAGAAAGAGTTGTTGGAATTGACCTTTAAGTCATTAAAGTTTTTTAAAATCTCGATACAAAGCCGGATTTCGGAAGTTCTTTCCAGAACCCATTGTGATACCACCCACCCACTCTGAAAACCTGGGGATTGTATGGAGAGTTTTAACAAACGTGTCTAGACAATGGCAGGAAAATGAATGTTATGTAAAAACCTACCGTGATCTTTGGTCTTGACTTCATTGGTTCTTGTTCGGTGGGAACAATGCGGAGGTAGAATAATCCTGGGAGGATGAAGATCAGACTAGGTGCAGTGGTGGCCCCTGGACAGCCAGATGAGACAATGAGTAAGTACTCTTGTATGAGGCATATGTAATGTAAACTGTCTTTCCTGTAGCGTTAAGGATGATGATGAGACATGGCATGTCTGGTTGATTGGTGAGTATGGAGGGAAAGAGCATCTGAGGCTGGATGGCAAGAACTGTAGTAGCCTATACTCATGAGCATATAAGTGCTTTTTTTCGGAGTCTCACCAATGATGCCAAAGATGTCTCGGATATTGGGCACAAGGATGACAAGAACGTTGACCACGAAGAGGAGACACAGGGCGATGGTGATATGGCGTGCCCAGTGGAAGGGTTTCTCTGGGAACAGGAGCTGGAGAATGGCTCTGCGAATCTGGAGAGAAACCACACACAACAGAGAGGACTCAGAGGAGTGTCTACAGTGAAACTTGAAACATGGCTGCCGAGTGTCAGTTATGAGGTATGTTTAAAGTCAATCAACCTAAATAAAAGACCCAATTGATGAAATTACATTCCATACAATACCAACTCCGGGTTGAACAGAGATTATAGGATGTACAACCCAGCATCAATTATTCTAAGCATGACACAGTAGGTTAACATTTAGAGTGAAATTGATATATACAGTATCTAGGCTATGTTGGTTTTGAAATGCAAACAATGTTTGAAATGCAAACCATTGGAAGCGTCCTTAGAAATACAGTAATAAGTACTTTTTGGGGCCAGGGACTTCTTTTGTGATAGCAAATTCATCAGGGACCCCCTTAAAACCAAAAAGAGCATTCCGGACTAACCAAGCCTCGGGCCCTGGGAAATAACATTTTAAAGGCACCCTCTTTGCATCGGAGAGAACAGTTAGCAGTTTTCAAGGTAATTTCCTGCAATTCTACCTCTATTCCCCATGGGGCAGAGAGACAATTTTGCAGTTTTAAAGCTTAAATTGCAGTGCATTGATGTTCAACATTTTTTAAAACGAAATACAAGAAACTTGAGTTGAAAACTGGATCATTGATGGAGTACTGTGGATCCCTGTGAGCCTCCCAGGCCATGTTGTGCATACAGTGGGGGGAAAAATATTTAGTCAGCCACCAATTGTGCAAGTTCTCCCACTTAAAAAGATGAGAGAGGCCTGTAATTTTCATCATAGGTACACGTCAACTATGACAGACAAAATGAGAATTTTTTTTTCAAAAAAATATCCAGAAAATCACATTGTAGGATTTTTAATGAATTTATTTGCAAATTATGGTGCAAAATATGTATTTGGTCAATAACAAAAGTTTCTCAATACTTTGTTATATACCATTTGTTGGCAATGACACAGGTCAAATGTTTTCTGTAAGTCTTCACAAGGTTTTCACACACTGTTGCTGGTATTTTGGCCCATTCCTCCATGCAGATCTCCTCTAGAGCAGTGATGTTTTGGGGCTGTCGCTGCGCAACACGGACTTTCAACTCCCTCCAAAGATTTTCTATGGGGTTGAGATCTGGAGCCTGGCTAGGCCACTCCAGGACCTTGAAATGCTTCTTACGAAGTCACTCCTTCGTTGCCCGGGCGGTGTGTTTGGGATCATTGTCATGCTGAAAGACCCAGCCACGTTTCATCTTCAATGCCCTTGCTGATGGAAGGAGGTTTTCACTCAACATCTCACGATACATGGCCCCATTCATTCTTTCCTTTACACAGATCAGTCGTCCTGGTCCCTTTGCAGAAAAACAGCCCCAAAGCATGATGTTTCCATCCCCATGCTTCACAGTAGTTATGGTGTTCTTTGGATGCAACTCAGCATTCTTTGTCCTCCAAACACGACGAGTTGAGTTTTTACCAAAAAGTTCTATTTTGGTTTCATCTGACCATATGACATTCTCCCAATCCTCTTCTGGATCATCCAAATGCACTCTAGCACACTTCAGACGGGCCTGGACATGTACTGTCTTAAGCAGGGGGACACGTCTGGCACTGCAGGATTTGAGTCCCTGGCGGCGTAGTGTGTTACTGATGGTAGGCTTTGTTACTTTGGTCCCAGCTCTCTGCAGGTCATTCACTAGGTCCCCCCGTGGGGTTCTGGGATTTTTGCTCACCGTTCTTGTGATCATTTTGACCCCACGGGGTGAGATCTTGCGTGGAGCCCCAGATCGAGGGAGATTATCAGTGGTCTTGTATGTCTTCCATTTCCTAATAATTGCTCCCACAGTTGATTTCTTCAAACCAAGCTGCTTACCTATTGCAGATTCAGTCTTCCCAGCCTGGTGCAGGTCTACAATTTTGTTTCTGGTGTCCTTTGACAGCTCTTTGGTCTTGGCCATAGTGGAGTTTGGAGTGTGACTGTTTGAGGTTGTGGACAGGTGTCTTTTATACTGATAACAAGTTCAAACAGGTACCATTAATACAGGTAATGAGTGGAAGACAGAGGAGCCTCTTAAAGAAGAAGTTACAGGTCTGTGAGAGCCAGAAATCTTGCTTGTTTGTAGGTGACCAAATACTTATTTTCCACCATAATTTGCAAATAAATTCATAAAAAATCCTACAATGTGATTTTCTGGAATTTCTTTTCTCAATTTGTCTGTCATAGTTGACGTGTACCTATGATGAAAATTACAGGCCTCTCTCATCTTTTTAAGTGGGAGAACTTGCACAATTGGTGGCTGACTAAATACTTTTTTCCCCACTGTATAAGGGTAGCCTATTTTGTAGATTAATAATATTACAGTGTATTGTATTGTATTGCACCCTCTAAACTTGTTTCACTGAACCCTTAGCCAAATGTGTTTAATCTGTTGTTGCTAGCAATATTTATTTAGAATAAAAAGAGATCTGGCCGCAGACCCACTGTAGTACCTCCGCGGACCCCCAGGGTGGTTCCCAGTTCAGGAAACACTGAATTAGAGTATGTATTTACAGCTAATGAGAGGAGGCTCTTACAGGAAAGAGGACCACAGGGACAGTAAGGGTGACTGCCACCAGCACGGCCACACGCACACACAGGATCAGGGTGTCCAGAGGGTCCACTTTGCTGTAGGTGTGCAGGAGCTCAGATTCCGTGTTCACTACATAAATATTATATGCACACACACACACACCCACAAATTGAGTATCATTTGAAATGCTGAAATCATAATTTTTTTCTGTAGAGTACAGTTGAAGTCGGAAGTTTACATACACTTAGATTGGAGTCATTAAAACACGTTTTTCAACCACTCCACAAATGTCTTGTTAACAAACTATAGCTTTGACAAGTCAGTTAGGACATCTACTTTGTGCATGGCCACTCCCGCCTTTAAACAGCTTGGAAAATTCCAGAAAATGATGTAATGGCTTTAGAAGCTTCGGATAGGCTAATTGACATCATTTGAGTCAATTGGAGGTGTACCTGTGGATGTATTTCAAGGCCTACCTTCAAACTCAGTGCCTCTTTGCTTTACATCATGGGAAAATCAAAAGAAATTAGCCAAGACCTCTGAATAAAAATTGTAGACCTCCACAAGTCTGGTTCAATCTTAGGAGCAATTTCCAAACGCCTGAAGGTACCACGTTCATCTGTACAAACAATAGTACGCAAGTATAAACACCATGGGACTACGCAGCCGTCATACCGCTCAGGAAGGAGACGCGTTCTGTCTCCTAGAGATGAATGTACTTTGGTGCGAAAAGTGCAAATAAATCCCAGAACAACAGCAAAGGACCTTGTGAAGATGCTGGAGGAAACAGGTACAAAAGTATCTATATCCACAGTAAAACAAGTCCTATATCGACATAACCTGAAAGGCCGCTCAGCAAGGAAGAAGCCACTGCTCCAAAACCGCCATAAAAAAGACAGACTACGGTTTGCAACTGCACATGGGGACAAAGATCGTACTTATTGGAGAAATGTCCTCTGGTCTGATGAAACAAAAATAGAACTGTTTGGCCATAATGACCATTGTTATGTTTAGAGGAAAAAGGGGAATGCTTGCAAGCCGAAGAACACCATCCCAACTGTGAAGCACGGGGGTGGCAGCATCATGCTGTGGGGGTGCTTTGCTGCAGGAGGGACTGGTGCACTTCACAAAATAGATGGCATCATGAGGAAGGAAAATTATGTGGATATATTGAAGCAACATCTCAAGACATCAGTCAGGAAGTTAAAGCTTGGTCGCAAATGGGTCTTCCAAATGGACAATGACCCCAAGCATACTTCCAAAGTTGTGGCAAAATGGCTTAAAGACAACAAAGTCAAGGTATTGGAGTGGCCATCACAAAGCCCTGACCTCAATCCTATAGAAAATGTGTGGGCAGAACTGAAAAAGCGTGTGCGAGCAAGGAGGCATAAAACCTGACTCAGTTACACCAGCTGTGTCAGGAGGAATGGGCCAAAATTCACCCAACTTATTGTGGGAAGCTTGTGCAAGGCTACCCGAAACGTTTGACCCAAGTTAAACAATTTAAAGGCAATGCTACCAAATAATAATTGAGTGTATGTAAACATCTGACCCACTGGGAATGTGATGAAAGAAATAAAAGCTGAAATAAATCATTCTCTCTACTATTATTCTGACATTTCACATTCTTAAAATAAAGTGGGGATCCTAACTGACGTAAGACAGGGAATTTTTACTAGGATTAAATGTCAGGAATTGTGAAAAACTGAGTTTAAATGTATTTGGCTAAGGTGTATGTAAACTTCCAACTTCAACTGTATATACAACTAAAGCCCTCTTGAAGCCCTGGTCTTACCGTAGAAGGTGAGGTAACCAAAGATGGCTGTGAGGAGGTACATGACGAACATGCCCATGATGGACACATTAGCAATACCCTGCATGCGCCTCTTGGTTGCGCTTTGGTGGAAAAGAAAGCAGTTTTTTAAATCTATTAATGAGGTAGAGGGATTACAGTACTAATGTTCCATTTATTACATAAAAAATGTCCCTTGATTTAATCAAAAGCCAACAGGTGTAGGTACATGTGTATGTGTTGTACTGCAAATTAGTATCAGTAAAGAAGGATAAAGGTTGTCATAAAGGTTGTCATTTCAACATTGTGATTTACATTTACATTTTAGTCATTTAGCAGACGCTCTTATCCAGAGCGACTTGTGAAGGGATCAAATTGGGGGTTCATATTGTTTTATCAACTTACTTTTTGAGTTCAGTGTAGATGGGAAGCACCTCGGGGTGACAAACAAAGGCGAACGCCAAGATGGGGATGGTATACGCCGTCTGGAAACCATATAAAGGGTAAGTTAACTTAGCAGCATCACACGAGGAGTGCTTGAGTAAACTCACAAGACTGTGTGGACATTTGTGCCACGCTGGTTCGGCTCTGCTTCAATACACATGGACAACCAGTTGCCCTGGCCGTAACATGATATGTGCATGGATGCACAAAGTCATTAGCATATTGAATGACATGTGCTCCAACTGCAAATAGCTCCTAACCTTATGTGGTCGTAGCACAGTAAGAACCTAAGACCAGAGCTGATGTGGAATAAACACTAAAACATATATTTTAACTGATATTTGTGTAGCTGTGCTGTAAACGCTCCATTTCCCTAACCTCCTGGTTTATGGTGAACATTTTGCCTTTGCACTGTCCCTCCTCCATGGTGGTGTTGATAATTGTTGTGTGATTGCTGCCATATGGCACCAGGGGGCAGGGGATGTTGAACTTCTTGTATATGACCTTAGAGAGAGAGCGAGAGAGAGAGCGAGAGAGAGAGCGAGAGAGAGAGAGAGAGAGGTCAGAGTTAGCAGAAACAGATCGATCCTCTATAGCTGACAACCATGATGACATATCTCTAGTTAACTTGTGAATTCCTGTCCCAAGCCTCATTCATCCTTCTGCTTTTGCTAATTAATCAAGTTCAACGATAGAATTTGTCACATGAACAATGTACCTTTCTGCAGTAAGGCATTTTAAAAAGTAACTTGTTAATGCCCAGAACTGTATCAACAGTGTAATCTAGTGTAATCTAGGATTGTGCTCAAGTATTCAAGCAACATTGAACAGTATCAAACATTTTAGCTATAGTTTTAACATATTACAATATTAAAATAATAATTTGGATGAATGTGGTTAATTTATAATGTTGCCCCCCCCCCCCCCCCTCTTGTATGTCGACATAATAATCAGACAATAACCCATTTCAGAAAGTTTACGTATCCATGTTGTTAGCAAATTTCACCATTGTACAACAAGGCCTGGCTGGCAGTGAGTATAGGAAACAGGAGCTCACATGAAATGTCATGTGAGGTGGAGTGGCACAAGATATAAATATCTCCTCATAAATTGTCAAGGGCACATTAGTACCACAGTCTTTAGTCTTTAGTCATGACTCATGCCCTAAACTGTTAACACATTTAGCACATTAACAATGGTAAAGAATCACTAAAAACAGACAATAGAAGAGCATGGACAATGGAAGTCCAATCATCAGGAGGAATTTAATTTCACAAATGCCGCATCAGAATATAATATTGAAATCTGTGATTGTTGGTATAATATATAGTGTAATATAATACAGTATACACATCCATCATCAGAAAGTCACTCACCGAGGAAAGGAAGAAGACCATGCAGGTGAGGGAGAAGCCACTGGTGTAACCCAAATACCCTGCAAGACGCAACCAAGAATTGTTACTACAACAAAAAAACAACAACCATCCCTCAGCCCAGCTGACAATGTTTGGTTTCCAGAACACGTCTGCTCCTGACCTAAAATAGATCCTTAACAGAGCACTGTCTATAGTAATCCAAATGTTTTGTTTTATGAATCAAGAGGTGCTGACTGAATGATAGACAGCCAATGAGGTCATTAGCAGCCATGAGGAAAGGTCAAAGGTCATGATGAGGTCAGTCACATACCCAGTTGTCTCATCAGGGCAAGTGGGAGGATGATGCACACACTGACGATGATGATGAGGTAATTCCCATTCAGGAACCACTCTCTAGTTTAAAACATAAACAAAACAAAAAAACATAGCCAGACACAAAAGTTAGTTACTTCTAGGTTCATTATGGCATGCAATGTAGACTATAGTAGGAAACATACTGTTTGACAATTGATGCAATGTTAGGGAAAAATGGCTTGTGGTTCTGGTGGGATGGCTAACACAGTTTGGGGGCCTGGGGGTAAGCACTGGAGACCTGGGGGTAGGCGTAAGGATTGTAAGGTGCGGCATGTTTTGCTGGGTCCATGTACAGTGCATTCTGAGAGTATTCAGACCCCTTGACTTTTTCCACATTTTGTTACGTTACAGACTTATTCTAAAGTGGATTAAATAAAAAAAAATCCTCATCAATCTACATACAATATCCCATAATAACAAAGCGAAAACAGGGTTTTAGAAGTGTTTGCAAATTTGTAAAAATTATTTACATAAGTATTCAGACCCTTTGCTATGAGACTCGAAATTGAGCTCAGGTGCATTCTGTTTCCATTGATCATCCTTGAGATGTTTCTACTTGATTGGAGTTCACCTGTGGTAAATTAAATTGATTGGACATGATTTTGAAAGGTACACACCTGTCTATATAAGGTCCCACAGTTGACCATGCATGTCAAAGCAAAAACCAAGCCATGAGGTCGAAGAAATTGACCAAGAACCCGATGGTCACTCTGACAGAGCTCCAGAGTTCCTTTGTGGAGATGGGAGAACCTTCCAGAAGGACAACCATCTCTGTAGCACTCCACCAATCAGGCCTTTATGGTAGAGTGGCCAGACAGAAGCCACTCCTCAGTAAAAGGCACATGACAGCCCGCTTGGACTTTGCCAAAAGGCACATAAAGGACTCTCAGACCATGAGAAAAGATTCTCTGGATTGAACTCTTTGGCCTGAATGCCAAGCGTCACGTCTGGAGGAAACCTGGCACCATCCCTACGGTGAAGCATGGTGGTGGCAGCATCATGCTGTGGGGATGTTTTTCAGCGGCAGGGACTGGGAGACTAGTCAGGATCGAGGGAAAGATGAACGGAGCAAAGTACACAGAGATCCTTGATGAAAACCTGCTCCAGAGCGCTCAGGACCTCAGACTGGGGCTCACCTTCCAACAGGACAATAACCCTAAGCACACAGCCAAGACAACGCAGGAGTGGCTTCAGGACAAGTCTCTGAATGTCCTTGAGTGGCCCAGCCAGAGCCCAGACTTGAACCCGATCGTACATCTCTGGAGAGACCTGAAAATAGCTGTACAGTGACGATCCCCATCCAACCTGATAGAGCTTGAGAGGATCTGCAGAGAAGGATGGGAGAAACTCCCCAAATACAGATGTGCCAAGCTTGTAGCGTCATACCCAAGAAGACTGTAATCACTACCAAAGGTGCTTCAAGGCACTGCATCGCAGTGCTAGCTGTGCCACTAGAGATCCTGGTTCGAATCCAGGCTCTGTCGTAGCCGGCCGCGACCGGGAGACCCATGGGGCGGCGCACAATTGACCCAGCGTCGTCCAGGGTAGGGGAGGGAATGGCCAGCAGGGATGTAGCTCAGTTGGTAGAGCATGGCGTTTGCAACGCCAGGGTTGTGGGTTCGTTTCCCACGGGGTCCAGTATGAAAAATAAAAAAATTATGTATGCACTAACTGTAAGTCGCTCTGGATAAGAGTGTCTGCTAAATGACTAAAAAGAAAGAAATAAAAAATAAAATAAAAAAATAAACAAAGGACTGAGTAAAGGGTATGAATACTTATGTAAATGTGATATTTCAGTGTTTAATTTTTAATACATTTGCAAAAATTTCGAATAACCAGTTTTTGCTTTGTCATTGTGGGGTATTGTGTGAGGGGAAAAAACAATGTAATCCATTTTAAATAAGGCTGTAACGTAAAAAAATGTGGGAAAAGTCAAGGGGTCTGAATACTTTCTGAATGCACTGTATAATGCATTATCCTTATCCTGGGTTTTAGCACCAAATATTGGGAGGGTTGACTAGTTTGGGATGGCAATGAAGAGGAATGAGGATGGTACAATGGACAGATAATAAAGATTGGATGGGGTTGAAAGTCCAGTCCTAACTACAGGAGGTTAGCTCTGATTGGTTGCAGAGATCAATCAGGGAGGAGTGATCTGGGCTTATGGGGATTTTAACAGTTAGCGTGTAGCATGTTACTCCCCTTACTAGGGCCCAGAGTGTTTCCTGGACAAGTAGCGTTGTCAAGAAAAACTCCTGGCCTTAAACATACATCAGTAGGTGTGCCGAAGACAATACTCCTCATGTTAGTTTGCTACACTGAGACGTGGAAAGGTGCTGCTCCACTTACCCAGTGTTTGATGACAAGCCCAGGAAGGCTTGAATGACCAGAGGCAACTCATACTTCACAATGAATAGGTAACTGGACATTGCTGGAGGGGATTAAACATATTTCAGAGTTGTTAACATCTATTATCATAAGAAAACACAGACACACACTGTCCATTTTACCTGTATTTTAGTTTGCCTAAAAATGCTTAGCAATATCACAACAACATTGGAGGAAAACTTTCTGTCATGAACCACTAAAACTTTTATGAGCCATGAAATCCATGAGTGCAGTGAAGCCATGAGTGCATTTGTATGTGACCATGTGGTTCTCTTACATTTACATTTTAGTCATTTAGCAGACGCTCTTATCCAGAGCAACTTTACAGTTAGTGCATACATTTTTTTTTTTTTCATACTGGCCCCCCGTGGGAAACGAACCCACAACCCTGGCGTTGCAAGAGCCATGCTCTACCAACTGAGCTACACGGGGCCTCTTCAAAACAGATACTATGTGTTAGTGCTAGTAGATGGATATACAGTGAGGGAAAAAGGTATTTGATCCCCTGCTGATTTTGTACGTTTGCCCACTGACAAAGAAATGATCAGTCTATAATTTTAATGGTAGGTTTATTTGAACAGTGAGAGACAGAATAACAACAACAAAATCCAGAAAAACGCATGTCAAAAATGTTATAAATTGATTTGTATTTTAATGAGGGAAATAAGTATTTGACCCCCTCTCAATCAGAAAGATTTCTGGCTCCCAGGTGTCTTTTATACAGGTAACGAGCTGAGATTAGGAGCACACTCTTAAAGGGAATGCTCCTAATCTCAGCTTGTTACCTGTATAAAAGACACCTGACCACAGAAGCAATCAATCAATCAGATTCCAAACTCTCCACCATGGCCAAGACCAAAGAGCTCTCCAAGGATGTCAGGGACAAGATTGTAGACCTACACAAGGCTGGAATGGGCTACAAGACCATCGCCAAGCAGCTTGGTGAGAAGGTGACAACAATGGAAGAAACACAAAATAACTGTCGATCACCCTCGGCCTGGGGCTCCATGCAAGATCTCACCTTATGGAGTTGCAATGATCATGAGAACGGTGAGGAATCAGCCCAGAACTACACGGGAGGATCTTGTCAATGATCTCAAGGCAGCTGGGACCATAGTCACCAAGAAATCAATTGGTAACACACTACGCCGTGAAGGACTGAAATCCTGCAGCGCCAGCAAGGTCCCCCTGCTCAAGAAAACACATATACAGGGCCGTCTGAAGTTTGCCAATGAACATCTGAATGATTCAGAGGAGAACTGGGTGAAAGTGTTGTGGCCAGATGAGACCCAAATCGAGCTCTTTGGCATCAACTCAACTCGCCGTGTTTGAAGGAGGAGGAATGCTGCCTATGACCCCAAGAACACCATCCCCACCATCAAACATGGAGGTGGAAACATTATGCTTTGGGGGTGTTTTTCTGCTAAGTGGACAGGACAACTTCACCGCATCAAAGGGACGATGGACGGGGCCATGTACCGTCAAATCTTGGGTGAGAACCTCCTTCCCTCAGAAAGGGCATTTAAAATGGGTAGTGGATGGGTATTCCAGCATGACAATGACCCAAAACACACGGCCAAGCAACAAAGGAGTGGCTCAAGAAGAAGCACATGAAGGTCCTGGAGTGGCCTAGCCAGTCTCCAGACCTTAATCCCATAGAAAATCTGTGGAGGGAGCTGAAGGTTCGAGTTGCCAAACGTCAGCCTCAAAACCTTAATGACTTGGAGAAGATCTGCAAAGAGGAGTGGAACAAAATCCCTCCTGAGATGTGTGCAAACCTGGTGGCCAACTACAAGAAACGTCTGACCTCTGTGATTGCCAACAAGGGTTTTGCCACCAAGTACTAAGTCATGTTTTGCAGAGGGGTCAAATACTTATTTCCCTCATTAAAATGCAAATCAATTTATAAAAATTTTTACATGCATTTTTCTGGATTTTGTTGTTGTTATTATGTCTCTCACTGTTCAAATAAACCTACCATTAAAATTATAGACTGATCATGTCTTTGTCAGTGGGCAAACGTACAAAATCAGCAGGGGATCAAATACTTTTTTCCCTCACTGTATATATATTTTTTATACCTTAAGGGGCTTAAAATTCAAAATCTTAGAGGGGCAAAATGTTTTTGCACTTTTATAGACAGAGGGCCCCATTCAATCAAACTCAATGACCCAATTCCTCCTCCTAGGTACTTACCACCAATGTTGTGAAAGGTTATAATGACACCCGCTGCTATTTTTCCTGGGTGTCCAAAAGCCCGGAAGCCCAGCTGTTCATAGGCACGAATACCTGAACAGACAAACAAGACATTAGTCTGTTAAAGAGTAGACATGGGACAGGATCTATATGCAAGGACATTAGATGACACTTTTATCTAAAGCAACTTACAACAGTGAGTGCATACATTTTTGTATTTGTGACCCCAGCGGGAATCGATCCCACAATGACTAATTTACAGGCAGCTTGGTTCATATGGTGGATCCCTACTTCAGGTTTGTCTTTTTTTTTTTAAGCTAGGCATTTCTGTCAGGCATTTGTGGAGGGGTAAAATCACAGGTTTTTCAATGGTCCAAATGGGAAAGGGAAAGTTTGTTGACAGAAAAGTCTGTTCACTTTTCTCATCTTGTTAAACTTTGTGATTCAGCTTCTAATTTGTCTTTGATTCCTAGGTTTAGTCCTAAGTAACACATACTCACCCACAACTCCAGCACTCTTAAGCAGGAGGTGAACTGAGTAGCTGGACAGACAGGCAATACATGTCAACAGGATTCTGCAGAGCACAAACAACTGACTTAGAGTATTTTGGAAAGGTAAACCAATGTTGAAATAATGAATCCCATGGTCAGCCCACCACTTCACAGATTCATCAAACAAACGAAGTAAACACTACAAGAATAGACTGCCCTCCTGTGACAGCAAATTGATTGGGACAATGCTCAAATTATTTATTCATAAACATTTAAACAAGTCTTGACTCCTGACTGGACCTGGCGTGAATGTGAGCAACCCAAAGTGCAAAGCATGCTAGGGAGCCATATCTGTGGTGTGCTCACACCCAAGCTATGATTCATCAGCTAACTCTGCTATATTTAACTCCTGAAATCTGACACCCACGTGTCTCAAATCTCCCCATAAAAATTACATATGGACACACCAACGCACACCACTCTTCGCCACTGTTCTTTTAACCATTCGAGGACTGTAAATGTCATATAATTTTTGTCAGCATTCCACTGTACTGTTTTGGTAACATTGTTGCTATGTGTTGTGCAGTAACAGTGTGTATCAAATATTGGGAGGATCTGTAACCTTTTGACAACAACAAAAAACACGACACAAATAATCCTTCCCCCCAAATCTTGTCCTGCCAAGAGCTGTGTAATATTTAACTTGGTGGGGGTGTGTGTGTACTAATTAGTCTGTTGTCACTTCAAAGAATCACATAGGGACACAATGTGTTGCTGTACTCACATAAAGAGAACGATGCCTGTGTTTGACATGGCGTACGACAATCCCAGAATTCCACTCCCCATGATGGCGTTACTGAGGTTAAAGACGGACATTCCGAAAGAGGTTTTCCCCTCAAACTGCCAATGACACAAAGACATGAATGTCCATTGTTATAACTCCTCATAATGACATTTCATGACATCTCAGCATAAAAAGGATGACTACCGGCTCCAAAGCTGTTGCCATAGTTCTTCATACTCACATCTGTAAACTGGGGCTTCTTGGTCCCATCACTCTTATGTGGTAACATCTCCTCTTCCTCTTCCGCCTGCGGGATACTATGAAGTCAATCAAACCAAGGAAATAGAAAAACTGTAAGGTTAAACAACACCCAATTTCATCAATGTCCAACTTTAGCCAAGCAAAGTATAATTATAATCCATTGGGTGCTTGAAAATGCTATCCATGAAAGAGTACTGTATCCATTTAAATGTTTAAAATACATCTGAGGTAAACTAGTGTTTACAAATAGCATGTTTTCACAGGTATTTTTCCAGGTTTTCAACACAAATAAGATACCTTCTCTGCAAAACCATAATGACAGTGGATTTCATTTAACTTGTTTAATCTGCTCAAAATAGCCAAACAAACATAGCAATAAAATTCTGTGCAATAAAAATAAAACTGTGTTTTCATTTCGCCTTGCCACAAGATTGTCACACCATGGTTGTTAGTGGCTCCCCACTGTGCAAAAACTAGTTGAATCAACATTGTTTCCACGTCATTTCAATAAAATAAATCAATGTGATGACGTTGAATCAACGTGGAAAACATCGTCTTTTTTTCTCCCAACTTTTAACCTAAATCCAATGTCATGGTGAAATGCTTTGTTGCTTTCACGTTGAATTTGCATTAGTTGACAGCTAAACCCAGAAATAGACTGACATCACAAGACCATGTCAAACTAGACTGTAGACAATTTATCTACACAAACAGTGACAAATATAAGGTGTTAATAGTCTTGTTTGTCAGAAAACAAACACAAATATCCTTGGAATTTGTGGAATCTTGGTGGCCTTTTTGAAATCAAAATACTATCATGCACACAACTGGCAGAATGATATTATCTTGCATGCCAGGTAGCAATTAATGCAGTCAAAGAGGACACATACCCATCTTCCAAAGGGACAAAGCCATGGTGTTGACCATTTGATAGCTTTTGGAGTTCCATATTGTTTTGGCTGATACAAAGAGGGCTGGGTGTGACTGATGGTTCTTCACTGACTGGAGGAACACATTGAAGGATTCACGAGGAGGCTAAAGTTCCAATCTGAAACAAAGATAAAAAGATAAACATTAGATAAATGAACAACTTATCTTTTGGATGTCATTCCAGATGGTAGACTAAACAATGTAAACAGTCAGGTTTTACATACATTGAAAGCGGTTTGGGGAATTTGCACGTCGCAAAGTGTAGCCTAGACTCTAGGGTAACTGTGGGAGTTGTCAAGGTGTCTGTCACTATGGGACCACATGTCTGCTTCCCACCAAAGGAATCCATAGCACCACTCTCTCCCTGCGTGTGTCATTTCATTTGATGCCTCTGGTTGCATTGCCAGTAATGAGACTCCTGACTACTTTTGGATTCCTTCCAATAGAATTCCTTCCAATAGAAGTCCTTCCAATTGAAGTCCTGTCAATAGCATTTGAATTAGGACAACCATACTGTAAACAGCTGATATCAAATCACCTTGCTCAATGTTTCTGACACACCAGGATTTGGAAAAGTCGGCTGTTACCATTACTCTTTCAGAAGGGTTTGGTTTACTTGGCAGATCTACCTTGAAGACTTTCTGCAGACAACTCATAATTGATGTAATCCTTTCCTCCATTACAAAATGAAGTACAGAATGTTAGTGCCAGTTCTTTTTTTGTTTCAATCAACTCACGTTTCCCCGAAAAGGGATGTAAATCTGATATAAACACTGTGTTTCCATCACATACTTCGTTGTGAACACAGACTTTGTACACTGTTATTTTTTAATATTTTATGTCCCGTGTAGCTCAGTTGGTAGAGCATGGCGCTTGCAACGCCAGGGTTGTGGGTTCGATTCCCACCGGGGGGCAGTATGAAAAATGTATGCACTCACTTAACTGTAAGTCACTCTGGATAAGAGCATCTGCTAAATGACAAAAAATATATATATATATGTATACAGGTGAGTGCCATTGAGATAGGAATCTCTTTTTTAAGGGATCCCTGGTATTGGTTTAGCATTTCACTCTTGTCCATCTCCACTGCAGTGTTACTAAAGGGTAAGATACATACCAGCCCTATGCCAACTGGTGTGCCAGCTGTGATTTGACGTCATTACAGATGAAACTGGCAAACAAGAAATGTAATTATTTGCTGAACAAATAGTCATATGAGGCTGCAAATAGAGTCATATGAGGCTGCTTACATAATGCCTTCTGATACACTGACACAAGAGTTACAGTGCCTTCAGAAGGTATTCACACCCCTTGACTTTTTCCACATTTTGTTGTGTTACAGCCTGAATTTAAAATGGTTTACATGTAGATGTTGTGTCACTCATCTACACAAAATACCCCATAATGTCAGAGTGGAATTATGTTTTTATTTCTTTTTACAAATTAATAAAAAATGAAAGCTGAAATGTCTTGAGTCAATAAGTATTCGACCCCTTTGTTATGGCAAGCCTAAATAACTTCAGGAGTAAAAATGTGCTTAACAAGTCACATAATAAGTTGCATGGACTAACTCTGTGTGCAATAATGGTGTTTAATATTGTTTTTGAATAACTACCCCATCTCTTTACCCCACACATACAATTATCTGTAAGGTCCCTCAGTCGAGCAGTGAATTTCAAGCACAAATTCAACAACAAAGACCAGGGAGGTTTTCCAATGCCTCGCAAAGAAGGGCAACTATTGGTAGATGCGTTTTTTTTTTAAAGCAGACATTGAATATCCCTTTGAGCATGGTGAAGTTATAAATTACACTTTGGATGGTGTATCAATACACCCAGTCACTACAAAGATACAGGCGTCCTTCCTAACTCAGTTGTGAGAAAGGAAGGAAACCGCTCAGCGATTTCATCATGAGGCCAGTGGGGATTTTAAACCAGTTACAGAGTTAAATAGCTGTAATAGGAGAAAACTGAGGATGGATCAACAACATTGCAGTTACTCTACAATACTAACCTAAATGACAGAGTGAAAAGAAGGAAGCCAGTACATACAAAAAATATTCCAAAACATGCATCCTGTTTGCAATAAGGCACTAAAGTAATACTGCTAAAAATGTGGCAAAGAAATTTACTTTTTGTCTGAATACAAAGCATTATGTTTGGGGCAAATCCAACACAACACATCACATCATTCATATTTTCAAGTATCGTGGTGGCTGCATCATGTTATGGGCTTGCTTGTCATCGGCAAGGAATAGGGAGTTTTTTAGGATAAAAAGAAAAAGAATAGAGCTAAGCACAGGCAAAGTCCTAGAGGAAAAGCTGGTTCAACAACCAACTTGATAGAGCTTGAATAATTCTTTAAAGAATAATGGGCAAATATTAGACAATCCAAATTTGCCAAGATCTAAGAGACTTACCCAGAAAGACTCACAGCTGTAATCGCTGTCAAAGGGGATTCTAACATGTATTGACTCGGGGGGTTGAATACTTTTCTAATCAAAATATATTTGTGTTTTATTTTCCATTAATAACAAATAAATAAATAAAAATGTCTTCCACTTTGACGTTACAGAGTATTTTGTGTAGATCATTGACAACAACAAAAAAGACAATTAAATCCTTTTTAATCCCACTTTGTAACATAACAAAATGTGGAAAAAGTCAAGGGGTGTGAATACTTTCTGAAGGCCCTGTATACAACAGGATAAGGCATGTGGCCCTTTATCAAGCCTTGTCAGTTGTGTTGGTCCACTGCCAAGGCAATGCTGTATTTTCTAATCTTATAGCTAGGCTACTTTTGTTCTCAGTGTGCTGTATTACAGTCTTTTCATTCAAAAACATGGACTGACTAGCCAAAGAAAACATTCAAGTATATCTCAACTTTCAACATGTAGGCCTATGCTTAACCCATAACTAATGTTCTTTGCTACCCCCACACAACATTTTGGTCTATTTTATTATGGCATGAAAGTACAACCAATATACAATATATTGGATAAAAGCAGCCATACATCATAGTTACTGCTTTTGAAAGTATGCTTTTCTGTTTGACCTTTCCATAGAAAACATTACTGCTGTGTTGCACTGCTGAACCCAATGACCCTCTAGAGGAAAGATGTGTTTTATAGTACAAGTGATGTGGGATGTTGGAATTCACATTTAAATGCATGCCAGAAGTTTTCTTAAACCCTGGGATGGATACGTGGCTCACTGGCTCCAAAGATGCAGTTTGGAGTAAGTCCAGGTTTTTTACCAGCTGCAACTCCCCACCAGTTGCTAGAGACCTCAGCCTTGTAACCTATCATGTCAAATGCGAGTTTGATAAGGTTTGATGCACTCTGACATCACATGACACATCATGCACTTTCAAACGTGACTTGGGTAGCGGGTTCCCTACATACCCTAACACGTATTATACTTTTTCTGAGAGACACATGATGATTGGACATGATTGGATGATTTGTCAGAATGTGACTTCTGATGACCCATACTCAGTACTTTGATAGGTCACACTTTATTTGGATAGTCCGGATAGTCCATCTGTAGATGCTCTACAGATGGTCATACTATCAACAAACTATCTGTTGATAAGCAACCTGTTAAGGTTACGGTTAGGGTTAGGTTTAGAATAAGGGTAAGGGTAAGAGTTACGGTTAGGGTTAAGGTTAGGTTTAGTAGATAGTTAGTTGAAATGTTACTGATAGTCTGTAGAGCATCTACAAATAGACTATCCAAATAAAGAGTTACCCTTTGATATGTGTAAATTGTACCTCAATTCTGCTCCATGGGGCAACTCTAGTTTCTATATCAATGATACCCAACAGAATTTTGCTAGGACTGTCTGGGAGTGGTCTGAGTGGGGAGGGGTAAACTGAAAACTGGCTGTTATTGGCAGAGAGGTTTGGAACTCTCTTTCTTATTGGTCTATTAAGTAGGCAGGCCAAAACTCCATCCCACAAAAACAGGCTGAGATTTCAGGCTGTCTTTTCAAACAGCTCTTACACTAAAAGATCATTATCATCATTTTCACAATTTCACAGTATTATTCCAACCTCATAGTGTGGAAATATATATAAAACAGGAAAATCTAGTTTTTGACTTCACTGGGCCTTTAAGGAATCTACTAAACCTCCCAACACATTTTTTCATTTTGAACTGATAGACAGACCAGAAGAGGTCATGTACTTTAGACTAGCTGTCGCCAATGGCGTCGGCTAATAGGGATCCTAATAAATCAAAAAATCCCTACACACACCTCCCCTGAGAAAACTGGTTATGCTAATGCATTTAATGTAGCTATTAATCTATATCATGCAGCTGTTTATAAACAACTTACCCCTTTTAAAAACAGTAGATTGTTCACTGAAGTATCTTCCTCTAATGTACTAAGATCCGATTCAGGTAACAATCTATCCTCTAGTGAGTCAGTCAGTCAGTCCGCCCGTTGATATATTATTTACTTAACCTTCTCAGCACCCAGTTAAAGCCCAGTTAAAACCTTTTGGAAAGAGTGAGTGTAGCAAGAGATAAAGAGAAGAGGAGATAAAGGGAGAGTGGGAGTTTTCAGTGACAGTTTATGAAGTAATACCACTTCACTATTTATTTTCCCTAAATCTTTAGTGCTCCAAATATTTAAAGTCTGTGTGTGTGTATGTGGTGGGGGGAGTGCGATGGGGGGGGGGGGGGGGGGTCTGTCTGCAGTTCCCACACCCATTCCACCAACATTCCTTTCTCTGTCTCTCTTCCTTTTCACATTTCTACATTGCTACGTTACATGTGTGATTTTTCTCCTGGCTAAGTCGCTCCCTCTTCGGCTAAAATCTTAATTCCAATACATTAAGAGCCCCTGGCAAGAAGGGTCGGGCAAGCCCATACTTGCATTGCGTCTTGGGAATCAAACTCCAGAATATGTCTTTCTACTCTGTTCTCACTTCACACCAACACAAAATGTCTCTAAAAAAAATCAACACCCAACCACCACCACTACTACAAACAAACACACAGATACATGCACTGGTGACCCATGCACACAAACGCACGCACACACACACATTATCTATTTCTGAACGCATTATCTACATTGCAATGCTCTTTCATTGAAATGTAGTATTTTTCTGATGTTTATGTTGGATGTTTTAGGAAGTTGAGTGCTTTTCCAGCCATAGTGTTCGGCAACCAATACAGACAGGAAATCCTCTCTGAGTGAAGAAGGATGATCTCAGGTTAAAAAAGGTCTAAAATTAGAGTGGTATTTCTGATCAAATGTATGTTTTAAGATTTAGCTAAAAAACTAGCTAGGTTTCTTATATGATGGATTATTGACTGACCCATCAGAAAACACATAGCTTAATCTGTGATGAGCAGAAAAAGTTAATAGTGGGAGTTCCATCAACCAATCCTGCATAGTTTTGTCCAACAGAAGAACCACAAATATGTACCACCATGTGACGGTAGTTTGAAATGGTGGATAGACATTGCAACTTCCCTCTGTTACTGAAACTAGTATTAAACTATTTGTATGATACCAAGGCTGAGTTGCTGAGTGAGTGAGAGAAACAAATGTGCCTGAAGAAAAAATGGGAAAGTATATGGCACAGCAGAGCACAGCAAATAAAACACCATCCGACCCCCTCTTTTCGAGGGGTGTATACATTACATATTATGTAATAACCTTCCATTTTTGTATTGCTTTCCATTGGCTGATTGAGAGGTTGTTATGCAGATTATGTAAATACAATTTGAGGAACAGCTATAAATTATGTTCTCCAATGGTAGGATCAACTGATTCTTGCATTTATTAGGCAAAGTGAAAAAAGGGGTTTCTTGCTCAAACAACTGAAGTAGCCAGCAGATCCAACCCGCTTGCTTACAGCTGCAATAGGGTCGGTAGCAGAAGCCACAGCAGCCATTTTGGAATGGCTGTATCAGCCAATCAGCTCCTTCGTTGTTCAACGTGACGTGCCATTCCATAATGGCTGCTGTTGCTACTGCTAGCTAGCATGAGGACGAAAACGGCAGTTTACTTCAAAACATTCAATCTTCTTGGTGTAACAGTTGGGATAATGGGACAAAATCAGAGTACAACGCATTTGTCATCCCTGGATTGAAGTACGTTTTCCAAGCCATATCTCACCCTGGCTCCGTGGTGTCTTATTATACACAGGAATGCTGTCCAACCCTAGTGCAGCTGTAGGGAAGTGGGTTGGATCCGCTGGCTAACAACTGAAGTAAAAGGCACTCCATTGGACACTAGTGTCCAGTAGACACTCTCTCAGTTATAAAAATATAGTGTATTCCAGATCCATAGTTGAAAACATACTGTGACATTTCTGTCAGAGACTTTTGCAGAGACTTTTGCATTTACAGACAAAGAATGAGATCATGTTCCATGATGAGTGGTGGGTTTGATTCACATTACAAAACAGTCAGAACTGAAAAATATGAATCAATCATTACACTTAACTACAAAACATGCTGTTCTGAGCAAGTCCCTAAATACAGTGTCAGTCACACAAAGGAGACAGTGGCCACTGCATTTGCTGTCAGTTGGTGCAGTTAATCCTGTGCGCTCACTACTTATCACACTGTGTCTGTCTTTGACCTTTCTAAATGGACTTAATCAGACCAGTGTTCCAACAATTCATATATATATATATATATATATATATATATATATATATATATCCACATACATGACACTGCTCAGGAAAACACAGAATCATGAATACTGAAAAAAATACTTTAGTACTCAAATTTGTTGTGGAAGTCAAATCAAGTAGTTCTACTGACAATGACAAGTTCCACAATGCTACCTCACAACATTCCCTACTGATGTCGACCAGTGGAATTTCCATTGTATTTTACCGTTCTTGTCAAGTTCCTCCTACGACCCCCACGTGGCATGGCAATAAATAGAGCATAATAAAGGACTGGGTTCTCTTACCTTCAAATGCAGAGAACGTAGAGTTTCAAAGACAGAGAGTTAGTGAAGTGTGTCCTGAGAAGAAGAGATGTTTTCTTGGCCAAGGTGTTGTTTTGCCCAATTGCAATTGGCCTGAGTTTATAGCCAAGAAGAAAGAGCAGAGTGTCTGCTAGGGGTAAGGGAGAGGGTTAGGGGGCGAGCACATATAGAGGAAAAGGCACTAAAAGGGAGGGCTGTTCAAAATGATGGTCTCAAGTTTCTTGTGATGTCACACGTGCTCACTACTATAGCTGCTGTCAGAAGCAGGCGGGCAGGGGCATTTTCTCGCAACAATTGCTCCATTGGGAATCTATCACATTTGGAGAAGGCACACTCAAATACACTAGACCCATTGACTTGTTGTCCTATCAACATACTTCATTCTCACATGCCCCCCTGCTCCAAAAACGGGCAACATTGGAAATAAATAGGGTGAGGTGATCATTCTCTGGTAGCCTAAGAGTCTGGCCCAGTGGTATGAGTTACATCAGGTCCCCTTATGAAATACAGTGGAAAGAAAAGGTAAACCCCAAGGCTTTATGAAGCTAAACTCAAAACTGGTGAAAGCAGTCAAACGTTTTAAACTCAATTGAGTCCTTAGGACAAAGCTGCATCCAAACACCAGATGGCAGAAAGTGAAAGTACTCCCATGGTTGACATTCTGATGTCATTATGTGTTTGTCACTAGAAATCTCTACATAAAAAAATTAATAGAAAAGTATAGCCTGTAGGACGCATAACATCTGAGATTTGATGAAGAAAAAAAATACACTGTTTATAACTCTATAAATGGCCTTGGTCCCCGACAGATAGTAATATAGTTACAATAATGTCAAGATCAATTAATATTCATCATATCGGTATAAAAATTACTAACAACCCCCTTGAAAAAAGGATACAATATGACACGTCTAAATAATACAGGTTCCAAAATGCATAGGCCAAAATGCAGTCAAAGTCAGGGTGTGTTCCAGCAAGCCTAACGAAGCCGACTGTTTATGAAAGTCGTCGAGTGAAGTCAGGGGAGGTCTATCTGTGACAGCCGAAAGTCGGACACTGTAGTGGTTTTCCTACAGCAAGGCTCAGATGAAAAAAGTTTGAACATACCTGCTATTATTTATAAACGTTTTTCTGTATAAATTCTTTTTCGCTCACCAAGCTTGGAGTGTTTGTATGGAGGTCGAATTTGGTTAACAAAAAATGAAATGGCTTATTTGCTACGTGTGGCTTATTTGATTGAATAGAAGTTTCGTAATGCTTAGGTTCTTACGATTGTACTGATATAAGTAGGACAAGTGACATCCCGGCAACTTTGAGAAAAATACACTTTATATCCCGCAGAAAGTAGGGGTGATGAAGGTGCTGCAGCAGGCCCTGAACTATCAGAAGAAAAAAATACATATAAATAATTTGTGGTCACACCAAATGATGTGTAAAAATCCTGGATGATCTTGGCACACCTCCTCCATTGTAAAAAAAGATTTAGGAAGCTATAGAAATGTATTTATTAATGTCTACATTTGTTTTTGATACATTTATTATATTACAGACACCTTAATCCATACTTTTAAATTATATTATGTGAGCTAAACACAAAACAAATATTGACAAATTTTTCCTTAAAGTATTTGTTTTAGAGAGTAATAATGTTACTGTCCCCACTACAACAACAAAAATACTTAAATACATGTAATTTTGTCCTTTAAACATTTAATTTAAATACTGTAGAATTCCATTCATTCCTATGGAGGACTGCTCACTGTGGAGTGCCAATATGGCCAACCGGTGGCTTCAAAGCCTCACCACCTCCCTTCCAGACACACTCGACCCACTCCAGTTCGCCTACCGCCCGACAGATCAATGGACGACACAATCGCCATTGCACTGCCCTCACCCACCTGGACAAAAGGAAAGCATATGTTAGGATGCTGTTTCTTCGACTACAGCTCGGCCTTCTAAGCTCAACACAAAGCTCACGGCCCTGGAACTGAACTCCTCCCTATCCAACTGGGTCCTGGACTTCCTGACGGGCCACCCCCAGGTAGTGAAGGTAGGCAACACCACCTCCGCCACACTGATTCTCAACACAGGGGCCCCGCAAGGGTGCGTTCTCAGTCCCCTCCTGTATACCCATGACTGCGTGGCCTCACACAGTTCCAACTCCATCATCAACTTCGCTGATGACATGACAGTAGTAGGCCTAATTACCAACAATGACGAGACGGCCTACAGGGATGAGTTAGGCACTCTGACAGCGTGGTGCCAGGTAAACAACCTCTCCCTCAACGTCAGCAAAACAAAGGAGCTGATTGTGGACTTCAGGAGGAACCAGGCTGGGCACGCCCCCATCCTCATCAACAGGGCCGCCATGGAGACTGTCAAAAACGTTAAGTTCCTCTGCGTACACCTCTCTGATGAGCTGAAATGGTCAAACCACACAGACACAGTGGTGAAGAAGGCACGACAGCGACTCTTCAACCTCAGGAGGCTGAAGAAATTCAGCCTGTTACAGAGGGCCCTCACAGTGTTCTACAGGAGCACCATCGAGAGCAGACTATCGGGCTGCATCACAGCCTGTTACAGCAACCCCACCGTCACTGACCACAAGGCGCTAAAGAGGGTGGTACACTCAGCCAAACGTACCATTGGGTGCACACTGCCTACTGTACCCCTCCCCAACCCCAATGGACATTTATCATTGTTGACCTCCATACAAAAAATCGCCACATTGTCTGCTTATCTCGCATGGACAGATTGTGGGTGGAGTAATGCCGCGTTCATATGCTAGTTGGAACTAGGAAACTCGGAAATGTCCGACTTGCTAAATGGTTGTAGTTATACCGTGCCGCGTTCAACCAGTTAGCAAGTCGGACATTTCCGAGTTTCCTAGTTCTGACTAGTACTTGAACGCGGCATAAATCATTTCGCTTCGCCTCTTCCTCTCTGACACAGTACCCAGTCATGCGACTTTGGCAGCGATGGCTTGCTGGGAATCAGAGTTTTACTTGCCGTACTCTCCAGTGTTTTTACAACACTGCTGAAGGATGTTGAAACTCAGCATCCCATAGAACACTGCTACCGTATACTCCTCCCATATGACTTAATGCATTTAGAGATGCAACATTTTAGGTTTCACGAAATTGTTAGCTAGCTCTCATACGATGAAAAGCATTTTACAAGACATTTAGGGGAACACAAAAAAGTATTAAAATGGAACGGTTACTGGAATGGCATCTGTAGTGCCTCTTGTTCATGCGTTGAGAAGTGACAACGTTAGCTAGTTCGCCAGCTAAAAACAGGCTAGCTAGCTTTTTTTCGAATGGACAAGCCTGTGAAACTGCTAGCTAGCTAGCCAAAAGAAGCCTATTGAAGCCTAATGATTGTAATTTAGGGGAGGCTTTTTGCTAAAGGAATTGCAAGGCACTTCATCTTCTTACAGTGATGGAGGAAGTTGATAAGATTTTAATTCACTCGCTTAGACAGACCGGCACGTAAGTAGTTAGCCAACATTATCAAGAACCTGTTGTTGCTAGTTAGCTAACGTTTGCCAGCTTGCTTGCTCCTGTAGCTTATTTGTGTCTCTCTTCATTGATTTAGCTACATTCAATGACGTTACTCATCAGAGCCAATATCTCAGCTGATATTTTCCTTGTGAACATTTGCTGAAGTGTAGAGAGCTAGCTAAGTTAGCTAGATTCATTCACACTTGTACAATTTTGTTCTAACAGCTGGTTGTTTTGAGTTTCACTCTGCCAATCTGAAAATCTTTGAGCTAGTGTTTAGACCAGAATTCTTCCATATCGGTCAAGTTAGCTACACTACACATTTTTGAATGTCATTTGAAAGAGTAACGTTAACCGGCTCATCACATGACTATTGAGAAGTGTGTGTGTGTGACACAAATGGGAAGTTAACTCCGTGCACCTGCACCTCATGCTCTGTGTGTTTGCAAAGGGACGTGGGGGAGGATGTGCAGAGTGTGAAGCGCTTCTCCAGTGAGCTCATAGTGGAGGCGGTAGTGAAATGTCTGCGAGTGATCGACCCGGCCCTGGGGAGCGGCCTGTCCCCCTCCTTACCCCTCAGCATGTCTGCCCGCTTCCGAGTAGGCATGAGCCTGGCACAAGCCTGTCAGGTGAGAGGTCAAAAAGAAAAGGGATAGTGCTCCCCCTCCTGTTTCGAAGTGGGGCTCGGGACACTCTCACCCCAAGAGAATGTTGATCAAATGAGGAAGATTAAGATATTGTTGCATCTAAAAGAATAACCATGCATGACTTCTTGATGTACCCATATGACCTATAACCCCTTTGCATGATACTCAGTCCAAGGTCTTTTTATACTCTAAAATGAATTTACTGTCATTAGCTCAAGCTCAGTTATTCATGGTCCCAACTACATGCAAGCTCAGTTATTCATGGTCCCAACTACATGCATGCAGTCTGGACCACTAATGTCTGAGTAGAAGTCATTCAGCAACCAATTTGACCGCCTGCTACAATGTAAAGTCATGTCATATCCTAATGCCATTCCATCTCATTGACCACTGCTTTGAACTATTTTTATTTCCTCACTCGATTTTCTTTATTGAATAGCCCATTTGCTTGCATAACTTCATTGAAGTGATCTTCTGAAATTGAATTTTATTACAAGATTTAGAATCTCCCAAGTGTGAATACATTTGATTAGCTGATTTTGTGAAGTAGGCTCCATCATTCCACATGTTCATAGATGGTCTTCATACAATGTCATGGACTGGTTCCATTTTCACGCTTAATGACCCTCATGCTCTAGATTGGGTGAGGCATGTGACGCAAAGGTCAATGACCTGTGTATGAGTAGACTCCATAACCAGGTTGACATGCGTTTCTATGCAGGACCTTGGCTACAAGGGAGAGATTGGCTACCAGACCTTTCTTTACAGCAATGAGCCAGAGATCCGCTCCCTGCTCATGTTCCTGGTGGAGAAGCTGCCCAGAGAAAGTGCTGAGGCCTTGGACCAACCAGCAGGTACAGACTCCATGTCCCACCATTGTACTTCTTGTCATTATTGAATACCCTTCATACCTTAACTTTAGCTCTCCCCTTATACATTGGACTATTTTTTTTTGCTTTATAATCTGATCAATAAAAATACATTGAATGTTTGTGAACCTCTCAAAATGAGAATTATATTATCTATAAGTATTTATTTGTCTCGCATTCATTGTACCCCTTAACAGGTAAATCGGTCCTCCTCCAGAAATTGATAGCTGCCCAGATCAAAGCTCAGCTGGCCTTGCCCTGGCTCCCTCCATCCTGCAGACTACCCCTCCTCTGTAAAACACAGGTATGTCCTGCTGGCTATATCACAAAGCATTATCAATGACATGGCAGCTAAAGTTAAGAAACACTGACAAATAACTGTTGGTTTCCTAGACTATAAAGGAAGCTAGATTTCAGGGCTGATCAGTGAAAGTAGTGAGACAATAATGCAATGCCCCTATCAAGTTTATCCTGTTTTTCATGACCTCCTGGATATTTACTAACTCAATATACCAGAATGATGCACTATACAAACTTCCTGTTTGAATCTCTGTCTTTGTGTCAAGTGTTCCCACTTATTGTATGTGTTCTCACTTCACATTTTTATTCTTTTTAGAACCCAGGACCGTCCCACAGTTTCCACTCTCAGACCCTTAGTTTACCGCACTGCCTCAAAGTGCCTGGGAAAAAGCAATTGAAAGGTAAACCCCAGAATACACAGGACCCTCTGTACTGACTGTCATTGCATGTCATTCTGCAATCCAATTCTTCCAATTGTGTAGGGTTCTGAATGAGTAGCCTATATACATTAGCATGTGTTACATTAGGCATGGTACAAGATCTTCTTTGCCACTGAAATAAGAGCCTGTGGTAACAGTTCAATCCCAGTATACCACGTCATTCTTTTCACCCCCTCTCCAGAGGAAAAGGACTACCACAGGGACTTTCTTCCCCCTGTGACTGCCCAGCCGTCGCAGCATGCCTCAGTGCCGGCCTCCCTGCTGGAGCTGCATGCAGAGGAGCTTAGTGCCGCCCAGGAGTGGGAAAATGAGTGGAACAGCCAAGGCCTCCTCTCCCGCCTCACCCCCGAGGTACACTCTTAAAGGGATAGTTCACTTAAAGGGATAGTTTTTCAAGTTTTTGGTCAATTTGAATTTGAGCACAATAATAATATTTATTTGTTAATTGCATTGTTTTAATCTCTGAACTCCACTCTGTCTCCTCTCGTGGCCACCCAGGAATATCGCTCCAGGAAGCGCGCCCGTCTGCATAAGCGTATCGAAGAGCAGCTGCGCGCTGCGGCCCAGCCTCGCCCGGACATACTCTGTGCCCACAGGTCGGGCTCTGATCTCACAGAGCTTCTGCAGTCCTTCGGGGGCTCCACCCTCGGTGGTGACATCCTCGCCAAGGGCACCCGCTTCACTCACACCGAGAAATTCACTTTCACACAGGTGAATGAAGGGTTGAACAAAGCCTGCCCCAAAGACATTGAGCAACATCTACAAATGTTCCCCCTTTTATTGACAATCGGAATCTAGCCTTTATGTTTCTCTAACCGGTCTGTGTGTGTGTGTGTGTGTCAGGAGCCTGCGAAAGCCTCCCAGCAGATGGCAGCAGCGGCCAGCTCCCGCCCCAGCTCGCATCAGTCGGAGGAGGACCTGCAGGCCCGACAGCAGGAGGAGCTGGCCTCCCTGCAGCAGCAGCTCCAGCAGCTCTCCCTCAGCCTAGAGGAGGTGGGCGGAGACATGAGGCAGCTCACCGTATCCATACTTCAGGTAACTGGAGCCTCTCTTATTTCAAACAGATAAACTCTGTATTTGTGTAGACCTCAGACTAGGGATGTGCGTGGTTATTCGAATATCCGAACAGAAATTTGTATTTTCGATTAACTGTGTGTTTTCATTTTTGCGGGGGGGGGGGGGGATTTATTATAGCCCTATTTTAACACTGAAAAGGCTTTTTCTAACTTTAATTAAAATATTAATATGGCATTGTTACATAAAAGGATATACCATAACATAAAAAAAAAAATGGTTTTAAATAAAACAACCAACTTTTCAATGTAGTTTATGATGTGCACAGTGCACCCCATAAAAGCCTTCACGTGTAGCTTGTTGTTTATGTTGGCCAATCAAAATGGCAAAGAGGTAGAAAGTGGAGTGAGTTCACTAATGCAATGCAAGATGGAATAAAATTATGGAATGAAAAGTTAGCGAAATGAGGAGTAGACAACAACGAGCAACCAACAGGTAGGCTGTTGTTTTATCTAGCTAGCTAGCTAGCTTCTCTAGGCTTTTCCAGTCAAGACAGGCACTGTTATATGCGACGATAAATAACATTGTGGCTGCTACAAGTTAGCTAGTCATGGCTGTAGCTGAGTTGCCTTGGAGTCTCTCTCCCTCCGTCTGCTCCCTCCCATCTCACACACTCCACCCCCTCCGCAGCTGCAGCAATAGAACGCCAGCTTCTCTCCTTCACGCAGCAGTGCTCAGGTTAAAAACTTAAGTAAAAAGAAAAACGCATGTATTTCGGATATCCAACAAAAATTCATGATACTATTAGAATAGTGAAATGATTACCTATCCCTATCTTCGACCAGAGTTACCACAGTCAAATGAACTATGACATATAAGATGTAGTCACCCTGCGAGACTAACTTGTATCTTGTCTGTGTGCAGGTGTCAGATGAGCTGAAGCAAAAAGAGCTGAGCAACGCGGAGAAGGAGGACTCTGTGCGGGTGAAGAAGCAGACCATTGACCTGATGCCTGACGTAGAGAACAACCTGGCCAAGCTGCAGGCCCTGGTGGAGGGAAGTGCCAAGCGAGTGGTCAACCTTGCCACCCAGTGGGAGAAACGCAGAGCTCCGCTCATCGATGAGCACCGCAGGCTCAAGGAGCTCTGCAGCAACCAAGAGGTAGCATTAATCTCCTTGGATATCACCCATGTGTGTGTGTTTGACTGTGTGAGAGAGAAATTCTTATTTTAACTTCCATTATTTTTTGTAGATTGAGTCCTCCAGAAAGCTATCTGAAATCAAAGAGCTTCACAACAAAATCCGTCAATCTGCGGAGGAGTCCAAGAAGAAGGAAGGACTGTATAAACAACTGGTATTAGAAGAAATGAAATGTATTTGGGATGATTTACTTCCACACTGTGTATTCATTTGGTTCCGGTCCATGCATTGTATGTCTGACACAATTTTTTGGGAATATGACTTCTCCTTCAGATAACAGAGTTTGAGAATCTCCCAAAAGATGTCTCCCGCTCAGCGTACACTGCGAGGATCCTGGAGATCGTTGGCAACATCAGGAAACAGAAGGAAGAAATTACAAAGGTACACCGTTTGGGACACCTCTCAACAATACAGTCCTGAGTATCTCCTCAAAAACAAAGGAATTAAAACTCAATTTGATTCTGAGTAGAGTGATTTCAAGTATGGTATTTGTGTGTCCGACTCTCGGTCTCTGTAGATTCTGTCTGACACTAAGGAGCTGCAGAAAGAGATTAACAGCCTGACTGGGAAACTGGACCGAACGTTCGCTGTGACTGATGAGCTGGTTTTCAAGGTAGAGCACCTAGCAAGAGAACTCATGCGTCTACTGTTTGGAATTATAGGTCAAAGAAATCCCTTCTAGATCACCTGAAAATGCTCAACTTGCTACCAAGGACCCATGCTATCAGTTTGCTCATGCCTTTCATTCCAATTATTCTATACCACAGTTTGTAAATTCCAGGAAAGCATACCAATGATGTTCCTTCTTGCCTAATCAATACTTTTCCTAATACTGTGCAGGATGCGAAGAAAGACGAATCTGTCCGCAAATCCTACAAGTACCTGGCAGCCTTACATGAGGTAAGAGCTTGTTGGCAGAATATAACCTTCTCTTAGAAACTGAAGAGCAATACATACTGTATATCCTTGGGTCTGGTGCTCTTTGGTCATTTTAGGTGCCTATAGCTACATTGGTTAGTTGTGTGACTTGATTATCTTCCTTGGTATAGAACTGCACTCAGTTGATCCAAACTATTGAGGACACGGGCACAATCATGAGAGAGATCCGAGACCTGGAGGAACAGGTATATATGGCCCCCTTATTTTATTCCAAACCACTAACTTGCACTGCTTCTGTACAACATGAGAGTCAGTTTGTCATTTTATTTACATAGTGATATAGGGCTGACTTGGTAGAGCAAACTTTGTAAGTTTCCTTCTCTCCATAGATTGAAACTGAGAATGGTAAGAAGACTGTAAGCAACCTGGAGAAGATCCTGGAGGACTACAAAGCCATTCGCCAGGAGAACTCTGCTCTGGCTGCCAAGATCAGAGAGGCCTGACATGACCCTCCTCAGCATGATGCACCGTAGTGGCCGCCTGACTTGTCTGCTGGTCAAACTGACTGGTAGCATGCCCTCAAGACTGCCTGTCCTGTGTGTGTGTGTGGAACCAAGAAAGCACACTTCATCTGGTCTCAAGACGTTCAACGCTGTCCTTTGTCCACTGTCTTGTTGCATTGCCTTCTGGGAGCACTGACAGCACATGGGGGAGGGGAGGTAGATTTTTGTACCATTTTTAATGCACAAACCTTGGCTTACCCAAAAACCATGCTGGATATAGAAAATATGTGTGATGTATAACAACACAGCGATGAATTATACTGGCCTTGCATCCCTGGTGTCCATACACTGGTTCCATATTGATTCCACCCAATCAAAAAAGTAGTTTGGTAAATGATCCTCTCAGACTTTTTCTATTAGAAATGTATAGTAGTTCTTCAAAATTGCAGTAGTTCTGATAGATCCATCAAGTAAATGTCTTGATGAGCTACTTTGGAATGCGCTGCAATTCAGGTGAATTTCTTCATGTTGGCCCTCGTTCCCCAGAATAATGCAGTGGCTAGGTACGGCCTAAGTATCCATTGACTTGTGCCGAAAGAAATTCATGCCATATTTTGTCTTAACTGAAGTCGATATGGAGATTACTAGGTTTGTCCTTTCTAGTTCATTCTCATGCCTTGAAATCAAATGCTGCTTTTGTCTGTCTCATTGGCTCAGTGTTATTTGGCTTAGGGAGCCTTGGTGCAAAGTAAATGGCCTCACCTTTTGCGCACTGATCTCCTGAAATGGTCTAGATTAGAAAACAAACCACATTGATTGACAATGAATGGAAATGTGTATAAAAACAATACAAAATGTTTGTCATAGCAGAAAATTAACATGTTATTGAAGTCCTGTACTGTTTTCTTTCACATGTTTATTTCATTTGAAATGCTGAAAGGTCCTTGTCGTGTTTGTATACAGTCCTTTTTTTTTGCTTGATCCTGGGGATCCTCTGTTGAACTGGCTCTAGCCCTGTTTATACCTGGTGCTAACATCCACCCTTTGTCCTAATCTTGTCAACATTCTTGATTGTGGTCAAATTTTTTGACAGGGGTAGACGATTAGACACATTGTGATCAGATCTTCCTGACCACCTCCGGAGGTAGTCAGGTACGTCTGGTGTCTATCAATCAAGTGTAAACAGATCTGGATGGTCAAACTATTTGAATCATCATTATACTGACCTCTAAAGTCACTGGCTGTGTTCTAGAGCATCAAAACCGTAATGTATCATGGTTAAATTGTGACTGACTGATCTACAAATAATGAGTTATTTATGATGTAAGGTGATTTGTACACTGAATGAAAATATAAATGCAATATGCAACAATTTCAAAAGTTAACGTAAGAAAATCAGTCAATTAAAATTAATTAGGCCCTAATCTATGGACTATGAATACAGCTATGCATCTGTTGGTCAAAGATACCTTTTTTTTTTTAAGTAGGGGCGTGGATCAGAAAACCAGTCAGTATCTGGTGTGACCACCATTTGCCTCATCCAGCGCGACACATCTCCTTCGCATGGAGTTGATCAGGCTGTTGATTGTGGCCTGTGGAATGTTGTTCAACTCCTCAATGGCTGTGCGAAGTTGCTGGATATTGGCGGGAATTGGAACACGCTGTTGTACGCATTGATCCAGAGCATCCCAAACATGCTCAATGGGTGACATGTCCGGTGAATATGCAGGCCAAGGAAGAACTGGGACATTTTCAGCTTCCAGGAATTGTGTACAGGTACTTGTGACGTGGGGCTGTGCATTACCATGCTAAAACTTGAGGTGATGGCGGCGGATAAATGTTAATACAATGGGCTTCAGGATCTCATCACGGGATCTCTGTGCATTGAAATTGCCATTGTGTTCGTTGTCCGTAGCTTTTGCCTGCCCATACCATAGCCCCACTGTCATCATGGGATACTGTTCACAACGTTGACATCAGCAAACCGCTCGCCCACACGAAGCCATACATGCTGTCTGCCATCTGCCTGGTACAGTTGAAACCAAGATTCAACCGTGAAGAACACACTTCTCCAACGTGCCAGTGGCCATCGAAGGTGAGCATTTGTCCACTGAAGTCTGTTCAAGACCCCGGTGAGGACGGCGAGCATGCAGATAAGCTTCCCTGAGACGGTTTTTAACAGTTTGCAGAAATTCTTCAGTTGTGTAAACCCACAATTTCATCTGCTTTCCAGGTGGCTGGTCTCAGACGATCCTGCAGGTGAAGAAGCCGGATGTGGAGGTCTTGGGTTGGCGTGGTTACACGTGGTCCGCCGCTGTGAGGCCGGTTGGACATACTGCCAAAACTCTAAAACAACGTTGGAGGCGGCTTATGGTAGCGAAATTAACATTAAATGCTCTGACAACAGCTCTGATGGACATTCCTGCAGTCAGCATGCCAATTACACGCTCCCTAAAAACTTGAGACAAAATGTGGCATTGTGTTGTGTAATGATCATGCTGTTTAAACAGCTTCTTGATATGCCACACCTGTCAAGTGGGTGGATTATCTTGGCAAATGAGAAATGCTCACTAACAGGTGATTTGCGCCTACATGTCCACTACATAAACTTTACAAAAACAATGTGAAAACCATAAAATCGCCTTCAAGTCCCTGCAGTTGCTTCTGACAAGTGAACGGACCAAAGACCTGGTTGAAACTTCGCTGCGATTCAAATGTATACAGTGGAAATGTACAAATGAATGTGATATTGACGCTCTCTCTCACCAATTGATAGTACAGTGTACACATATTTACATGTTTATTTTGACATTCCATAGAAAGTTTTATAAACAATGGAGCCTTGCTGTAGCTAAACCACAACAGGGTCCTACTTTCGGCTGTAGCAGATTCACCTCCCCCGACTTCACGACTCATCAACGTTCATCTACAGCAGGCTACATTAGCCTGACTGCAGGGTGCGTTCGAGTGGATCACCTTTTTTCAACGCCTTTCAAAGTGCGTTGCATTCTGGGGATAAAAGTTCTCAGACTTTTGTGCCTACATGTCGACTGCATGAACATTACAAAAATCATGTGATCAAAGGTCATGAATTTTGACTGCAAGTTTCTGCAGTTGCTCTTCAACAACTTAATCCTGGAGCCATCGCCTGCACGGTGGGAGGCTCTGTTGTCAACCAATCATTAAGGTGTTTTTGTTTGACCCAAGCGAACGTGACCAAAGACGTGACTGAAAAAGGAACCAATTTGTCTTGACTTATTTGTACAGTGGAAATATACATACAAATGTGATATTTGACACGCTCTCACTAATTGATTGTACAATGTGTACACACATATTATATTAACTTCAGTTTGTGAGTGTGTGACATGGGGGTTAGATGCATGTTTATTTCGACATTATAAAGAAACCCTTTTATAAACAATGAGCTGGTTCAAATAAATGGTTCGAAAGTGCAGGCGACTGACTGCTCTACAAATCACCTTGCATCATAAATAACTACTCATTATTTGTCGGTCAGTCAGTCACCATTTACCCACAATGCATCTTGGATTTGATGCTCTCGAACACAGCCAATGGCAACACTGCCATGTTGATCTGAGCCTTGCAGTTGCAAAACTACATTAGTGTCTGACTTTCAGCTGTCGCAGATCAATGATTTATAAATACACTAGATTACTATTTTGGGGGTGTTGAAGCCACCCTGCCGCCATCTTGGGACTTCCCCATCGTTGCAAAAAAATATTTTGGAAGCTATAGAAATGCATTTATTAATGTCTACATTTGCCACACTTATTCTATTACAGACCCCTTAATGCATACTTTTAAATTATATTATGTGAGCTAAAGATAAAACAAATGATATATATACACACACTACCGATCAAAAGTTTTAGAACACCTACTAATTTAACGTTTTTTCTTTATTTGCACTATTTTCTACATTGTAGAATAATAGTGAAAACATCAAAACTATGAATACCAAGAGTGTGCAAAGATGTCATCAAAGCAAAGGGTGGCTATTTGAAGAATCTCACATATAAAATATATTTTGATTTGTTTAACACTTTTTTGGTTACTACATGATTCCATATGTGTTATTTTATAGTTTTGATGTCTTCACTATTATTCTACAAAATTTGAAAATAGTAAAAAAGAAAGAAAGAAAAACCCTTGAATGAGTAGGTGTTCTAAAACCTTTGACCAGTAGTGTGTGTATATATATATATAAAAACATTTTTCTTAAAGTATAATTTTTAGAGATTGCTAATGTTACTGTCCCCACTACAACAACATACATACTTAAATACATGTAATTATGTTCTTGAAACATTTAATTGGAATACTGTAGAATTCCATTTATTCCTATGGAGGAGTGCTTCTACAGGGGAGTGCCAATATGGCCGACCGGTGGCTTCAAAGCCTCTCAATGGCCAATACATAGCATCAGCAATCCAGGGTTTATATACATCATTGGTTGCTGATGCACCTCCCCCGACTTCACTCCTCGACTGCAGTCGGTTGCTTTAGACTTATCACTCAAACGCACCCAATATCTGTCAAACAATTTGCACACAGGGAGGCACCAGCTAATCTGGCCACAATGCAGACACAAGTAGGCTGTGTTTACACAGGCAGCCTAACGCTTTCTCCCCCAATAATTGTGCAAAGGATCAGAATAAGGCTTCCTGTGTAAACACAGACGGAGTGGATGGATAAGACACATTTCTTAATACCATGTGTAGACGTGACAAACCTTGATCAGATAGTGATTGGGTCATATTGATCAGATCACAAAACTCACATGTTACCGCAAGGTGTAAACAAGGCTTTTAAAACATTTATTATTTTTGAGACATTTGCATCAGGTACAAATATCCATTAGCAACCAGTTATCAATCAGTATATCCACACATAGCTAGTGAAAATAACGGCCATCATGTATGTCTCTTGGACCCATCATGCTGTGTTATTTTCAATAATATACTGTATTTTCTATATTGAATTGCATTTATGAATATATTTTCTATATTTTTATATACATTGATCATGTGTTCCAAACTGTAGTCATGCAGTTACAATATTACACATGACATTGCTGAACATGGCTGATCTCTGGCTGTAACTCTCACTAGATGGGCCTACAAACCTTAAATTACAATGTGTATCTTGTTACTGGGGAAAACCACCACATGAAATCCATTGGAGGCAAATAAGATGTAACCCCACATCTTTTTGGGACCAAACTTCTGTTCCCAGGTTTTATAAATATTTTATCCATGGTGACTGCTGTAAAGTTTTACGTTTTTGAAAATATCTGTAGAAAAAGACATGAGGAGATGCTGGTGTAGCAAGGCTATATGAAAGTCCCTCCTACTTCCTGGATCATGTCCCATACTGTTTTTGAATGGGATTCAAGATTATATCATAAAATTTGTGAAAACGTGGTCATTTAAGATATATGTGAAATTATATTTGTATTTGTAGATTAATTTACTTTTACCCAATGCCTTTTATAAAGGTTTTCGATTACGAAAAACAAAATGCAGTAAAAAATGTTCATGAAAAGCATCCGGTAAAAGTAAATTAATCCACAATATTTTAAATGACCACGTTTTCATGAATTTGATAATATAATCTTGAATCCCATTCAAAAACAGTATGGGACATGATCCAGGAAGTAGGCTGGACATTAATGGGAGAGACCATAATGCTGCGTTCACGTGCTATTGTAGTTATCGGAAATTCCTAGTTCGACTTAAACAACCCTCCAAATTGGAATTACAAGAGGCCGGGAAACTCTGTTGCCCATGTTGCGACCAATGGTGCATATAACCCCTGGATTTCTGATGCTATGTATTGGCCATTGTGAGGCTTTGAAGCCACCGGTCGGCCATATTGGCACTCCCCAGTAGGAGCAGTCCACCATAGGAATGAATGGAATTCTAGTATGTTTCAACGACATAATTACATGTATTTAAGTATTAGAATTGTTTGTAGTGGGGACAGTAACATTAGTAATCTAAAAAATATATACTTTAAGGAAAATGTATTTAAATATTCTTTCATTTTTATGTTTAGCTCACATATTATAATTTAAAAGTATCCTTTAAGGCGTGTGTAATATAATAAATGTGGCCAAAAAAGAATGTAGACATTAATAAATAAATTTCTATATCTTCCTGAACATTTATTTTACAACGGTGAGGGAGTGCCAAGATGGAGGCACGGTGGCTTCAACACAGCGCCCCATATCAGTCATCTAGTGTATACATAAATCATTGGTTGTGACATTTCACCACAGACCTTATACCTTTTCAACCAAAAGAGAACACTTTTTTTAAAACAAAGTTACAACCTTATCAACATGGATAATGTAGCTAGTTTGTCCATATTTTCAATGTTAAGCAAGCTAACTGTCCTTTGAGTGGACTGCTGAGTGTCAATCTGCTTTTGACTCTGTAAAAGCACTATTGTGTACTTCTCCTGTTCTTTCTGCCCCTGATTTCCAGAAACCACTTAAGTTGGAGGTGGATGCCAGTTCAGTGGGTGCAGGTGCTGTACTATTACAGGAACACGATGGTCTAGATCACCCAGTTTGTTACTTCTCTTGGAAATTCAACAGCTGTCAGTCACATTATTCCACTATCGAACAGGAGACTCTGGCACTGTTGTTTGCCTTACAATTTTTTGAGGTTTATGTTGGCTCCAGTGTGTTGCCTGTTGTGGTATACACAGACCACAACCCTTTAACTTTTTTGAGCCGCATGTATAACCACAACCAACGTCTTATGCATTGGGCGTTGGTTATACAGGGTTATAATTTAGAAATTCAGCATATAAAGGGTGCAGAAAACGTGGTTGCGGATGCTCTGTCCTGTGCCTAGTTCAGAAAAAAAATTAATAATAATAGAACTGGGCGTTGACAACTAGGGGGGGATGTGTTGTAAGTATTTGGTATTATAAAAAAATATATATGTATGTGTAAGGTTCTTATCATAAACCCAGGGGTTTACTCTTTTTGGGGGGGGGGCGTGTTACGTGTGACGTGTTTTTCTTTCTCCCCATTTTCCTTTGTAGTGTGTTTGTGTGTTCTGGGCATTACAGGTGTGCTGAGTTGCGGCTGACAATGGTGGGCGTGGCTTCAGTCCAGAGTCCTGGCAGCTGTAGCTGATTGACGAGAGTATACCTGTTTGCCGTGTGAGCTCGAAGAGGGGCAGCGTGCAAACACAGTCCTCAATGTGCTCATGTGATCAAGCCAGGTAGTCGAATGAACAACCAGGTCATCAAGATATGCGGTACAATCAGGAACATCAGCCAATACAACATTTACCAAACGTTGAAACGTGGCCGGAGCGTTCCTCATTCCAAAAGCCATTACCGTGTACTGGCAGAAACTATCAGGGGTTACAAAAGCAGACACCTCAGAGGCACGAGGGGTTAAAGGCACCTGCCAATAACCTTTTAACAAGTCAAGCTTAGTAACATACGCAGCCGATCCAATGGTGTCTATACAGTCGTCCAAGCGAGGTAAAGGGAATGAGTCAGGTATAGTAACATTATTAACTTTTCTGTAGTCAGTGCAAAACCTTTGAGTCCCGTCAGGCTTTGGAATCAGCAGACAGAGGGAACTGCAAGGACTGCCACTGGGGATTGCCATCTCATTTTCCAGTAAGTAAGTTACCTCTCTCTTCATTCCTCCACTCTTGGTAGAATTCACACGATAAGGGTGCTGTTTCATTGGAGCAGCATCACCTACATTTATATCACGTTTCAACACATTTGTACGACTGGGAACATCCTTAAAGAGACTCGGAAAATCAGTGATTAGTAATTCAATATCAGCCCTCTGCTGATCATTCAAGTGCAACAAATGGGATTGGAGAGACGCTACCATCTCCGAATTACATAAACGAGCACACTGCTCAGGAGTATTCCGCATCACCAAACCGTCCTCATCATTTACGCTGACTCCTGGGTGAGTAACCATGCTCACAGAAGCAACAGAGGATACAACAGGATTTTCACTGGTAATGGGAGATTCGATACCACCTCTAACATGACAGGCTTTAATCATGTTAATGTGACATACCCGAAATGGGCGTCTATGGTCTGGCGTTTTGATAACATAATCGGTATCACTGAGTTTTCGCTCCACCACATATGCGCCAGAGAAACTGGAAGAGAGACACGAGCCGGGTACCGGCAACAACACCAAGACTTGGTCACCTGGTTGAAAAGAACAAGACACAGTTTTTACATCAAAGTGACGTTTCATTTTCTTTTGTGTGGAAGACAGATTTTCTCTGGCTACAGCACATGCGTCATGCAACCGCTCCCGGATTTGACTAACATAGTCTAGTACATTAGTAGAGGACCCAACTGAATCATCAGCCATCATTTGTTCTTTCAGTACTTTGAGAGGCCATCTCAAGGTGTGACCAAAGATTAGCTCAGCTGGGCTAAACCCAAGAGACTCTTGTACGGTCTCCCGAATAGCAAACAGCACGTACGGCACCTCCTCATCCCAATCTTTTTCTGTGTCCATACAGTATTTACGCAACATGGCTTTTAGCGTCTGATGCCAACGTTCCAGCGCACCCTGACTCTCCAGGTGGTTATCCAGCTAGACATCTGATGGGACACTGACAAGGACTTCAACACACTTCCAAACAATCTCGATGTAAAATGAGTGCCTTGATCCGTCTGTACGATTTTTGGAAATCCAAAGGTAGAGAAATACTTAATCAACGCCTTCACAATTGCCTTACTTGTGATTTTACGCATAGGAATCGCCTCTGGGTACCCTGTAGCAGTGCACATTATCGTTAGCAAGAATTGATTACCCGACTTAGTCCTAGGTAATGGACCAACACAATCGATTATTACTTTCTCAAACTGCTCTCCCATGACCGGAATCGGACAGAGAGGAGCCGGGGAAATTACCTGGTTAGGCTTCCCCACCACTTGGCACGTACGGCAATAACGAGCCAAATCCTGTTTCATTCCCGGCCAGAAGAAATGAGGGAGGATTCGATCGTAGGTTTTAGTCACCCATAGATGACCAGACCAGGGAATATCATGAGCTAGGGACAACACCTTCGTCTGAAACGTGGCAGGAACTACAATCTGGAAAACGGAACTCCAATCATTTTCTAGGTCAGCACGGGGAGTCCATTTTTTCATCAAAAGACCCTTCTCAAGGAAATACGTCACACCTTTCCTGTTTGCCTCACTCAAAGGTAATATAGAGGAAAAACATTTGGCCAAGCCCACATCCTCTTTCTGGGCAGCTATTAGCTTCTCCCTAGTAACTGGCAACCTTAAGCAGTCTGAGGAAGCCATTGTCTTGTCTTTATTACCATTGTCATGATCAGAACTCACTGGGAACACAGGAGTAGAACACTGGATATCTTCCCCATTCAACATAGGTGCAAGCACAGAGTCAGCTAAGTCTACCATGGTACCTAAGCAACGCGACCGCGCACACGTAATGGCACACGCTGGAAATGCTTCGGGAAACGTAGTGGCCAAAACATCAGCACTTGACGGAGCATCAGGCTTGTCTAGCACTTCTAACACAGGCACAACTTTGCCTCCTGCTAGATCGTTACCCATTATTAATGCAACCCCATTTACGGGAAGCTCGGACTGTACACCGATTCTGAAACATCCACTCACTAGATCAGAAGTCAAATGGACAGTATGTAACGGAACAGGCACACAACCCATTTCGATCCCCCTTAATAATACACTAGAGCCACAATAAGACTCCTCTGACCAGGGCAGAACACTAGAGAGAATTACAGACTGAGCCGCACCAGTATCTCTCAATATCAAAACTGGCCTTTGTTCTCCAGAATCACCTGTCAGTGAAACAAAGCCTTTAAATATGAACGGGTCGTATGTGGGATCGGGACGACTTAGTACAACACCAGGACTCTCCTTTACAGAGCTCTTAGAGTTTACCTTAATCAAACCCACACTTTTATGGGGTTTAGGGGTTGAAGGCGGTGACTTGCGTTTTAGAGACATACATCCCGAAATTACGTGTCCGACTTCATGCCAGTAAAAACATGCGCGTTCCTCCTTTGGAGTCAACCGTGTACTTCCTGAGTAACGGTGGGAAGTGTAGACAGGAGAGGATACAACCAGTCTATTCTCCCTACGGGGTGTGGGAAACACTGTTTTATGTGTTAACACAAATTCATCTGCCAGCCCTCTGCTGATCATTCAAGTGCAACAAATGGGTTGGGAGAGACGCTACCATCTCCGAATTACATAAACGAGCACACTGCTCAGGAGTATTCCGCATCACCAAACCGTCCTCATCATTTACGCTGACTCCTGGGTGAGTAACCATGCTCACAGAAGCAACAGAGGATACAACAGGATTTTCACTGGTAATGGGAGATTCGATACCACCTCTAACATGACAGGCTTTAATCATGTTAATGTGACATACCCGAAATGGGCGTCTATGGTCTGGCGTTTTGATAACATAATCGGTATCACTGAGTTTTCGCTCCACCACATATGGGCCAGAGAAACTGGAAGAGAGACACGAGCCGGGTACCGGCAACAACACCAAGACTTGGTCACCTGGTTGAAAAGAACGAGACACAGTTTTTACATCAAAGTGACGTTTCATTTTCTTTTGTGTGGAAGACAGATTTTCTCTGGCTACAGCACATGCGTCATGCAACCGCTCCCGGACTTGACTAACATAGTCTAGTGCATTAGTAGAGGACCCAACTGAATCATCAGCCATCATTTGTTCTTTCAGTACTTTGAGAGGCCATCTCAAGGTGTGACCAAAGATTAGCTCAGCTGGGCTAAACCCAAGAGACTCTTGTACGGTCTCCCGAATAGCAAACAGCACGTACGGCACCTCCTCATCCCAATCTTTTTCTGTGTCCATACAGTATTTACGCAACATGGCTTTTAGCGTCTGATGCCAACGTTCCAGCGCACCCTGACTCTCCAGGTGGTAAGCGCTAGACATCTGATGGGACACTGACAAGGACTTCAACACACTTCCAAACAATCTCGATGTAAAATGAGTGCCTTGATCCGTCTGTACGATTTTTGGAAATCCAAAGGTAGAGAAATACTTAATCAACGCCTTCACAATTGCCTTACTTGTGATTTTACGCATAGGAATCGCCTCTGGGTACCCTGTAGCAGTGCACATTATCGTTAGCAAGAATTGATTACCCGACTTAGTCCTAGGTAATGGACCAACACAATCGATTATTACTTTCTCAAACTGCTCTCCCATGACCGGAATCGGACAGAGAGGAGCCGGGGAAATTACCTGGTTAGGCTTCCCCACCACTTGGCACGTACGGCAATAACGAGCCAAATCCTGTTTCATTCCCGGCCAGAAGAAATGAGGGAGGATTCGATCGTAGGTTTTAGTCACCCATAGATGACCAGACCAGGGAATATCATGAGCTAGGGACAACACCTTCGTCTGAAACGTGGCAGGAACTACAATCTGGAAAACGGAACTCCAATCATTTTCTAGGTCAGCACGGGGAGTCCATTTTTTCATCAAAAGACCCTTCTCAAGGAAATACGTCACACCTTTCCTGTTTGCCTCACTCAAAGGTAATATAGAGGAAAAACATTTGGCCAAGCCCACATCCTCTTTCTGGGCAGCTATTAGCTTCTCCCTAGTAACTGGCAACCTTAAGCAGTCTGAGGAAGCCATTGTCTTGTCTTTATTACCATTGTCATGATCAGAACTCACTGGGAACACAGGAGTAGAACACTGGATATCTTCCCCATTCAACATAGGTGCAAGCACAGAGTCAGCTAAGTCTACCATGGTATCTAAGCAACGCGACCGCGCACACGTAATGGCACACGCTGGAAATGCTTCGGGAAACGTAGTGGCCAAAACATCAGCACTTGATGGAGCATCAGGCTTGTCTAGCACTTCTAACACAGGCACAACTTTGCCTCCTGCTAGATCGTTACCCATTATTAATGCAACCCCATTTACGGGAAGCTCGGACTGTACACCGATTCTGAAACATCCACTCACTAGATCAGAAGTCAAATGGACAGTATGTAACGGAACAGGCACACAACCCATTTCGATCCCCCTTAATAATACACTAGAGCCACAGTAAGACTCCTCTGACCAGGGCAGAACACTAGAGAGAATTACAGACTGAGCCGCACCAGTATCTCTCAATATCAAAACTGGCTTTTGTTCTCCAGAATCACCTGTCAGTGAAACAAAGCCTTTCAATATGAACGGGTCGTATGTGGGATCGGGACGACTTAGTACAACACCAGGACTCTCCTTTACAGAGCTCTTAGAGTTTACCTTAATCAAACCCACACTTTTATGGGGTTTAGGGGTGGAAGGCGGTGACTTGCGTTTTAGAGACATACATCCCGAAATTACGTGTCCGACTTTATGACAGTAAAAACATGCGCGTTCCTCCTTTGGAGTCAGCCGTGTACTTCCTGAGTAACGGTGGGAAGTGTAGACAGGAGAGGATACAACCAGTCTATTCTCCCTACGGGGTGTGGGAAACACTGTTTTATGTGTTAACACAAATTCATCTGCCAGCACCGCGGCTTCAGATAACTTTAACACTTTCTGTTCATTAATGTATACAACCAACCGCTCTGGGAGGCTGTTTTTAAATTCTTCCAATAATATTAATTCACGAAGACCTTCAAAGTCATTGATTTTACTCGCTGAGCACCATTTGTCAAAGAGAGATTCCTTCTCTCTAGTGAATTCGACAAAAGTTTTCATAGAGGATTTGGAGTGCTTTCTAAACTTTTGTCTATAAGCCTCCGGCACAAGCTCATACCCACGGAGCACAGTAGCCTTAACAATGTCGTAATTAAGACTATCAGCGAGAGAGAGAATACCCATCACCTCCTGCGCTTTACCGGACAATTTACACTGAAGTAACAGCGGCCACACATCACTAGGCCAATTCAAAGCCACTGCTATGCGTTCGAATGCACAAAAGTAAGAGTCAATCTCAGACTCACGGAATTGTGGAACTAAAGCAATATGCCGGCTAATGTCAAAGGTAGAGGCAGAGCCTAGGGTGGAAAACACACTAGTGGGAACGGCAGGGACAGCGGCCAGCCTCACTGTCTCCGCCTCTAATTCCAATTTGTGCATTGCGAAGTCCATCTGCCTTATCTTAATGTCCTTTTCTGCTTCCAACTCTAGTCGGCGCATCTCCAACCTGAGATGTAGCTCATCCTTTCGGATTTGTGCTCTCTCTTCTGCCTCCAGCTGCAAGTGTCCAGCCATAGGCATAGGAGAGAGAGGGTCAAATCGAGGCAAGGTGGCCGGGGCCTTATACTCGACCTCATCGTCGGGCCTATATGGGGTACCCGGAGCATCCACCCCCTCTCCAACAGCAGGCCGAGGCAAAACCAACACCTGCTGTTCAATCAGCGCTGTTAACACCAATGCCCTTACCTCCGCCTTAACAAAATCCCCTTGGCATGGAGATATCTAAATGGTCTGCCAAAGCTTCTAAATCCACTCTCCTACAATTCTCAAAACCCTCCCACGTAGGGTTATCCAGAAAAAACTTCAGGTTAAAGGTGGCCATTTTCTAAATCCACCACCTAAGTACAACATCCAACACAGAGCTAAACACTACACCCAACACAACAACCACACAATCCACATCTACTACCAAAGTGTGCGGGCACAAGCTGGATCAAAAATATCCCGGACGAGCCCCCATGTTATGTTCTCCCCTCGGGTGTAGTTCGTCTGAGGAGGAGACGCAAATGCCTGTGACTACGCACACAAGGTAAACTAGATGGATGGGAAAGAAATGTGGGGTGTAATGAACTAAAACAACCAGACAACAACCAGAACTCAATGTTAGCCCTCGGGGGACGTTTAGTAAGGTACTAAACAAAATAATATACAACACCCATAAAGAAACGGTAACAAAACAAAACATCAATCAAACAAACCAGGGAAGGGAAGAGAAGGGAATATTTGGGAAGGGGGTCCAAGTAATGAAAATAAACAAAAGGTCCCTTCTACACACCTAATCCTTCCTATCACACTCTAAACCCTAACCCACTTTCCTACCTGTTTACCAAAAATACAGGGGTGACACCCGCCCGGCTAACCTAGTGTGTAAAACAATGGGTTATCTATGTGTGAATGTACACCCATGGGCAGATCTACCTTTCCCTTCTCCAGGACCTAGGTAGGGTGGAGTACATCAGGAGGACCGGCTGGAACACAAAGAAAAATAAATTAAAATACCCAAACAGCCAAACAACAAGTGTCCTCTCCCCCTCTTCGAGCTCACACGGTAAACAGGTATACTCTCGTCAATCAGCTACAGCTGCCAGGACTCCGGACCGAAGCCACGCCCACCATCGTCAGCCGCAACTCAGCACACCTGTAATGCCCAGAACACACAAACACACTACAAAGGAAAATGGGAAGAAAGAAAAACACGTCACACGTAACACTAACTAACTAACTTTATTATTAGCAACATGGCACTGCTCATGCTCTCACAGACGCCATAATGAACAGATACAATGTTGCATCCTCTAACTATCTCTATGATGTAAACACATTTTGGGAAAGACTGCATTCTTTCCCACCATTGGGTGAACGTGAAATCAGTCATCGTCTCACATGGATGAAGAGGTTGCTACAATAGAGGCAGAGGCGAATTGAGAGAGCTGAGTCCGCCCCAAAATCTGTCAGAGCGAAAATAAAGCCAGAGGCACCCCACTCCCTCATCTTTTCTAATCGGGGTGGGGCCACTCTGGTCTACTTATTGCCCCCGCCCCGCAGAGGGGTTGCCCCAGGGCGAGACATCTCACTGGCAATTTATTTTCTGGTCGGGGCGGGTGGGCTTAGCGAGAGGGGACAATAAGTAGACCAGAGCCAGCTGATTTGTCTCTCGAAAAGAAGAAGAAGAAGAAGAAGAAGTAGAAGAAGAAGAACTAGTTCCCCATAACAAAGCCTCTTGGAATTTTGTGTTTAGCTTGCTTGCTAACAACTGAGCCTACTAGAAGCTTTTCAATTTGTTGCTGAGACTCCTTCGGGTGCAGAATTTGACTTTATACACTGAAATTGTTATTTTTTTGTGTTCGATCGTAACATTTGGTTTTGGAAGTGAACGCAGTGGTGCATTTGGTTGGCGGATCTGCACAGCTGTACTGAAACTGAGGTAGGCATGGCAGGTAGCTCAGATGGGAGTAAGTCTGAGATGGATGAAGGTAGTAGGATCAGTGATGAATCTACGTATACGACTATATGGGAAAGAACTCGGAAAAGGTTCAGAAAAGGGGATGAGGGTGGATTTTCCACAGCTGGGGACAGAGATGGAAGGATCTAGAGGAGCAAACAGGCAGGGAGATGAGGTACAGGAGAATAAAGTAATGGTGGTTTTCTCCGAGCCAACCAGTAAAATGTTACATCCGATAACGTTGTCAAAGGCCATCAAGTCAGATATAGGACATGTAAAATATGCAAGGTGCATAGGGAAAGGAAAGGTATTGATATTTGCAGTTAATATAGCTCAGAGGGACAATATATTGAAAATGGAGGCGCTAAATGGAGGTAGGGTGAAATGCCATGTCCCTGGCAGTAGGGCGAAAGTGAGAGGGGTGATTGCGGGAGTACCGATGGAGGTGTCAATGGAGGAGTTTAAGAGGGAGGTGACCGGGGGGGGTAAGTGGTTGAGGCGAGGTGATTGAACAGTAAGAAAAGGGAGGGTGGAGTAGAAAGCACCACGGTGCTGTTATAGTTTGCAGGGAATCTTCTGAGACAAGGAAATCTAGGATTCATCAGCTTTTATGTTAGAGAGTTTGTGCCAGCGCCACTTTGGTGCTTTAAGTGTCAGCACATGGGACATGTAGCTAGCGTCTGTAAGGGGCAGAGACATTTTGCGAAGTGTGGGGGACCACATGAATATGGCAAGTGTGGGGTGGAGGTCAAGGCAAGGTGCTGTAACTACGGCGGGGAACATAGTGCTTCGTTCGGGGAATGTATAGCATAGAAGCAGGAAGCGGGGGTACAGAGATATAAGATTACAAACAAGGTAACGCATGATGAAGCAGCATGGAGAGTTCAAATTACAGAACCTGTGAGGAAATTGGTGCAGCGGCCTCCGATGGAAGGGGGAGGTGAGGGAGTAGCACAAACTGGGGTCTCCACGAAATGTGACCATCAGTGTGCTGTCACAAAATAATTGTCGGTGGTGAACAGGGTTGATTTCTTGGCGTTCATGTGTAGTGTGAGAAATATGAGTGATCAGGTTAAGAAAATGTCTGCACGCATAGAAGTGGTGGTACGCGCGGCCAAAGATTTCCTGGGAATTACAGAAGCAACTGGAGTAATGATGCATGAGATGTTGAATCAGCCAAGAGGTGTTGGGTTGGAACAACCTATTTAGTATGGTTTTTGTGGTCCTTCAATGGAACGCTAGAAGCTTAATAGCTAACAGGCAGGAGTTTAAAAAGTTTGTATATGATATGGATGTAGTACCAGATGTAGTGAGTGTACAAGAGGCATGGCTCAAACCTCAACTGGAGTTTGTGATTCCGGGACTCAGTTCGGTATGGTGTGATAGAGTGGAGGGGTCGGGTGGGGGTTGTGCTACGTTTGTTAAAGAGGGGATGGTGTACAGAGTATTGGAGATACAGGAATTTGAATTTTATGGGGATAGAAACATGTCGGAATAGAGGTAACATTGTAATAGTTAATTTTTTATAACCCCTGCAAACCTCTAATGTTAGCACAGTTAGAAGGGATTGGATGTGTAGGGGTAGGAAGGTAATATGGTGTGGTTTTAATGCCCATAATGAAATCTGGGGAAGTACGCATAAAGATAACAATGGGAGTATAGTTGAAGAATGTATGGATAACAGGGGATTAGTATGTGTTAATGATGGGAGGGGGGACGAGAATTAATGTGGTGAGGGGTACAGAGTCATGCTTGGACTTGACATTGGTATCTGTCGCGGTAGCAGGGAGGTGTGAATGGGAAGTGATGACAGAAACCACTGTAGGGAGTGATCATTTTCCGGTACGATGTAAGGTCAATATGGATGTGTGTATGCAGAGTATAATAACACGAGGTGGTGCTTTGAGAAAGCTAACTGGAAGATGTTCAAGTACGCGGGACAAAAGTTATTAATGGATGGGGTCTGTGGATGAGGCAGTAACGTCTGTAATTATATCAGCTGCAGATGTGACTGTTCCAGTGTGTTCAGGGGGAGGAAGACAACGGGTGGTGCCATGGTGGATAGATGAGTTCTCAAAGGTGGTGCAGGAAAGGGATATAGCTCTATGGGTACTTAAGAATGGCTTGACAGAAAGGAATCTCATGGAGTATCAAAGGAAGAGCGAGGGAATTTTGCTCCACTATTGGTAGAGGGACCGAAATTGGTGCGGTTTGGAAAATGTTTTTAAAATGATGGAATTCCAGTGTTGGTAGAAACAAATGTCATAGCTGTATCAAGTAAAGAAAAGGCAAATGTCCTAGGTGGTGTATTTGCAGCAGTTCATAGATGTGAGCATCTGTGTGATGAGAGTAAGAGGAGACATAGGGAAAAGTTAAAGGAGCATGGAGATGTTTTAAAGAGAAAAGGGAAGTCAAGAGAAGCTATGGATGAAGTGTTTTCTATGTATGAGATGACAAGGGTGTTGGAGGGATGCGGGCGGACTGCTCCTGGAGAAGATAGGGTGTGTTATGTGATGTTTAAGCATGCACCGAACAATGTGTTGGAAGCAGTATTAGGGTTGTATAATAAGGTATGGAGGACTGGGGTGATACCTGCTGGGTGGAAACATGCGATGGTGTTGCTGTTTGTAAAACCAGGTAAAGATCCTGCTAGGGTGGGCAGTTATAGGCCTATCGCGTTGACATCCAATATGTGTAAGTTGATGGAAAAGATGATAGTGACTAGGATGATTTCTTGGAAGTTAGGGGTTTGTTGAGCGTAGTACAGAGTGGGTTCAGGAGAGAGAGGTCTGCCATGGATGCCCTGGTGACAGTTAGTACAGAGATAGCCAAGGCCTTGACAATAAAAGAGGTGATGAGTGTTGGAGATTTTGACATTGAGAAAGCTTACGATATTATGTGGAGGGAAGGGTTGTTGATTAAGTTGAGTGCATTGGGCATTGGGGGACGTCTGTATAACTGGATCATAGACTTCCTGTTCGATCGGGTCATATGGGTGAGGGTGGGGTCAGAATTGTCCATGTGGTTTGAAGTGGACAATGGTACTCCTCAGGGAAGTGTGGTTAGTCCGGTGTTGTTCACCCTAATGAGATGTTCACCCTAAGATGATATATTTAAAAAGGTGGGACAGGGAGTGGGTGTAGCCTTGTATGTTGATGATGGGGCTGTATGGAAGAGAGATGGGAATTTGAAATATGTGATGAGGAAGATGCAAGAAGCTGTGGGAGCTGTGGAAGATTGGTCTCTAACATGGGGGTTTAGGATGTCTGTGGCCAAGTCCTGCTTTATGGTGTTTTCTAGGAGGAAGTTTAAATATGTTAGTCTGCAAATATACGGTCAGGATATAGGTAGGGTGTCTGAGAAAAAGTATTTAGGTATGTGGTTTGATGAGAGGCTTACATGGAAGAGACGTTGTATATTGAAATTCAGTGTAGGAAGGTGCTGAACCTCATGAGGGCAGTGGCAGGATATGATTGGGGGTCGGATAGACAAAAACTGTTTTGTATGTATCGGGCATTGATCAGGTCATCTTTGGATTATAAGTGATATGTATATGGATCGGCAGCCAAAACGGTACTACAGCACCTGGATAGGATACAGTCAAGGGCCCTGAGATTTTGTGTGGGTGCCTTCAGGACGACACCTGTTGAGGCATTACAGGTGGATAGTGGGGAACTGCCACTGAGGATAAGGTGGGACAAACTTGCATTAGCGTACTGAGCGAGGTTGAAAGGGAGTTCAGAAGGACATCCTGCGGCAACTGGGGAATGTTGGGAGCGAGGAGTGGGTAAGCAGAGGGCGTACGGGTGGACAATTGGGCAGAAAGTGGTAGAATATGGACTGGGGGAGAGCGAGATAGGGCCGGCAATTGCATTGGGGAACATTCCTCCATGGCTGTTTCTGAAACCAAGTGTAGATGTGGATGTGATTTGAGGGTAGGAGAGAATGGGGTGAGGACGTGAGACGGGGTGTGGAGAGATATATAGATAAATCGGTTTTATTCGTTTTTAAGGATATATACAGATGGATCAAAGGATCCAGTAAGTGGTAGGGTGAGGCAGGGGTGTATATCCCAGATTTTAATGTTAGAGTATGTAAGCGGTTAACTGATTATGTGTCAGTGTATGCGGTCGAGTTGATGGCCATGATTATAGGTTTGAGATGGTTGGACTCAGAGTGGTGATCTGCTCTGATTCGGCTGCAGTTTTGAGTAGTGTGAAGACAGGCAGGTCGGATAGGGGGGACTTGTTTGTGGAGATGATGGTGCTGTTAATGGGATTGGAGACAATGGGAGTGGTGGTAAGCTTTTGTTGGGTTCCCGCCCATGTGGGTGTGGAGGGTAATGGGAAGGCTGATGTGGTGGCTAAGAGTGCGGTGACGAGAGAGGAGGTAGATATTCAGGTCCCATTGGGCCGTAGGGAAGTCAAGTCCTTGATCCAGGCAAAAGGGCTCGATCTTTGGCAAACGGAGTGAGATGCTAGTAGTAAGGGGAGGCAATTTTATTGCGTGCACTGGTCAGTAAAGGAGGAGGTGGGGAGTATGGGATGTAGGAGAGAGGAAGTTCTGTGGACTAGACTACGGTTTGGGCACACAGGTTTGAATGGCACGTTGTGGATGATAAGGAGACATGAAACATGTCTGTGTGATGAGTGTTTAGTGGAGGAAACAGTGGAGCATGTGTTGATATTTTGTGAACTGTATAACATAGATAGGGAGAGATTGTGTGAAAGGGTTTGAGAGGCAGGACAGGTTTGGTGTTTGGGTGGTGTAGTGAGGGGAGGGAAGTGGTATCTAGGGCTCTATTTCACTTTCTTAGAGGAACAGGACTAATGAAGAGAATTTAATGTAGGTAGGCTGTGACTGGCCTCACACTCCAGGACAGTAGGTGGCAGTGTATGCACCTTAAAAGTTAGATATGATACGCCAATCCAATCTCAAAGGAGAAGAAGAAGACCCCCCTCTCTCCTGTGAGCATCCCAGATACTATGGAGGAACCGTGAGCTCACTCGTGAAAAGCATGCTCACGTGAGAGCGGAAACGCCCACTTACACAGAAGAACCATGACCATTTCTTCCAATGGTAAACGGCCTGAGTAAATGTATTTATCCATCATCTTTGATAAAGCGTATAGAGGTCAATGGTAGCACTGAGGTATATACAGTGGGGGGGGAAAGTATTTAGTCAGCCACCAATTGTGCAAGTTCTCCCACTTAAAAAGATGAGAGAGGCCTGTAATTTTCACCATAGGTACACGTCAACTATGACAGACAAAATGAGGAAAAAAAAATCCAGAAAATCACATTGTAGGATTTTTAATGAATTTATTTGCGAATTATGGTGGAAAATAAGTATTTGGACAATAACAAAAGTTTCTCAATACTTTGTTATATACCCTTTGTTGGCAATGACACAGGTCAAACGTTTTCTGTAAGTCTTCACAAGGTTTTCACACACTGTTGCTGGTATTTTGGCCCATTCCTCCATGCAGATCTCCTCTAGAGCAGTGATGTTTTGGGGCTGTCGCTGGGCAACACGGACTTTCAACTCCCTCCAAAGATTTTCTATGGGGTTGAGATCTGGAGACTGGCTAGGCCACTCCAGGACCTTGAAATGCTTCTTACGAAGACACTCCTTCGTTGCCCGGGCGGTGTGTTTGGGATCATTGTCATGTTGAAAGACCCAGCTACTTTTCATCTTCAATGCCCTTGCTGATGGAAGGAGGTTTTCACTCAAAATCTCACGATACATGGCCCCATTCATTCTTTCCTTTACACGGATCAGTCGTCCTGGTCCCTTTGCAGAAAAACAGCCCCAAAGCATGATGTTTCCACCCCCATGCTTCACAGTAGGTATGGTGTTCTTTGGATGCAACTCAGCATTCTTTGTCCTCCAAACAGGACGAGTTGAGTTTTTACCAAAAAGGTATATTTTGGTTTCATCTGACCATATGACATTCTCCCAATCCTCTTCTGGATCATCCAAATGCACTCTAGCAATCTTCAGACGGGCCTGGACATGTACTGGCTTAAGCAGGGGGACACGTCTGGCACTGCAGGATTTGAGTCCCTGGCGGCGTAGTGTGTTACTGATGGTAGGCTTTGTTACTTTGGTCCCAGCTCTCTGCAGGTCATTCACTAGGTCCCTCCGTGTGGTTCTGGGATTTCTGCTCACCGTTCTTGTGATCATTTTGACCCCACGGGCTGAGATCTTGCGTGGAGCCCCAGATCGAGGGAGATTATCAGTGGTCTTGTATGTCTTCCATTTCCTAATAATTGCTCCCACAGTTGATTTCTTCAAACCAAGCTGCTTACCTATTGCAGATTCAGTCTTCCCAGCCTGGTGCAGGTCTACAATTGTGTTTCTGGTGTCCTTTGACAGCTCTTTGGTCTTGGCCATAGTGGAGTTTGGAGTGTGACTGTTTGAGGTTGTGGACAGGTGTCTTTTATACTGATAACAAGTTCAAACAGGTGCCATTAATACAGGTAACGAGTGGAGGACAGAGGAGCCTCTTAAAGAAGAAGTTACAGGTCTGTGAGAGCCAGAAATCTTGCTTGTTTGTAGGTGACCAAATACTTATTTTCCACCATAATTTGCCAATAAATTCATTAAAAATCCTACAATGTGATTTTCTGGAGAGAAAAAAATTCTCAATTTGTCTGTCATAGTTGACGTGTACCTATGATGAAAATTACAGGCCTCTCTCATCTTTTTAAGTGGGAGAACTTGCACAATTGGTGGCTGACTAAACACTTTTTTTCCCCACTGTATGAACTACACAAAAAGATCCCACCATGTCGAACGAACAAATGATCTGTCGGCATTTATAAAATTGTACCCAAACTTCCTGTTTCCATCACAGCTGTCATGATTTATTTTCATACGGTATGACCTTACTTGCATAACAACTGTGGATGGAAACGTGGTTAGTATTTCACTTTCAACCACATAAAATATGCATCCAAGACAAACTGAAATACTATAAGAAACATGTTTGATCATTTTCACAGCTTTTAATTTCCTTAAAACCGGTTGTGTTATACTGGAGTGTTTCTGATGTGGGATTGAGTGAGCTTCACAGTGGACTATCGCCCCGTAGCACTGTAATCATGAAGTGATTTGAAAGGCTGGTCATGGCACACACATCAACACCATCATCTCAGACACCCTGGACACACTCCAATTCGCAAACAGATCCACAGATGACACAATCTCAATTGCATCTCACACTGCTCTCTCCCACCTGGACAAGAGGAATACCTATGTGAGAATGCTGTTCATTGACTACAGCTCAGCGTTCAACACTATAGTCCCCTCCAAGCTCGTTACCAAGCTCGGGACCCTGGGACTGAACACCTCCCTCTGCAACTGGATCCTGGACTTCCTGACGGGCCACCCCCAGGTGGTGAGGGTAGGCAACAACACATCCGCCACGCTGACCTTCAACACGGGGGCCCCCCAGGGGTGTGTGCTTAGTTCCCTCCTTTACTCCCTGTTCACCCACGACTGTGTGGCCATGCTCGAGTCTGTAGGGTCCTCCCCCGCCATCCCCTGAAGTGAGCCCCCGCCACCCTCCCGAATTGACTTTCATCAACTGCATGTAAGAGGGTTTATTGTCTTCTCAGGAATTCAGTCTTCGCTGTGTTGCTCTCAATTCTGTCTCATCTCTGGGTAACAAAGGTTCAGTTGTCTTTACATTCTGTAGGTCTGATATCTGATTGGAAGTTAACTCAACAGTAAGGCTGTTGGTCAACAACTCAAATTTTGAATCCAAACAACTCAGATGTTATAAAATGGTCTTAGATTAATTGTTCTCTCTCTCTTTGTTCCTGACCTCTGCTAGTGAGATACTCTCTCTCTCTCTCTCTCCACCCCATGGACTCTTGAGGCATGGATATTTTCAGGCTCTCTCTCTCTCTCTCTGTCTCTCTCTCCCTCGCTGGTCATGCATAGAACAATTCTTGTAATGCTTGTTAATGCTTTCTATCTTAAGCTTTATGTCTTGTATGTGAATTCATTCATTTTACAAAGTTATTAAATAATACACTTGATTTAGAATTCCATTCTCAGACCTATCTTGATTGCTATTACTGTAACTCAACTATAGTCTACTATAGCATATTGCTAAATCATCTTTATGGAGTCAGATTAACATTTTAATAGGCTAATTGCATAGTCTTATCATGGATCGCATGTGAGGTATACACTGAGTATACAAAACATGACATAGACTGACCAGATGAATAAAATAAAATATAATAAAATTGTATTTGCCACATGCGCCGAATACAACCGGTGTAGACATTACCGTGAAATGCTTACTTACAGCCCTTAACCAACAATGCATTTATTTCTTAATAAAAAGTAAAATAAAACAACAACAACAAAAAAGTGTTGAGAAAAAAAGAGCAGAAGTAAAATAAAATAACAGTAGGGAGGCTATATACAGGGGGGTACTGGTGCAGAGTCAATGTGCGGGGGCACCGGCTAGTTGAGGTAATATGTACATGTGGGTAGAGTTAAAGTGACTATGCATAAATAATTAACAGAGTAGCAGCAGCGTAAAAAGATGGGGTGGGGGTGGGGGTGGGGGGGCAGTGCAAATAGTCCAGGTAGCCATGATTAGCTGTTCAGGAGTCTTATGGCTTGGGGGTAGAAGCTGTTGAGAAGCCTTTTGGACCTAGACTTGGCACTCCGGTACCGCTTGCCGTGCGGTAGCAGAGAGAACAGTCTATGACTAGGGTGGCTGGAGTCTTTGACAATTTTGTGGGCCTTCCTCTGACACCGCCTGGTACAGGGTATGGTAGTAGGTGCCAGATGCACAAGGTGAATCCAGGTGAAAGCTATGATCCCTTATTGATGTTACTTGTTAAATCCACTTCAATCAGCGTAAATAAAGGTGAGGAGACAGGTTAAAGAAAGATTTGTAATCCTTGAGACAATTGAGACATGGATGTGTGTATGTGTGCCATTCAGAGGGTGAATGGGCAAGACAAAAAATGTACTGTAAGTGCCTTTGAACAGGGTATGGTAGTAGGTGCCAGATGCACTGGTTTGTGTCAAGAATTGCAACGCTGCTAGGTTTTTCACGCTCAACGGTTTCCCGTGTGTATCAAGAATGGTCCACCACCCAAAGGACATCTAGCCAACTTGACACAACTGTGGGAAGCATTGGAGTCAACATGGGCCAGCCTCCCTGTGGAACGCTTTCAACACCTTGTAGAGTCCATGCTCTGACGAATTGAGGCTGCTCTGAGGGCAAAAGGCGGGTATACAACTCAATATTAGAAAGGAACGTGTTCCTAATGTTTGGTATACTCAGTGTATATGTTACACGCCTCGGACTGAGACGTGGTCAGCAGATAATAGACCTGAATTAACAGGGTGGAATGAGGAGATGGAGAAACGTTAGTAGTGTTCAGTATTAGGCATTCTCCAAGATGTATGAAAATGTTTTATTTTGTTCATCTTTTTTTTCTGTTGTCAAAATCAATTATACATTACAACAACATTGTAGTATTTAGTATTTTCACATTCCATATTGAGTATCAAAAATAAAGGTCTAAATTTCAAAAAGCTATCTCCATACATTCAAACACATTCACCTTTGACTACTAGTCCAATGAATAGTGCATATAACCGGAGGCTATTTAATCAGTAATATTTAGCATATAAAAACAAAAGCTATTTGGCATGTAAAACCATCAAATTGTATCATAAGAGGCTACATTATATTATAAAGATCTGACTGTACTAGCAGTGTCAATTTCCATAAAGATACAAATGACTGGAGGCCTGTGCTAAACAAAGCTACAGAGTAGACATTGTTAATGTTGTAAATGGCTATTGTAGCTAGAAACGGCTGATGTTTAATGGAATATGTACATAGGCGTACAGAGGCCCATTATCAGCAACCATCAGTCCTGTGTTCCAATGGCATGTTGTGTTTGCTAATCCAAGTTTATAATTTTAAAAGGCTAATTGTGGCCCGTCCAAAGCTACTAACCAGGCAGTATATAATCCCAGACACTATGCCAAAGCACAGCCCCCAGACCGCCACAGGGATATCAACAGACCACTAACTTACTACCCTGAGATAAGGCAGAGTATAGCCCACGGAGATATCCCCCACCACACGAGAACGAGGGGGCGCAAAACCAGACAAGAAGATCACGTCAGTAACTCAACCCACTCAAGTCGAGTATAGCAAAAAAAGCCTGACATGACGTGATGCGCTCTCTTAGGGACGGCATGGGAGAGCGCGAGCAAGCCAGAGGCTCAGCCCCCATAATACGGTCAGAGGCAGAGAATCCCAGTGGAGAGTGTGGAGCCGGCCAGGGAGAGACAGCAAGGTTGGTTCGTCACTGCAGTGCCTTCCTGTTCACCTTCTCACCCCTGGGCCAGACTACACTCAATCCTAGGACCTACTGAAGAGATTAGTCTTCAGTAAAGACTTAATGCTTGAGACAGAGTCTCTCACATGGATCGGCAGACCATTCTATAAAAGAGGAGCTACAGTGCATTCGGAAAGTATTAAGACCTCTTGATTTTGTTACGTTACAGCCTTATTCTAAAATTGATTAAATAAATGTTTTCCTCATCAATCTACACACAATACCCCATAATGACAAAGCGAAAACAGGTTTTTAGAAATGTTTGCAAATGTATTACAAATAAAAAACAGAAATACCTTATTTACATAAGTATTCAGACCCTTTGCTATGAGACTCGAAATTGAGTTCAGGTGCATCCTGTTTCCATTGATCATCCTTAAGATGTTTCTACAACTTGATTGGAGTCCACCTGTGGTAAATTCAATTGATTTGGAAAGGCACACCTGTCTATATAAGGTCCCACAGTTGACAGTGCATGTCAGACCAAAAACCAAGCCATCGAAGGAATTATCTGTAGAGCTCTGAGACAGGATTGTGTCGAGGCACAGATCTGGGGAAGGGTATCAAAAAATGTCTGCAGCATTGAAGGTCCCCATGAAAACAGTGGCCTCCATCATTCTTAAATGAAAGAAGTTTGAAACCACCAAGATGCTTCCTAGAGCTGGCCACCCGGCCAAACTGAGCAATCGGGGGAGAAGGGCCTTAGTCAGGGAGGTGACCAAGAACACGATGGTCACTCTGACAGAACTCCAGAGTTCTTCTGTGGAGATGGGAGAACCTTCCAGAAGGACAACCATCTCTGCAGCACTCCATAAATCAGGCCTTTATGGTAGAGTGGCCAGACGGAAGCCACTCTTAAGGAAAAGGCACATGACAGCCTGCTTGGAGTTTGCCAAAAGGCATCTAAAAACTCTCAGACCATGAGAAAGAAAATTCTCTGGACTGATGAAACCATGATTGAACTCTTTAGCTTGAATGCCAAGAGCCACATCTGGATGAAACCTGGCACCATCCCTACGGTGAAGCATGGTGGTGGCAGCATCATGCTGTGGGGATGTTTTTCAGCAGCAGGGACTGGGAGACCAGTCAGGATCAAGGGAAAGATGAACGGAGCAAAGTACAGAGAGATCCTTGATGAAAACCTGCTCCAGAGCGCTCAGGACCTCAGACTGGGGCGAAGGTTCACCTTCCAACAGGACAACAACCCTAAGCACACAGCCAAGACAATGCAGGAGTGGATTCGGGACAAGTCTCTGAATGTCCTTGAGTGGCCCAGCCAGAGCCCGGACTTGAACCCAATCGAACATCTCTGGAGAGACCTGAAAATAGCCGTGCAGCAATGCTCCCCATCCAACCTGACAGAGCTTGAGAGGATCTGCAGAGAAGAATGGGAGAAACTCCCCAAATACAGGTGTGCCAAGCTTGTAGTGTCATACCCAAGAAGACTGGAGGCTGTAATCGCTGCCAACGGTGCTTCAACAAAGTACTGAGTAAATGGTCTAAATACTTATGTAAATGTGATATTTCATTTTTATTTATAAAAATTCCAATCTGTTTTTGCTTTGTCATTATGGGGTATTGTGTGTATTTTAATCCATTTTAGAATAAGGCTGTAATGTAACAAAATGTCAAAGGGTCTGAATACTTTCCGAATGCACTGTAAATAGAAGAAAGCCCTGCCTCCAGCTGTTTGCTTAGAAATTATAGGAACAATAAGGAGGCCTGTGTGTAAGTATGTACGGCAGGACCAAATCAGAGAGATGAGTAGGAGTAAGTCCATGCAATGCTTTGTAGGTTACACATACTGACACCACACAGTTATCATATACGCTGCTGACACTTTGTTTTTTATTCTTATTGCTATCTAGTTGTTTCTATGTGACGCAGCCACAGCCATGTGTAGAAGTAGATGTCAGTTCATCACAGTGTGACCAAAACAAAGATCTACACACATGCAAGAGGCATTTTTCAATCGATACAAAACGTGGATTTTACTATCTTTCCGAATATTCTCAGTTTTTTGGAGAACCACCTGAGTGAACTATCTTCATTTATCCACCATCTTTGTTTCCTACTTCACAGTAGGGCCATTAAAAAAAAAGTTTTTATATTTTTTTCTCCAGAAATGCCTTCTTGAACATGTGAACTTTCAATTGCCTTAATAATGAACTGGTATGTGATCTGTAAATAGGAATACAAATGTTAAATGACGAGCCTTTAGCGAAGGAGAAAGTTCTGAACCATATAGGGAGAAAGACAGTATCCTTCCTGGCTTAAAAAATATATATTATTAGAATACTTTTTTAGGGGGTAGATCAGCTTCAGTATTGTAGATGGGCCGTGGCCTCCATCAATGCAATTTTCTGCATTATTTCAATCCCCCACATATATACAGTGGGGAGAATAAGTATTTGATACACTGCCGATTTTGCAGGTTTTCCTACTTACAAAGCATGTAGAGGACTGTAATTTTTATCATAGGTACACTTCAACTGTGAGAAACGGAATCTAAAACAAAAATCCAGAAAATCACATTGTATGATTTGTAAGTAATTAATTTGCATTTTATTGCATGACATAAGTATTTGATCACCTATAAACCAGTAAGAATTCCGGCTCTCACAGACCTGTTAGTTTTTCTTTAAGAAGCCCTCCTGTTCTCCACTCATTACCTGTATTAACAGCACCTGTTTGAACTCGTTACCTGTTTAAAAGACACCTGTCCACACAATCAAACAGACTCCAACCTCTCCACAATGGCCAAGACCAGAGAGCTGTGTAAGGACATCAGGGATACAATTGTAGACCTGCACAAGGCTGGGATGGGCTACAGGACAATAGGCAAGCAGCTTGGTGAGAAGGCAACAACTGTTGGCGCAATTATTCGAAAATGGAAGAAGTTCAAGATGACGGTCAATCACCCTCGGTCTGGGGCTCCATGCAAGATCTCACCTCGTGGGGCATCAATGATCATGAGGAAGGTGAGGGATCAGCCCAGAACTACACGGCAGGACCTGGTCAATGACCTGAAGAGAGCTGGGACCACAGTCTCAAAGAAAACCATTAGTAACACACTTTGCCGTCATGGATTAAAATCCTGCAGCGCACGCAAGGTCCCCCTGCTCAAGCCAGCGCATGTCCAGGCCCGTCTGAAGTTTGCCAATGACCATCTGGATGATCCAGAGGAGGAATGGGAGAAGGTCATGTGGTCTGATGAGACAAAAATATAGCTTTTTGGTCTAAACTCCACTCGCCGTGTTAGTTGGAAGAAGAAGGATGAGTACAACCCCAAGAACACCATCCCAACCGTGAAGCATTGAGGTGGAAACATCATTCTTTGGGGATGCTTTTCTGCAAAGGGGACAGGACGACTGCACCGTATTGAGGGGAGGATGGATGGGGCCATGTATCGCGAGATCTTGGCCAAAAACCTCCTTCCCTCAGTAAGAGCATTGAAGATGGGTCGTGGCTGGGTCTTCCAGCATGACAACGACCCGAAACACACAGCCAGGGCAACTAAGGAGTGGCTCCGTAAGAAGCATCTCAAGGTCCTGGAGTGGCCTAGCCAGTCTCCAGACCTGAACCCAACAGAAAATCTTTGGAGGGAGCTGAAAGTCCATATTGCCCAGCGACAGCCCCGAAACCTGAAGGATCTGGAGAAGGTATGGAGGAGTGGGCCAAAATCCCTGCTGCAGTGTGTGCAAACCTGGTCAAGACCTACAGGAAACGTATGATCTCTGTAATTGCAAACAAAGGTTTCTGTACCAAATATTAAGTTCTGCTTTTCTGATGTATCAAATACTTATGTCATGCAATAAAATGCAAATTAATTATTTAAAAATCATACAATGTGATTTTCTGGATTTTTGTTTTAGATTCCGTCTCTCACAGTTGAAGTGTACCTATGATAAAAATTACAGACCTCTACATGCTTTGTAAGTAGGAAAACGTGCAAAATCGTCAGTGTATCAAATACTTGTTCTCCCCACTGTATATATATATATATATATTTTAAATATATACAGTATATATACTATATTTTCCTTTATTATTTTCCCCTAACCCTACCATCCCTCCCCTAATTGGAGTAAACTAATGGACAACAACTAATGGATCCTTCCTGTCTTAATAGTTCATAATAGTGAACATTAACTTGTTAAGCTAGCTAAACAAAGGAGACAAAAGAGACCCATTCTCAAAGAGACCAGTTCACATATGAAATCTCAAAGAGATGGGTGTGGCTAGGCTTAAGAGGGTGTGAACGATGTTGAATGGGCATACACAAAGAAGAGCTCTCCAGTAAGTGTGAAAACCTTTACAAATTCTCTTAAGGGCTTTTTCTCAAAAGTGTGCAAACAAGTATATCAACTTTCAAAGCAGAATTACTTTCCAATTACCTTATCCAATTGCAGTGTATGATAAACCATTTTGAAGCTCTGATTCTGTACTTTAATAAACTAAAAAGAACAGTTTGTAAAGTGGTTATCCCACTGGCTATAAGGTGAATGCACCAATTTGTAAGTCGCTCTGGATAAGAGCGTCTGCTAAATGATGTAAATGTAACTGTAAAGGTAGTTTTTATTTAAAAATGTAATAAGCCTAGGATCTGGTAACCAGTCATAAATGCAATGAGGTGCGGAGGAAGACCCTGTTGATTTCTCCAAATGGGGCTGAATGTGTGACATGGCCACTTAACAAAACCATATCAATAGCTATACAGGCTAATCTACCTAACTACTGCATTCAATCATGAACTTGGAACCTGGGAATGAATGAATAGCACATACTGATTTTGTCTGATTCACAGACAAATAAGGTCTATTTAAGGACAAAAACAGTTCCTAGAAGTTGTGCAATAGTCTGGAGACCAGAACCAATTGAAACTGGATTGATGATTTTCTAACAACTTTCACTATAGGGATAATTATCTGCAAGGTTAACACTGCACTCTTTTTCTACAGCCTTCCCTAAAATCTAGTATCCACTCATTCCTGTTTATGGTAACAATGAAAGTGCATGTTAAGAGTACCTACAACTGCTCATTCTTAATTTCGTCTTTTCAGTGTGTGCATCCTGGTCTCATAGACTAAACGCAACATAGTAAATGTAAATCCAGGACACTCAAATTAGTTTGATATGTTACATTCGGTATGATTACATAAGAAAGAATGTTACTTAAGGCAAAAACGCAAGGAAGGTGGCTTGGTGGGCGTATAACGCGTATGTCTAGCAACCCAAAGGTTATGTGTTCAAATCTCATCACGGACAACTTTAGCATTTTAGCTAACTAACTACTTTTCAACTACTTACTTCTTTTGAGCTACTTTGCAATGACTTAGCATTTTAGCAAACCCTTCCCCTAACCTTAAACTCACTGGGGAGCCAGGCCCAGCCAATCAGACTGAGATTTTCCCCACAAAAGGGCTTTATTACAGACAGAAATACTCCTCAGTTTCATCAGCTTTTTGGGTGGCTGGTCTCAGACGATCCCGCAGGTGAAGAAGCCGGAAGTGGAGGTCCTGGGCTGGCGTGGTTACATGTGGTCTGCGGTTGGGAGGCCGGTTGGACGTACTGCAAAATTCTCTAATATGGCCTATGGTAGAGAAATTAACATTAAATTCTCTTGAAATAGCTCTGGTGGACATTCCTGCAGTCAGCCTGCCAATTGCATGCTCCCTCAAAACTTGAGACATATGTGGCATTGTGTTGTGTGACAAAACTGCACATTTTAGAGTGGCCTTTTATTGTCCCCAGCACAAGGTGCACCTGTGTAATGATCATGCTGTTTAATCATCTTCTTGATATGCCACACCTGTCAGGTGGATGGATTGTCTTGGCAAAGGAGAAATGCTCACTAGCAGGGATGGAAACAAATTTGTGCAAAAAAATTGAGAGAAATAAGCTTTTTGACCGTATGGAAAATATCTGTAGCGTTTATATTTTTGTTCAGTATACGTACAGAATAATACAAAATGCTCTGATACCAGGTTTGTGTGTGAGCTTTATGCATCACTGCTTTGTTGCTAGCATTTACCTCAAGAGTTTAGGAGTCATGCGGTGCATATGACCAAGGACACACTAGCCTATTCATAGTAACACCAATGTGTGTGTGTGTATGTGTGTGCGACCATAGCATAGATAACCTATCATTAGCTGTAGTAAAGCTAGAGACTGCCGCAGACAAACATCTGCATTCTTGAACATGTGAACTTTTATGTGCCTTAATAATTAACTGGTATACGATCTGTAAAGAACAAACTTTAAATTACGAGCCTAGTTTAGCCAAGGAGAAAGCTCTGAACTATAAAGGGAGGAAGACAGGATCCTTGATAATGGATAATAATGGTGCTTAAAAAACCTGTTTAGCTAGCTAAACAAAGGAGACAAAAGAGACCCATTCACAAAGAGACCTGTTCACGTGAAATCTTAAAGAGATGGGTGAGGCTAAAGGCGTCCGCATGCTTCCTAGCGAAGCAGTTTGTGTATATATTTTATGACCATATTTTGTGACGTTTCTGTTCATTTTGGACTTCGGTAAGGTTTTTCTCCGCTGTCCAGGCACAAAACATTTTTTCTAGAGGCAAGCTGAAGTCTACGCCTCTTCGTTGGTGATTGGTCAACAGTAGGGATTCTTCAATAAAGCATTTGTTGTAATTCATGAGAGACGACTCGTTTTCATGCACATTTCTTTCATTGAGAAATACTGCACCAAACATCTTAGTTAGATGTAAAATTGCACGACTAAGATCTCATTGACAACAACGTCAAAATGAATGACAGAATTCTTGACAGAATGACAGAATTCTTGCTGTTCCGGATGACTATGTGATCACGCTCTCCGTAGCCGATGTGAGTAAGACTTTTAAGCAGGTCAACATTCACAAGGCCGCAGGGCCAGACGGATTACCAGGACGTGTACTCCGAGCATGTGCTGACCAACTGGCAAGTGTCTTCACTGACATTTTCAACATGACCCTGACTGAGTCTGTAATACCAACATGTTTCAAGCAGACCACCATAGTCCCCGTGCCCAAGGACTCTAAGATAACCTGCCTAAATGACTACCGACCCGTAGCACTGATGTCTGTAGCCATGAAGTGCTTTGAAAGGCTGGTCATGGCTCACATCAACAGCATTATCCCAGAAACCCTAGACCCACTCCAATTTGCATACCGCCCCAACAGATCCACAGATGATGCAATCTCTATTGCACTCCACACTGCCCTTTCCCACCTGGACAAGAGGAACACCTACGTGAGAATGCTATTCATTGACTACAGCTCAGCATTCAACACCATAGTGCCCTCTAAGCTCATCACTAAGCTAAGGATCCTGGGACTAAACACCTCCCTCTGCAACTGGATCCTGGACTTCCTGACGGGCCGCCCCCAGGTGGTAAGGGTAGGTAACAACACATCTGCCACACTGATCCTCAACACGGGGGCCCCTCAGGGGTGCGTGCTCAGTCCCCTCCTGTACTCTCTGTTCACCCATGACTGCATGGCCAGGCACGACTCCAACACCATCATTAAGTTTGCCGACGACACAACAGTGGTAGGCCTGATCACCGACAACGATGAGACAGCCTATAGGGAGGAGGTCAGAGACCTGGCCGTGTGGTGCCAGGACAACAACCTCTCCCTCAACGTGACCAAGACAAAGGAGATGATTGTGGACTACAGGAAAAAAAAGAGGACTGAGCACGCCCCCATTCTCATCGACGGGGCTGTAGTGGAACAGGTTGAGAGCTTCAAGTTCCTTGGTGTCCACATCACCAACGAACTATCATGGTCCAAACACACCAAGACAGTCGTGAAGAGGGCACGACAAAGCCTATTCCCCCTCAGGAGACTGAAAAGATTTGGCATGGGTCCTCAGATCCTCAAAAAATTATACAGCTGCACCATCGAGAGCATCCTGACTGGTTGCATCACCGCCTGGTATGGCAACTGCTTGGCCTCCGACCGCAAGGCACTACAGAGGGTAGTGCGTACGGCCCAGTACATCACTGGGGCCAAGCTTCCTGCCATCCAGGACCTCTATACCAGGCGGTGTCAGAGGAAGGCCCTCAAAATTGTCAAAGACTCCAGCCACCCTAGTCATAGACTGTTCTCTCTGCTACCGCACGGCAAGCGGTACCGGAGTGACAAGTCTAGGTCCAAAAGACTTCTCAACAGCTTCTACCCCCAAGCCATAAGACTCCTGAACAGCTAATCATGGCTACCCGGACTATTTGCACTGTCCCCCCCACCCCATCCTTTTTACGCTGCTGCTACTCTGTTAATTATTTATGCATTGTCACTTTAACTCTACCCACATGTACATATTACCTCAACTACCTCAACTAGCCGGTGCCCCCGCACATTGACTCTGCAACGGTACCCCCCTGTATATATAGCCTCCCTACTGTCACTTTATTTTACTTCTGCTCTTTTTTTTCTCAACACTTTTTTTTTGTTGTTGTTTTATTTTTACTTTTTTTGTTAAAAATAAATGCACTGTTGGTTAAGGGCTGTAAGTAAGCATTTCACTGTAATGTCTGCACCTGTTGTATTCGGCGCATGTGACCAATAAAATTTGATTTGATTTGAGTTATCTTAGATAAATTCTGACTATTTTGAGGAAGTGCTGGCTATGGTATCTCAAAAGGGACAAACAGTATTATTGGCGCTTCTTTTTCTCGTTGGGTTCGCCGAGCTGACTTCGAACTCAAGCATGCTGATGCCTTACGGTTTAAGAGGGTGTGAACAATGCTGAATGGGCATACACAAAGAAAAGCTCTCCAGCAAGTTTGAAAACCTCTACAAAATCTCTTAGGGGCTTTTCCTCAAAAGTGTCAACCAATTGACACTGGATTGATGATTTTCTAACCTCCTTGACTATAGGGATAATTCTGAGCAAGTGTAACACGAGTGCCTACGACCGCTCATTCTTAATATCGTATTTTCAGAGTGTGAGCTTTATGCGTCACTGCTGTGCTGCTAGCATTTACCTCAAGAGTTTAGGAGTCTATTTAATTCATGCAGTGCATATGACCAAGGACACACTCACTATTCATAGTAACACAAATGTGTGTGTATATGTGTGTGTGTGACCATAGCATAGATCTTTAGCTGCAGCAGAGAGGAAGAGGCAAAGCGGGAGAGTTTACTCTTCCCAAAATATGTCTACAAAAATAACACCACAAAGAGACACATTTTTATATGGAGGTCAATGAAAGAGTGTCGAATTTGGTCAACAAAAAATGTATTTGCTAATTTCTACGTGAGGGTTATTTGATAAAATATAAGTTTTGTTAGGTTGTTACGAATGCACTGATATACTGTAAGTGGATGCACGTAGTATTTCAGCAACTTTGAAAAAAAAAAACTGCTTTATATTGGAGTTGTTCCTGTTGTTCACACACGTATCTGCCCTATTATTGGCTAGAATGATCCCATCTGATCTCCTCTCCTCCCGCCTGCCTTCCATTTTTGAGGACATGTATTTCCATTGCTAGAGCGGTCATGTGACTATCTTGTCAATATAATAGACAACCTTTGGCTGTAGTAAAGCTAGAGACTGCCACTGACAAACATCTGTTTCGGAGACTAGAAATTCTACCCTTATTGATTCCAGGTGTCAATGGTCGTCGCTCTCTTGCTCCTCCCTTTTTCTACCCCTGTCGTAAGTAATTTGCTGCTCTCTTTATCATGGATAATACCATCCATTATCTTTGACTGACTAGTTCTTCATAATGTGCACTGTACTTCTTCAAAACAGGCCAGCATTTGCCCTTTACATTTTGGTCATTTATCAGACGCTGTTATGCAGAATGACTTCCAGTCAGTTTTCGAAGCATAATGATAGGTGTGTGTATGTGCGCTCGCATGTGTGTGGCTCAGCTAAAAACACCATCAGGCTCATCCTCCTTCATATTTTCCCCCTCTGTTTTCCCTTTTCCCTCTCCTGTTCTGCCTCCCTCCCTCCTTCCCTCATAAGCATGCAAACTTAAGAAGTGTGCTTGCATTGCAGATGTTTAGTGAGGAATCGCATGAATTTGAATGGATCCGCAGGATACTGTGTGTCTTTGAACCCAATCGAACATCTCTGGAGAGACCTGAAAATAGCTGTGCAGCAATGCTCCCCATCCAACCTGACAGAGCTTGAGAGGATCTGCAGAGAAGAATGGGAGAAACTCCCCAAATACATTTACATTTTTACATTTACGTCATTTAGCAGACGCTCTTATCCAGAGCGACTTTCAAATTGGTGCATTCACCTTATAGCCAGTGGGATAACCACTTTACAATATGTATTTTTTAAATAATTTTTTTGGGGGGGTGGGGTAAGTGGGGTAGAAGGATTACTTTATCCTATCCCAGGTATTCCTTAAAGAGGTGGGGTTTCAAGTGTCTCCGGAAGGTGGTGCGTGACTCCGCTGTCCTGGCGTCGTGAGGGAGCTTGTTTCACCATTGGGGTGCCAGAGCAGCGAACAGTTTTGACTGGGCTGAGCGGGAACTGTGCTTCCGCAGAGGTAGGGGGGCCAGCAGGCCAGAGGTGGATGAACGCAATGCCCTCGTTTGGGTGTAGGGACTGATCAGAGCCTGAAGGTACGGAGGTGCCGTTCCCCTCACAGCTCCGTAGGCAAGCACCATGGTCTTGTAGCAGATGCGAGCTTCAACTGGAAGCCAGTGGAGTGTGCGGATGAGCGGGGTAACGTGAGAGAACTTGGGAAGGTTGAACACCAGACGGGCTGCGGCATTCTGGATGAGTTGTAGGGGTTTAATGGCACAGGCAGGGAGCCCAGCCAACAGCGAGTTGCAGTAATCCAGACGGGAGATGACAAGTGCCTGGATTAGGACCTGTGCCACTTCCTGTGTAAGGCAGGGTCGTACTCTCCGAATGTTGTAGAGCATGAACCTACAGGATCGGGTCACCACCTTGATGTTAGCGGAGAACGACAGGGTGTTGTCCAGGGTCACGCCAAGGCTCTTCGCACTCTGGGAGGAGGACACAACGGAGTTGTCAACCGTGATTGCGAGATCATGGAACGGGCAGTCCTTCCCCGGGAGGAAGAGCAGCTCCATCTTGCCGAGGTTCAGCTTGAGGTGGTGATCCGTCATCCACACTGATATGTCTGCCAGACATGCAGAGATGCGATTCGCCACCTGGTTATCAGAAGGGGGAAAGGAGAAGATTAGTTGTGTGTCGTCTGCGAAGCAATGATAGGAGAGGCCATGTGAGGATATGACAGAGCCAAGTGACTTGGTGTATAGCGAGTATAGGAAAGGGCCTAGAACTGAGCCCTGGGGGACACCAGTGGTGAGAGCACGTGGTGCGGAGACAGATTCACTTGGTAGGAGCGACCGGTCAGGTAGGACGCAATCCAAGAGTGAGCCGCGCCGGAGATGCCCAGCTCTGAGAGGGTGGAGAGGAGGATCTGATGGTTCACAGTATCAAAGGCAGCAGACAGGTCTAGAAAGACAAGAGCAGAGGAGAGAGAGTTAGCTTTAGCAGTGCGGAGAGCCTCCGTGACACAGAGAAGAGCAGTCTCAGTTGAATGACCAGTCTTGAAACCTGACTGGTTTGGATCAAGAAGGTCATTCTGAGAGAGATAGCTAGAGAGTTGGCTAAAGACGGCATGCTCAAGAGTTTTGGAGAGAAAAGAAAGAAGGGATACTGGTCTGTAGTTGTTGACATCAGAGAGATCGAGTGTTGGTTTTTTGAGAAGAGGTGGAACTCTCACTCACTTGAAGATGGAAGGGACATAGCCAGCGGTCAAGGATGAGTTGATGAGCGAGGTGAGGTAAGGGAGAAGGTCACCGGAGATGGTCTGGAGAAGAGAGGAGGGGATAGGGTCAAGCGAGCAGGTTGTTGGGCGGCCGGTCGTCACAAGTCGCAAGATTTTATCTGGAGAGAGAGGGGAGAAAGAAGTCAAAGCATAGGGTAGGGCAGTGTGAGCAGGACCAGCAGTGTCATTTGACTTAACAAACGAGGATCGGATGTCGTCAACCTTCTTTTCAAAATGGTTGACGAAGTCATCCACAGAGAGGGAGGAGGGGGGAGGATTCAGCAGGGAGGAGAAGGTGGCAAATAGCTTCCTAGGGTTAGAGGCAGATGCTTGGAATTTAGAGTGGTAGAAAGTGGCTTTAGCAGCAGAAACAGATGAAAAAAATGTAGAGAGGAGGGAGTGAAAAGATGCCAGGTCCGCAGGGAGTCTAGTTTTCCTCCATTTCCGCTCGGCTGCCCGGAGCCCTGTTCTGTGAGCTCGCAATGAGTCATCAAGCCACGGAGCAGGAGGGTAGGACCGAGCCGGCCGGGAGGATAGGGGACATAGAGAGTCAAAGGATGAGGAGGGTTGAGGAGGCAGAATCAGGAGATTGGAGGGAGAAGGATTGAGCAGAGGGAAGAGATGATAGGATGGAAGAGGAGAGAGTAGCGGGAGAGAGAGAGCGAAGGTTGCGACGGCGCATTACCATCTGAGTAGGGGCAGAGTGAGTAGTGTTGGAGGAGAGCGAGAGAGAAAAGGATACAAAGTAGTGGTCGGAGACATGGAGGGGAGTTGCAGTGAGATGAGTAGAAGAACAGCATCTGGTAAAGATGAGGTCAAGCGTATTGCCTGCCTTGTGAGTAGGGGGGGACGGTGAGGTCAAAAGAGGAGAGGAGTGGAAAGAAGGAGGCAGAGAGAAATTAGTCAAAGGTAGACGTAGGGAGGTTGAAGTCACCCAGAACTGTGAGGGGTGAGCCATCCTCAGGAAAGGAACTTATCAAGGCGTAAAGCTCATTGATGAACTCTCCAAGGGAACCTGGAGGGCGATAAATTACAAGGATGTTAAGCTTGAATGGGCTAGTGACTGTGACAGCATGGAATTCAAATGAGGAGATAGACAGATGGGTCAGGGGAAAAAGAGAGAATGTCCACTTGGGAAAAATGAGGATTCCTGTGCCACCACCCCGCTGACCAGATGCTCTCGGGGTATGCGAGAACACATGGTCAGATGAGGAGAGAGCAGTAGGGTAGCAGTGTTTTCAGTGGTAATCCATGTTTCCGTCAGCGCCAAGAAGTCGAGGGACTGGAGGGTATCAAAGGCTGAAATGAAGTCTGCCTTGTTGGCAGCAGAACGGCAGTTCCAGAGGCTGCCTGAGACCTGGAACTCCACGTGGGTGGTGCGTGCAGGGACCACCAGGTTAGAGAGGCAGCAGCCACGCGGTGTGAGGCGTTTGTAAAGCCTGTGCGGAGAGGAGAGAACAGGGATAGACAGAGGCATAGTTGACAGGCTACAGAAAATGGCTACAATAATGCAAAGGAGATCGGAATGAAATGAACTAAACATCTGGGAAAGGAGAGAGCGGGGCCTCCCTCACTTACGTTTCACTGAAACACCCAAATATAACTCTCCCAACTTCCACCTCAGAAACTATAATTGTTGTAAACTACAGCGGTTCAATGTTTTCTAGGGATAGACTAACTTAGTTTATTCAGCTAGCTAACTTGGTACAGTATTCTTCCGTGAAAATCGTCCAGGGCACCTAGTCATATGACGCCACAGCCAACTAGCATGCCAGACTCCAACAACACGGTTTAGCACCAATACTCGGCCACAACAAACCTCCAGTGTGTCAACACGCCAAGCAGATCATTCGTGTCCGTGTCTAACGTTGTGGGTTAGTCCCGACAGCTTGAGCGAGTCCGTCGTCAACTTATTCAGCCAGTTAGTTAGCTAGAATAGTTAGCATACTAGCTAGCCATTGCTTTCAGACAAAGAAGAAACACCTCCTCCCACGGCAGGAACACACAGAGAGAGCCAAGCTAACGTTAATTAGTCACCCATGTCACGAATTCCCTTGAACGACTCTGGCTACCAGTATGTAAAAACAAAACACAAATGTAGGTTATAACATACCCATAGCAGCTACTGTTAGCTAGCCAAGTGCAAAGCTAGCCAATGAATTGACTCAGCCAGTTCGCGTCTGTTCGCTAGGTCGTTCCAGCCATTGTTTAGTAGCTATCCAGGTAGCAACAAGCTAGCTAAATTTCAAGCACAGTAGCCACTTACTACCTAACGTTAACGCTTCAGACAATGAGGTTAGAAAAACAGCTGAATGGTAGGCATTATTGTATGTAACCATTGTAGGCAGCTAGCTGGCGTAAATACAGGTACTCTCAGGCGTGAAACAACTATCCACAGTTGCAAATAGTTACCAGTAGCTACCCGCTAGCTAGTCCAGGTAGTGGGTTAGCTAGCTTCGTGCTTCACCGGGCTCAGCCGAATACAATACTAACCTACAATAATTACATACAACAACCCACGATAACTACCTACAATACCTAACTACAATCTAAATACATAGTTTAAGCTTTACTCGACAAAGCCCAAACTATGTATATAAACCATATAAGCCAAGCTTACCTCCCGCCAGAGAGAGACACAACCTCACCCGACGATGACGAGCCTAGAGTATACAGGTGTGCCAAGCTTGTAGTGTCATACCCAAGAAGACTGGAGGCTGTAATCGCTGCCAAAGGTGCTTCAACAAAGTACTGAGTAAAGGGTCTGACTACTTATGTAAATGTGATATTTCATTTTTATTTATACTTTTTTTTGCGGTAAAAAAAATCCAATCTGTTTTTGCTTTGTCATTATGGGGTATTGTGTGTATTTTAATCCATTTTAGAATAAGGCTGTAATGTAACAAAATGTGGAACATGTCAAAGGGTCTGAATACTTTCCGAATGCACTGTAAATAGAAGAAAGCCCTGCCTCCAGCTGTTTGCTTAGAAATTATAGGAACAATAAGGAGGCCTGTGTGTAAGTATGTACGGCAGGACCAAATCAGAGAGATGAGTAGGAGTAAGTCCATGCAATGCTTTGTAGGTTACACATACTGACACCACACAGTTATCATATACGCTGCTGACACTTTGTTTTTTATTCTTATTGCTATCTAGTTGTTTCTATGTGACGCAGCCACAGCCATGTGTAGAAGTAGATGTCAGTTCATCACAGTGTGACCAAAACAAAGATCTACACACATGCAAGAGGCATTTTTCAATCGATACAAAACGTGGATTTTACTATCTTTCCGAATATTCTCAGTTTTTTGGAGAACCACCTGAGTGAACTATCTTCATTTATCCACCATCTTTGTTTCCTACTTCACAGTAGGGCCATTAAAAAAAAAGTTTTTATATTTTTTTCTCCAGAAATGCCTTCTTGAACATGTGAACTTTCAATTGCCTTAATAATGAACTGGTATGTGATCTGTAAATAGGAATACAAATGTTAAATGACGAGCCTTTAGCGAAGGAGAAAGTTCTGAACCATATAGGGAGAAAGACAGTATCCTTCCTGGCTTAAAAAATATATATTATTAGAATACTTTTTTAGGGGGTAGATCAGCTTCAGTATTGTAGATGGGCCGTGGCCTCCATCAATGCAATTTTCTGCATTATTTCAATCCCCCACATATATACAGTGGGGAGAATAAGTATTTGATACACTGCCGATTTTGCAGGTTTTCCTACTTACAAAGCATGTAGAGGACTGTAATTTTTATCATAGGTACACTTCAACTGTGAGAAACGGAATCTAAAACAAAAATCCAGAAAATCACATTGTATGATTTGTAAGTAATTAATTTGCATTTTATTGCATGACATAAGTATTTGATCACCTATAAACCAGTAAGAATTCCGGCTCTCACAGACCTGTTAGTTTTTCTTTAAGAAGCCCTCCTGTTCTCCACTCATTACCTGTATTAACAGCACCTGTTTGAACTCGTTACCTGTTTAAAAGACACCTGTCCACACAATCAAACAGACTCCAACCTCTCCACAATGGCCAAGACCAGAGAGCTGTGTAAGGACATCAGGGATACAATTGTAGACCTGCACAAGGCTGGGATGGGCTACAGGACAATAGGCAAGCAGCTTGGTGAGAAGGCAACAACTGTTGGCGCAATTATTCGAAAATGGAAGAAGTTCAAGATGACGGTCAATCACCCTCGGTCTGGGGCTCCATGCAAGATCTCACCTCGTGGGGCATCAATGATCATGAGGAAGGTGAGGGATCAGCCCAGAACTACACGGCAGGACCTGGTCAATGACCTGAAGAGAGCTGGGACCACAGTCTCAAAGAAAACCATTAGTAACACACTTTGCCGTCATGGATTAAAATCCTGCAGCGCACGCAAGGTCCCCCTGCTCAAGCCAGCGCATGTCCAGGCCCGTCTGAAGTTTGCCAATGACCATCTGGATGATCCAGAGGAGGAATGGGAGAAGGTCATGTGGTCTGATGAGACAAAAATATAGCTTTTTGGTCTAAACTCCACTCGCCGTGTTTGTTGGAAGAAGAAGGATGAGTACAACCCCAAGAACACCATCCCAACCGTGAAGCATTGAGGTGGAAACATCATTCTTTGGGGATGCTTTTCTGCAAAGGGGACAGGACGACTGCACCGTATTGAGGGGAGGATGGATGGGGCCATGTATCGCGAGATCTTGGCCAAAAACCTCCTTCCCTCAGTAAGAGCATTGAAGATGGGTCGTGGCTGGGTCTTCCAGCATGACAACGACCCGAAACACACAGCCAGGGCAACTAAGGAGTGGCTCCGTAAGAAGCATCTCAAGGTCCTGGAGTGGCCTAGCCAGTCTCCAGACCTGAACCCAACAGAAAATCTTTGGAGGGAGCTGAAAGTCCATATTGCCCAGCGACAGCCCCGAAACCTGAAGGATCTGGAGAAGGTATGGAGGAGTGGGCCAAAATCCCTGCTGCAGTGTGTGCAAACCTGGTCAAGACCTACAGGAAACTTATGATCTCTGTAATTGCAAACAAAGGTTTCTGTACCAAATATTAAGTTCTGCTTTTCTGATGTATCAAATACTTATGTCATGCAATAAAATGCAAATTAATTATTTAAAAATCATACAATGTGATTTTCTGGATTTTTGTTTTAGATTCCGTCTCTCACAGTTGAAGTGTACCTATGATAAAAATTACAGACCTCTACATGCTTTGTAAGTAGGAAAACGTGCAAAATCGTCAGTGTATCAAATACTTGTTCTCCCCACTGTATATATATATATATATATTTTAAATATATACAGTATATATACTATATTTTCCTTTATTATTTTCCCCTAACCCTACCATCCCTCCCCTAATTGGAGTAAACTAATGGACAACAACTAATGGATCCTTCCTGTCTTAATAGTTCATAATAGTGAACATTAACTTGTTAAGCTAGCTAAACAAAGGAGACAAAAGAGACCCATTCTCAAAGAGACCAGTTCACATATGAAATCTCAAAGAGATGGGTGTGGCTAGGCTTAAGAGGGTGTGAACGATGTTGAATGGGCATACACAAAGAAGAGCTCTCCAGTAAGTGTGAAAACCTTTACAAATTCTCTTAAGGGCTTTTTCTCAAAAGTGTGCAAACAAGTATATCAACTTTCAAAGCAGAATTACTTTCCAATTACCTTATCCAATTGCAGTGTATGATAAACCATTTTGAAGCTCTGATTCTGTACTTTAATAAACTAAAAAGAACAGTTTGTAAAGTGGTTATCCCACTGGCTATAAGGTGAATGCACCAATTTGTAAGTCGCTCTGGATAAGAGCGTCTGCTAAATGATGTAAATGTAACTGTAAAGGTAGTTTTTATTTAAAAATGTAATAAGCCTAGGATCTGGTAACCAGTCATAAATGCAATGAGGTGCGGAGGAAGACCCTGTTGATTTCTCCAAATGGGGCTGAATGTGTGACATGGCCACTTAACAAAACCATATCAATAGCTATACAGGCTAATCTACCTAACTACTGCATTCAATCATGAACTTGGAACCTGGGAATGAATGAATAGCACATACTGATTTTGTCTGATTCACAGACAAATAAGGTCTATTTAAGGACAAAAACAGTTCCTAGAAGTTGTGCAATAGTCTGGAGACCAGAACCAATTGAAACTGGATTGATGATTTTCTAACAACTTTCACTATAGGGATAATTATCTGCAAGGTTAACACTGCACTCTTTTTCTACAGCCTTCCCTAAAATCTAGTATCCACTCATTCCTGTTTATGGTAACAATGAAAGTGCATGTTAAGAGTACCTACAACTGCTCATTCTTAATTTCGTCTTTTCAGTGTGTGCATCCTGGTCTCATAGACTAAACGCAACATAGTAAATGTAAATCCAGGACACTCAAATTAGTTTGATATGTTACATTCGGTATGATTACATAAGAAAGAATGTTACTTAAGGCAAAAACGCAAGGAAGGTGGCTTGGTGGGCGTATAACGCGTATGTCTAGCAACCCAAAGGTTATGTGTTCAAATCTCATCACGGACAACTTTAGCATTTTAGCTAACTAACTACTTTTCAACTACTTACTTCTTTTGAGCTACTTTGCAATGACTTAGCATTTTAGCAAACCCTTCCCCTAACCTTAAACTCACTGGGGAGCCAGGCCCAGCCAATCAGATTGAGATTTTCCCCACAAAAGGGCTTTATTACAGACAGAAATACTCCTCAGTTTCATCAGCTTTTTGGGTGGCTGGTCTCAGACGATCCCGCAGGTGAAGAAGCCGGAAGTGGAGGTCCTGGGCTGGCGTGGTTACATGTGGTCTGCGGTTGGGAGGCCGGTTGGACGTACTGCAAAATTCTCTAATATGGCCTATGGTAGAGAAATTAACATTAAATTCTCTTGAAATAGCTCTGGTGGACATTCCTGCAGTCAGCCTGCCAATTGCATGCTCCCTCAAAACTTGAGACATATGTGGCATTGTGTTGTGTGACAAAACTGCACATTTTAGAGTGGCCTTTTATTGTCCCCAGCACAAGGTGCACCTGTGTAATGATCATGCTGTTTAATCATCTTCTTGATATGCCACACCTGTCAGGTGGATGGGTTGTCTTGGCAAAGGAGAAATGCTCACTAGCAGGGATGGAAACAAATTTGTGCTAAAAAATTGAGAGAAATAAGCTTTTTGACCGTATGGAAAATATCTGTAGCGTTTATATTTTTGTTCAGTATACGTACAGAATAATACAAAATGCTCTGATACCAGGTTTGTGTGTGAGCTTTATGCATCACTGCTTTGTTGCTAGCATTTACCTCAAGAGTTTAGGAGTCATGCGGTGCATATGACCAAGGACACACTAGCCTATTCATAGTAACACCAATGTGTGTGTGTGTATGTGTGTGCGACCATAGCATAGATAACCTATCATTAGCTGTAGTAAAGCTAGAGACTGCCGCAGACAAACATCTGCATTCTTGAACATGTGAACTTTTATGTGCCTTAATAATTAACTGGTATACGATCTGTAAAGAACAAACTTTAAATTACGAGCCTAGTTTAGCCAAGGAGAAAGCTCTGAACTATAAAGGGAGGAAGACAGGATCCTTGATAATGGATAATAATGGTGCTTAAAAAACCTGTTTAGCTAGCTAAACAAAGGAGACAAAAGAGACCCATTCACAAAGAGACCTGTTCACGTGAAATCTTAAAGAGATGGGTGAGGCTAAAGGCGTCCGCATGCTTCCTAGCGAAGCAGTTTGTGTATATATTTTATGACCATATTTTGTGACGTTTCTGTTCATTTTGGACTTCGGTAAGGTTTTTCTCCGCTGTCCAGGCACAAAACATTTTTTCTAGAGGCAAGCTGAAGTCTACGCCTCTTCGTTGGTGATTGGTCAACAGTAGGGATTCTTCAATAAAGCATTTGTTGTAATTCATGAGAGACGACTCGTTTTCATGCACATTTCTTTCATTGAGAAATACTGCACCAAACATCTTAGTTAGATGTAAAATTGCACGACTAAGATCTCATTGACAACAACGTCAAAATGAATGACAGAATTCTTGACAGAATGACAGAATTCTTGCTGTTCCGGATGACTATGTGATCACGCTCTCCGTAGCCGATGTGAGTAAGACTTTTAAGCAGGTCAACATTCACAAGGCCGCAGGGCCAGACGGATTACCAGGACGTGTACTCCGAGCATGTGCTGACCAACTGGCAAGTGTCTTCACTGACATTTTCAACATGTCCCTGACTGAGTCTGTAATACCAACATGTTTCAAGCAGACCACCATAGTCCCCGTGCCCAAGGACTCTAAGATAACCTGCCTAAATGACTACCGACCCGTAGCACTGATGTCTGTAGCCATGAAGTGCTTTGAAAGGCTGGTCATGGCTCACATCAACAGCATTATCCCAGAAACCCTAGACCCACTCCAATTTGCATACCGCCCCAACAGATCCACAGATGATGCAATCTCTATTGCACTCCACACTGCCCTTTCCCACCTGGACAAGAGGAACACCTACGTGAGAATGCTATTCATTGACTACAGCTCAGCATTCAACACCATAGTGCCCTCTAAGCTCATCACTAAGCTAAGGATCCTGGGACTAAACACCTCCCTCTGCAACTGGATCCTGGACTTCCTGACGGGCCGCCCCCAGGTGGTAAGGGTAGGTAACAACACATCTGCCACACTGATCCTCAACACGGGGGCCCCTCAGGGGTGCGTGCTCAGTCCCCTCCTGTACTCTCTGTTCACCCATGACTGCATGGCCAGGCACGACTCCAACACCATCATTAAGTTTGCCGACGACACAACAGTGGTAGGCCTGATCACCGACAACGATGAGACAGCCTATAGGGAGGAGGTCAGAGACCTGGCCGTGTGGTGCCAGGACAACAACCTCTCCCTCAACGTGACCAAGACAAAGGAGATGATTGTGGACTACAGGAAAAAAAAGAGGACTGAGCACGCCCCCATTCTCATCGACGGGGCTGTAGTGGAACAGGTTGAGAGCTTCAAGTTCCTTGGTGTCCACATCACCAACGAACTATCATGGTCCAAACACACCAAGACAGTCGTGAAGAGGGCACGACAAAGCCTATTCCCCCTCAGGAGACTGAAAAGATTTGGCATGGGTCCTCAGATCCTCAAAAAATTATACAGCTGCACCATCGAGAGCATCCTGACTGGTTGCATCACCGCCTGGTATGGCAACTGCTTGGCCTCCGACCGCAAGGCACTACAGAGGGTAGTGCGTACGGCCCAGTACATCACTGGGGCCAAGCTTCCTGCCATCCAGGACCTCTATACCAGGCGGTGTCAGAGGAAGGCCCTCAAAATTGTCAAAGACTCCAGCCACCCTAGTCATAGACTGTTCTCTCTGCTACCGCACGGCAAGCGGTACCGGAGTGACAAGTCTAGGTCCAAAAGACTTCTCAACAGCTTCTACCCCCAAGCCATAAGACTCCTGAACAGCTAATCATGGCTACCCGGACTATTTGCACTGTCCCCCCCACCCCATCCTTTTTACGCTGCTGCTACTCTGTTAATTATTTATGCATTGTCACTTTAACTCTACCCACATGTACATATTACCTCAACTACCTCAACTAGCCGGTGCCCCCGCACATTGACTCTGCAACGGTACCCCCCTGTATATATAGCCTCCCTACTGTCACTTTATTTTGCTCTTTTTTTTCTCAACACTTTTTTTTTGTTGTTGTTTTATTTTTACTTTTTTTGTTAAAAATAAATGCACTGTTGGTTAAGGGCTGTAAGTAAGCATTTCACTGTAATGTCTGCACCTGTTGTATTCGGCGCATGTGACCAATAAAATTTGATTTGATTTGAGTTATCTTAGATAAATTCTGACTATTTTGAGGAAGTGCTGGCTATGGTATCTCAAAAGGGACAAACAGTATTATTGGCGCTTCTTTTTCTCGTTGGGTTCGCCGAGCTGACTTCAAACTCAAGCATGCTGATGCCTTACGGTTTAAGAGGGTGTGAACAATGCTGAATGGGCATACACAAAGAAAAGCTCTCCAGCAAGTTTGAAAACCTCTACAAAATCTCTTAGGGGCTTTTCCTCAAAAGTGTCAACCAATTGACACTGGATTGATGATTTTCTAACCTCCTTGACTATAGGGATAATTCTGAGCAAGTGTAACACGAGTGCCTACGACCGCTCATTCTTAATATCGTATTTTCAGAGTGTGAGCTTTATGCGTCACTGCTGTGCTGCTAGCATTTACCTCAAGAGTTTAGGAGTCTATTTAATTCATGCAGTGCATATGACCAAGGACACACTCACTATTCATAGTAACACAAATGTGTGTGTATATGTGTGTGTGTGACCATAGCATAGATCTTTAGCTGCAGCAGAGAGGAAGAGGCAAAGCGGGAGAGTTTACTCTTCCCAAAATCTGTCTACAAAAATAACACCACAAAGAGACACATTTTTATATGGAGGTCAATGAAAGAGTGTCGAATTTGGTCAACAAAAAATGTATTTGCTAATTTCTACGTGAGGGTTATTTGATAAAATATAAGTTTTGTTAGGTTGTTACGAATGCACTGATATACTGTAAGTGGATGCACGTAGTATTTCAGCATAATTTGAAAAAAAAAACTGCTTTATATTGGAGTTGTTCCTGTTGTTCACACACGTATCTGCCCTATTATTGGCTAGAATGATCCCATCTGATCTCCTCTCCTCCCGCCTGCCTTCCATTTTTGAGGACATGTATTTCCATTGCTAGAGCGGTCATGTGACTATCTTGTCAATATAATAGACAACCTTTGGCTGTAGTAAAGCTAGAGACTGCCACTGACAAACATCTGTTTCGGAGACTAGAAATTCTACCCTTATTGATTCCAGGTGTCAATGGTCGTCGCTCTCTTGCTCCTCCCTTTTTCTACCCCTGTCGTAAGTAATTTGCTGCTCTCTTTATCATGGATAATACCATCCATTATCTTTGACTGACTAGTTCTTCATAATGTGCACTGTACTTCTTCAAAACAGGCCAGCATTTGCCCTTTACATTTTGGTCATTTATCAGACGCTGTTATGCAGAATGACTTCCAGTCAGTTTTCGAAGCATAAGGATAGGTGTGTGTATGTGCGCTCGCATGTGTGTGGCTCAGCTAAAAACACCATCAGGCTCATCCTCCTTCATATTTTCCCCCTCTGTTTTCCCTTTTCCCTCTCCTGTTCTGCCTCCCTCCCTCCTTCCCTCATAAGCATGCAAACTTAAGAAGTGTGCTTGCATTGCAGATGTTTAGTGAGGAATCGCATGAATTTGCATGGATCCGCAGGATACTGTGTGTCTTTGAACCCAATCGAACATCTCTGGAGAGACCTGAAAATAGCTGTGCAGCAATGCTCCCCATCCAACCTGACAGAGCTTGAGAGGATCTGCAGAGAAGAATGGGAGAAACTCCCCAAATACATTTACATTTTTACATTTACGTCATTTAGCAGACGCTCTTATCCAGAGCGACTTTCAAATTGGTGCATTCACCTTATAGCCAGTGGGATAACCACTTTACAATATGTATTTTTTAAATAATTTTTTTGGGGGGGTGGGGTAAGTGGGGTAGAAGGATTACTTTATCCTATCCCAGGTATTCCTTAAAGAGGTGGGGTTTCAAGTGTCTCCGGAAGGTGGTGCGTGACTCCGCTGTCCTGGCGTCGTGAGGGAGCTTGTTTCACCATTGGGGTGCCAGAGCAGCGAACAGTTTTGACTGGGCTGAGCGGGAACTGTGCTTCCGCAGAGGTAGGGGGGCCAGCAGGCCAGAGGTGGATGAACGCAATGCCCTCGTTTGGGTGTAGGGACTGATCAGAGCCTGAAGGTACGGAGGTGCCGTTCCCCTCACAGCTCCGTAGGCAAGCACCATGGTCTTGTAGCAGATGCGAGCTTCAACTGGAAGCCAGTGGAGTGTGCGGATGAGCGGGGTAACGTGAGAGAACTTGGGAAGGTTGAACACCAGACGGGCTGCGGCATTCTGGATGAGTTGTAGGGGTTTAATGGCACAGGCAGGGAGCCCAGCCAACAGCGAGTTGCAGTAATCCAGACGGGAGATGACAAGTGCCTGGATTAGGACCTGTGCCGCTTCCTGTGTAAGGCAGGGTCGTACTCTCCGAATGTTGTAGAGCATGAACCTACAGGATCGGGTCACCACCTTGATGTTAGCGGAGAACGACAGGGTGTTGTCCAGGGTCACGCCAAGGCTCTTCGCACTCTGGGAGGAGGACACAACGGAGTTGTCAACCGTGATTGCGAGATCATGGAACGGGCAGTCCTTCCCCGGGAGGAAGAGCAGCTCCATCTTGCCGAGGTTCAGCTTGAGGTGGTGATCCGTCATCCACACTGATATGTCTGCCAGACATGCAGAGATGCGATTCGCCACCTGGTTATCAGAAGGGGGAAAGGAGAAGATTAGTTGTGTGTCGTCTACGAAGCAATGATAGGAGAGGCCATGTGAGGATATGACAGAGCCAAGTGACTTGGTGTATAGCGAGTATAGGAAAGGGCCTAGAACTGAGCCCTGGGGGACACCAGTGGTGAGAGCACGTGGTGCGGAGACAGATTCACTTGGTAGGAGCGACCGGTCAGGTAGGACGCAATCCAAGAGTGAGCCGCGCCGGAGATGCCCAGCTCTGAGAGGGTGGAGAGGAGGATCTGATGGTTCACAGTATCAAAGGCAGCAGACAGGTCTAGAAAGACAAGAGCAGAGGAGAGAGAGTTAGCTTTAGCAGTGCGGAGAGCCTCCGTGACACAGAGAAGAGCAGTCTCAGTTGAATGACCAGTCTTGAAACCTGACTGGTTTGGATCAAGAAGGTCATTCTGAGAGAGATAGCTAGAGAGTTGGCTAAAGACGGCATGCTCAAGAGTTTTGGAGAGAAATGAAAGAAGGGATACTGGTCTGTAGTTGTTGACATCAGAGAGATCGAGTGTTGGTTTTTTGAGAAGAGGTGGAACTCTCACTCTCTTGAAGATGGAAGGGACATAGCCAGCGGTCAAGGATGAGTTGATGAGCGAGGTGAGGTAAGGGAGAAGGTCACCGGAGATGGTCTGGAGAAGAGAGGAGGGGATAGGGTCAAGCGAGCAGGTTGTTGGGCGGCCGGTCGTCACAAGTCGCAAGATTTTATCTGGAGAGAGAGGGGAGAAAGAAGTCAAAGCATAGGGTAGGGCAGTGTGAGCAGGACCAGCAGTGTCATTTGACTTAACAAACGAGGATCGGATGTCGTCAACCTTCTTTTCAAAATGGTTGACGAAGTCATCCACAGAGAGGGAGGAGGGGGGAGGATTCAGCAGGGAGGAGAAGGTGGCAAATAGCTTCCTAGGGTTAGAGGCAGATGCTTGGAATTTAGAGTGGTAGAAAGTGGCTTTAGCAGCAGAAACAGATGAAAAAAATGTAGAGAGGAGGGAGTGAAAAGATGCCAGGTCCGCAGGGAGTCTAGTTTTCCTCCATTTCCGCTCGGCTGCCCGGAGCCCTGTTCTGTGAGCTCGCAATGAGTCATCAAGCCACGGAGCAGGAGGGTAGGACCGAGCCGGCCGGGAGGATAGGGGACATAGAGAGTCAAAGGATGAGGAGGGTTGAGGAGGCAGAATCAGGAGATTGGAGGGAGAAGGATTGAGCAGAGGGAAGAGATGATAGGATGGAAGAGGAGAGAGTAGCGGGAGAGAGAGAGCGAAGGTTGCGACGGCGCATTACCATCTGAGTAGGGGCAGAGTGAGTAGTGTTGGAGGAGAGCGAGAGAGAAAAGGATACAAAGTAGTGGTCGGAGACATGGAGGGGAGTTGCAGTGAGATGAGTAGAAGAACAGCATCTGGTAAAGATGAGGTCAAGCGTATTGCCTGCCTTGTGAGTAGGGGGGGACGGTGAGGTCAAAAGAGGAGAGGAGTGGAAAGAAGGAGGCAGAGAGAAATGAGTCAAAGGTAGACGTAGGGAGGTTGAAGTCACCCAGAACTGTGAGGGGTGAGCCATCCTCAGGAAAGGAACTTATCAAGGCGTAAAGCTCATTGATGAACTCTCCAAGGGAACCTGGAGGGCGATAAATTACAAGGATGTTAAGCTTGAATGGGCTAGTGACTGTGACAGCATGGAATTCAAATGAGGAGATAGACAGATGGGTCAGGGGAAAAAGAGAGAATGTCCACTTGGGAAAAATGAGGATTCCTGTGCCACCACCCCGCTGACCAGATGCTCTCGGGGTATGCGAGAACACATGGTCAGACGAGGAGAGAGCAGTAGGGTAGCAGTGTTTTCAGTGGTAATCCATGTTTCCGTCAGCGCCAAGAAGTCGAGGGACTGGAGGGTATCAAAGGCTGAAATGAAGTCTGCCTTGTTGGCAGCAGAACGGCAGTTCCAGAGGCTGCCTGAGACCTGGAACTCCACGTGGGTGGTGCGTGCAGGGACCACCAGGTTAGAGAGGCAGCAGCCACGCGGTGTGAGGCGTTTGTAAAGCCTGTGCGGAGAGGAGAGAACAGGGATAGACAGAGGCATAGTTGACAGGCTACAGAAAATGGCTACAATAATGCAAAGGAGATCGGAATGAAATGAACTAAACATCTGGGAAAGGAGAGAGCGGGGCCTCCCTCACTTACGTTTCACTGAAACACCCAAATATAACTCTCCCAACTTCCACCTCAGAAACTATAATTGTTGTAAACTACAGCGGTTCAATGTTTTCTAGGGATAGACTAACTTAGTTTATTCAGCTAGCTAACTTGGTACAGTATTCTTCCGTGAAAATCGTCCAGGGCACCTAGTCATATGACGCCACAGCCAACTAGCATGCCGGACTCCAACAACACGGTTTAGCACCAATACTCGGCCACAACAAACCTCCAGTGTGTCAACACGCCAAGCAGATCATTCGTGTCCGTGTCTAACGTTGTGGGTTAGTCCCGACAGCTTGAGCGAGTCCGTCGTCAACTTATTCAGCCAGTTAGTTAGCTAGAATAGTTAGCATACTAGCTAGCCATTGCTTTCAGACAAAGAAGAAACACCTCCTCCCACGGCAGGAACACACAGAGAGAGCCAAGGTAACGTTAATTAGTCACCCATGTCACGAATTCCCTTGAACGACTCTGGCTACCAGTATGTAAAAACAAAACACAAATGTAGGTTATAACATACCCATAGCAGCTACTGTTAGCTAGCCAAGTGCAAAGCTAGCCAATGAATTGACTCAGCCAGTTCGCGTCTGTTCGCTAGGTCGTTCCAGCCATTGTTTAGTAGCTATCCAGGTAGCAACAAGCTAGCTAAATTTCAAGCACAGTAGCCACTTACTACCTAACGTTAACGCTTCAGACAATGAGGTTAGAAAAACAGCTGAATGGTAGGCATTATTGTATGTAACCATTGTAGGCAGCTAGCTGGCGTAAATACAGGTACTCTCAGGCGTGAAACAACTATCCACAGTTGCAAATAGTTACCAGTAGCTACCCGCTAGCTAGTCCAGGTAGTGGGTTAGCTAGCTTCGTGCTTCACCGGGCTCAGCCGAATACAATACTAACCTACAATAATTACATACAACAACCCACGATAACTACCTACAATAACTAACTACAATCTAAATACATAGTTTAAGCTTTACTCGACAAAGCCCAAACTATGTATATAAACCATATAAGCCAAGCTTACCTCCCGCCAGAGAGAGACACAACCTCACCCGACGATGACGAGCCTAGAGTATACAGGTGTGCCAAGCTTGTAGTGTCATACCCAAGAAGACTGGAGGCTGTAATCGCTGCCAAAGGTGCTTCAACAAAGTACTGAGTAAAGGGTCTGACTACTTATGTAAATGTGATATTTCATTTTTATTTATACTTTTTTTTGCGGTAAAAAAAATCCAATCTGTTTTTGCTTTGTCATTATGGGGTATTGTGTGTATTTTAATCCATTTTAGAATAAGGCTGTAATGTAACAAAATGTGGAACATGTCAAAGGGTCTGAATACTTTCCGAATGCACTGTAAATAGAAGAAAGCCCTGCCTCCAGCTGTTTGCTTAGAAATTATAGGAACAATAAGGAGGCCTGTGTGTAAGTATGTACGGCAGGACCAAATCAGAGAGATGAGTAGGAGTAAGTCCATGCAATGCTTTGTAGGTTACACATACTGACACCACACAGTTATCATATACGCTGCTGACACTTTGTTTTTTATTCTTATTGCTATCTAGTTGTTTCTATGTGACGCAGCCACAGCCATGTGTAGAAGTAGATGTCAGTTCATCACAGTGTGACCAAAACAAAGATCTACACACATGCAAGAGGCATTTTTCAATCGATACAAAACGTGGATTTTACTATCTTTCAGAATATTCTCAGTTTTTTGGAGAACCACCTGAGTGAACTAACTTCATTTATCCACCATCTTTGTTTCCTACTTCACAGTAGGGCCATTAAAAAAAAAGTTTTTATATTTAATCCAGGATTCCTGGCTTTAAAAAATAATATTATTAGAATACTTTTTTAGGGGGTAGATCAGCTTCAGTATTGTAGATGGGCCGTGGCCTCCATCAATGCAATTGTCTGCATTATTTCCAATCCCCCAGATATATATTTTAAATATATACAGTATATATACATTTTTTTATATTTTCCTTTATTATTTTCCCCTAACCCTACCATCCCTCCCCTAATTGGAGTAAACTAATGGACAACGCTAATGGATCCTTCCTGGCTTGCCATGATTGGCTGAGATAATAGTTAATAATAGTTAATAATAGTGAACATTAACTTGTTAAGCTAGCTGAACAAAGGAGACAAAAGAGACCCATTCTCAAAGAGATCAGTTCACATATGAAATCTTAAAGAGATGGGTGCGGCTAGGCTTAAGAGGGTGTGAACGATGCTGAATGGGCATACACAAAGAAGAGATCTCCAGTAAGTGTGAAAACCTTTTCTCAAAAGTGTGTAAACAAGTATATCAACTTTCAAAGCAGAATTACTTTCCAATTACCTTATCCAATTGCAGTGTATGATAAACCATTTTGAAGCTCTGATTCTGTACTTTTATAAACTAAAAATAACAGTTTTTGTTAAAAGAATAAGCCTAGGATCTGGTAACCAGTCATAAATGCAATGAGGCGCGGAGGAAGACCCTGTTAATTTCTCCAAATGGGGCTGAATGTGTGACATGGCCACTTAACAAAACCATATCAATAGCTATACAGGCTAATCTACCTAACTACTGCATTCAATCATGAATTTGGAACCTGGGAATGAATGAATAGCACATACTGATTTTGTCTGATTCACAGACAAATAAGGTCTATTTAAGGACAAAAACAGTTCCTAGAAGTTGTGCAATAGTCTGGAGACCAGAACCAATTGAAACTGGATTGATGATTTTCTAACATCTTTCACTATAGGGATAATTATCTGCAAGGTTAACACTGCACTCTTTTTCTACAGCCTTCCCTAAAATCTAGTATCCTCTCATTCCTGTTTATGGTAACAATGAAAGTGCATGTTAAGAGTACCTACAACTGCTCATTCTTAATTTCGTATTTTCAGTGTGTGCATCCTGGTCTCATAGACTAAACGTAACATAGTAAATGTAAATCCAGGACACTGAAATTAGTTTGATATGTTACATTCGGTATGATTACATAAGAAAGAATGTTACTTAAGGCAAAAACGCAAGGAAGGTGGCTTGGTGGGCGTATAACGCGTATGTTTAGCAACCCAAAGGTTACGCGTTCAAATCTCATCACGGACAACTTTAGCATTTTAGCTAATTAACTACTTTTCAACTACTTACTACTTTTGAGCTACTTTGCAACAACTTAGCATTTTAGCAAACCCTTCCCCTAACCCTAACTTTAAACTCACTGGGGAGCCAGGCCCAGCCAATCAGACTGAGATTTTCCCCACAAAAGGGCTTTATTACAGACAGAAATACTCCTCAGTTTCATCAGCTTTTCGGGTGGCTGGTCTCAGACGATCCCGCAGGTGAAGAAGCCAGAAGTGGAGGTCCTGGGCTGGCGTGGTTACATGTGGTCTGCGGTTGGGAGGCTGGTTGGATGTACTGCCAAATTCTCTAATATGGCCTATGGTAGAGACATTCAATTCTCTGGAAACGGCTCTGGTGGACATTCCTGCAGTCAGCCTGCCAATTGCATGCTCCCTCAAAACTTGAGACATCTGTGGCATTGTGTTGTGTGACAAAACTGCACATTTTAGAGTGGCCTTTTATTGTCCCCAGCACAAGGTGCACCTGTGTAATGATCATGCTGTTTAATCATCTTCTTGATATGCCACACCTGTCAGGTGGATGGATTGTCTTGGCAAAGGAGAAATGCTCACTAGCAGGGATGGAAACAAATTTGTGCCAAAAAATTGAGAGAAATAAGCTCTTTGACCGTATGGAAAATATCTGGGATCTTTTATTTCAGCTAATGAAAAATGGGACCAACACTTTACATGTAGCGTTTATATTTTTGTTCAGTATACGTACAGAATAATACAAAATGCTCTGATACCAGGTTGGTGTGTGAGCTTTATGCATCACTGCTTTGTTGCTAGCATTTACCTCAAGAGTTTAGGAGTCATGCGGTGCATATGACCAAGGACACACTAGCCTATTCATAGTAACACCAATGTGTGTGTGTATGTGTGTGCGACCATAGCATAGATAACCTATCATTAGCTGTAGTATAGATAGAGACTGCCGCAGACAAACATCTGCATTCTTGAACATGTGAACTTTTATGTGCCTTAATAACTAACTGGTATACGATCTGTAAAGAACAAATTACGAGCCTAGTTTAGCCAAGGAGAAAGCTCTGAGCTATAAAGGGAGGAAGACAGGATCCTTGATAATGGATAATAATGGTGCTTAAAAAACATGTTTAGCTAGCTAAACAAAGGAGACAAAAGACACCCATTCACAAAGAGACCTGTTCACGTGAAATCTTAAAGAGATGGGTGAGGCTAAAGGCGTCCGCATGCTTTCTAGCGAAGCAGTTTGTGTATATACACTGCTCAAAAAAATAAAGGGAACACTAAAATAACACATCCTAGATCTGAATTAATGAAATAATCTTATTAACTACTTTTTTCTTTACATAGTTGAATGTGCTGACAACAAAATCACATAAAATTGATCAATGGAAATCAAATTTATCAACCCATGGAGGTCTGGATTTGGAGTCACACTCAAAATTAAAGTGGAAAACCACACTACAGGCTGATCCAACTTTGATGTAATGTCCTTAAAACAAGTCAAAATTAGGCTCAGTAGTGTGTGTGGCCTCCACGTGCCTGTATGACCTCCCTACAATGCCTGGGCATGCTCCTGATGAGGTGGCGGATGGTCTCCTGAGGGATCTCCTCCCAGACCTGGACTTGTGGGTTCGATAAAATAATGTATGCACTAACTGTAAGTCGCTCTGGAAAAGAGCGTCTGCTAAATGACTAAAATGTAAATGTAAATGTAAAGCATCCGCCAACTCCTGGACAGTATGTGGTGCAACGTGGTGTTGGTGGATGGAGCGAGACATGATGTCCAATATGTGCTCAATTGGATTCAGGTCTGGGGAACGGGCGGTCCATAGCATCAATGCCTTCCTCTTGCAGGAACTGCTAACACACTCCAGCCACATGAAGTCTAGCATTGTCTTGCATTAGGAGGAACCCAGGGCCAACCGCACCAGCATATGGTCTCACAAGGGGTCTGAGGATCTCATCTCGGTACCTAATGGCAGTCAGGCTACCTCTGGCGAGCACATGGAGGGCTGTGCGGCCCCCCAAAGAAATGCCACCCCACACCATGACTGACCCACCGCCAAACAGGTCATGCTGGAGGATGTTGCAGGCAGCAGAACGTTCTCCACGGCGTCTCCAGACTCTGTCACGTCTGTCACATGTGCTCAGTGTGAACCTGCTTTCATCTGTGAAGAGCACAGTGCGCCAGTGGCGAATTTGCCAATCTTGGTGTTCTCTGGCAAATGCCAAACGTCCTGCACGGTGTTCGGCTGTAAGCACAACCCCCACCTGTGGACGTCGGGCCCTCATACCACCCTCATGGAGTCTGTTTCTGACCGTTTGAGCAGACACATGCACATTTGTGGCCTGCTGGAGGTCATTTTGCAGGGCTCTGGCAGTGCTCCTCCTGCTCCTCCTTGCACAAAGGCGGAGGTAGCGGTCCTGCTGCTGGGTTGTTGCCCTCCTACGGCCTCCTCCACGTCTCCTGATGTACTGGCCTGTCTCCTGGTAGAGCCTCCATGCTCTGGACACTACGCTGACAGACACAGCAAACCTTCTTGCCACAGCTCGCATTGATGTGCCATCCTGGATGAGCTGCACTACCTGAGCCACTTGTGTGGGTTGTAGACTCCGTCTCATGCTACCACTAGAGTGAAAGCACCGCCAGCATTCAAAAGTGACCAAAACATCAGCCAGGAAGCATAAGAACTGAGAAGTGGTCTGTGGTCACCACCTGCAGAACCATTCCTTTATTGGGGGTGTCTTGCTAATTGCCTATAATTTCCACCTGTTGTCTATTCCATTTGCACAACAGCATGTGAAATTTATTGTCAATCAGTGTTGCTTCCTAAGTGGACAGTTTGATTTCACAGAAGTGTGATTGACTTGGAGTTACATTGTGTTGTTTAAGTGTTCCCTTTATTTTTTTGAGCAGTGTATATTATGAGCACATTTTGTGACGTTTCTGTTCATTTTGGACTTCGGTGAGGTTTTTCTCGGCTGTCCAGGCACAAAACATTTTTTCTAGAGGCAAGCTGAAGTCGGTAGCTGAAGTCTACGCCTCTTCATTGGTGATTGGTCAACAGTAGGGATTCTTCAATAAAGCATTTGTTGTCATTCATGAGAGACGACTCGTTTTCATGCACATTTCTTTCATTGAGAAATACTGCACCAAACATCTTAGTTAGATGTAAAATTGCACGACTAAGATCTCCTTGACAACAACGTCAAAATGAATGACAGAATTCTTGAGTTATCTTAGATAGTGCTGGCTATGGTATCTCAAAAGGGACAAACAGTATTATTGGCGCTTTTTTTTCTCGTTGGGTTCCCCGAGCTGACTTCGAACTCAAGCATGCTGATGCCTTAAGGCTTAAGAGGGTGTGAACAATGCTGAATGGGCATACACAAAGAAAAGCTCTCCAGCAAGTTTGAAAACCTCTACAAAATCTCTTAGGGGCTTTTCCTCAAAAGTGTCAACCAATTGACACTGGATTAATGATTTTCTAACCTCCTTGACTATAGGGATAATTCTGAGCAAGTGTAACACGAGTGCCTACGACCGCTCATTCTTAATATCGTATTTTCAGTGTGTGAGCTTTATGCGTCACTGCTGTGTTGCTAGCATTTACCTCAAGAGCTTAGGAGTCTATTTAATTCATGCAGTGCATATGACCAAGGACACACTCACTATTCATAGTAACACAAATGTGTGTGTATATGTGTGTGTGTGACCATAGCATAGATCTTTAGCTGTAGCAGAGAGGAAGAGGCAAAGCGGGAGAGTTTACTCTTCCCAAAATCTGTCTACAAAAATAACACCACAAAGTGACACATTTTTATATGGAGGTCAATGAAAGAGTGTCGAATTTGGTCAACAAAAAATGTATTTGCTAATTTGCTACGTGAGGCTTATTTGATTAAATATAAGTTTTGTTAGGTTGTTACGAATGCACTGATATACTGTAAGTGGATGCACGTAGTATTTCAGCAACTTTGAAAAAAAAAACACCTATCTGCCCTATCATTGGCTAGAATGATCCCATCTGATCTTGTCTCCTCCCGCCTGCCTTCCATTTTTGAGGACATGTATTTCCATTGCTAGAGCGGTCATGTGACTATCTTGTCACTATAATAGACAATCTTTGGCTGTAGTAAAGCTAGAGACTGCCACAGACAAACATCTGTTTCGGAGACTAGAAATTCTACCCTTATTGATTCCAGGTGTCAATGGTCGTCTCTCTCTTGCTCCTCCCTTTTTCTACCCCTGTCGTAACTAATTTGCTGCACTCTTTAGCAAAGAGCGTCCATCCATTATCTTTGACTGACTAGTTCTTCATAATGTGCACTGTACTTCTTCAAAACAGGCCTGCATTTGCCCTTTACATTTTGGTCATTTATCAGACGCTGTTATGCAGAATGATCCAGTCAGTATTGTAGCATAAGGATAGGTGTGTGTATGTGCGCTCGCATGTGTGTGGCTCAGCTAAAAACACCATCAGGCTCATCCTCCTTCATATTTTCCCCCTCTGTTTTCCCTTTTCCCTCTCCTGTTCTACCTCCCTCCCTCCCTCATAAGCATGCAAACTTAAGAAGTGTGCTTGCATTGCAGATGTTCAGTGAGGAATCGCATGAGTTTGCATGGATCCGCAGGACACTGTGTGTCTTTCTACCCCCCCCCCCCCCTTAATTCCCTGTATCCTTCCCCCTCTTTTCCTACTCCATCCATCTCTCCATCCCAGCTAAACCTGCACAGTAACAAGGCCTTTCTCAGACTATTAACCCTCAACGCTCCACACACCACCAGGTGTTGCCAATTCCAGCACGGCCAGCAAAACATCCACGACCGGGATTGGATTGAAAACAACATAATACCTATGTCGTATCGGGTGAATGGTGGCAATTATTGCTGATGAACAAAGGAGTCCGCTCATACTGAACTTGGATCATAAGGTTTATTCATATCACAAGCTTCAGCATAAGTGACAGATGTCATGACATCCGGAGAGCGACGCCTCAGATTGAAATGGCCGCTCTGCCCTTCTTCTTCGTTTAACCCCTACTTATAAACAATGCAAAAAGATGGGCTCCCTCTTCTGGCCAATCACCAGTCTCCCCTGTCTACAACACACTTCCTGTCTGTTGTATGTGGCGTTACACTAAAACATTCCCTCTTGATACTAAAATTAACGTCCTCTCTGGTTCCACTTAAAACATTAACAACGTCATAATCTCAATACACGACACCTTCATGCAATTGTCTCCTAGCCCACTGTCTTGTAGTGTCTTAGTGATTGTGTGGACTGTGCAGTGCCGACACTACAGCTATGAAGTTGTATTGGTTCGTATCCTTGTGCTGTGCTGTAGTGTTAGCCACTAGCGTGTGATCAATCTCCCACACAGTAGGCAAGCCATTGACCAGACACAGCATTAGTTGGAGCCCTTGGTGAAGGTCATTTGCATAGGTAGAGAGCTACAGACTGACTCCAGTGACCTAATTAAAAGATACCCGATACCCTATATGCCTGACAACAACCCTCTCTCCCAGAGGAGCTTTCCCATGAGCCTTTACTCCTAGTCAGGTCACTCCAAAGAGACTGCATTCAGAACGGCAGGGAGCGCCGGTTGACACCTCAGCGGTTGACACCTCAGCGCCAACCTCCCAGACAGTGTTGGGGAGTAGTGAACTACATATAGTTCAACGAGTAATTAAACTACATTTTGCAGTAGCTTGGTGGTAGTTGAACTAAATTCAAATCTTGGTAGTGTTTTCAGTAGTGAATTACTTTTTTACCATGTAGCTAACTACTGGAACTACACTACCTTTTTTGCAAAAATAGAATAAAATATTGGTGAAGTAGGCAAGAATTTCATTTTTTTTCCGGCAACAGACCTTCCTAATTCTCACTTGAAACATAGCTTTTGTGTTTAATAGGCTAAATTACACATTCTGTTAACATCTGACTGCAGAATGATGTGATCTGTTCTCGCAATATGTAGTCTATGATATTTCCGTTTTAGATATGATAATTTATCACCAAGTAGTTTGGATGTACTGAACTACTTTTTCAAAGTAACTTTAGTTAAGTAAACTATATTTTTCTTAAGGGTAGCTTTAGTGTAGTTTAATTTAACTTCTTCCAGTGTGAAGTGCAGCCCCTGGGCCTTGCGCTTTGATCGTGAGTTAGGGCTTTTCTGCTTCGCTGTGGTAAATGCCAGAGGAAAGAGATTCCCTATTGTTGAGACTATAAAAACCCTTCCCCTCAGAGCGAGGAAAGACACAAAATGGCTGACAGTGGCTTAAGTCGTAAATACAGGCTATGTTGTTCAGTGTTCCTCCTCTGTTGTAAAGGGCGGTAGTGCCGAGGCTGGCTGGAGAAGAAGACACAAGGTTATTGTTGGAGCCAGGGCCACTTCGGATAGGAGCCATAAAGAGCACTGGTGTTCCCCAAAAGCAACCCAGGGTCAAACACCAAACGGCGTCACACACGCACGCATGCACGCACACACACGCACACACACCCACTTGTATACACGCACATACACACCAATTAGTGTAGACACAAACGCAAAAACACACAGTCACATTTTATGCTCCTTTCCACTGAGCCCATTCTCCTTCACCCCCTCGAGTCTCCAACCTCCCCCTCCGCCCTCTCCCAAACTTTGTCGAGCCTCCAACCTAAAAAAAACTCAATTTCTCTGTCGTGAACGGAGAAAAAAAGCTCAATGTTATTTTTCATACTACAAAGCATTCCTTTCTGCCTCGTTTAGGCCTAAAGAACGGTGCTAGGGAAGGAAATATGTTTGGATTTGGGAATAATCCTTTTTTGGGCTTGTTAAATGAAATCAAAATATAATGCACTCATTTTTCCACCAATATTCACAATTTGAGGTGCGGTAGAACTTTGTTTGTTTATGTTTTGCATGCATATTGCTCGTAAACAACCTATCTGGCTTTGCTCTCTGGCATTGCCACTTTGCACTTTGCCCATGCTGTAATAGCCAGTCTTTCTGCTGGGAAAGGGATATTGTTGCTGTACCATTGTTACAGGAGGGTGTCACAGTTCCGGAGTGACCCACTAGGTGTCATCCTCCTACAACATTAGGCACCTCCTCACTCACTGTGTCTTTCTGATTCACCTGTGTATTTATGCCCTCACTTCCCTGTGTTCCCTTGTTCAGTTTTCACAGCTAGTTTCACTATGCCAAGCAGTACTAATCAGTGTCTGATCGCGGGACATATGGACAGGTACGTGAGAAGTGTTCTCCCTGTTTATTTATTATTTCAGTCTATTTCGTCTGCCTGTTTTTTGGAGTCTTATTTGCTCCGCCTTTCTTTTTCGTGTAAAGTCCGTTATTTTGTATCCTGGCTTTGGGACCATCAGTAAAGTTCCTTGTTTCACCATCTCTGCCTACTGCCTACTGTCTAACCTGCAACTGGACGGCCTCGTCGACCTCTCGGTGCGGGTAGACAATCGGCGTCGTGAGAGGGCGCACGAGAGAGGCATGACACAAGGTGCGCCTCCGCATCCCCTTATCAGCCCGGAGACTTTCCGCCAATTCAGGGAGGAGACGCCTCAGGAGGAGGCTATGCAGCTGGGTGTGGCGCGCTTGTCCAGGATGGAGAGGCAGAGGCGTCTGCGCCAGGGACGTTGCCTGTACTGCGGCCAGACAGGTCACCACTGAGAATCATGCCCGGAGAAGCCGGGAAACGGGAGGGCTCACTAGTATTGGGAGGGGTGCTAGCGAGCCAGAACCAAAACCCCAACTCATGCAATGGTGGATTCTGGGGCCGCGGGAAACCTGATGGATGCGGGACTGGCCCAAGGGTGGAGCGTTCCATTACTCTCCCTCTCCGAGCAAGTTCCGGTCATGGGCCTGGACGACCGGCCGTTTGGGTCAGGCTTCATCACCTGGCGCACTGTTCCAGTGCATGTCCGGGTGGCGGGGGGGCTATGGGAGGTTATCCAGTTTTTCATTGTGAACTCTCCCGAGTGTCCCCTCGTCCTCGGCTGGTTGCCCACAAACCCCGGATAGACTGGTCCATGAGCGGCTCATCCTGGAGGGAGGCGCGCCCCCGTCCTGTTCCGGTCTCCACCGACCCCTCATCAGCCCAAACCAACGTCCAGACCACCTACCAGTCCTCAACCCTTCCCCAGGTCCCGCACTCCGAACTGCCTACCGCCCTAGCGGCTACAGTCTCCGTCAACGGCCCAGACCTGGCAGGCGTTCCCCAGGAGAATTGAGATCTGGGGGAGGTGTTTAGTAAGAGGTGTGCCAAGGGCCTACCTCTTCATAGGCCATACGACCGTGCTATCGATCTCCTGCCGGGCGCCATGCCCACACGAGGGCGATTGTTTTCCTTGTTCTGGCTGGAGACGCTGGCCATGAGGGAGTATATCGACGAGGCACTTGTCGAGGGTCACATCCATCCCTCTACCTCACCCGCGGGTGCGGGCTTCTTCTTCGTGGGGAAAAAGGACGGTGGGCAGCAGCCATGCATTGATTACCGGGTGCTCAACGACATCACGGTTAAGAATCACTACCCACTCCCCCTGATGACGACGTCATTCGAGTCGTTGCAGGGAGCCCGGGTCTTCACCAAAACCTACAACCTGGTGAGGATTCGGGAGGGGGACGAGTGGAAGACGGCGTTTAACACCCCCAGTTGCATTACGAGTACCAAGTAATGCCGTTTGGTCTAGCCAACACGCCTGCAGTGTTCCAGGCGTTGGTCAATCACGTGCTCCGGGACCTCCTCAACTACAGCGTCTTCGTGTATTTGGATGATATCCTCATATTTTCGAAGGACATGAGTGAACACCAGCAGCACGTTCGGCAGCTCTTCCAATGCCTTCTCCGTCACCAGTTCTATGTCAAGGTGGAGAAGTGTGTGTTCCGCACTGAGACAGTCTCCTTCCTGGGGTTCATCGTCACCCAGGGGGGCCTACGGATGGACCCAGCCAAGGTCAGCGCGGTACTGGGTTGGCCCCAGCCCTCATCCCTCAAACAACTACAACGGATTTTAGGGTTCGCTCATTTTTATAGGTGATTCATTCGCAATTTTAGCTCCCTAGCCCACTCCCCTCACAGCCCTCACCCAGACAAGCGTACGCTCCTTTGCCTGAACCTCGGATGTGGGGAACACATTTGATGCGCTGAAGCAGCGCTTTACATCGGCCCCGGTCCTCGGGCATCCTGATCCGTCCCTGCCGTTCATTGTGGAGGTGGATGCTACAGACGTTGCGGTTGGAGCAATCCTGTCCCAGCGGTTCCTCACGGACGGTAAGACTCACCCCTGCGCATTTTTTGCGATTTCATTTACGCCCTACCCCCATCTGATGGATACACAGTCATCCTGGTCGTTGTGGGCCGGTTCTCGAAGGCTGCCCACTTCCCAAACTCCAGTCGGCTAAGTTGGTGGTGCAGCACGTTTTCCAAGTCCATGGCATTCCCCAAGATGTGGTGTCGGCTCGGGGCCCTCAGTTCGCCTCCAGGTTCTGGAAGGCATTCGCCACCTGCCTCGGCACCTCCGTCAGCTTGTCTTCTGGCTTCCATACCGAGTCAAACGGGCAGATGGAGCACGTCAACCAGGATCTGGAGGGGGTACTGAGGTGCTACACTTCCAGCAACCCAGCTACGTGGAGTCAGTGACTGGCATGGGCAGAGTACATCCACAACACCCTTCTCTGCTCGTCCACCGGCCTGTCCCCCTTCCAGTACCAATACGGGTACCAACCCACCCCCCCCCCCCCCCCTATCCTCCTGTTACAGGAGGGGGTCGCAGTTCCAGAGCGACCCACTAGGTGTCATCCTCCGACAACCTTGGGCACCTCCTCACTCACAGTCGGGACAAATCATCTTCCTATTGGTGTCACCTGTGTCTATCTGATTCACCTGTGTATTTATGCCCTCCCTTTCCTGTGTTCCCTTGCTCAGTTTTCTCTGCTATTTTCACTATGCCAAGCAGTACTAATCAGTGTCTGATCACGGGCGTATGTACAGGTATGTGAGAAGTGTTCTCCCTGTTTATTTATTATTTCAGTCATAGTTAGTATTTAGTATTTTCGTCTGCCTGTTTTTTGGAGTCTTATTTGCTCCGCCTTTCTTTTTCGTGTAAAGTCCGTTATTTTGTATCCTGTCTTCGGGACCTTGTTTCACCATCTCTGCCTACTGCCTACTGTCTAACCTGCACTGCACCTGGGTCACACCTCACACCAACCCTTACATACCATGGTGAGAGCTTTAGCACAGAGAGGGAAAGAAAATGTGAGAGGAGAGAGAGAGAGCGAGAAAGAACAAGAAAAGAGACTGAGAATTCTAAAATCCTTTAATCTAAACACACATACATTTTAACTAAAGCGTTACAAAGAATACACACAGAGAGACAGAAAGAACGAGGAACAGAGAAAAAAGGAGAGAGCGAGCTCATCCCTAAGGCAACCACAGACAAGCACACACACACACAAACACGTGTAAGCATGTATGGCAGGACCAAATCAGAGAGATAAGTAGGAGCCAGTCCATGCAAAACTTTGTAGGTTAACATAAAACCAGTAAAAACCTGTGTCATGCCACACACACACACACACTCGGGCTGTAATAGTAGTCAAAGAAATTAGGTGGGTCCATGGAGGCATCCAGCTGAGAGAGACAGGGCAGCACTGGAGGAGCATCACTCTAGCCCAGTGGAATTCAAACTTTTTTCCTCCAAAATGTCTGGGGACCCCATTTTTTTTGTAAGAAATTCTTGCGACCCCAACCCACCCAAAATCTAATGACACAACCTTAAAATTGGTACATTTATACTGAATAAAAATATAAACGCAACATGTAAAGTGTTTGTCCCATGTTTCTTGAGCTGAAATAAAAGATCCCAGAAATTGTCCATACGCAAAAAAAATATTATTTCTCTCAATTTTCAAACACACATTTGTTTACATCCCTGTTAGTGAGCATTTCTCCTTTGCCAAGATAATCAATCCACCTGACAGGTGTGGCATATCAAGAAGCTGATTAAACAGCATGATCATTACACAGGTGCACCTTGTGCAGGGGACAATAAACGGCCACACTAAAATGTGCAGTTTTGTCACACAACACAATACCACAGAGGTCTCAAGTTTTGAAGGAGCTTGCAATTGGCATGCTGATTACAGGAATGTCCACCAGAGCTTTTGCCAGAGAATGTAATGTTTGTTTCTCTACCAATGTTGTTTCAGAGAATTTGGCAGTACGTCCAAACGGCCTCACAACCGCAGATCACGTGTAACCATGCCAGCCCAGGACCTCAACATCCGGCTTCTTCACCTGTGGGATTGTCTGAGGGGGTGCTGAGGTGCTGAGGCGTAAAGCCCTTTTGTGGAGAAAAACTAATTCTGATTGGCTGGGCCTGGGCCTGGCTCCAAGTCGGTGGGCCTGGCTCCCAAATGGGTGGGCCTATGCCTTCCCAGGTCCACCCATGGCTGCGCCCTTGCCCCGTCATGTGAAATCCATAGATTAGGGCCTAATTTATTTATTTCAATTGACTGATTTCCTTTTATGAACTGTAACTCAGTAAAATCTTTGAAATTGTAGCATGTAATTTTTCTGTTCAGTAGACATTTTTACATCAACAAATAACCATAAAATCTCTTGTTAAAATAATAAGAAACCAATAAAAAGATTTACTCAATAAAATTATATATATATTTTTTAATGATCTTTCTCCAAAAAATGGTATATTGTCCCATACAATAATCTGTCCTTTAAATGTTTTGTTCCAATTTTTTCAATGTTTTAATTATTATTTAATTAGTACCCTCAAAGCAAATGCTAGATTTTGAGCTAGTTCTTCATTATGCTCACTTAAAAGAGTCCTGTTGTTATATTGCATATAAATACAGAGGCATTGCTAAGTCATGGTCGCGATGAGGCGCCTTTGCTTCCATGTATTATTAACTGTAGCCGATCGCAACTGGCATTCAGACCTTGGTCGGCTGGGCCAATGGTAACAGTAATGGAAAAATGTATCTGTCTGTACTAGGTCTAGCTTGTGTCCCCCAGGCAGCAAGTGTGTATGTGTGTGTGTGTGTGTGTGTGGCATCGATCCATCTGATTGACCTGGATGCGGTTACGCTGAGTGGCAGAGGGCAGAGGACAGATGTGGGCTACACCCCTCGCTCTTTCGCTCTCTTTCTATTATAATACCGTTTTAAATAGCTCAATGGACCGTAAAGGAAATCACACTACAAACAATCACCCTCATGCTCTTAAGGAAATCGTGAATGTCATGGATACATTAGAACTAGTAGATATATGGAGGCTTAAATATCCTGATCTAGTGAGATATACATGGCGGAGACTCAATCAAGCTAGTCGTCTTGACTTCTTTCTTATGTCATTCTCGTTGGCACCAAAATATTAAAAAGTGTTGATAGGGGACAGAATGCAGTCGGACCATCATATTTATAATTGGCATATACATTACTCTTACTGAATTTCCACGTGGGCGAGGATATTGGAAATTTAATCAAAGCCTATTGGATGATAACTTGTTTTTAACTAGGACAGAGGAATTTATAACAGATTTTTTTCCGACATAACATAGGTAAAGCAAATCCCCTTATTGTGTGGGACACCTTTAAATGTGCCTTTAGAGGCCATGCAATTCAGTACTCATCTCGAAAACAAAAGCAATTTAGGTCAAAAGAGTCCATACTAACAAAGGAAATAGAAGGTCTAACAGAACAGATAGATAGCAATAAAAAACTGTAACATAGAGGCTCAGAATAAATTAAAGGAAAAACTAAAAGAAATTGAGAAACTTATTCAAGAAAGATCAAGTGTAATATATTATAAAATATGGGGAAGAATGCATCAAATTATTTTTTTATCTTCAACATAGGAATGCTACTAAAAATGATTTACTGAAACTGGTTACAAATGGCGGAGTCACCCATGATTCACCAAATTATATTTTGAAGGAGGAAACAAAGTACTTTAAACATATGTTTTCGTTTCAGTCGCCTCCATCTCCTCTAACTGAAGCTAATTGAGATTTTTCTATTGATAATGTAAAATTAACAGCCATACAGAAGGTGCAATTACAGAGGAGGAACTTCTGGATGCAATTAAAGACTTTAAGTCCAGGAAAACTCCAGGGTTGGATGGCATACCAGTCGAGGTATACCAAACCTTTTTTGGTATACTGAGAGGACCGTTAATGGCATGTTTTAACCACTCCTATGTAAATGGTAGATTATCAGACACTCAAGAAGAAGGTCTGATTTCATTATTACTGAAACAGGATACAAGTGGAAAATATAAAGATCCAGTCCATTAAAAAAATTGGAGGCCCCTTACACTTCAGTGTTGTGATGCAAAAATTCTAGCAAAATGTATAGCGCATAGAATTAAAAAGGTATTGTAGAACATTATTCATTCTAATCAGACAGGTTTTTTACATGGATGATACATTGGAGATAGTATAAGGCAAGTACTGGAAACAATAGAACACTATGAAAAATCTGGGAAACCAGGCCTGCTATTCATAGCAGACTTCGAAAAGGCATTTGATAAAGTACGACTGGGGTTTATATATAAATGCCTGGAGCGTTTCAATTTTGGAGAATCTCTTATAAATTGGGTTAAAATCATGTATAGTCACCCTAGGTGTAAAATAGTAAATAATGGCTATTTCTCAGAAAGTTTTAAACTGTCAAGAGGAGTGAAACAAGGTTGTCCACTATCGGCATATCTATTTATTATGGCCATCGAGATGTTAGCTATTAAAATCAGATCCAACAATAATATCAAGGGATTAGAAATCCAGGGCTTAAAAACAAAGGTGTCGTACGCTGATGATTCATGTTTTCTTTTAAATCCACAACTTGAATCCCTCCACCCCCTCATAGAGGATTTAGATAAATGTTCTAACCTCTCTGGATTACAACCAAATTATGATAAATGTCCTATATTACGTATTGGATCACAAAAAAATTAAAATTTTACATTACAATGCAGTTTACCAATAAAATGGTCTGATGGTGATGTGGATATACTCGGAATACATATCCCAAATGAAATCAATGGTCTCACTCCAATACATTTTAATAGAAAGTTAGCAAAAATAGATAAGATCTTGCTACCATGGAAAGGTAAATACCTGTCAATTTGTGGAAAAATCACCTTGATTAACTCTTTAGTATTATCCCAGATTACCTATTTGCTTATGGTCTTGCCTACGCATAGCGAACAGTTTTTGAAATTATATGAGAAAAAAATATTCAATTTCATTTGGAACAGCAAGCCAGACAAAATTAAACGGGCCTATTTATATAATTAATATGAATTCGGAGGACAGAAATTATTAAATATTAAAGCATTAGACCTATCACTAAAAGCTTCAGTGATACAAAAGTTATACTCAAATCTGAACTGGTTCTCTAGCAAATTTAGTAAGATTGTCTCACCCAATGTTCAAGAATGGCCTTTTTCAGTTTATTCAGATTACAACCTCTCACTTTCAGTTATTTGAAAAAGGAAATAATCTCCCAAATATCACTATTTCTAAAACAAGCCATAGAAAGTTGGTTGCAATTTCAATTTAATCTTCCAGAAACGACAGAACAAATAATGTACTAATTGATCAAAAGCTATTTTTTTTAAACAAATGTTTAAAAAAGGTATAATCTTCGTAAATTATATCATCGGTAGGACTGGTGAAGTTATGTCGCACATGCAGCTAACAACAACTTATGGAAATATCTGCTCTACCCAAAATTACAACCAAACAATTTTTGCAGCATTACCGCAAAAATGGAAGAGGGAAGTGGAAGGGGGAAAAAGTAAGGAACTTGTCTGTCGGCCTTGCATTAAAGAACATAATTGGTTAAAGAAAACTGTGATAAATAAAAAAGTATACCAGTTTCATTTAAGGACCAAGGAATTGACAGCCGTCCCATATACAGTGGGGAAAAAAGTATTTAGTCAGCCACCAATTGTGCAAGTTCTCCCACTTAAAAAGATGAGAGAGGCCTGTAATTTTCATCATAGGTACACGTCAATTATGACAGACAAATTGAGAATTTTCTTCTCCAGAAAATCACTTTTAGGATTTGTTTTGCAAATTATGGTGGAAAATAAGTATTTGGTCACCTACAAACAAGCAAGATTTCTGGCTCTCACAGACCTGTAACTTCTTCTTTAAGAGGCTCCTCTGTCCTCCACTCGTTACCTGTATTAATGGCACCTGTTTGAACTTGTTATCAGTATAAAAGACACCTGTCCACAACCTCAAACAGTCACACTCCAAACTCCACTATGGCCAAGACCAAAGAGCTGTCAAAGGACACCAGAAACAAAATTGTAGACCTGCACCAGGCTGGGAAGACTGAATCTGCAATAGGTAAGCAGCTTGGTTTGAAGAAATCAACAGTGGGAGCAATTATTAGGAAATGGAAGACATACAAGACCACTGATAATCTCCCTCTATCTGGGGCTCCACGCAAGATCTCACCCCGTGGGGTCAAAATGATCACAAGAACGGTGAGCAAAAATCCCAGAACCACACGGGGGGACCTAGTGAATGACCTGCAGAGAGCTGGGACCAAAGTAACAAAGCCTACCATCAGTAACACACTACGCCGCCAGGGACTCAAATCCTGCAATTCCAGACGTGTCCCCCTGCTTAAGCCAGTACATGTCCAGGCCCGTCTGAAGTTTGCTAGAGTGCATTTGGATGATCCAGAAGAGGATTGGGAGACAAAGAATGCTGAGTTGCATCCAAAGAACACCATACCTACTGTGAAGCATGGGGGTGGAAACATCATGCTTTGGGGCTGTTTTTCTGCAAAGGGACCAGGACGACTGATCCGTGTAAAGGAAAGAATGAATGGGGCCATGTATCGTGAGATTTTGAGTGAAAACCTCCTTCCATCAGCAAGGGCATTGAAGATTAAACGTGGCTGGGTCTTTCAGCATGACAATGATCCCAAACACACCGCCCGGGCAACGAAGGAGTGGCTTCGTAAGAAGCATTTCAAGGTCCTGGAGTGGCCTAGCCAGTCTCCAGATCTCAACCCCATAGAAAATCTTTGGAGGGAGTTGAAAGTCCGTGTTGCCCAGCGACAGCCCCAAAACATCACTGCTCTAGAGGATATCTGCATGGAGGAATGGGCCAAAATACTAGCAACAGTGTGTGAAAACCTTGTGAAGACTTACAGAAAACGTTTGACCTGTGTCATTGCCAACAAAGGGTATATAACAAAGTATTGAGAAACTTTTGTTATTGACCAAATACTTATTTTCCACCATAATTTGCAAATAAATTCATTAAAAATCCTACAATGTGATTTTCTGGATTTTTTTCTCTCATTTTGTCTGTCATAGTTGACGTGTACCTATGATGAAAATTACAGGCCTCTCTCATCTTTTTAAGTGGGAGAACTTGCACAATTGGTGGATGACTAAATACTTTTTTCCCCCACTGTAGATTGCAAAATAGTTGGGAAGAGATTTTTGACGTACCGATTCCATGGCATAGTGTTTATGAACTGATACGCAAAACGACGCCAGATTCAAAACTTAGAATTTTTCAATTTAAATTACTATATAACATTTTTGCTACCAATAGAATGTTATTTATATGGGGGATACAATCTTCCCAGCTCTGCAGATTTTGCTGCGAAGAGACAGAATCATTAGATCATTTGGTTTGGTACTGTCTATTTGTAGCTTGTTTTTGGACACAGGTCCAGGAATGGCTAAATGATTGCAATATTTACCTGGAGCTAACCCTGCAGATAGCATTACTGGGTGATCTGAAAAGTCATAGTCAATCGATCAATAAGATAATAATAATTTTAGCAAAAATGTTTATTTTCAATTTACAATCTGTAGAAACAATGAGAATAGAAAGGTTCAGAACTTTTGTAAAACATCACAGTACAGTTGAAAAATATATGGCAAATAGAAATCCAATATGGATGGTGTTAAGAGATAGATGGGTGGTGTTGAATAGAGTTGAAGGATGGGACTAATAACAACTAACAACAACTAATAACAACAAGATAACTAATAATGTAAGCATACTGTGTCCATAATAAGTATATAGGTTATAGGTTGAGCGCTTTTGTGAAAGAGCACAGTTAGAAAGATATGGCATATAGAAGCAAACCAGATGGACATCATGAAAATGATTGGAGAGTTTGAGGGTAGAGGAAGTTCAGGAGTAAAAACAAACAAAATTGAATTATTGTAAAATTGAAAAAGTGTTCATAAAATGTATATAGTATGTATAAGATGAAAGTAGAGGCCTAAGCATTGTTGTTCACTAGTTTACTCCAATTAGGGAAGGGGTGTTGGGGTTGGAAAGTAATAAAGGTAAATATATATTTTTAAAGGATATGTATGTATGTATATACAGTGGGGAGAACAAGTATTTGATACAGTTGAAGTCAGAGGTTTACATACACCTTAGCCAAATACATTTAAACTCAGTTTTTCACAATTCCTGACATTTAATCCTAGTAAAGATTCCCTGTCTTAGGTCAGTTAGGATCGGCACTTTATTTTAAGAATGTGAAATGTCAGAATAATAGTAGAGAGAATTATTTATTTCAGCTTTTATTTATTTCATCACATTCCCAGTGGGTTAGAAGTTTACATACACTCAATTAGTACTTGGTAGCATTGCCTTTAAATTGTTTAACTTGGGTCAAACGTTTCATGTAGCCTTCCACAAGCTTCCCACAATAAGTTGGATCGATTTTGGCCCATTCCTCCTGACAGAGCTGGTGTAACTGAGTCAGGTTTGTAGGCCTCCTTGCTCGCACATGCTTTTTCAGTTTTGCCCACACATTTTCCATAGGATTGAGGTCAGGGCTTTGTGATGACCACTCCAATACCTTGACTTTGTTGTCCTTAAGCCATTTTGTCACACATTTGGAAGTATGCTTGGGGACATTGTCCATTTGGAAGACCCATTTGCGACCAAGCTTTAACTTCCTGAGTGATGTCTTGAGATGTTGCTTCAATATATCCACATAATTTTCCTTCCTCATGATGCCATCTATTTTGTGAAGTGCACCAGTCCCTCCTGCAGCAAAGCACCCCCACAGCGTGATGCTGCCACCCCCGTGCTTCACAGTTGGGATGGTGTTCTTCGGCTTGCAATCAACCCCCTTTTTCCTCCAAACATAACGATGGTCATTATGGCCAAACAGTTCTATTTTTGTTTCATCAGACCAGAAAACATTTCTCCAAAAAGTACGATTTTTGTCCCCATGTGCAGTTGTAAACCGTAGTCTGACTTTTTTTTGGCTGTTTTGGAGCAGTGTCTTCTTCCTTGCTGAGTGGCCTTTCAGGTTATGTCGATATAGGACTCGTTTTACTGTGGATATAGATACTTTTGTACCTGTTTCCTCCAGCATCTTCACAAGGTCCTTTGCTGTTGTTCTGGGATTGATTTGCACTTTTCGCACCAAAGTACGTTAATCTCTAGAAGACAGAACGCGTCTCCTTCCTGAGCGATATGACGGCTGCGTGGTCCCATGGTGTTTATACTTGCGTACTATTGTTGGTACAGATGAACGTGGTACCTTCAGGCGTTTGGAAATTGCTCCCAAGGATGAACCAGACTTGTGGAGGTCTACAATTATTTTTCTGAGGTCTTGGCTGATTTCTTTTGATTTTCCCATGATGTCAAGCAAATAGGCACTGAGTGTGAAGGTAGGCCTTGAAATACATCCACAGGTACACCTCCAATTGACTCAAAGGATGTCAATTGGCCTATCAGAAGCTTCTAAAGCCATGACATCATTTTCTGGAATTTTCCAAGCTGTTTAAAGGCACAGTCACCTTAGTGTATGTAAACTTCTGACCAACTGTAATTGTGATACAGTGAATTATACGTGAAATAATCTGTCTGTAAACAATTGTTGGAAAAATTACTTGTGTCATGCACAAAGTAGATGTCCTAACCAACTTGCCAAAACTATAGTTTGTTAACAAGACATTTGTGGAGTGGTTGAAAAACGAGTTTTAATGACTCCAACCTAAGTGTATGTAAACTTCCGACTTCAACAGTATATACAGCTCTGGAAAAAATTAAGAGACCACTGCAAATGTTTCTTAAATCAGCATCTCTACATGTATGACAGACATTCCATTCCAGTGTCTGTTGAATTCCAACACAGGCACACCTCATTCTACTGAATTAGGTACTGATTAGGTGATCACCTGAACCAAATATTATTTAACGAGGAAAAGTATAAAAAACACTGCTGTGGTCATCACTATCTTCTTGCAATAGGAGCAGCTGGATGGCAAAAACAGTGCTAATAGTACCTCAACAGTAATATTAATAAAAAATAACTATTGACCATGCCAAAATAGTTGAAAAGGAAAGTTTTGAGTGAGGAAAAGAAGGGTTCAATTCTAGCTTTACTGACAGAGGGATACGGTGAGCGTCAGGTTGCTTCCATCCTTAAAATTTCAAAGACGGCGGTTCATAAGAACAAGGTCAAGCAGCAGACATTGGGGACAACAAAGCTACAGACCGGCAGAGGGCGAAAACGATTCTCTACTGACCGGGATTACCGCCAACTCATTCAAATGTCACTCAACAACCGTAGGACGACATCAAGTGACCTACAAAAAGAATGGCAAACAGCAGCTGGGGTGAAGTGCACGGCGAGGATGGTTCGAAACAGGCTCCTAGGGGCAGGGCTGAAGTCGTGCAAAGCTAGAAAAAAGCCCTTCATCAATGAGAAGCAAAGAAGAGCCAGGCTGAGGTTTGCAAAATACCATAAGTATTGGACCGTAGAGGACTGGAGTAAGGTCCAATTTTCAGCTTTGCCCAACACCTGGTCTTCTCGCACCCACTGTGAAATTTGGTGGAGGATCGGTGATGATCTGGGGGTGCTTCAGCAAGACTGGAATCGGGCAGATTTGTCTTTGTGAAGGACGCATGAATCAAGCCACGTACAAGGTTGTCCTGGAAGAAAACTTGCTTCCTTTTGCTCTGACATTGTTCCCCAACTCTGAGGATTGGTTTTTCCAGCAGGACAATGCACTATGCCATACAGCCAGGTCAATCAAGGTGTGGATGGAGGACCACCAGATCAAGACCCTGTCATGGCCAGCCCAATCTCCAGACCTGAACCCCATTGAAAACTTCTGGAATGTGATCAAGAGGAAGATGGATGGTCACAAGCCATCAAAGAAAGCCGAGCTGTTTGAATTTTTGCACCAGGAGTGGCATAAAGTCACCCAACATCAATGTGAAAGACTGGTGGAGAGCATGCCAAAACTCATGAAAGCTGTGATTGAAAATCAGGATTATTCCACCAAATATTGATTTCTGAACTCTTCCTAAGTTAAAACATTAGTATTGTGTTGTTTAAAAATGAACATGAACGTATTTTCTTTGCATTATTCGAGGTCTGACCACTGCATCTTTTTTGTTATTTTGACCAGTTGTCATTTTCTGCAAATAAATGCTCTAAATGACAATATTTTGGGGGGGAATTTGTGGGAAATGTTGTCAGTAGTTTATAGAATAAAACAAAAATGTTAATTTTACCCAGACACATACCTATAAATAGTAAAACCAGAGAAACTGATCATTTTGCAGTGGTCTCTTAATTTTTTCCAGAGCTGTATATATGTATTCATGTATGTATGTATGTGTGTATGTATGTGTATATATATATATATATATATATATATATATATATATATATATATATAATACCTTGCTAAAACCGAGTATAGAGTTTATTTGTTATAATTCATTGGTATTAGATTTAAAAGGTGATCGAATAGCTCCTGATTTGTAATGTCATTAATGCATTTCTTTTGAAGCAATGTTTTTTTTTAAATGTACAAGTGAATAGGTTGGTTTACTTTTAAGTTAAAGTTTCCTACGTATCTCGTTAAAGTTTTGACCAATGAGGTAACTTGTTAAGTTGTGGCCAATGGGAGAGTGGACTGGTTGCTGGGAAAGAAAAGAGAGGGAAAGGTTGAAAGAAGGGAGAGGAGAGACGTTAGTGGGGTTGGTGAAGGAAAAACGACCAAAGGAAACGATAAAGAGAAAACAAAACCATACCTACAGAGTTTTTTTTTAAGGGAAATCCTGATTTTATTTCTATAAGAGAGTGTTTATTATTTCGTTAAGAAAGACCTAGTGGAGACTGAAGCTGCCGTCGCATTGTGGAGACATTCGACATCCTAGAGGTTAGCCTAGCATCGTGCAAGACTTGGAGAGAATTGCTTGTGACGATCAACGAGTTCGGGTTTCCAACGGATGTCTGTTGCTGCATTGATAGCTGTGTTCGCTGTGGATCTTGTGAGGACACCTGCACGGAACTACTATATTTTGCTGAGGCATTATCTACAAGTAGTGAGTAACTACAAATGTGGGGTGGACTTCGGGACTTTATGTATGTCGTCATTTTCTTATGAGCTCCAACGCGCGCCCAGGGTTTAAGCAAGCTTGCAAATAATTTGGACATGGGTTGTGGAAAAATCATTGGGGTTTATTATTTTTATTTATTTTGATGTGATACATTGAACATTTGATTAATATAGATCTTGAACCTTATGTCTGTTGTATTGGTGGAGTCATTTACTGTTTCAGTTTCATTTAATGCATGGGAAAGCATATCCTTATAATAATAACCAAGTCTATAATCATTCTATCTGAAGTTAATACCCTATTTGTCATTCACCCTAGCAAGTTTACAATAGGGATTCTTATTGGAGATGTCCTTCTCACCTAATATCCCATGCTGTTCAGATATTCTAAATAAGGTAATATTGTGAGAGTCAAATTCGAGCCTGGTGAGAGGGTTACATTTTTGGGGGCTCGTCCGGGATCTTGGTTATTGTTGATGGGATATTTTTTGACTCCCCATTTGACAATTTTGAATTGAAATTTTGGATTTTCTTCTGACATTGCTGTATAGGCATAAACCTACAACATGCATGTTGAAGACATTGTTACCTGGTGTAGAGAGAAACAGCTAGCTACTAATCGTGCAGTTGTCCTTAGCAGTGTTACAGATGATGTGTCTGATGAGGTTCTGCTGGAAACGCTGACTTATGTTAAGGCTTTTGGTAAAATTAGACTGCGTGGTCGTTGTTCTTATTCAGCTGGTAAAAAGCAGTATGTTTTGGTAGAGATATCAAACAACCTTAACGAAATAGCTGTGCCAAGTGTTGTTGGGATACCTGGAGAGTTGGGTCCCTGGCCTGTACATGTAGTTTCACAAGTCACATCTCCAGTTGAGAGAGAGGGTGAAGATTTCCAGGCAAAGCTATTATCCTTTCTGAGATATGAAGGGAAGACTGTGGCTGATGTTAAAGGCCTGGTAAGTCCCTCTGGTGCTGACCTCAATGCTGAACTGGTTACTGCCATAAGTTCACTGGTAGAAAAATGCAACAATGTGCCATCTGAGACTCAGAGTTACCGGTAAGCTACGTATGTTCTCAGGTGTGAAACCCACTCCTAGTGGAGAGGAAGAGTATGACGCATGGGCTGAGCAAACCACCCATTTTCTAGAGGAATGGCAGTGCACCGAAAATGTGAAAAAACAGAGAATAATAGAAAGTGTTAAAGGGCCTGCTGCTGACATTGTGAGGTTCTTTAGGACCGGAAACCCCCATGCTACAGCGATCGAATACATGAAGGCTCTAGAAACCGCATTCGGTACCACCGAAAGTGCACCTGATCTCATGGTAAGGTTCAGAAACACATTCCAGAGTGAAGGAGAGAAGCTTTCAGCTTACCTGTTGAGACTTGACAAATTGCTGCACACTGTATATCGAAAAGGAGGCATTGAGCTGTCAGAGATGAATCGCACACGCATTGGCCAAGTAGTGAGAGGTGCATCCTCACATGACATGGTTGCGCTTCGTATTCGCATGACCTATAAGCTGCGTGATCCACCAACCTTTACTGAGCTGCTGCAGGAAGTAAGGGAGGAGGAGGACATGATTCAAGACAGGAACACAACGAAGAGTGTTGTGAAGTCATCAGCTGTTGCTCCTGTTGCTACAGTTTGTGAAGAAGCTAATACTGAGATAGAAGTGCTGAGAAAAGAGCTAAAAGGTTTGAAAATTGAAATGACACGTCTCATGTCTGCTAACGTCACAGCAGCTCACTCTGACACACAAAGGTCAGATGTTGCATTTAAAAGCAAAAAGAAAAGGGTAAATCCATCACAAGAACAGACACAGGCCGACAGAAACCCCGGAGTGTTCTGTTATAGATGTGGAGAAGATGGCCATTTCAAGAGAAACTGTGAAGGTGAATAGAACTTGAGGAAAGTCAACACACGCCTGATCAAACAAAAACGGTCTATGGGAAACTACAGAGGGACCCAGTAAAGGAGCGGCCTGACGTCCCGGTGAAGATACGTTCCACAAAGTGCCACAAGTATGAAGACATGAAAGACATGCTACCTACAGGTTTAGTTGGCCCAAGTTCTGTCATTTCTGTACAGATTGAAGGTGTCTATGCTAAAGCTTTACTAGATAGTGGTTCTCAGATTACTCTACTTTACAGATCCTTTTATGACAAGTACCTGACGCATTTGCTATTGATTCTTATAGGAAACTTAGAGATATGGGGCCTTAGCTCTGAGCAGTATCCATATGATGGCTATTTGTCGCTCAAGCTTGAGTTCTCGGGATCGGTTGTGGGCGTAGCAGAGACCATTGAAGCACTTGTGTTGGTATGTCCAGATCCGGCCATGAAAGGTGACGTGTCTATTCTGGTCGGCACAAATACGTCTGTAGTGAAGAGACTTATGACTGCTTGCAGAGAAAAGGAAGGTGAAGGTTTCCTTAGCACACTACAAGTTCATCCTGCTATCAAGGAGGCATATGAGAGGATGAGAGAGAGCTCAACTGATAATGATGAGAAGAGAGGAACGGTCTGGTTCGCACAGACAAAACCTGTCACCCTGCCACCTGGTGGGCAGGCGAGAGTTACTGGAATTCCAAAGTTTCCTGGGATACCTTCTACTCAAACCCTTCTGGTAGAGAGGCCTGAAGAACCTCGGTTCCCTGAAGAACTACTAGTGAGGCCTGAAATCCAGACGGTTGCAGTTGTGTCGTCTAGAAGAATCACCCTTACTGTCAGGAATGTCTCGACAAAGGAGATCACTCTGAAACGAGGAATGCCTATTGCTCATCTGTTTCCTGTAGATATTGCTCCTGGGTTTCCATTGAAACGAGAGCAGGATTCATCTGAGAAGTTGACGTCTTCTTCATTCAACTTTGGAGATTCTCCAGTGCCTGAGGGATGGAAGAGGTTATGTGAAAAGATGATGGAACGGAAAGAAGTGTTCTCAACACATGAGTTTGATGTGGGTTGTTCAAAGAGTACTTATCACACCATCAGAGTTACTGAAGACAAACCGTTTAGGGAGAGATCTCGCCGCTTGGCTCCAGCTGATGTTGAAGATGTAAGGAAGCATCTAAATAACTTGAAAAGTTCTGGGATCATATCTGAGTCGAGAAGCCCCTATGCATCTCCTATTGTGGTGGTGAGGAAAAAGAATGGCACCATACGCATGTGTGTTGATTACAGGACCCTCAACAAGCGCACTGTTCCCGACCAGTACACAGTCCCACGTGTGGAGGATGCTCTGACATGTTTGAGTGGGAGCAAATGGTTCAGTGTGTTAGATCTCCGAAGCGGATACTATCATATCCCAATGGGTGACACAGATAAAGAGAAGACTGCATTTATCTGTCCAGTTGGATTTTACCAATTTGAGAGGATGCCGCAGGGTGTGTCCGGAGCACCTGCAACATTTCAACGTGTCATGGAACAGACAGTTGGAGACATGAATCTACTTGAAGTTCTTGTTTACCTTGACGACTTAATCGTGTTTGGAAGGACGCTGGAAGAACACGAGCAGAGGTTGCTCAAGGTGTTGGACCGCTTGAAAAGTGAAGGCCTAAAACTGTCACTTGACAAGTGTCAGTTTTGCCGCACATCTGTCAACTATGTTGGACATATCATATCCCAGAATGGAGTGGCCACAGACCCATCAAAAATTGAAGCTGTCACCACGTGGCCAAGGCCTGAAACTGTGACTGCTCTGTGTTCTTTCCTAGGATTCTGTGGATATTACAGGAGATTTGTGAAAGACTACTCTAAAGTGAGTTACCCCCTGAATCAGCTCTTATGTGGATATCTTCCCGCAGGCAAGAAAGGGAGAAAGTCCAAGGAAGAGGTGAAAGCCTACCTCAACAACTCAGAACCATTTGGATCAAGGTGGAATGGGAAGTGTGAATTGGCATTCGAGACATTGAAGGAAAGCCTCACAAAAGCTCCTGTGTTGGCTTTTGCTGATCCTCAGTTGCCATACGTTCTACATGTAGATGCTAGCCGCGAAGGGTTAGGTGGAGTACTGTACCAAGATCAAGGTGAGGGTCTGCGTCCTGTGGCATTTGTGAGTCGAAGCCTTACCGCTTCTGAACGCAACTACCCAGCTCACAAGTTAGAGTTTCTTGCGTTGAAGTGGGCCGTGGTTGATAAACTACATGATTACCTGTATGGGGTCAAGTTCGAGGTTAGAACAGACAACAACCCATTGACATATGTCCTCACGTCCGCAAAACTGGATGCCACTGGTCATCGTTGGCTGGCTGCGTTGTCTACCTATGACTTTAGTCTCAAGTACAGGCCAGGCAGGCAGAACATAGATGCCGATGCTTTATCTAGCCGCCCTCATCAGCAATATGCAGTGGAACAAGATTGGAGAGACATTCCTGCATCCGGTGTTAGAGCCATGTGCCAGATGTCTAATGTTGTTAGAATAACTCCTGGATCATCTCATAGTAGAGTGATTGATCAGTTGGGAGCCTCTATGCATGCTGTGCCTCGAGCATACTGTAACCTGAGCATGCTGAAGTCTAACATGCCCAGATTGAGCACTATGGAACTTTCTGCATCACAACAAGAAGATCCTTGCTTAGGAGAGATGTGGGTTGCTCTTAATAAACATGATATCACCAGGGTGACCAAGACAAAACATCCACTCATCTCTTTGCTCCTGAGAGAGTGGGAGAAGCTAAAGATGGAAGATGGAGTTATGTACAGGATCACTCATCCGCCAAACAAGACTCGTCGTGCTCAGTTACTTCTTCCAGAGAAGTTCAGAACTATGGTTCTCACGTCGCTGCATGATGACTCAGGTCATTTAGGATTTGACAAGACATATGGACTTGTCAGAGACCGGTTCTACTGGCCACGCATGAAGATGGAAGTAGAGGAGTACTGTAAGTCCTGTGCTCGCTGTGTACAGAGGAAAACACTTCCAAAGATAGTTGCTCCGCTTGGTCATATGCAAAGTGATGGACCTATGGACCTTGTGTGTATGGATTTCCTGTCCATTGAGCCTGACTCCAGTAACACAGCGAATGTTCTTGTCATTACGGATCATTACACAAGATACGCTCAAGCTTTTCCTACGAAGGATCAGAAAGCATCCACGGTCGCCAAGGTATTGTCGGAGAGGTACTTCATCCATTACGGTCTGCCCAAGAGGATGCATAGTGATCAAGGTAGAGACTCATCCATGAGCTACTGAATATGCTTGGAGTGGAGAAGTCAAGGACAACACCATATCATCCTCAGGGAGATCCGCGACCCGAGAGATTCAACCGAACCTTGTTGAACATGCTTGGAACTCTTGATCCTACACGAAATAACAAATGGAGTCAGTATGTTGGGCATCTAGTGCACTCGTATAACTGTAGTCGGAATGAAGCGACTGGCTATTCGCCATATTTTTTGATGTTTGGACGTGAAGCTAGATTGCCTGTTGATATTTGTTTTGGAGTCTCGAGTGATAGCTCTTCAGAGAGAACTTACCTCAAGTATGTATCTGATATGAAGAAACAGTTACAAGCTACTTACAAACTTGCTGAGAGCACTGCTGGAAAGCAAAACCAAGAAAACAAACAGCGATATGATAAGAAGATCCGCTACACGCAACTTATGCCTGGAGACAGAGTCCTCATACGGAATCTAGGACTGCAAGGAAAACATAAGCTGGCAGATCGCTGGGCCTCTACGCCAAATGTGGTGGAAAGTCAGATGTCAAACTTACCTGTGTTTCGATTGAAGCCTGAAATTGGAGATGGACCCATTAAGATTCTTCATCAAAATCACCTGCTACCACTGGGGCAGAAAGTGCGCATAGAACCTGTGGTTAACATAGAACCAACACCTGGTAGAAGGACCCTGCAAAGAAGGAGGAAGAGAAAGGGACATGAAAAGTTGCCTGGAAACTGTACTCCTCGGAATGATGAGAAAGTTGAAGAGGTTGAGAATCCAGAAGATGAGAAGGATTTTGACTCAGAAGATGAGGACATCGGAGTATGGTATGAAGTGCCAAATACAAACTGTATAAGCCGAGAAGTGGAAGAGATGTCGGAACCATTTAGCTTGGACTTAGACATAATTTGGAATCAAATGACAGGGGAACCTGAAAGAGCAGACCAAGTTCTGGAAGTAAAAGAGTCCAGTCAAGAAGCTGAGGTCGCAACTGGAGTTGAAGTAGATAATAATGAGGCATCTAACTCAGTTGAAGAGATTACAGAAGAGGAACGAGAAGTTCAGGGAGAAGTGGAAACTTCGGAGGAAATGGAAGGACCAGGGATAAGAAGATCTCAGAGAGTAAAGAAAGCACCTGTATTACTTACCTATGATAAACCTGGAGTTCCAAGTATAGCCCCAGTTGTCAGATATTGTTCCACATTGTACAAGTGGATTGGATAAGGGAAACACAAATGTATCTCATTTTCAATTATCTAACAAGTTTTGTCTCAGCTGTAGGTTGTAGTTAAGAGTTGACACATTAACTTGTCTTTACATTTCACTTATGTTTACAAGTCATGAGGACATGCCTATTTTGGTGGGGGGAGAGTGTAATACCTTGCTAAAACCAAGTATAGAGTTTATTTGTTATAATTCATTGGTATTAGATTTAAAAGGTGATCGAATAGCTCCTGATTTGTAATGTCATTAATGCATTTCTTTTGAAGCAATGTTTAAAAAAAATGTACAAGTGAATAGGTTGGTTTACTTTTCAGTTTAAGTTTCCTACGTATCTCGTTAAAGTTTTGACCAATGAGGTAACTTGTTAAGTTGTGGCCAATGGGAGAGTGGACTGGTTGCTGGGAAAGAAAAGATAGGGAAAGGTTGAAAGAAGGGAGAGGAGAGACGGTAGTGGGGTTGGTGAAGGAAAAACGACCAAAGGAAACGATAAAGAAAAAACAAAACCATACCTACAGAGTTTTTTTTTAAGGTGTTGGTGAACACATAATTAGGAGAGGGAGTACAAACCAACGACGCTAGACAGAGAGGAATTTGTTTAAGCAAAAGGCAGTTTATTCAAACAGAGATATCTTGTCCTGCTCAAGCTACATGCATGGACCCAATCAATTGCCTCTTATGGAGACAGTTGAGAAGGATGTTTAAACAGAGTTTACAGCATTACTTTATACAATGTAACATAAAGGAAGGGGTCCTTCTTCTAGTCCCTTGATTGGTTCCCGAGGCGTAGGAGGCGGGTCTGCTCTGTCCAGAGCAGATGCCCCATTGGTGCACGGCAGAGTCCTCTGCCCTTGGCACCCGACCAGTAGACAGGGGAGTGGAGTTTGAGTGTGCGTGCACAGTGAAATGTCTGTGTGTGTCCAGGGAACTCGTGAGAAGGAATGAGTGTGCGTGCAAATGAAATGTTTGTGTGTGTCAAAGGAACTCGTGAGGAGGATCTGGTGGTTGGGGCCTTGAGGCGTGGGTGTCGTCCTGTTATTGCACTCCTGCAAGACTAGGCCATCTGGTGACAAGATATGGTGTTCTCCTCTGTCCTTTGTTCTCTGACCTGGAAAAGCATTTATTGAAAACAAGCTCCTAACACAAATGGGTCTTGCACAACATTTTAGTCAGACCAATCTATAACATTTTATATTTACTACGACAAATTATATTTACTACGACAAATCCCCCTCTTCACGTCTCCCAGACGTGATCCATTATTTATGGTGGCATGAAGCATAGTTGAATCAGTCTTAAAAGAAAAACAATAATGCAGAAAAGAAAACAACACATGATAACGCATAATGCAATTGTAAAAAAAATTCAACCATCCCCCTCTAGCATACTAATTATATGGCCAGTTAATTAAACAATGTTAGTCCCCCTCTAATGCACGATTAAATACATCAAATTCTATTTCATCTTCCCCTAAAAGGGGTAGATTTGAGCTTGTTCGTTTGGAGTGGGTGCGATGGCAAAGATTTCTCCTTCTACCTGGTCGAGGTTCTTTTTCCCATAAGGGAACCTTCATTTTGGTGTCAAATATTGGTTTTGGCTGCTCAAATCAGCCCTGACTTCTGTCAGTGATCTAGAAGGAGTGGGGGCTGGTGTGCAATGAGTTAGATTGTGCCAGGGTGCGCCTGATTTACCTCTGACCTGGACTGAGTGTGAAGTAACCTCCTTCACTTCGTACGGTCCAGTCCACCTGGGTTCCAGCCACTTTCTCTTGTGGACTTTTACCCTCACCCAGTCTCCCACTTTTACCTTCAGTGGCAGCGTACTCCCCGACAGCTCCCCCTCTTGGGCCTTCTGCACCTGAGAAGAGAGTGCTGCAGAAAATTCCGTCAATTTCATCACATAATCAGTCATCTCTATCTGTTGTACATCAAGGGAGGGCATATGACCTCCCTCCCTTGGTGGACCTAGCATTTCTCTCCCTTACTTTATCTCATGAGGAGAGAGATGGGTGCTGTTGATGATCACAAGTTTACTGGAGAACGGAGACCAAGTAGAGACTTTCGGACAAGGTGGATAATTGTATAATATAAGGCAGTTTATTCAGAGGTAAAGATATCTGTAAATAGCGTGCACGGACCCGTTCGTCAATCTCGTAGGGAGATATCTGAGAGCGAGCCCCTAAACATTGTGTGCTGACATTTTATACAATAAAATAAAGTAGGTTGATTCTAGTAGTTCTGATCTTCTGATTGGTCCTGATGAGTTGGTCGAGGTCACCTCCATTGCATTGGCTCTGAGTCGGGTTCTCTGTCTTCAGATGTTCAGCCTAAGAGAAGGGGTTTTTTGTGTGTGTGTGTGCTTAACAATGATGATGTGTGTGTGTGTGTGTGTGCGTGTGTGTATGTGTGTGTGTGTGTGTGTGTGTGTGTGTGTATGTGTGTGTATGTTTAACAATGATGATGTGTGTGTGTGTGTGCGTGTGTGTATGTGTGTGTGTGTGTGTGTGTGTGTGTATGTGTGTGTATGTTTAACAATGATGATGTGTGTGTGTGTGTGTGTGTGTGTGTATATGTGTGTGTGTGTGGGGGTGTGTGTGTGTATGTCCTCAGAGCAAGAACTCGTGAGTTGGGAGAACTGAGAGACCTATGGCGTGGGTGTTGTCCATAGCCACCTGCTGATAAGGCCGACAAGATAGAAGTCTTTGTGCATTGTATTAAATACAAAGGCCCAACACAAGATGGGTCATGCACAAGATTTTAGTCAGACCAAGCTATAACATTATATATTTACTACGACAGTGCCTGCCCCTGGCGAGGCTCTCATAGCCAACAGACCCAAAGGCAGGGCTCCGACCCATGTTAATTTTGTTCCTGCACAAACCTTTGTTATTTTAGCTTTAAATGTTTGGTTGGCACGTTCCACGAATCCCTGGGACTGTGGATGTTACTGAACCGAATCTGTGCATGATTCCGAATCTTTCCTCCACCTCTCTCAGATGTTTTGTTGCTAAAATGTGTGGTTGTCAGATCTTATCTGCGTTGGTATACCGTACCTGGGTATTAATTCAGTTTGTAGCCACTTAATAACTGACCTAGCATCCTCTTATTCTGTAGTTTCTGTAGGAATTGCCTCTACCCATTTTGAAAACCTGTCTACAGTTTCTGTCATGTGAGGGTGCCACCAGATGTGTGAGACCTTTTGGAGGGTCTTAAACTTTCCCTCGTGCGTGGGCCCGTGGGCCTCACTCAACAGTTCTGGGCAGAGTCTAGCTGGTGCAACTAGTCTTCCATCATGGCACCTCCAGAGTTCGTCCTGTCCTCTGCCGCCCCCTCCTGGGCCCAGACTGAGTGTTCATAGGGTCCTGCTGAGCTCTGTAACTGTGCTATATCGCCTTGGTTGAGTTCAGTCTGTGATGTCGGTGGTAGTAGTATTGGATGAGGATCACACCTTCGGGCACCTGGAGTTCAGACAGGTGGGTTTATGGTTGTTGTGGGGGTCCTCCCTTTCCTCTACAGTCTCTTTTAAAATGTCCAGTTTTTCCACAGTTGTAGCACAGGTAGTTCCCTCTTCTAGGAGGACCTGGTGGAGTGCCTTGCTGAGGCCATGGTTGTGGTTGTGGGCCAAAAGTCATGGTGCCTTTTAGGCTGTATAGTGAGGTGGGGCCAGGAGTGGTGCTGGTACTGGCCTCTGGGGAAGCTGTAGGAGAACCCTTAAATGGAGTTTTCATCTCTACTGGCGCTTCAGTGGCCACACACATCGTATCTGATTTCTTTGGTTGCACCCTCCTGCTCTCCAACGCCACTTTTTTAACTTTCCTATACTGTACTTTTCCCCTTGCTCTGTCTGTCATTCGTTGTTCTAGATATTCATTAAATTTGGGTTTAGTTATGTTTGGCCCTGCCATCTTGCTTTCTCTATCTTTATACACTTATCCCGTCCCTGGTGTTTTATTTCCAAGGATGTATTATCGGTATCAATACAGACTTATCTCATGTACGACACCCTCGTATATAAAGAGGCTGATTTATATAATTTGTAATGCAATTATTATCATAAAAAATCAGAATTCCAGTCACATATACCAATGCAGTAATTCCTCCACAGCACACAACACGCTTCAATTGTCTCAGTTCTTGTTCAAGAATATGCACAGAACCAATATCAGTCTCCCCAATCCCTGGTTCTCGAAACCCTAGGTCAAATGCACTCAATTCCACAGATTGGTATTCAGTTTCATAAGTCTCACTATAACTTCCCATCATCCATTACACGTTATAATACAACAAAACACACAAACCATAAGCCAATTGGAATTACAATGCTTAATGAATTTAGGTTACCAGAGTGTCCTAAAACATAGTCTCAGTTCGACTGCTACCCTTCACACAACCTTACACTTATGTGAAGTCACAGAAGCAACTGGATCCCTATCAAAGGATTTTTTTTTAGACAACTCGATCACTAGGAAGGACTTAGTCTCAGCTTAATTGTACCTTTCACACAACCATTTATATGGAACGTTTTAAGTGTGAAATCACAGAGATAACTGGCATCCCCGGGAATTTAGTACCTCTGGTCAATTTCGGTGATTCTCCCCCACCTAATGTCTAGAACTCTGCCACAGTTTAACGTGATCAACTCTCTCACAACCTATAGGGTAGGACCTCCCCTAATAGGATTTATGCAAAAGGTCTCAGTTCAAACTGGGTCCCTTTAGGAATCTAGATTATGGGTCAAATCTTATCCACTAATGCGTCAACCCGCAGTTTGACACATTTTGGATACGTTTATCTTTATTCCTTATTCCTTTATTCCTTATTCCTTTATTCCTTATTCCTTTATTCCTTAGTATAAAACACAGTACCAGATATCTCATGTATGCCTTAATTCATTAGGATGGAAAATTATTTTAACAAGTATTCATACTCACACTCAGTACTTCTGATCAAAATTTGGTATTGGTCTATAATACAATATGCAAGATTTCGTTTTAACAGGCTCTGCATACCTTTTTAGAAGAGCGCTCTGATCAGGTTCCTGAGGCAAGACGAATAGTTGATGTCTCCTGGATTTCAGGTCACTCTTCCGTCTGTTTTTAGATCGATGATTTGCCTTTTCCTCTCGCACCAACTCTTTAGATCGAATTAAGAAACCATCCTCTGCTACCAATTTGTTGGTGAACACATAATTAGGAGAGGGAGTACAAACCAACGACGCTAGACAGAGAGGAATTTGTTTAAGCAAAAGGCAGTTTATTCAAACAGAGATATCTTGTCCTGCTCAAGCTACATGCATGGACCCAATCAATTGCCTCTTATGGAGACAGTTGAGAAGGATGTTTAAACAGAGTTTACAGCATTACTTTATACAATGTAACATAAAGGAAGGGGTCCTTCTTCTAGTCCCTTGATTGGTTCCCGAGGCGTAGGAGGTGGGTCTGCTCTGTCCAGAGCAGATGCCCCATTGGTGCACGGCAGAGTCCTCTGCCCTTGGCACCCGACCAGTAGACAGGGGAGTGGAGTTTGAGTGTGCGTGCACAGTGAAATGTCTGTGTGTGTCCAGGGAACTCGTGAGAAGGAATGAGTGTGCGTGCAAATGAAATGTTTGTGTGTGTCAAAGGAACTCGTGAGGAGGATCTGGTGGTTGGGGCCTTGAGGCGTGGGTGTCGTCCTGTTATTGCACTCCTGCAAGACTAGGCCATCTGGTGACAAGATATGGTGTTCTCCTCTGTCCTTTGTTCTCTGACCTGGAACAGCATTTATTGAAAACAAGCTCCTAACACAAATGGGTCTTGCACAACATTTTAGTCAGACCAATCTATAACATTTTATATTTACTACGACAAATTATATTTACTACGACAAAGGGAAATCCTGATTTTATTTCTATAAGAGAGTGTTTATTATTTCGTTAAGAAAGACCTAGTGGAGACTGAAGCTGCCGTCGCATTGTGGAGACATTCAACATCCTAGAGGTTAGCCTAGCATCGTGCAAGACTTGGAGAGAATTGCTTGTGACGATCAACGAGTTCGGGTTTCCAACGGATGTCTGTTGCTGCATTGATAGCTGTGTTCGCTGTGGATCTTGTGAGGACACCTGCACGGAACTACTATATTTTGCTGAGGCATTATCTACAAGTAGTGAGTAACTACAAATGTGGGGTGGACTTCGGGACTTTATGTATGTCGTCATTTTTTTATGAGCTCCAACGCGCGCCCAGGGTTTAAGCAAGCTTGCAAATAATTTGGACATGGGTTGTGGAAAAATCATTGGGGTTTATTATTTTTATTTATTTTGATGTGATACATTGAACATTTGATTAATATAGCTCTTGAACCTTATGTCTGTTGTATTGGTGGAGTCATTTACTGTTTCAGTTTCATTTAATGCATGGGAAAGCATATCCTTATAATAACCAAGTCTATAATCATTCTATCTGAAGTTAATACCCTATTTGTCATTCACCCTAGCAAGTTTACAATAGGGATTCTTATTGGAGATGTCCTTCTCACCTAATATCCCATGCTGTTCAGATATTCTAAATAAGGTAATATTGTGAGAGTCAAATTCGAGCCTGGTGAGAGGGTAACATATATATATATATACAGTGGGGAAAAAAAGTATTTAGTCAGCCACCAATTGTGCAAGTTCTCCCACTTAAAAAGATGAGAGAGGCCTGTAATTTTCATCATAGGTACACGTCAACTATGACAGACAAAATGAGAAAAAAAAATCCAGAAAATCACATTGTAGGATTTTTAATGAATTTATTTGCAAATTATGGGGGAAAATAAGTATTTGGTCAATAACAAAAGTTTCTCAATACTTCGTTATATACCCTTTGTTGGCAATGACACAGGTCAAACGTTTTCTGTAAGTCTTCACAAGGTTTTCACACACTGTTGCTGGTATTTTGGCCCATTCCTCCATGCAGATCTCCTCTAGAGCAGTGATGTTTTGGGGCTGTCGCTGGGCAACACGGACTTTCAACTCCCTCCAAAGATATTCTATGGGGTTGAGATCTGGAGACTGGCTAGGCCACTCCAGGACCTTGAAATGCTTCTTACGAAGCCACTCCTTCGTTGCCCGGGCAGTGTGTTTGGGATCATTGTCATGCTGAAAGACCCAGCCACGTTTCATCTTCAATGCCCTTGCTGATGGAAGGAGGTTTTCACTCAAAATCTCACGATACATGGCCCCATTCATTCTTTCCTTTACACGGATCAGTCGTCCTGGTCCCTTTGCAGAAAAACAGCCCGAAAGCATGATGTTTCCACCCCCATGCTTCACAGTAGGTATGGTGTTCTTTGGATGCAACTCAGCATTCTTTGTCCTCCAAACACGACGAGTTGAGTTTTTACCAAAAAGTTCTATTTTGGTTTCATCTGACCATATGACATTCTCCCAATCCTCTTCTGGATCATCCAAATGCACTCTAGCAAACTTCAGATGGGCCTGGACATGTACTGGCTTAAGCAGGGGGACACGTCTTGCACTGCAGGATTTGAGTCCCTGGTGGCGTAGTGTGTTACTGATGGTAGGCTTTGTTACTTTGGTCCCAGCTCTCTGCAGGTCATTCACTAGGTCCCCCCGTGTGGTTCTGGGATTTTTGCTCACCGTTCTTGGGATCATTTTGACCCCACGGGGTGAGATCTTGCGTGGAGCCCCAGATCGAGGGAGATTATCAGTGGTATTGTATGTCTTCCATTTCCTAATAATTGCTCCCACAGTTGATTTCTTCAAACCAAGCTGCTTACCTATTGCAGATTCAGTCTTCCCAGCCTGGTGCAGGTCTACAATTTTGTTTCTGGTGTCCTTTGACAGCTCTTTGGTCTTGGCCATAGTGGAGTTTGGAGTGTGACTGTTTGAGGTTGTGGACAGGTGTCTTTTATACTGATAACAAGTTCAAACAGGTGCCATTAATACAGGTAACGAGTGGAGGACAGAGGAGCCTCTTAAAGAAGAAGTTACAGGTCTGTGAGACCCAGAAATCTTGCTTGTTTGTAGGTGACCAAATACTTATTTTCCACCATAATTTGCAAATAAATTCATTAAAAATCCTACAATGTGATTTTCTGGGAATAAAAATCTCATTTTCTCTGTCATAGTTGACGTGTACCTATGATGAAAATTACAGGCCTCTCTCATCTTTTTAAGTGGGAGAACTTGCACAATTGGTGGCTGACTAAATACTTTTTTTCCCCACTGTATATATATTTGTGAGGAAAAAAAACATACGGGGGATTGGAAGTGATGCAGACAATTAAATTGATGGAAGTTACAATCCATCTGCAATATTAAAGCTGATCTACCCCCTAAAAAAATAAAAATAAATGTGCATTCAATTCTAAATGGTAAAACAGATTTGTATGCAAATACACTCAAATAAAAGGGGATATTCTGTACTGTCGCCTCATATAAAACATTTTATCCAAAATGCTGCAGTATAGAGACTAATTAAAAGTTTGGCCAAATAAATTCAAAAATCAAGGGTGGGTCAAAATTATTCCCAAGATGTTTAAATAAAACAACTTGGCCATGAACTAGGCCCTGTGTAGCTCAGTTGGTAGAGCATGGCGCTTGCAACGCCAGGGTTGTGGGTTCGATTCCCACGGGGGGCCAGTATAAAAAATATATAATTATGCACTAACTGCTAAATGACAAAAATGTAAATGAAGATGTTTCAGTAGATTAAGAACTGATTCCTATAAAGCTATGTGGTGTATAATGTAGCTGGACAAAGTAAAGTCATACCACACAATTATATTACTTCTAATTGACATTAAACCTGTGAATGAAAATAAGCAAAAATGTATAAATGAAACCATGTTCAAAACAAATCCTGCAATAAAACAAATGCAACTGTAACACATGCTCCAAACAAAATCAATTCCTACACCCTGAGACTAACCACTTATGAAAAACACAAATAAATAAGAACTTCATTGCAATTGACATTATGAACACGTTACTTGATTGTATTGCTTTTCTTATTTTTTATTTTTTACAAAACTAACCCCAATACTAACTATATTCAAACAGTTAACAGGCAATATTTGAATATAAAACATACAGTATGTTATGCTATTTTCCTAAACTCTAGTTGTAAATAACATAGCTGAACATTGTAATACTGTACTTCATAATGTTATCGTACATTTTTATCTTAATAGTACATCCCCAAAATTTTTTTGGGGTAAATAAGGATGTTCATCAATAAGGATAAATATACCCCTGCATAACTCATAATGACAACACAATCTGACACCTAAACAGATTAAGAAAAACAAGTAATGGCCTTGTTGCAGACATTGTTACAACTTCCTTAAAACCTTTAAAGGAGTTAATGAAACCATCGAACCATGGATGAATCTATACATATTTCCGACGTATTGCTTATTACAGAAGACTAGCGCCATACATTGATTACCCATGCAAAAAAATTGTAAACAATCGTTCCATTAGGTTTTTGTTGGATTTGTTGAATGTAAATAGGATAGGTCTAGATGTTATACATTTGAAAATAAACTGGTTGTGTTGTAGTTTGTGATGTATGAGATTGTCAATGTATAATGGTGGGGTCTTAAGGTGTTGGTGATGTAGTTTTACCACTGTAGTTTGTGAAAATGAAGTGGTGGTGTGTGTGTGTGTGTGTGTATATTAACTATTTTGGACTTACCCCATTCTCCTTTAGTATTAGATTAATATGTTTCTAAACAATTCAGATAACATTTGAAAACATTTGGGTCCCGTGTCTGTCAGTTGGTAGAGCATGGCGCTTGCAACACTAGAGTTGTGGGTTTGATTCCCATGGGGGACCAGTTCGAAAAAGTATGAAAAATGTATGTACTCACTACTGTAAGGCGCTCTGGATAAGAGCGTCTGCTAAATGACTAAAATGTAAAACGTGTCTATAACTCACAAGTATTATTTATCCATCAGATTAACTTGAGAGACAAATATATGAACCAATTCTCAATATTCACCAGAGACTTGTATAAAAAAAAACAAGTCAATTCTTTACATGTATTTATGCTACTTTCATATAATATTATACAGTTTCGGTATATACAGCCTTAGATACTATGGTGATGTGTTGTTTTGCGTACTTTTTCCACATGCGAATAGTCCTTAACCCTTTACACTCGTGGGAATTGGCCTATATGGATAGGGCTAGATTGAAATGCTACTTACTGAATAAATATGAAATGCATGGTAGCAATTGAAAGGGGACAGTTAGGAGATTATGGTAAAATGTTTGGGCCAAAGTTGAGGACACAACAGTTCACCTGAAACAAGACTGAATCCAAAAATTACACTGTTGATTTTAAGTGCATTTTACATGTACTGTACCTTTCACCGCATTTGTTGATAACGAAATCTGAAAATACAATCAGTAACATTTATTTATTTTTATTTAACCTTTATTTAACCAGGTAAGCCAGTTGAGAACAAGTTCTCATTTACAACTGTGACCTGGCCAAGATCAAGCAAAGCAGTGCGATAAAAAAAAACAACAACACAGAGTTACATATGGAATAAACAAAACGTACAGTCAATAACACAATAGAAAATCTATATACAGTGTGTGCAAATGTAGTAAGTTATGGAGGTAAGGCAATAAATAGGCCATAGTGCAAAATAATTACAATTTAGTATTAACACTGGAGTGATAGATGTGCAGAAGATGATGTGCATATAGAGATACTAGGGTGCAAATTAGCAAAATAAATAACAATGTAAATAACAATATGGGGATGAGGTAGTTGGGTGGGCTAATTACAGATGGGCTGTGTACAGGTGCAGTGATTGGTAAGCTGCTCTGACAACTGATGCTTAAAGTTAGTGAGGGATATAAGTGTCTCCAGCTTCAGAGATTTTTGCAGTTCGTTCCAGTCATTTGCAGCAGAGAACTAGAAGGAATGGCGGCCAAAGGAGGTGTTGGCTTTGGGGATGACCAGTGAGATATACCTGCTGGAACACATACTACGGGTGGGTGTTGCTATGGTGACCAGTGAGCTAAGATAAGGCAGGGATTTGCCTAGAAGTGATTTATAGATGACCTGGAGCCAGTGGGTTTGGCGTCACAATTGTGGGTAGTATATGGGGCTTTGGTGACAAAACGGATGGCACTGTGATAGACTACATCCAATTTGCTAAGTAGAGTGTTGGAAGCTATTTTGTAAATTAAGGGCCAGATGTATACAAAATGGTGTTGTCTGCGTAGAAGTGGATCTGAGAGTCACCAGCATCAAGAACGATATCATTGATATACACAGAGAATAGAGTCTGCCCGAGAATTGAACCCTGTGGCACCCCCATAGAGACTGCCAGAGGTCCAGACAACAGGCCCTCCAATTTGACACATGAACTCTATCTGAGAAGTAGTTGGTGAACCAGGCGAGGCAGTCATTTGAGAAACCAAGGCTATTTAGTCTGCCAATAAGAATGCGGTGATTGACAGAGTCAAAAGCCTTGGCCAGGTCGATGAAGACGGCTGCACAGTACTGTCTTTTATCGATCACGGTTACTATATCGTTTAGGACCTTGAGCGTGGCTGAGGTGCACCCATGACCAGCTCGGAAACCAGATTGCATAGCGGAGAAGGTACGGTGGGATTCGAAATGGTCGGTGATCTGTTTGTTAACTTGGCTTTCAAATACTTTCGAAAGGCAGGGCAGGATGGATATAGGTCTGTAACAGTTTGGATCTAGAGTGTCACCCCCTTTGAAGAGGGGGATGACCGCGGCAGCTTTCTAATCTCTGGGGATCTCAGACGATACGAAAGAGAGGTTGAACAGGCTAGTAATAGGGGTTGCGACAATTTAGGCGGCTAATTTTAGAACATGATAAGAATATTCCTGGAAAACCTGGGTCAGTGCAACATAAGACAAAAGATGACAAGGGTTTGAGTGAGAGGACTAACTGGTGTCTCCAAGTGGCTACACACCTCTCCAGTTCCTAAGTAATTTCAATGCACTTTGACTCAAAGGTTATAGAATATGATTTTACAGTGTTAGGCTTTCACAAGGAAATTCAGAGAAACTGATTGTAATTTTGGTGTGGATAGAAAGGAGTGCATTCAGGTGCGTGTTCTGTGGCAAATTGTCTTCCCAATAGACAAACATAGGCTCATTCTGTTCAGAACAACTCAGGGTATGACGCCATGTCATTTTGTAACTGTACATCAAATAGTGATAAAAAATGTTGACTGTATATGACATGAGTTTTTTATATGGAAATGTGAAGTGCACATTTGGACTCACAGGTGTTTGGCTTGCTTGTATGACATCAAAGCGGTTTTTATTATAGTCCTCAACGTCTCATCTTTCAAAATACATTGAGTCCTCTTAATTTACAGCATTTCCCCTCATGTTGCAAAAGTTGTCCAATTTGCCAGAGGAATGGGGGCAACTTCTTGTCACATGCGGTGCTCAAGTTCAGAACAACTGTCAGTCAAAACCCATACAGTGCTGTGGAGCGCAGAGCCTGAGCTCTAACGTCATTTATATAATGTTACAGTACAGCCACTGCGTTCCAGTTTAGGCGCTTATCAGTGTCCCAATCTGCCATTTTCAACCCTTATACGGGTATGAGTTTAAAGGATTACCATCTTGGATAGTAGTACAGTACTAGTATGTTGCAAAGTAGTATTAGTGTAGTAGTACAGTACTGACATATCTTGACATGGTAAATATATATTGTAACATCCTTTAAAGCTACTTGTTTATTGTCAGAATAAGCCTTTTGGATATGTGTAGTAATTAAAATGTCAGTGTCTCCCTGTTTCACCATTGGTTATTTTTCTCAACAGTTTAACATATAAACATTCCCCTGTAAAAACATATTTTTGAAGTATAAATATGTGAAATGGGGCTGCTAAGATATCCATCAAAAACCAAGGGTGGGTCAAAATTATTCCCAAGATGTGGTATGGGAAATATTTAGTACTAAGACACTGGGGGATATGTTAGAATGTTTAAATAAAATAACTTGGCCATGAAGAAGTTTCAGTCGATTAGGAACTGATTCCTATAAAGCTATCTAGTGTATAATGTAGCTGCACATTGTAAAGTCAAACCACACAATAATACAACTTTTTATTGACATCCAACCTGTGAATGAAAATGTTCACAAAAATTATAAATGGAAGCATGCCCAAAAGAAATATTTTTTTAAATGGAACTGTAACACATGCTTCAAAATAAATCCATATCTACACAACACCCTGGGACTAACCAAATATGAAAAACACAAATAAATCACATCAGCAACAGCAAAATCTTTAAGAAAAGTGGGTTCAGAACTTTTGTGAAACATCACAGTACAGTTGAAAAATATATGGCAAATAGAAATCCAATATGGATGGTATTAATTGATAGATGGGAGGTGTTGAATGGAGCTGAAGGATGGGACTAATAACAACTAACAACAACTAATAACAACAAGATAACTAATGTAAAGCATACTGTGTCCATAATAAGTATATAGGTTACAGGTTGAAGCAAACCGGATGGACATCATGAAAATGATCGGAGCGGTTGAGGGTAGAGGAAGTTCAGGACTAAAAACAAACAAAATAGAATTATTGTAAAATTGACTGAGTCCATAATATGTATATAGTATGTATAAGCTGGAAGTAGAGGCCTAAGTGTTGTTGTTCACTAGTTTACTCCAATTAGGGGAGGGGTGGTGGGGTTGGAAAGTAATAAAGGGAAACATATTTATTTAAAGGATATGTATATGTATTTATATGGATGTGTATGTATGTGTATGTACAGTGGGGAAAAAAAGTATTTAGTCAGCCACCAATTGTGCAAGTTCTCCCACTTAAAAATATGAGAGAGGCCTGTAATTTTCATCATAGGTACACGTCAACTATGACAGACAAATTGAGGAAAAAAATTCCAGAAAATCACATTGTAGGATTTTTAATGAATTTATTTGCAAATTATGGTGGAAAATAAGTATTTGGTCACCTACAAACAAGCAAGATTTCTGGCTCTCACAGACCTGTAACTTCTTCTTTAAGAGGCTCCTCTGTCCACCACTCGTTACCTGTATTAATGGCACCTGTTTGAACTTGTTATCAGTATAAAAGACACCTGTCCACAACCTCAAACAGTCACACTCCAAACTCCACTATGGCCAAGACCAAAGAGCTGTCAAAGGACACCAGAAACAAAATTGTAGACCTGCACCAGGCTGGGAAGACTGAATCTGCAATAGGTAAGCAGCTTGGTTTGAAGAAATCAACTGTGGGAGCAATTATTAGGAAATGGAAGACATACAAGACCACTGATAATCTCCCTTGATCTGGGGCTCCACGCAAGATCTCACCCCGTGGGGTCAAAATGATCACAAGAACGGTGAGCAAAAATCCCGAACCACACAGGGGGACCTAGTGAATGACCTGCAGAGAGCTGGGACCAAAGTAACAAAGCCTACCATCAGTAACACACTACGCCGCCAGGGACTAAAATCCTGCAGTGCCAGACGTGTCCCCCTGCTTAAGCCAGTACATGTCCAGGCCCGTCTGAAGTTTGCTAGAGTGCATTTGGATGATCCAGAAGAGGATTGGGAGAATGTCATATGAAACCAAAATATAACTTTTTGGTAAAAACTCAACTCGTCGTGTTTGGAGGACAAAGAATGCTGAGTTGCATCCAAAGAACACCATACCTACTGTGAAGCATTGGGGTGGAAACATCATGCTTGGGGGCTGTTTTTCTGCAAATGGACCAGGACGACTGATCCGTGTAAAGGAAAGAATGAATGGGGCCATGTATCGTGAGATTTTTAGTGAAAACCTCCTTCCATCAGCAAGGGCATTGAAGATGAAACGTGGCTGGGTCTTTCAGCATGACAATGATCCCAAACACACTGCCCGGGCAACGAATGAGTGGCTTCGTAAGAAGCATTTCAAGGTCCTGGAGTGGCCTAGCCAGTCTCCAGATCTCAACCCCATAGAAAATCTTTGGAGGGAGTTGAAAGTCTGTGTTGCCCAGCGACAGCCGCAAAACATCACTGCTCTAGAGGAGATCTGCATGGAAGAATGGGCCAAAATACCAGCAACAGTGTGTGAAAACCTTGTGAAGACTTACAGAAAACGTTTGACCTGTGTCATTGCCAACAAAGGGTATATAACAAAGTATTGAGAAACTTTTGTTATTGACCAAATACTTATTTTACACCATAATTTGCAAATAAATTCATAAAAAATCCTACAATGTGATTTTCTGGATTTTTTCCCTCATTTTGTCTGTCATAGTTGACGTGTACCTATGATGAAAATTACAGGCCTCTCTCATCTTTTTAAGTGGGAGAACTTGCACAATTGGTGGCTGACTAAATAATTTTTTCCCCCACTGTATGTATATGTATGTGTGTGTGTGTATATATATATATATATATATATACACAGTGGGGAGAACAAGTATTTGATACACTGCCGATTTTGCAGGTTTTCCTACTTACAAAGCATGTAGAGGTCTGTAATTTTTATCATAGGTACACTTCAACTGTAAGAGATGGCATATTAAACAAAAATCCAGAAAATCACATTGTATGATTTTTAAATAATTAATTTGCATTTTATTGCATGACATAAGTATTTGATCACCTACCAACCAGTAAGAATTCCGGCTCTCACAGACCTGTTCGTTTTTCTTTAAGAAACCCTCCTGTTCTCCACTCATTACCTGTATTAACTGCACCTGTTTGAACTCGTTACCTGTATAAAAGACACCTGTCCACACACTCAATCAACAGACTCCAACCTCTCCACAATGGCCAAGACCAGAGAGCTGTGTAAGGACATCAGGGATTAAATTGTAGACCTGCACAAGGCTGGGATGGGCTACAGGACAATAGGCAAGCAGCTTGGTGAGAAGGCAACAACTGTTGGCGCAATTATTCGAAAATGGAAGAAATTCAAGATGACGGTCAATCACCCTCGGTCTGGGGCTCCATGCAAGATTTCACCTCGTGGGGCATCAATGATCATGAGGAAGGTGAGGGATCAGCCCAGAACTACATGGCAGGACCTGGTCAATGACCTGAAGAGAGCTGGGACCACAGTCTCAAAGAAAACCATTAGTAACACACTACGCCGTCATGGATTAAAATCCTGCAGCGCACGCAAGGTCCCCCTGCTCAAGCCAGCGCATGTCCATGCGCGTATGAAGTTTGCCAATGACCATCTGGATGATCCAGAGGAGAAATGGGAGAAGGTCATGTGGTCTGATGAGACAAAAATAGAGCTTTTTGGTCTAAACTCCACTCGCCGTGTTTGGAGGAAGAAGAAGGATGAGTAGAACCCCAAGAACACCATCCCAACCATGAAGCATGGAGGTGGAAACATCATTCTTTGGGGATGCTTTTCTGCAAAGGGGACAAGATGACTGCACCGTATTGAGGGGAGGATGGATGGGGCCATGTATCGCGAGATATTTGTTTTAGATTCCGTCTTTCACAGTTGAAGTGTACCTATGATAAAAATTACAGACCTCTACATGCTTTGTAAGTAGGAAAACCTGCAAAATCGGCAGTGTATCAAATACTTGTTCTACCCACTGTATATATATATATATATATATATATATATATATATATATATATATATATATAGCTCTGGAAAAATGTAAGAGACCACTGCAAATATATAAGTTTCTCTGGTTTTACTATTTATACATGGCATAAAGTCACCCAACATCAATGTGAAAGACTGGTGGAGAGCATGCCAAGATGCATGAAAGCTGTGATTGAAAATCAGGGTTATTCCACCAAATATTGATTTCTGAACTCTTCCTAAGTTAAAACATTAGTATTTTGTTGTTTAAAAATGAACATGCACTTATTTTCTTTGCATTATTCGAGGTCTGACAACACTGCATCTTTTTTGATCTTTTGACCAGTTGTCATTTTCTGCAAATAAATGCTCTAAATGACAATATAACTATTTGGAATTTGGGAGAACTGTTGTCAGTAGTTTATAGAATAAAACAAAAAAACATTTTTTACCCAAACACATACCTACAGTGAGGGAAAAAAGTATTTGATCCCCTGCTGATTTTGTACATTTGCCCACTGACAAAGACATGATGAGTCTATAATTTTAATGGTAGGTTTATTTGAACAGTGAGAGACAGAATAACAACAAAATAATGACCATCCATCTTCCTCTTGATCACATTCCAGAAGTTTTCAATGGGGTTCAGGTCTGGAGATTGGGCTGGCCATGACAGGGTCTTGATCTGGTGGTCCTCCATCCACACCTTGATTGACCTGGCTGTGTGGCATGGTGTATTGTCCTGCTGGAAAAACCAATCCTCAGAGTTGGGGAACAATGTCAGAGCAAAAGGAAGCACGTTTTCTTCCAGGACAACCTTGTACGTGGCTTGATTCATGCGTCCTTCACAAAGACAAATCTGCCCGATTCCAGCCTTGCTGAAGTACCCCCAGATCATCACTGATCCTCCACCAAATTTCACAGTGGGTGCGAGACACTGTGGCTTATAGGCCTCTCCAGGTCTCCGTCTAACCATTAGACGACCAGGTGTTGGGCAAAGCTGAAAATTGGACTCATCAGAGAAGATGACCTTACTCCAGTCCTCTACGGTCCAATCCTTATGGTCTTTTGCAAACCTCAGCCTGGCTCTTCTTTGCTTCTCATTGCTGAAGGGCTTTTTTCTAGCTTTGCACGACTTCAGCCCTGCCCCTAGGAGCCTGTTTCGAACCGTCCTCGCCATGCACTTCACCCCAGCTGACGTTTGCCATTCTTTTTGTAGGTCACTTGATGTCATCATACGGTTGTTGAGTGACATTCTAATGAGTTGGCGGTCATGCCGGTCAGTAGAGAGTCGTTCTCGCCCTCTGCCGGTCTGTAGCTTTGTTGTCCCCAATGTCTGCTGCTTGACCTTGTTCTTATGAACCGCCGTTGTCGTATATGAAGATTATGACTTTGTTAATGTTTTTAATTGGAACCTGAAAGGATGTTTATTTAGCAGAAAGAGAGCCGGTTTTAGTGTGACACCCCGGATAGGACAGAGAAGTCTGTGTGTTGTAGACAGGGGATTGGACAGTAGAGGGAGCCACTCATATCTTGGGAAGATTATATATACTGGGTAAAAACGACGAAGAGGTTAGAGCGGCCATTGCAATCTGGGACGCCGTTCTCCGGTTGATCTTGACACCTGTAACCTCATGCTGAAATCTTGTGATATGAATAAAACTTATGATCAAAGGTTCAGTATGAGCGGACTCCTTTGTTACAGCAATGACTAGCAACATTTTACTCGACACTACAGAATGGCGTCACGAAAAGGGACGGTCTGCGTCTCTTCAGTGTTATATTCATGAGCAAGGACGTGACTCTCGCTCAAGGCGCCGGCATAAGGTGAGATTTCTCACGGTCTTGTGTGCGTTTCGTTCGTCTGGTTATGGGTATGTGCCCTGGGGAGAGGTACCGTGTAAAGGAACGATGTGTGCCTTGTGTTGCTTTATTGCTGAGAACTGGGGGTCTGGCTAATCATTATAAATTTGGTTGCACTGGTAGACAGCGCAAAAGAGGGGAGAGAGAGCCTATAGGGTGTCTATAGAGAGATTTTGCTTGAATAACAGTTCAAGAACAATCGATTGAGAGAGGAATAAGGAATGCCTAGGCAGATGTGTATGTAACTTAGAGCCGCTGTAAATCATGGAAAAGCCCTGGTAGACAGGCGACCTATTAAAGGTGGGCCAGAAAATCCTGAAACGCGTTAGATGTGTTTTAGGTGAGTCCGATGGGCTGGAGACCGTGGTATATTGATGATGTATGTTGCCCCTCAGCTGGCGGTTGACGAACGGCTTGTTTGATGCAATCTCTCGTGTCGATTCCACAGATCTCGTGGTAGCATAAATTTAGCTAACAAATTGAATTTTACGGTACAGCGTAGGGAGAAATGCTAACGTGGCCTGCTAATTATGCTTCATGCTACATGCTAATGCTAAATGCTAATCATGCTACATGCCAATTTTGGATGCGGGTTATGATTAATATTTCTTCCTTGGTGGTCCATAGGAATGGGACGAGCCATCAGAAATGTGTTTAGTTAGCTTGGGCTTGGTGCCTGGTGTCTTGTGAACTGTTAAGTGTTATTGTTTGTCTATAAGGGGTAAAAGAGAGGAGCTATAGCGGAATGCTAACGTTCTGTTGTCTGGAGCTGCTTCCATGGTGAAATCGTATGGTTAAATGTAATGCGCATGCGTTTGATTTTACGGCACTAAAACTACAACACGAGGGATTTTACTAAAACTACAACACGGGGGATTTTGGGTAAATCGGTCATACTTCTGTTACACTGCAAGGGAGCATATGCTTCTGACACAGACGAAGGAACAAAGAGGAGAGATTTGAACATGAATGGAATCTTCTAGTTGTTACATCGGCTGTTGGTTAAAGATTAAACTGTTTTTGTGACCTATTGAATTGATAAATGAGAGAGAGATGTTGACGGATTAAAAATAAAAATAATTAAATAAATAAATAAAATAAAAATGTTATTGAGCGAGCTATTTATTCCTGAGTTAATTCTTAGAGCGAATGTGAGTGGAGGAATATTGAATGCTGGAAATAACTCAGTGAGTGTATAAACTTTAAATGCTTGTCTGTCCTTTTTGTTCCCTTGTCATATGAGAGGAGGATAGGACGAGAGGAGAGAGAGAGAGAAAGAGAGAAGATGCTGACGTATACATCACGTGACAAGGGGAGGATCGAGTCAAAAGGTTTTGGTGCTGTTCTGTTTACAAAATCTTCCCCTACAGGATATTTGATGTTTTGACAATTTCACAGAGGCTTGGCAAAATACTGATTCATTAAAAATTGCATTTTGGAGTTTCTGTGCATGAGTGGGTTGATTAGAGTACTGACATTATTCTGTAAAATTAAAATAATTGGGTGCTTATAAAGCAAGGGGGTTTATGGGTATTGTAGTCTGAAGTTGACTACTTGCATTTACTTTCCTGATGGGATGTGGTAAGATAGCCACTAATTGATAAATTGGTAAAATAGGATATAGAAATAAAAATGGTTTTTGATTATTCATCATTTTTTAATTGATTTTCTTAATTGATTATTTTAATTAAACATATTTTTTTGAATAAATTTGTTTTATAGAATTTTTTAATATTCATATTTTTGTTGATTGATTTAATTGATTTTGTTGATTGATTTTTTGTTGTTTAGTTTATATTAATATTTAAAGGGGGGAAGCCATAGGCTATATAGTCTAAAATAAAATAATTCACAATAAAGGAATATAAAAGAGTTGTTACAATGGGGAAAAAACGACATCAAGGCTATGAAGGTAATTACACCTGTTGATATAGTACAAAATAGTAATCCTTTAACTAAAGTATTGCTAGGTTATCCGGCAAATGAAACAAAAGTTGGCCTGACATTGAACAAACCATAGCTAGTAGAGGGAATCTTAACCCTGACGTCATCAACATAATGAAAGTGCTTCTGTCAATTCATAAAGCAGATCAAAAGAAGGGAAAAAAGGGAACTACGTAAAGAAAAGAGACAGAGAACTGGGTGTTCTTAAGTTGTCCTTCATTCTCAAACAAAAACTGATAAAAGATTCAAGCGATAAGAAAAACAAAGGTATAGAGAAAATACTAAAGGAAGAGAAGGCGACAGAAAAACTAATGGCAGAAGTTAGTACACCTTTCTCACATACGGATTCAGCAAAAAGACCCCCACCTTATGAGAAGGAAGTAGAGCTTAGGGATGTTTATCCTCAGCTTCCAGTGATCATCCAGGAGGGTGATTATTGCATCAGAGATGAAGATGAACGAATAATAGATAGAGGACAAGCAGAAACGACAATAAAAATGAATCCAAAACTCCAGAAGTAAGAAAAACCGAGATGTCTGGAAACTAAGAGAAGAAATAGTTCGGAAAGATGAAGATAAAGATGAAGATACAGAAGAGAAGAAAAACTGCTGAGAAAAGGATCCCAAGAATTGGAGGAGAAGAATACATTGAGGCCAAGGAAAGGCCAATAGTAAGAAGATGATGGAAGATGATATTTCGAGGACAGAACTTAGAATATAACCTTTTGAAGAATACTGATATGTCAACAACAAGAAAGAACAGGACGAAGAAACTCTCAGAAAACTCAATCAAATACAACTGGTGGAGAAGAAGAAGGAGAAGAAACAAGCTTTGGTTATGAAGAATCAGAGTGAACCAAATCAACAATCACTGCTACAGCTTCAACTGAACAATGTCAAATGCAATTGTACCAGCCACCAAGGGCGGTACCAGTTGTTTCATATCCACAGCCAGTTTCTGGACAGACACAGAATTGGAGAGGAAGAGGATGAGAAGGCTTAGAAGGAGGAGGAAGGTTTCAGCCACACTTCCAGCAACTTTCAGAAGAGTGTTATAATTGTGGACAGGTTGGTCACTTTACCTGTGATTGCAATGCGTCAGGAGGAAACAACAGAGGAAATTTCTGAGGAAGATAAAGGAGCAAGTGAAGATCACCTGTTCTCCAGGTGAACCCTTAAAGGAGCAAGGATTCTAGAGTGCCTAGAAGATCCGAAGGGGGGTGTCAGCTGATAGCACCGATTAGGGAGAGGAAGAAAATATCCAACAATTGAAGTGAAAATAAAAAGGACTATGAGAAGTGATGGTGAATAGTGGAAAAGCTTTTATCTGTGTTGAGCCTAAAGAGGTTAAACATCTCACTATGTAAAATTAACTAATTAGGATAGGGATTTGAGGTAGTAAAACAGCTAATTACTCTTAAGGAACCAATTGAGCTCTGCTATAAAAATCAAAGAGAAATTAAAATAGACATACTAATATTAGAACATATACCTATTGCATTGTTGGGAAGAGATGCATGGTGTAAATTGAACTGTACAATAAGAGGTACACTAGACGGCTGTCTGGTAGAAGATTTTAAAAGAGTAGGGTTTTTGGGAATCTATTAGACTGCCTATTAGACAATCTGTCTGAAGAATAAAGTTAAAAGGGGTGATTTATTCTGGGTTACATTCCTACACCAAGAGATTTCAAACTAGGCTAAAAGATGTTTAGTCGTTTGCCAAGTCTGTGTGTGAAGAAGTCAGAAGCAGGTGGGGACTTCCCAATCACATATTCTTAACATTAGTGGTAAAGGATTTTGTGAATAAATCAGTGGAAAAGGTTTTTAAAGGTTAGGAGAAAAGATTAGATTAAAAAAGTTAGGAGAACTAGGGTTGAAGGAACTCTAAGACAGTAAGCTAAGTTTCAAAGTTAGTAGTAAGAGAGAGAGAACATTGGTGAAGGACATTTTAGAGTTTAGTGGGAAGATAGATATGGTAGGAGTTTAGATCTGTTAGGAGCAGATGCATTGAGTCATATGTCATAGGTCATATGATTGAGTGTAGTCTGGCCCAGGAGTGTGAAGGTGAACGGAAAGGCTCTGGAGCAACGAACAGCCCTTGCTGTCTCTGCCAGGCCGGTTCCCCTCTCTCCACTGGGGTTCTCTGCCTCTAACCCTGTTACAGGGGCTGAGTCACTGGCTTGCTGGTGCTCTTTCATGCCGTCCCTAGGAGGGGTGCGTCACTTGAGTGGGTTGAGTTACTGACGTGATCTTCCTGTCTGGGTTGGCGCCCCCCCTTGGTTTGTGCTGTGGTAGAGACCTCTGTGGGCTATACTCGGCCTTGTCTCAGGATTGTAAGTTGGTGGTTGAGGATATCCCTCTAGTGGTGCGGGGGCTGTGCTTTGGCAGAGTGGGTGGGGTTATATCCTTCCTGTTTGGCCCTGTCCGGGGGTTTCTTCGGATGGGGCCACAGTGTCTCCGGACCGCTCCTGTCTCAGCCTCCAGTATTTATGCTGCAGTAGTTTATGTGTCGGGGGGCTGGGGTTAGTTGGTTATACCTGGAGTACTTCTCCTGTCTTATCCAGTGTCCTGTGTGAATTTAAGTATGCTCTCTCTAATTCTCTCGTTCTCTCTTTCTCTCTGAGAACCTGAGCCCTAGGACCATACGTCAGGACTACCGGGCATGCTGACACCTTGCTGTCCCCAGTCCGCCTGGCCTTGCTGCTATTCCAGTTTCAACTGTTCTGCCTGCGGTTACGAAACCCCTACCTGTCCCAGACCTGCTGTTTTCAACTCTTAATGATCGGCTATGAAAAGCCAACTGAGAGACCTGAGCCCTAGGACCATACGTCGGGACTACCGGCCGTGGTGACTCCTTGCTGTCCCCAGTCCGCCTGGCCTTGCTGCTATTCCAGTTTCAACTGTTCTGCCTGCGGTTATGGAACCCCTACCTGTCCCAGACCTGCTGTTTTCAACTCTTAATGATCGGCTATGAAAAGCCAACTGAGATTTATTCCTGATTATTATTTGACCATGCTTGTCACTTATGAACATTTTTGAACATCTTGGCATGGTTCTGTTATAATCTCCACCCGGCACAGCCAGAAGAGGACTGGCCACCCCTCATAGCCTGGTTCCTCTCTAGGTTTCTTCCTAGGTTTTGGCCTTTCTAGGGAGTTTTTCCTAGCCACCGTGCTTCTACACCTGCATTACTAGCTGTTTGGGGTTTTAGGCTGGGTTTCTGTACAGCACTTCGAGATATTAGCTGATGTACGAAGGGCTATATAAAATAAAATTGATTGATTGATTGAGAAAGTATGCGTTGCTGAATGATAAGAGAAGATTAGGGAGAATATGTGTGTACTTATCTAGTGCAAGCATTAAAATTTGTTCCGGTTAAGAATTATTGGTTAAAAGGCTATGTAATTCGTAAAGTGACGCTTATAATGGAAGATTTGAAGTCTGTTGAAGCTTCCACAGTCACCGAAGGAGTTCAGGAGAAGTATATTACAGTAGCCACTCCAACAGTAAATAATACACAGAGGATATCGGTAGCTTTCCCACTAGAAGTAGTTAAGGGTGTTAATACATCAACTAAATCATCTACTTTAATGGTAACTTTGAAAGGGATTAATGGTACGACGGCAATAACAAATGTAGGAAGTATGACACAGACACAAACAACAACTTTTCTGAAATGATACGGATGGAGAGTGCTGTCAATGGTAGTAAGGATAGGGTTAAAATAGGAGAGCAGATGGTGGTAGAGAAGAATATAGATTCATCTGAAATAGTGAAGGATACTATCATGGAGGTACAGGATGAGTTCTTTGATTTTAATGACAGACAAGGAGAGGTATTTGATCAGTACCGCTCGTTAGGGAAGAGAGAAACTAAATGGAAGGCATATGGGTTTGATTCTTCTGTTGTGAAAATTAAAGATGGATGGGCAGGTAGGAATCTTTGGTTCCAGCAGCTAGCTCATTCTGTAAGATCAGTGAGGAATCTTGAGGGTCCATGTCTGTTGAGAATTCCAGCACCAGACACGTGGGGTTACATTTTAGAGACGGTCGCTCAGCCTCTATCGAGTATGTGTCAGTCTTATGCTTTGTCATGGCTATTGTATCAGCAACAATCAGTAACAGATAAAATAATGTCGTTGTCAAAACATTTGTTTAAGCCTAGGTTTAAGTGTTCTTGGTTAAATGAATTACCCTATGTGAATTTGTTAGATGGGAAGGAAAATCAGGTAACAGCGAACCCTGAAGCATTGGAGGTGAAAGCAGTGAGGGCTAAAAGTTGTTTTTGTTCTAATAAAACATATGATGTAAGGGGTATGTTTATGGGAATATCAGATTGTGATGATTATATGATGACTTTGGGTAAGCATGACCTTAAGGGTAGTAATGAGAAATATAATGTTACTTTGTATGTTCCAGTTAGTAAGAAGAGCAGGACTTTGATGGTGAAAGATTAGCTTTTATAATAATAATAATATGCCATTTAGCAGACGCTTTTATCCAAAGCGACTTACAGTCATGCGTGCATACATTTTTGTGTATGGGTGGTCCCGGGGATCGAACCCACTACCTTGGCGTTACAAGCGCCGTGCTCTACCAGCTGAGCTTTTGCATGACAATGTGACTATTGGGAATTTTAGAGATATTTGGAGGGTTTGTGGTGATAAAGCGTATATATTCTTACCCTATGGATGGACAGGATGTTGTTACATGTCAACGTTGAAGCTTCCATATGAGGCTTTTACCATTAAAAGAGGGGTAGCACCGGACACAGATAAATCTGAATCTAGGTTTGGAAATAGGGTGAAAAGAGACATGGCGACATTTCATAGTCTTGAAGCCTATCATTGGAGGATAAGTCTAAGAGAGAAGGGGGGACTTTTTCCATGGTATGGTATAACATTTTTGGCAGATCATATTGATAATATTAGTTATACTTTGATTCCAGATTGTTCAGATAATATCACTGGGGTTATAGATGCATTGAAGAATATAAGGGATGCATTTGGTAGATCTGAAGGAGCTGGATGGTCAGTGAAGTCTTGGTTGCAAGATTAGTTAGGCCCAGTGGGAACAGTGATGGTTCAGATTTTAGTTGCAGCTCTGATAGCGCTTCGTGTGATATTTTTCTTTTGTAATTTGTTACTGACCTTTGAGAAAGCTATGATATTGAGATAGGTTGGAGTTGTGATGCCTGGAGACAACACTCAGATGCTGTTGTTGACTGTTCCTGATCTGGATGAAGAGGGACAAGTGGGACTGGATGGAGTATTGATGGATAAATATCCTTTTTGATTATTTGATCATTTTTCAATTTTTTTTCAATATTAGTGTGATTTTAGTATGATGTTATGAATCAAAGGGGGGAAATAGGATAATGTGATTCATACATCATTTATATATAATTTTTATATTCTTAGTTGATATTGATGTTTAATTTGAAAGTGTTGTTTTGCAAAAGATACTGTTTGGTCTTTTCTTTTCTTCCAGAAGCATTTGGGGGAATATATAGAGATTGAAATACTCAAATACTCAAGGACAATATGAAGGGACAATATGAAAGGAGAATGACTGGAGGAGATGGAACAAGGAAGGTGTGGAAAGGTTCCCATTCCATCATCGAAGATGCATTGGAAGTCGAGACTACGGAGGAGATGAAGTGTAGTGGACTACATTCCAGTGTCTGCAATGAAATATAGACATATTTGCATGTGTAATACATAATGTGTGTCATATTCTTAGGTATTAATTTTTGTAGAATGATATTTGATGATTATTGGATACATGTGGGGATCTTAGATGTTTTTGTTTATTTCGTGAATGCTTAGGGACAGGGAGTCTAGGCAGGGATAGAGATCCACTGTAGGGTCCGATGGGTCGACCAGCCTGAGAGTGGACATTTTTTGGATAGTATTTTGTTTGCAGGGGCTTACATGTGTATTTAATTGCATCATAGTTTCAAATGCATTGATAAAGATTTATGAATTCATCGGGAGTACCTAGGTGGTTGCCTGGGGCAGAGGGACCGTGAGAGAATTTTACTGTCTTGATTGATGGATGGATATTTGGAACGAAGGCTGCCAGACAGGTTTTTCGCTCTCTCACACTCCATAAAGATTTGTTCATATTTCATAGTAATGTATTCACACTTCATAAAGATTTGTTCATATTTCATAGAAAGGTATTTACACTCTAGAGAAAAATGTTTTTGGTTTAATGTTAAAGATACTCAATAAGATAAATTGTTACTTGTCATAATCCTATTCTGTTTGTTTTCGAGACTTTTTAGTCTCGAAGGGGGGAATGTCGTATATGAAGATTATGACTTTGTTAATGTTTTTAAGTGGAACCTGAAAGGATGTTTATTTAGCAGAAAGAGAGCCGGTTTTAGTGTGACACCCCGGATAGGACAGAGAAGTATGTGTGTTGTAGACAGGGGATTGGACAGTAGAGGGAGCCACCCATATCTTGGGAAGATTATATATACTGGGTAAAAACGACGAAGAGGTTAGAGCGGCCATTGCAATCTGGGACGCCGTTCTCCGGGTGATCTTGACACCTGTAACCTCATGCTGAAATCTTGTGATATGAATAAAACTTATGATCAAAGGTTCAGTATGAGCGGACTCCTTTGTTACAGCAATGACTAGCAACATTTTACTCGACACTACACCGTCTTTGAAATTTTAAGGATGGAAGCAACCTGACGCTCACTCTATCCCTCTGCCAGTAAAGCCAGAATTGAACCCCTCTTTTCCTCACTCAAAACTTTCCTTTTCAACTCTTTTGGCATGGTCAATAGTTATTTTTTGATTAATATTACTGTTGAGGTACTATTAGCACTGTTTTTGCCATCCAGCTGGTCCTATTGCAAGAGGATAGTGATGACTACAGCAGAGGTTTTTATACTTTTCCTTGTTAAATAACATTTGGTTCAGGTGATCATCTAATCAGTACCTATTTCAGTAGAATGAGGTGTGCCTATGTTGGAATTCAACAGACACTGGAATGAAATGGCTGTCATACATGTAGAGATGCTGATTTAAGAAACATTTGCAGTGGTCTCTTAATTTTTTTCAGAGCTGTATATATTTGCGGGAAAAAACATATGGGGGATTGGATGTGATGCAGACAATTACATTGATGGAAGTTACTTTTTTCCCCCACTGTAGATTGTATTTAGTCAGCCACCAATTGTGCAAGTTCTCCCACTTAAAAAGATGAGAGAGGCCTGTAATTTTCATCATAGGTACACGTCAACTATGACAGACAAATTGAGATTTTTCTTCTCCAGAAAATCACATTGTAGGATTTTTAATGAATTTATTTGCAAATTATGGTAGAAAATAAGTATTTGGTCACCTACAAACAAGCAAGATTTCTGTCTCTCACAGACCTGTAACTTCTTCTTTAAGAGGCTCCTCTGTCCTCCACTCGTTACCTGTATTAATGGCACCTGTTTGAACTTGTTATCAGTATAAAAGACACCTGTCCACAACCTCAAACAGTCACACTCCAAACTCCACTATGGCCAAGACCAAAGAGCTGTCAAAGGACACCAGAAACAACATTGTAGACCTGCACCAGGCTGGGAAGACTGAATCTGCAATAGGTAAGCAGCTTGGTTTGAAGAAATCAACTGTGGGAGCAATTATTAGGAAATGGAAGACATACAAGACCACTGATAATCTCCCTCGATCTGGGGCTCTACGCAAGATCTCACCCCGTGGGGTCAAAATGATCACAAGAACGGTGAGCAAAAATCCCAGAACCACACGGGGGGACCTAGTGAATGACCTGCAGAGAGCTGGGACCAAAGTAACAAAGCCTACCATCAGTAACACACTACGCCGCCAGGGACTAAAATCCTGCAGTGCCAGATGTGTCCCCCTGCTTAAGCCAGTACATGTCCAGGCCCGTCTGAAGTTTGCTAGAGTGCATTTAGATGATCCAGAAGAGGATTGGGAGAATGTCATATGGTCAGATGAAACCAAAATAGAACTTTTTGGTAAAAACTCAACTTGTCGTGTTTGGAGGACAAAGAATGCTGAGTTGCATCCAAAGAACACCATACCTACTGTGAAGCGTGGGGGTGGAAACATCATGCTTTGGGGCTGTTTTTCTGCAAAGGGACCAGGACGACTGATCCGTGTAAAGGAAAGAATGAATGGGGCCATGTATCGTGAGATTTTGAGTGAAAACCTCCTTCCATCAGCAAGGGCATTGAAGATGAAACGTGGCTGGGTCTTTCAGCATGACAATGATCCCAAACACACCGCCCGGGCAACGAAGGAGTGGCTTCGTAAGAAGCATTTCAAGGTCCTGGAGTGGCCTAGCCAGTCTCCAGATCTCAACCCCATAGAAAATCTTTGGAGGGAGTTGAAAGTCTGTGTTGCCCAGCGACAGCCCCAAAACATCACTGCTCTAGAGGAGATCTGCATGGAGGAATGGGCCAAAATACCAGCAACAGTGTGTGAAAACCTTGTGAAGACTTACAGAAAACGTTTGACCTGTGTCATTGCCAACAAAGGGTATATAACAAAGTATTGAGAAACTTTTGTTATTGACCAAATACTTATTTTCCACCATAATTTGCAAATAAATTCATTAAAAATCCTACAATGTGATTATCTGGATTTTTTTTCTTCTCATTTTGTCTGTCATAGTTGATGTGTACCTATGATGAAAATCACAGGCCTCTCTCATCTTTTTAAGTGGGAGAACTTGCACAATTGGTGGCTGACTAAATACTTTTTACCCCAATGTATCTGCAATATTAAAGCTGATCTACCCCCTAAAAAATGGGGGGAAATGACCCAAAAAATATATAAAAAATAGGTGTATATGCCTCTTCTCAGTATGGAATAACTTGAATTCAGATTATATAAAAACTTTTGTGTTTTACATTTAACATTTTAGTCATTTAGCAGACGCTTTTATCCAGAGAGACTTACAGTTAGTGAGTGCATACATTTTCATACTGGCCCCCCATGGGAAACGAACCCACAACCTTGGTGTTGCAAGGGCCATGCTCTACCAACTGAGTGAATAGTGAATTCAGCAGTGTGGTAAAGGGCCTGCAAAAACATCAACTTGATAGTTTTATTATGTTTGTGTGAACATTTACATTTACTAGTGATGGGGACAGATATGGAAAATCCATCAGATAATGACAGGCTCACCATTTAGTCTTTTTAACTACCATTTAATCCAATAGCAAAAATACAAGATACACATTTCCAAACTGTTCTTTTTGAAGTGCTGAATAGGAGCAATAGTAGATGGTAAATATAATTTTCCATACAGTATTTCACTATAACTTCACATGCACACATTTTTATTATAATTTGCATCCAATGGAAGGTTGTGAGCATGTTGAGAAAGATCCTCAAAAACTTCTACAGCTGCACCATCAAGAGTATCCTGACCGGTTGCATCACTGCCTGGTATAGCAACTGCTCGGCATCTGACCGTAAGATACTACAGAGGGTAGTGCGTACGGCCCTGTACATCACTGGGGCCAAGCTTCCTGCCATCCAGGACCTCTATACTAGGCGGTACCGGAGTGCCAAGTCTAGGTCCAAAAGGCTCCTTAACAGCTTCTACCCCAAGCCATGAGACTGCTGAACAATTAATCAAATGGCAACCCCCCCCCCCCCCCCCCCTTTTTTTTACACAGCTGCTACTCTCTGTTTATTATATATGCATAGTCACGTTACCCCTACCTACATGTACATATTACCTCAATTACCTCGACTAACCTGTACCCCTGCACATTGACTCCGTATTGGTACCCCCTGTGTATAGCCTCGTTATTGTTTTTTTATTGTGTTACTTTTTTAAACTTTAGTTTATTTAGTAAATCTTTTTTTAACTCTTATTTTCTTAAAACTGCATTGTTGGTTAAGGGCTTGTAAGTAAGCATTTCACGGTAAGGTCTACACCTGTTGTATTCGGCGCATGTGACAAATACAATTTGATTTGATTTGATTTACTTGTTCACTTATCTCATTGACTTCTCAAACCCTGGCCTGGTCTGCTTGGTCTGTTTTGCAAGAGATTATTGATGTCTGCAATGTTGTGCCTCCGTGTTTAGAAACTCCGCGTCAACACTCCATCTTAACTCCTCCTTCACATTTACTGGATTGGTTGAATGGTGCAGAAGAGCACCTCCCCCGACAGTAAAAAAAATATAAAAATCCTCAAGACCAGAATGTGGGGGATCTAGTTTCAGGCGTTTATTTTATGCCTGGGGCATGTTCAGCAGGAAGCAACGTTTTGGAAAGTTCAGATATAAATATGCTATGTTGAACAAACATGCCTCTCTGTTGAATAAGGAATAATGTAGGCTATATTGATGTAATTTAAATCTGCAACATCAATAACGTTTTTCAAAAGAATGTGTCCCTGGCTACATTGGTTAAGTTGTTTACATGCGAATCTGCCCTCTCATTGGCTAGAATGTTCCCGCCTGTTCCCGCCTCCTTTGCGGATATTTATTCCCTTTGTTAGAGCATTGAGACCGTCTCAGTATATAGATAGCATACTCTTCGTTGTTACGCTGTTTTTCTTGTGCATCTGACTCAGTGGCTACTATATCAACTGTCGCCTACATCTTGGTTTGAATGAGATAGCGTTCTGAAGATACTCTGATAAATGCCAGGTAGTAATGTCCTGTCAAAAAATAAGAACGTTTAGCCATGCCTTATTGCAGAAAAGTAAGTCAGCTTCGCTTTGCAAAGTTTTAAAAACGTCTGTTGCGTATTGTGGTAACGTGGCATCTAGAGGTCCGACCACCCAAATAGGAAAATGCTGCGAAGATGGTCAAAGTTGTGGATCAAATTCAGGTATCCAGCCTGCAGGGTCCCCAGCCATCCCAACTTCTTCATCACCCGCAAATCACAGACAAGTCGCGGGCAAGAAACGTAAGGAGGTGTCGCAGACATTGTCTGAAAGGGCATTCACTACAGCACCCAAGATTGACTCCAAGACTTACCTTTGGTCCAGGTATAATGAGATGAAACGACTTGTGCACGGTAAGATGTTTTTATGTAATGTTTAAAGCTTGCCTAAAATGTAATATTAGCCAGCAGATCTGACCCGCTTGCTTACAGCTGCACTAGGGTTAGACAGCATTCCTGTTTATAGCCTATTAATACACCACAGAGCTGGTGTAAGATATCGCTCAGAAAATGTGCTTCAATCTAGGGATAAGAAATGCGTTGTACTCGGAATTGTCCTGTTATCCCAACTGTTACACTTAGGAGATTGAACAACTGCTGTTTTTTCCAGAAACCTGTACTTTTTGTCCTCATACTAGGTAGCAGAAGGCACAGCAGCCATTTTGGAATGGCAGTGTTAGCCAAACAGTTCGTCAGGTTTGCTAGGTCTAGCAAAAATGTGTAGCCCAATGACTACTCAAAACCCGACCACAAGGCCTGAAAAGTAGGCCAAATTTGTTTTTCTGCAGCAAGAGAGGAGTTGCCATATTTAGCCAATATACACTTTCTCCATAAGGTTATGAGGGAATTGAGAAGGAATCTCGACTTAACTTCTAACGACCCTAAGAAGCAAAATTCGGTTTTCCATCCAAATAATAATTATTGAGAGCTAATGTGACTAATTAAATAATTTGAATATGTTGCAAGAGAAAAGATAATTCACCCTTTTTAAACTTAAAAAAATGAATGTTATGCTGTTATGCTATTTTCTGGCATTTGTGCCGTTATTATGTGCCAGCTGTTAAGACTACAAACTGTTATAAATGGCCTATTTGGGAGATTGACTTGTCTTTTCAATAGGCATAGGCTAGGCCTACTGACCAAAACCTGGGTTTATGATTGTAATTCAACTGTGCCATGGTTTGGTTAGCTAGATGCAGGTAGCCTATAGCCCCTGATAGGCCTACATCTAATTTCAAATAGCATTCACAGAAGCCTAGGCAGCTTGCTTAGTTCAAATTGACAGACTAATTTATTCAACATGAATAGCGAGGAGATTTCATGGTAGAAGTGCTTCCGTTGCCCAATAGCCTGCTGGAATAGGCTACTGAGGATCGGGTTGCACTCCCGAGTGGCGCAGTGGTCTAAGGCACTGCATCGCAGTGCTAGCTGTGCCACTAGAGATCCTGGTTCGAGTCCAGGCTCTGTCGCAGCCGGCCGCGACCGGGAGACCCATGTGCGGTGCACAATTGGTCCAGCGTCGTCCAAGGTAGGGGAGGGTTTGGCCGGCAGGGATGTGGGTTCATTTCCCACGGGGGGCCAGTATGACATTTTTTAAATTTATTTTTTAAATCCCTTTTATGCATTCACTAACTGTAAGTCGCTCTGGATAAGAGCGTCTGCTAAATGACTAAAATGTAAATGTAATTTCAATCACTTAATCAAATATTAATAATATGGATATAAACTGATCTGACTGGCTGTTACCTTCAATCTAATGCATTCTAACAACAGCTGATCGGCAATTGCGATAGAACTGTAACCATGATCACAATTGATAACTTCCAATTTCATTAACTAGACTACCCATTGCATGATAACACAAGGCTACAACAACAATAAACTGAAGTTATAGGCAATTTATTAAATCTGTTTGCCAGCTCAAGGTAGGCAACACAAATGGCACAAATTGATTTGCAATGGCTCCAGTGATATCGTCATTTCAATATATTTATTTTATAAAATGGGAGGCTACAGTAGCTTACATAGGCATAGAAGTGGATGGCCAACAGATGCAAATGTATCATTCTCCACATTTAATGTCAGTTTCATTGTGGACTTTTCCCGATAACAGAAGCACGCAAGGGAGTTCCATAACTTCCATTTCAAATTTCCACTAGCGCAGTGCTCAAGATCCTTGTTCGGGCAGGTTTCGGCGTTCGTCACCGGCTTACTAGCAGCTGCTGATCCATTTATCATCACTCCACTTGTCTTGTCTAATTCATCACACACTCCTGGTCCTTATCCCCAATTAGTCAATAAGTGTTCCCTCTGCTTCCTTGTCTGTGTGGGTGATTGTTTGTAGTGAGCTGTGTGTAGCTCGGTTGAGCTACCCTTACCTTGTTGTTGCCAGGGTAGATATTTCCCCTGTGCCTGAGTTTTGTTGTCGCATGCTTGCGCAACTGTTTATCGACGGAATAAACTCTTTCGATGCATATTACTCTCCTGCGCCTGACTCCTTCTATCACACGCATCACAGAATCACCCACCCGCTATCGAGTCAGCGGGAGAAGAGCGCATGCCTGGAGTCGTGGCACGGGTCCAGGAGCACTCCACGATGCTGGCCAGCTTGGGGGAAGCGATGGATCGGGTTCTTCAGGTCGTCCAACACCTGGAGAGGAGCAGACCCGATCTGTCGAGACCAGCTGGCCAACCGGATCCAGCCACCTACACCCCAGCACCAGAAGGGATCCAGATATCCCGACCACGGGCGTTTGAGGGGACAGCGGCGCTGTGCCAGGGATTCCTCCTCCAATTGGAGCTTTACTTCGTCAGCATCAGGCCGGCACCATCGGAGCGGGAGAAGGTGTCCGTCCTTGTTTCCTGTCTCTGTGGGAAAGCCCTGGAGTGGGCCAACATGGTGTGGAACGAAGAAGGAGCTGCATTGGAGGACTACAGGGAGTTCGCTCGCCTCTTTCGGGCGGTATTCGACCACCCGCCCGAGGGTCGAGAGGCGGGTGATCGACTGGTCCACCTGAGGCAGGGGACGAGGACCGTGCAGGACTTTGCGTTGGAGTTTCGTACGCTGGCAGCGGGGTCCGGGTAGAACGAGCGGGCCCTGATCGACCATTTCCGGTGCCATCTGCGGAAGGACGTCCGACGGGAGCTAGCCTGCCGGGACATCATGTTGTCCTTCGATAAACTGGTGGACATGGCCATTCGGTTGGACAACCTGCTGGCAGCCAGAGGACGTCCTGGTAGGGGTCTGCCGGCCGAGTGACAGTGACAGTGCCACTCTGGTGGCACGAAGGGACAATCCACCACACGTCGTAGTCAACGTTCTTTTGGGCCTGGAGGCGGCAGGCAGGGCACTCACGCATCACCCCAGGTATCGAACACCCACACTCGTTCAGAGCCCTCTGCTGCGCACTGTAAAATACTCGTCTCCTTTCCTGAGCACATGGATGTTCCCCAGTGTAAGGCGCTAGTCGATTCAGGCGCAGCAGTTGTTCATTCTTCTCGGTGTAACAGTTGGGGTAATGGGACAATTCGGAGTACAACACATTTCTCATCCCTGGATTGAGGTACATTTTCCGAGTCATACCTCGCACCGGCTTCGTGGGGTCTTAATATACACAGGAATGCTGTCTGATCCTAGTGCAGCTGTAAGCAAATAAAATCAGGGTTGATTGGAACATCATTTGTTCAAAAGACATCACTGTATCTTTGTACTTCCTGAAGAAGGCCATACTGCCAAACATGTCATTAAAAAAAAAACATTTCTTCCAAATGAAAATGTCATATAAATATGAACAGTGTCTTGGTCCTCCTTGCTTTTTAAAATCCAATTGCCCACTTTTACCAAAGAGCACCTTCTATTTACAAAGACCTATTGTGTAACCAAGCAGTGCTTTCCTTCCTTTTTTTCTAGGCTACTTGCCTAAAATATGTATGTTTTTTTTGCCAACTGAAAGTGGATTGTTTAGCAACAAAACCGATGAGTGCAACCTTGGAGCAGAACAGGCTGGGTTTGCGTAGAATCAAAGGATTGTTGCCAACATGTCAACTATATTGAACAAAAATATAAACGCGACATGTAAAGTGTTGGTCCCATATTTCATGAGCTAAAATAAAAGATCCCAGAAATGTTCCATATGCACAAAAAGCTTATTTCTCACATTATGTGCACAAATTTGTTTACATCCCTGTTAGTGAGCATTTTTCCTTTGCCAAGATAATCCATCCGCTTGACAGGTGTGGCATATCAAGAAGCTGATTAAACAGCACGATCATTACACAGGTGCACCTTGTGCTGGGGACAATAAACGACCACTCTAAAATGTGCAGTATTGTCACAACACAATCCCACAGATGTCTCAAGTTTTGAGGGAGCATGAACTTGGCATGCTGACTGCAGGAATGTCCACCAGAGCTGTTGCCAGATAATTGAATGTTAATTTCTCTAACATAAGCCGCATCCAACATCGTTTTAGAGAATTTGGCAGTACGTCCAACCAGCCTCACAACCGCAGACCACGTGTAACCACGCCAGCCCAGGACCTCCACATCTGGCTTCTTCAACTGTGGGATGGTCTGAGACGAGGCACCGCGACAGCTGATGAAACTGTGGGTTTGCACAACCAAAGAATTGATGCACAAACTGTCAGAAACCGGCTCAGGGAATCTCATCTGCGTGCTCGTCGTCCTCACCAGGATCCTGACCTGACTGCAGTTTGGCGTCGTAACCGACTTCAGTGGGCAAATGCTCACCTTCGATGGCCACAGGCACACTGGAGAAGTGTGCTCTTCATGGATGAATCCAGGTTTCAACTGTACTGGGTAATATCCAGCAACTTTGCACAGCCATTGAAGAGGAGTGGGACAACATTCCACAGGCCACAATCAACAGCCTGATCAACTCTATGCGAAGGAGATGTGTTGTGCTGCATGAGGCAAATGGTGGTCACACCAGATACTGACTGGTGTTCTGATCCACTCCCCTACCTTTTTTTAAGGTATCTGTGACCAACAGATGCATATCTTTATTCCTAGTCATGTGAAATCCATAGAGTAGGGCCTCATTTATTTATTTCAATTGACTGATTTCCTTAAATGAACTGTAACTCAGTAAAATCTATTAAATTGTTGTGTTTATATTTTTGTTCGATCTATATTTCCTCTAAATCTTTATTGGAAAACATAAAGAAATGTGCACAATGAGCACTTTTTGTCTCTCAAATACATCGTTACAGTTGTTGGTTTGCTAGCTAGCGAATTTTAGACAAAGGTAAAATTAGTTTTATATTGGATATTCTGTGGATATTCAGTTTTCTCTCATCAATAGCTATTAAACAAAGCGTGCCATGACTATGAACATGATATATCCTAAATCAGAGGAGGATGGAGAAAAATCCATAGCTTTTTTTGTTGTTGAAGTTTAGAGGGGAAAAAATTATTCCGTCTTTCAATCTTCAATAGCTATTAAACAAAGCGTGCCATGACAGTGAAAATGATGTATTCTGAATTGGGAGGATGCAGAAAAGTCAGCGTATTTTCAAACATAATGTGTTTGGAAAGTATTCAGACCCCTTGACTTTTTCAAAATTTTGTTACGTTACAGCCTTATTCTAAAATTGATTAAATAATTTTTTCCCCTCATCAATCTACACACAATACCCCATAATGACAAAGCAAAAACAGGTTTTTTGAAATGTTTGCAGCTGTAAGCAAGAGGATCTGGTGGCTAATATATAAATAAATGAAATCAGGGTTGTTCAAAAGACATCACTGTATCTTTGTACTTCCTGAAGAAGGCCATGCTGCCAAAGGTGTGAGGGGAAAAAAGTGTTCCATTTGAAAATGTCATACAAATATGAAGATTGTGTTTATGATCCTCCTTGCTTTTTAAAATCCAATGATCCCCTGTTACCAAAGAACACCTTCTATTTACAAAGACCTGTTGTGTAACCTAGCAGCGCTTTCCTTCCTTCTTTTTTCTAGGCTACTTGTCTAAAATATGTAAGTTTTTTTGCCAACTGAAAGTGTATAGATGGGTGGGTTGTTTAGCAACAAAACCGATGCATGTGCAACCTTGGAAAAGAACAAGCGGGGTTTGCGTAGAATCAAAGGATTGTTGCCAACATGTAAACTATACTGAACAAAAATATAAACACAACATGTAAAGTGTTGGTCCCATGTTTCATGAGCTAAAATAAAAGATCCCAGAAATATTATATACGCACAAAAAGCTTATTTATCAAATGTTGTGCATTTTTTATTTGCCAAGATAATCCATATGCTTAACAGGTGTGGCATATCAGGAAAGCTGATTTAAACAGCATGATCATTACACAGGTGCACCTTGTGCTGGGGACAATAAATGGTCATTCTAAAATGTGCAGTTTTGTCACAACACAATGCCACAGATGTCTCAAGTTTTGAGGGAGCGTGAAATTGGCATGCAGGAATGTCCACCAGAGCTGTTGCCAGAGTATTGAATGTTCATTTCCCTACTATAAGCCGCCTCCAACGTCGTTTTAGAGAATTTGGCAGTATGTCCAACCGGCCTCACAACCACAGACCACATGTAACCACGCCAGCCCAGGACCTCCACATCTGGCTTCTTCACCTGCGGGATGGTCTGAGACGAGCCACCCGGAGAGCTGATGAAACTGTGGGTTTGCACAACCAAATAATTTCTGCACAAACTGTCAAAGAAGCGGTATATCTGTTCTATGTGCACTATTTCTATGCTTCCCGTTCTTAAGTTTCGTTTTTGCGTCTTTTACTTCAAGCAGCTGAAAATACTATATTTTTGGTTCTTGAAAATATATTTCACAGCGGTTTACATGGTACAATGATTCTCTACACTCTACGTGCTTGTTTTGTCACAACCTGAAATTAGGCAAACTATTATTAATTTCAGCAACCAGGAAGTGGCTGAGCAATTATTGCATATTGCACCTTTTAAATAATTCAGTAATGACTGAAAAATTATGGCAAGTAAGAAAATGGTCCTGAATTTATAAGTTAGAATGTTAGCAAGCTAAATGTCCCTTACCTTGAGCTAAGCGCTCTCAGGGGAGCTAAGTCCTCGTGGGGAGTTTAAACTCTGAACGATGCCTGACAGGCAGCACTGTCTCCCAGGCAGCACTGTCTCCCAGGCTGTGTGCCACCCCCAAGACCACAGCCAGTCACATGCAAGCAACAACGCAGCTAACTTGGCTAGTCTTGTGAGCGAGCTAGGTAGTCTTGTTAGCTAGATAGATATCTTGTTATCAATGCGGGTCGTTAGCTTGCATAACTGATGTATATAATTGTAAGGGACACTTCATGTTTTATGGATAATATTTACATTTACAGAGTGGGTGAGCTCCATTCCTGACAGGCTGATCAGATTCAATTTCAGCCTCAAAGCTTGATCAGATTCAATAGCAGCCTCAGAGGCTGATAAGTCAGGATGCTGTCTGCAAGGAGCCTTACATATGAAACGGTGTACAACACAGCATCCTGATATCCTGATTTATCAGCCTCTGAGGCTGGCTGCTATTGAATCTGATCAGCTTGCAGGAATAGAGCTCATCCACTCAGCTTGCAGGAATAGAGCTCATCCACTCTGGATTATATGAATCATCATATCAAGCTCTGACAGCTAATCTGCCTGTAAGGAGCCTTGCCTATAAAACATAATGCAAGACAGCATCCTGATTTATGAGCCTCTGAGGCTGCTATTGAATCTGATCAGTCTGTCAGGAATGGAGCTCACCCCTGTAAATGTAAATATTATCCATAAAACATGAACTGTCCCTTTTTATAATTATACACATATCAGTAATGCAAGCTAACAACCAGTATAGATATCGCCTTGCATAAGATTGGCTGTGGTCTTGGGGGCAGAACACAGCCTGGGAGACAGAGCTGCTTGTCAGGCATCGTTCAGGGCTTAAATGCCCCACGAGGGCTTAGCTCCCCTGAGAGCTCTTAGCTCAAGGTAAGGGACATTTAGCTTGCTAACATTCCAACTTATAAACTAGTACTGAGCTCCAAACACAAATGCACATTGCTATCAAAGTAACCACAGGGCTCCTTGATGAGGTGGTTATCGTGTATCTGAACAAATTAATGGATGATGCGTGGCACGTTTGATTATCTTGTGATCCCGACAAAGCACTTTAATGTGGCGATCATGAGAGAAATATTTGTATTTATTTATTGATACGTCCTCTTTGGACTTCTGTAGCTACCTAACTTTCTAGTCAACAACTTCGGGAGGGTAACCTTGCCAAATAGACCCCCGGAAATCGTCAGACTACCCCTAGTGGCGAAAGTACGCACTGCAATTGAAGCAATGGAGGCATACTAAGACAAAAAAAGTGACCGTGTGTAAATTATAACAAATTAGTGCAGGAAATAGAGAAATGGATACATTCCGGAAGTTAATGTTGGAATTTATCAAATAACTATGCAAATAAAAATCATTGGTTGTGTACCAGTGTTTGAGGCTACAAAAGATCCCATGACTTTTTCCACATTTTGTTTTACGTTACAGCCTTATTCTAAAATGGATTAAATAAAAAACATTTCCTCAGCAATCTTCACACAATACCCCATAGTGACGAAGCGAAAACAGGTTTTTTAGACATTTTTTAGAAATGTTTTCAAAGAAAATAACAAATACCTTATTTACATAGGTATTCAGACCCTTTACTATGAGACTCGAAATTGAGCTCAGGTGCATCCTGTTTCCATTGATTATCCTTGATATGTTTCTACAATTTGATTGGAGTTCACCTGTGGTAAATTCAATTGATTGGACATGATTTGGAAAGGAACACACCTGTCTATATAAGGTCCAAGGGTTGACAGTGCATGTCAGAGCAAAAACCAAGCCATGAGGTCGAAGGAATTGTCCGTAAAGCTCAGAGAAAGGATTGTGTTGAGGAACAGATCTGCGGAAGGGTACCAAAACATTTCTGCAGCATTGAAGGTCCCCAAGAACACAGTGGCCTCCATCATTCTTAAATGGAAGAAGTTTGGGACCACCAAGACTCTTCCTAGAGCTGGCCGCCCGGCCAAACGGAGCAATCAGGGGAGAAGGGCCTTGGTCAGGGAGGTGACCAAGAACCTGATGGTCACTCTGACAGAGATCTAGAGTTCCTCTGTGGAGATGGGAGAACCTTCCAGAAGGACAACCATCTCTGCAGCACTCCACCAATCAGGCCTTTATGGTAGAGTGGCCAGACGGAAGCCACTCCTCACTAAAAGGCACATGACAGCCCGCTTGGAGTTTGCCAAAAGGCACCTAAAGACTCTCAGACCATGAGAAACAAGATTCTCTGGTCTGATGAAACCAAGATTGAACTCTTTGGCCTGAATGCCAAGTGTCACGTCTGGAGGAAACCTGTCCCTACGGTGAAGCATGGTTGTGGCAGCATCATGCTATGGGGATGTTTTTCAACGGCAGGGACTGGTAGACTAGTCAGGATCGAGGCAAAGATAAACGGAGCAAAGTACAGCGAGATCCTTGATGAAAACCTGCTCCAGAGCGCTCAGGATCTCAGACTGGGGCGAAGGTTCACCTTCCAACAGGACAACAACCCTAAGCACACAGCCATGACAACGCAGGAGTGGATTCGGGACAAGTCTCTGAATGTCCTTGAGTGGCCCAGCCAGAGCCCGGACTTGAACCCAATCGAACATCTCTGGAGAGACCTGAAAATAGCTGTGCAGCAATGCTCCCCATCCACCCTGACAGAGCTTGAGAGGATCTGCAGAGAAGAATGGGAGAAACTCCCCAAATACAGGTGTGCCAAGCTTGTAGTGTCATACCCAAGAAGACTGGAGGCTGTAATTGCTGCCAAAGGTGCTTCAACAAAGTACTGAGTAAATGGTCTGAATACTGATGTAAATGTGATATTTCTGTTTTAGTTTTATTAGCAACAATTTCTAAAAACCTGTTTTTGCTTTGTCATTATGGGGTATTGTGTGTAGATTGATGAGGGGGGAAAAACAATTTAATACATTTTAGAATAAGGCTGTAACCTAACAAAATGTGGAAAAAGTCAAGAGGTCTGAATACTTTCCGAAGGCACTGTAGATGGGTTAGCTGATAATGTCACAAAAACGATGCGCATTCTTCAATGGGGAAGGAGTCTGTGAGTTGTTGTGATTCTGGATGGCCAGATAGCTACCAACGATGTCAAGAAACTGCCATGTGGGGAATCATAAGTGACTTGTTTCATCTTGTTCTTGATACCATGTCATGTTTTGAGGTGTTTTGACTGATTTTCATGTCAATGCTAATATGGAAAACATTTGCTAGCTAGCTACCCAACAACTGTAACGATGTATTTGCGTGACAGCAAGAGCTCATTGTGCAAATGTATTTATGTTTTTAATAAACATTGGAGAATACCAACCATCTAGAAATTGTATTATTCAGAAACATAATATTGTTAAATACCATCATATTAGATAAATACTGTGATATGATATTTTGGCCATATCGCCCAGCTAGAAATTCCCCCCTTTATTAGAATAAGGTTTACATTTTATCAGGTAAGTTAAATGTGTTCTCAGTCTCATTTACAGCAACGACGTTGGGAATAGTTACGGGGAGAGGAATGAGCCAATTGGAAGCTGGGGATGATTAGGTGGCCATGATGGTATGAGGGCCAGATTGGGAATTTAGCCAGGACACCGGGGTTAACACCCCTACTCTTACGATAAGTGCCATGAGATCTTTAGTGACCACAGAGAGTCAAGACACCCATTTAACATCCCATCCAAAAGACCAGAGGAAGAGTGCCTCGTACTGGCTGTCTATAACCACTTCCAGCAGCATCTGGTCTCCCATCCAGGGACTAACCAGGACCAACCCTGCTTAGCTTCAGAGGCAAGCCATCAGTGGGATGCAGGGCGTTATGCTGCTGGCAAACAGCATTACATTTCCATAAATAAACCTTATTAGAAAAGACTAACACCCCCCCTCCCATTCCAATGATTATTTATGTAATACATTCTGAATTATGTGCTAACTGTGAGTGCAATGTTAATAGCCTAATGAAATACATATTTGGCCATTTTGAACTATAGACAATTTACGGCCCAAATTTGTAAGCCCAGACTCTTCAGTTTACCCACACAATGCATTGAAGATGGATCATGTTAGATTTTTTATTTTTGTGTAATGCCTCCCCCTCCTTTTCTGCAGATTTGATTCCTCCAGGTGTATGTAACTTACTGAACCCCTCCATCATCCATGCCAACAATGAGGTTGACTTGGACAAAGTAGAAATCTATGGCTTTGATTATGACTACACACTTGCTTTGTACTCCAACACTCTTGATACAATGATCTACAATACAGCTCGAGAATTCCTTGTCAAACACTACAAGGTTAGTTTGATGGAAATGTGATGCTGTTTGCCTCATATATCCTCATACAAATGGTCATGATGCACGTTGTTTATTGTTTGATTGAATTTAAATTGTTACTTTTAATTCACAGTATCCAGAGGGCATTGGCAAGTATGACTATATTCCCAACTTCGCTGCACGTGGTCTCCACTATGACATTCAGAAGGTAAGTGCTTTTATTTGTGTATGAAAGCTTATAAACATTCAAAGCGAAAAGTTTGAGAGTGGAACTAGAGTGAAATGGTAGTTCAGGCAATGAAATTATCTTTTTTCATGCAGGGACTGTTGATGAAAATTGATGCCTTCCATTACATCCAGCTGGGGACTGTATACAGGTGAGACACTTGCTGGGTGAATATATGGAAAACGAAAGGCCTAAACTCACCAATCAAATTGTATTAGTCACATGCGCCGAATACAACAGGTGTAGTAGACCTTACAGTGAAATGCTTACTTAGGAACCCTTAACCAACAATGCAGAGTTTTAAAAAAATAAGTAAGAAAAATTTGCGAAAAATAGTAACACAATGAAATAAGAATAACTTGAGGCGTGTGATTTATTTCAGAATGCTTTGTTTTTAATGATCCAACTGAAGCAGGGCGGGTAGTGAACTCTGTCCTCTTTGGCGCTCCTCTCAATTACAACGTGTCTATTTTGGCTTTTTATCGCTGGCGCTGTAGTCTTTTTGTCCTTACTAACTTTTTTTAGAGCTCATTTGAATTGGAAGAGTTAGCTAATGGTTGAGGCTTTACCATACATGCTAAATTAGACAAATTTATCCACTTATCGAAACATCGCTGTCAGCAAAGATGATTGGAGGTATGGACTATCCTGCTAGCATACAGTCAAAGCAAAACTGTCATCGGTGGTGTAGTTGCCGATGTTGAAAGAGAGGGAGGTGAGAATTGACATTTTATTTCAAGGTAAGCTGTTGAAAAGTAGAACTTTTTAGAGGGTGCTCAAAAGTGTAAATGTATTATTCCCCAAGTTGCTAGCAACAGTAGCTTGCTACTGATGGTATTAACTATGCAGATACTAAACATAACTGACGGGGATTCATTCATTTGAAGTACCAGAGAACTATCAAATCTTGCTAGCTACCGAGTGCACCACCAGCCAAACTATAATCGGGACGGTGTTCACACTGTCTATTGGTTTCACCGCTCTGCTCGTCCCGTCCTCTCCACCCTCCTCCTTCTGGTGACTTTTGTGCATTACGTTTTTTCTAATAACAATACTCTTTGCTATTGCTATGTCATTGATTTAAATTCTGTAATAGAGAGACTATAATGAGAGATGTTGATTCCCACAGGGGTCTGAAGCCTGTCCCAGATGAGGAGGTTTTGGAGCTCTACGGTGGAACTAACCATGTCCCTCTTGAGGAAGTCAGTGGCTTCTATGGAAAGGTCATTACTTCACCACATTCTTCTACCTTAAATGAAAAACAAGGATCGGAGACTGTGCATGAAAATATTTCACCTATAGGCCTAAATGTTCAAAAAGCAAGAAAATACTAGGTAATAAGCACATGCAAATGCACAAACAGAAAAATAAAATCGTTCACAATTGTAATTCATTCATGTTGCAATGCCAGGAACTATAAGACAAGAGCACAAAGACCGAAATAATGGGTAAGACAGCCCTTGGACTTATAGGGAAGCAACTACGAACATGGAAAGGACAGTGTATTCAGAAAGTATTCAGACCCCTTCAATTTTTCCACATTTTATTACGTTGCAGCCTTATTCTAAAATGGATTAACCCCCCCCCCCAAATGTATAACAAAAAAAAAAAACATATCACATTTACATCAGTATTCAGACCATTTACTCAGTACTTTGTTGAAGCACCTTTGGCAGCGATTACAGCCTCAAGTCTTCTTGGGTATGACACTACAAGCTTGGCACACCTGTATTTGGGGAGTTTCTCCCATTCTTCTCTGCAGATCCTCTCAAGCTCTGTCAGGGTGGATGGGGAGCATTGCTGCACAGCTATTTTCAGGTCTCTCCAGAGATGTTCGATTGGGTTCAAGTCTGGGCTCTGGCTGAGCCACTGAAAGACATTCAGAGACTTGTCCCGAAGCCACTCCTGCGTTGTCTTGGCTGTTGTCTTGTTGGAAGGTGAACCTTCGCCCCAGTCTGAGGTCCTGAGCACTCTTGAGCAGGTTTTCATCAAGGATCTCTCTGTACTTTGCTCCGTTCATCTTTGCCTCGATCCTGATTAGTCTCCCAGTCCCTGCCGCTGAAAAACATCCCCACAGCATGATGCTGCCACAGCCATGCTTCATCATAGGGATGGTGCCAGGTTTCCTCCAGACGTGATGCTTGGCATTCAGGCCAAAGAGTTCAATCTTGGTTTCATCAGACCAGAGAATCTTGTTTCTCATGGTCTGAGAGTCTTTAGGTGCCTTTTGGAAAAGGAAAATGGTTGCGAATACCAGAGCACATTGGTGTCTGCGAGCAGGGGTTGTGAGAGAGAGCTTTCAATTTTGTGCAGATATGGGATATACATTTTAAAATAAATTATAAATACAGTGGGGGAAAAAAGTATTTAGTCAGCCACCAATTGTGCAAGTTCTCCCACTTAAAACGTTTTGAGAGGCCTGTAATTTTCATCATAGGTACACGTCAACTATGACAGACAAAATGAGAAAAAAAATCCAGAAAATCACATTGTAGGATTTGTAATGAATTTATTTGCAAATTATGGTGGAAAATAAGTATTTGGTCAATAACAAAAGTTTCTCAATACTTTGTTATATACCCTTTGTTGGCAGTGACACAGGTCAAACGTTTTCTGTAAGTCTTCACAAGGTTTTCACACACTGTTGCTGGTATTTTGGCCCATTCCTCCATGCAGATCTCCTCTAGAGCAGTGATGTTTTGGGGCTGTCGCTGGGCAACACGGACTTTCAACTCCCTCCAAAGATTTTCTATGGGGTTGAGATCTGGAGACTGGCTAGGCCACTCCAGGACCTTGAAATGCTTCTTACGAAGCCACTCCTTCGTTGCCCGGGCAGTATGTTTGGGATCATTGTCATGCTGAAAGACCCAGCCACGTTTCATCTTCAATGCCCTTGCTGATGGAAGGAGGTTTTCACTCAAAATCTCACGATACATGGCCCCATTCATTCTTTCCTTTACACGGATCAGTCGTCCTGGTCCCTTTGCAGAAAAACAGCCCCAAAGCATGATGTTTCCACCCCCATGCTTCACAGTAGGTATGGTGTTCTTTGGATGCAACTCAGCATTCTTTGTCCTCCAAACACGACGAGTTGAGTTTTTACCAAAAAGTTATATTTTGGTTTGATCTGACCATATGACATTCTCCCAATCCTCCCTGGATAATCCAAATGCACTCTAGCAAACTTCAGACGGGCCTGGACATGTACTGGCTTAAGCAGGGGGACACGTCTGGCACTGCAGGATTTGAGTCCCTGGCGGCGTAGTGTGTTACTGATGGTAGGCTTTGTTACTTTGGTCCCAGCTCTCTGCAGGTCATTCACTAGGTCCCCCCGTGTGGTTCTGGGATTTTTGCTCACCGTTCTTGTGATCATTTTGACCCCACAGGGTGAGATCTTGCGTGGAGCCCCAGATCGAGGGAGATTATCAGTGGTCTTGTATGTCTTCCATTTCCTAATAATTGCTCCCACAGTTGATTTCTTCAAACCAAGCTGCTTACCTATTGCAGATTCAGTCTTCCCAGCCTGGTGCAGGTCTACAATGTTGTTTCTGGTGTCCTTTGACAGCTCTTTGGTCTTGGCCATAGTGGAGTTTGGAGTGTGACTGTTTGAGGTTGTGGACAGGTGTATTTTATACTGATAACAAGTTCAAACAGGTGCCATTAATACAGGTAACGAGTGGAGGACAGAGGAGCCTCTTAAAGAAGAAGTTACAGGTCTGTGAGAGCCAGAAATCTTGCTTGTTTGTAGGTGACCAAATACTTATTTTCCACCATAATTTGCTAATAAATTCATTAAAAATCCTACAATGTGATTTTCTGGAGAAAAAAATTCTCATTTTGTCTGTCATAGTTGACGTGTACCTATGATGAAAATTACAGGCCTCTCATCATTTTAAGTGGGAGAACTTGCACAATTGGTGGCTGACTAAATACTTTTTTCCCCCACTGTATAGTTTATTTATTTATTGTCCTATCATGATTGAACGGTCCCCAACCCTATACGCTAGACACCCACCTGAGCGACCCATACACTAAGGAGAAGTTATTTTCTGTTTTATGGGTCTACTGTAAGTAGCCTATACGCAGCCAAAACAGAAAGATAAATGCAGTCAGAGACCCACTAAACCAGCCCCGCCCCTCAAGATTCTGAGCCTGCCTGGCAGGCTTGGTCCTACAAAGCCAAAGCCCCCTGATGGGTGAGGAATTTCTCAAAGCTGCTAATGAGAACCTTGACGACCTTGGACCTAGCCGGTGGGGATTCCGGTGGTTTGCCCCCACCCAGGTAGTGGCAGTGCTGTCAACACTAGCTACAGTAACCCATGGGGAGGTGGTCACACTCGGGACAATCGGAGAGGGGGCAAATTATTGTGGCCCTGGTGGCACGGCATGATCAAAGGTCTGACTGCACAGAGATGCTTGGGAAAATGGTCACAACGGGGGACCAGTGTGTGTGTGTGTGTTTCAGGGGAAGGGGGTGTACCTGATCTCCATCAGCTCGGACTTGACATTGGTTCATCAAATTTTTTTCGCTCAATTTTGCATGCATTCTCAAACAGCTGCAACTGGATATGCATTCGCACATCAAGTCCTTTCTTGAGTTGGACTCGGGGATGGAACAACTGTTGAACATCTGAGCTTGTGGTTGTTTGTGGGGGAAAGGAGTTGAGTGTGTATGAGTATGTGTGTATGTATCCCACATCTGTGGCTATGGGCTTATGATGTTAGGGACAGTATAGGATTAATCATAAATCAGCTAAAATAATAATTTGCTTGGCAAAAATGTAATCTTTGTAATGGCAATACTGGTTACCCCCCCCCCCCCCCCCCCCCCCCCAAGCCTACATTATTACACATATTATTAGTGAATTGTGGAAATTAAGATACACAATATTTTTTTTAAATATACAGTATAACAATATATAATACAAATCGAGGTGAGGGCATTGGAAATGCTTTTGGCGGTTGATCTGCTTCTGTTCTGTGGGTGGCACTGTGTGCTCTTTTCGAAGGATGTGTCCCGGTCTCTCGAGGGCCCTGGGATCCGGTGGGACAGGGGTGGTCTGACGGTCACTGGGATGACAACCCACTAACCGAAGATTAATAATGTAAAATGAACAGCTGTACAGAAAGACTCATGTGAAGGCCAAATTACAGAGGAGGAACTTCTTGATCAATTAAAGCCTTTAAATCTGGGAAACCAGGCCTGGTATTCATAGCTGACTTTGAAAAGGCTTTTGATACAGTATGACTGGAATTTATATATAAATGCCTACAATATTTCAATTTTGGAGAATCTCTTATAAAATGGGTTAAAGTTATGTATAGTAACCCTAGGTGTAAATATTGGCTACTTCTCAGAAAGTATTAAACTGTCAAGAAGAGTAAAATCAGGTTGTCCTCTATCGGCATATCTATTTATTATGGCCATCGAAATGTTAGCTATTAAAATCAGATCCAACAACAATATCAAGGGGTTAGAAATCAAGGGTTTAAAAACAAATGTGTCATTGTACGCTGATGATTCATGCTTTCTTTTAAATCCACAATTTGGATCCCTCCACAGCCTCATAGAGGATCTAGATACTTTTTCTAACCTCTCTGGATTACAACCAAATTATGATAAGTGTACTATATTACATATTGGATCACTAAAAAATACAACTTTTATATTATCATGTAGTTTACCAATAAAATGGTCTGACGGTGATGTGGACATACTCGGTATACATATTCCCGAAAGAAAGAAATGGCCTTACTACAACACATTTTTATAGAAATTTAGCAATAATAGATACGATTTTGCTACCATGGAAAGGAAAATACCTGTCTATTTGTGGAAAAATCACCCTGATTAACTCTTTAGTCATATCCCAGTTGACCTATTTGCTAATGGTCTTGCCTACACCTAGCGACCTGTTTTTAAAATTATATGAGCAAAAAATATTCCATTTTATTTGGAACGGCTAGCCAGACAAAATTAAATGGACCTATTTATATCATGAATATGAATTCGGAGGGCAGAAATTATTAAAGCATTAGACCTCTCACGAAAGGAGTCATACAAAAGTTATATTTCAATCAGAACTGGTATTCTAGCAGATTAGTAAGAATGTCTCACCCCTTGTTCAATAATGGCATTTTTATGGGGTATTGTGTGTAGCTTGATGAGGAAGATGTTTTATTTTATCAATTTTAGAATAAGTCTGTAACGTAACGAAAAAGTGGAAAAAGTGAAGGGGTCGGAATACTTTCCGAATGTATTGTATATATCAAGTTCTACCGTGTCAAGCATGTCCATGACCTGCTCTACACCACCTTTTATTTGAATCAGTCCTATGGAGACTTAAGGCTAGCTACTGTAGACATATACATGGTCCCACTTTATTGCTCTGTAAATCTTGTTTCCTCAGAGCTTTGGGTGAAGTTGAGTTTATTTGCCCACTTGATAAAATTGCCTACTAACCAAATGGTCAGTGTTCTACTCCTACTGTATTACTGGAATAAAAAGCAATTAACTGACTGGTGTGCATGAATATGTCCAACTTGGTTTGGAATAAGACGGTATTTATGTCAGATTGTCATCTCACTAATTTCACCCAAGGCTAAATAATTATAGGCTAAATAATTTGTAATCATTTGTTGTTTATTTTCTTGCTGATGCTCAGCTTTGTCTTCTATCCCGTTGAGCTAATGTTATCTTACAGGGTCCTGTGATGAAGCAGTTCATGGATGTTTTCTCCATCCCAGAGATGACTCTCCTGGCTGCTGCCAATGACTACTTCAACTCCAATGACATTGAATATGACCCTGGTCATCTCTACAAAGATGTTTCGGTGAGTGCATTCGGCAACAAAACATACCCACATTCTGACACACTTGAATCCAAAGGTAATACTGTATTTTAATTGAGACATTCAAACTGAAACCAGCTATGAAAATGTGGGCAAATAGCTGGTTCTGAAAATAGAGGCTTTTAACAAAAAATGCTTTTTGACTTAAATAATGTAACTAACTTAGTTGATTGCTGCATCCTGACTCCTAAGTAGTTGCACCAAAGTCAATATCTGTGAATTGTCCTTTTGTCTACCGGTGTGCATGGCCGTTGGGAATGTGATTTAAACATTGTTTTTTAAGCTGTGCCGGTCGGTCAGTGAGCCAAAAGCTCTTTCATTCCCCCTTAATGAAAAAATGTAAAGATGCATACCATTTGATATTCTCATTCCGTTTAAAGGGCAGCTGAACTAAAAAAACAACTTATCTGGTTGAAAATGGCAAATGTTGCATCGATATTAGTCAGAAACATTTATTCTAGTGTAAGTAGCATAATTTTGGTCATTAAGTCAGTATCTTCTAAAACTGACATTTGCGTGATTTAGGGAAGCTGTTACATTTCATATATCCATTGGATATTTGAGGGTTGGGTTTTGATTTCGATCATGCCCACTTGCCCACTAACACAGGATGGTAACACCTAGGAAGAATTGTCATGCACAGAGAAAAAGCTGCGCTGATTGCGCTCCATCCAATCGTGTGGCAGACCCTACAGACGGTCTTACAGACCTGGCCACATTACGTTGCGCCTCGGACTTGTTTCCATAAGACAACATGTCACCAATATTATGTTGAAAGAACACTCGGCCCCTAGTGCTGAGTGATTAGTGCTTTTTAAAGTCAGTTTGATTATTAAAAAATTATCGCGGTTTTCGGTTTCTATATATTTCTTTTAACATTAAATGCACTATGCATTATGTGGGTTGAATACTGTAACAACACAGAATAAAACAATTAGTAAAAGTCCCATGATGGTAGTGACTGCCCATTAATGATTATCACTGATTAACCATAATTGATTCACATTACTTTAATAAAATATTTCAGTTGTGTATATTACATTTGTTTTAGGCCTATTTAATGACTTTCTTATTTCATTCCAAGTCATCATCTCATCTCTAGAGCTGCTGCCTATGCTGTCTGACACTATTTTAGTAGTTCTTCAAAGTAAATAAGACATACTTTTATGACTGCTGAATACCAACTATCAATCTTAGATCATGTATTTTCAGTTAGAGATACCTCACGAAGCAACTGCTCTCTATTCCTCTCGATTGCGCGTTCTTCTCTCCGTCTCAAACTGGACAAGTAGGCATGCAATGGATTATGGTCATTAGTTAATATTGGCCTGTTAGAAACTACAACGCCCTACTACATTGCACAGTTCGAGCTTGATCTGATGTATTTATAGAGAAACTGCGCATTGCGCTCACAGAACAAAAACGAACTAAATGGATTTCAAATAATTCAATTAGTTGTTTAAAAACAAAAAATAACAGAAATGTTGGTTAATCGCTCAGCACTATTGGCCCCTAAGCCCTTTATCGAGGGGCCACTTGCTAATGTGTTTGATATTGATCACTCGAGTCTTCCACTGTTTTGGGCAAAATGAGAATTGAGACAATGCGCACTTGCATCCCAACTGCCACTTGTCAGTATTCCAAAATTCTAAACCCATTCGCGACCTTATTTGTAACATGATTTGCTATGATACATTGCCATACTGATGCACACTCTGGTAATAGATAGTGAGAAAGTTGTAAAAACAAGACCGCACCGAAGCACTTTGCCACTCACCAGTGACTTGATAAGCTAATTTGGGTTGGCAGGTAGCCTAGTGGTTAAGAGCGTTGGGCTAGTAACCGAAAGGTCGCTGGTTCGAATCCCAGAGCCGACTAGGTGAAAAATCTGTCTACCCTTGAGCAAGGCACTTAACCCTAAGTCGCTCTGGATAAGAGCATCTGCTAAATTACAAAAATGAAATGTACATTTAGCCCCGTAGCACTCACTTCTGTCATCATGAAGTGCTTTGAGGGGCTATTTAGGGGTCATATCACCTCCACCTTACCTGACACCCTAGACCCACTTCAATAGATCCACAGACGATGCAATCGCCATCGCACGGCACACTGCCCTATCCCATCTGGACAAGAGGAATACCTATGTAGAAATGCTGTTCATTGACTACAGCTCAGCCTTCAACACCATAGTACCCTCCAAGCTCATCATTAAGCTCGGGGCCCTGGGTCTGAACCCCACCCTGTGCAACTGGGTCCTGGACTTCCTAACGGAACGCCCCCAGGTGGTGAAGGTAGGAAACAACACCTCCACTACGCTGATCCTCAACATAGAGGCCCCACGAGGTTGTGTGCTCAGCCCCCTCCTGTACTCCCTGTTCACCCATGACTGCGTGGCCACGCACGCCTCCAACTCAATCATCAAGTTTGCAGTTGACAGGCCTGATTACCAACAATGACGAGACAGCCTACAGGGAGGAGGTGAGGGCCCTGGTGGAGTGGTGCCAGGAAAATATCCTCTCCCTCAACGTCAACAAAATGAAGGAGCTGATCGTGGACTTCAGGAAACAGCAGAGGGAGCACGCCCCTATCCACATCGATGGGGCCGCAGTGGAGAAGGTGAAAAGCTTCAAGTTCCTCGGCGGACACATCACTGACAATCTGAAATGTTCCACCCACACTGACAGTGTGGTGAAGAAGGCGCAACAGCGCCTCTTCAACTTCAGGAGGCTGAAGAAATTTGGCTTGGCCCCTCACAAACCTTTACAGATGCACCATTGAGAGCATCCTGTCGGGCTGTATCACTGCCTGGTACAGCAACTGCACCGCCCGCAACAGCAGGGCTCTCCAGAGGGTGGTGCGGTCTACCCAACGCATCACCGGGGGCACAGTGTCTGCCCTCCAGGACACCGACAGCAACCGATGTCACAAGAAGGCCAAAACGATCATCAAGGACATCAACCACCCGAGCCACAGCCTGTTAACCCCGCTGAAGGCGAGGTCAGTACAGGTGCATCAAAGCTGGGACGAGAGACTGAAAAACAGCTTCTAGCTCAAGGCCATCAGACTGTTAAATAGCCATCACTAGCCGGCCTCCACCCAATACCCTCCCCTGAACTTAGAGGCTTCTGCCCTATGTACATAGACATGGGATCACTGGTCACTTTAATAATGGAACACTAGACACTTTAATAATGTTTACATACTGTTTTAGTCATTTCATATTTATATACTGTATTCTACTGTATTCTAGTCAATGCCACTCTTGCTCATCCTAATATTTATATATTTCTTAATTCCATTCCTTTACTTTGAGATTTGTGTGTATTGTTGTGAATTGTCAGATACTACTGTTGGAGCTAGGAACACAACCATTTCGCTACACCCGCAATAACGTCTGCTAAATATGTGTATGTGACCAATAAAATTAGATTTGATTTGATTTAGCTAACGTAGCATGCCTGCTCAATATGCCAGCTAGCTACTAGCTAGCTTTATTGACAAACACAGAGATTACATTTAGCTTGCTAGTGGTTTTTGGCACTGATAAACAGCATGTGGCTTGTGCTTTATTTACAGTAGTTTGACAGCTTGCTAAATAAGTTGTAAACATGTTGTCAAATCAGTCCAAATAGCAAAGCTGACTCGAAGCAGACTGCAGTGCACTACTAGTATTCATGCAAATTATTTTACTTGAAATACTGCACCAAACACCTTAGCTAGATGTAAAATTATGCGATTAAGACCTCCTCTGCAAAAATGTAAAGATCAATTCCATATTTCTTGAGGGCAAAATGTTGCTACTGTGACTCAAGAGGGACAAAAGGGACAAACAATAACTGCCAGACTACAATATTGTGAACATAACACACCCATTTCGAACCACACCCCAAGATGCAAATCTCGTTTTTCTTAATGAGCATCAGAAAAACAAGCGTAATCTGTGAGTTCAGCTGCCCTGTAAGATTGCTTCAAATGTAACTTTATTTTTTTTACTTCTATACTTTCATTGTTTCATAAACACAGCTAAGAACAACTGGACCATACTTTGTGGTTTGGTTGAGAAGGCTAATGCATGCCTTGTTTTGTTAAATTGCTGATTCAGGATGTCTATGATTGGTTCTGAACAAACTGTACTTTCCAGTTACAGAAGTACAGTATGTGAGTGGCAAGATTCCAGGGATGCTAGCTGTTTATAGCACACGATGCAAACATTCAAGGAATTTTCTCTCCCAAGAGAGAGACTAAAACCATGTTGAAAAAATGTATCTGGTTAAATGTCCTTTTAGATAGGAGTAGTAAGCCATCAAAAGTGTAAATACAGAGGTCGAGTCAAACATGTATTTATACCTTGAGCAAAACGACTGTATATGAACATACTCAGTGAAAGTAAACGGTCAGCTCAACTGCTTATCCACTATCTGTTTTATTTTCCTAAGGATGCCATTGGAATGGTGCATATCAAAGGCTACATGTACAAGTGGATAATGCAAGACTTGGGTGAGATATACTATTATGTTTTTTTGGGTATTTGCTTCTAGACATAAATCCCAAATATGTTTGTATCGGATGCTATGTCAACCACGCCCAGTTTGCAGGTTCTCTCAAACTGAACAGTGTGAAAATCCCCTATATAAAAAGCAGTGTGGTCTTGATTCACTATTCATTCTCGTTTTCTGTATTTGAAAACCTAAACAGTGTAGCAATTTAACGGACCTGCAGATAATAGTTTTGGGGTAATGATAAGTTAAGAAAGCACTACTAAACTTTTTCAAAGATTTTTTAAAGCCAGAAAACCATGGCCAAGTGGAAGTCAAGATAATTCATAAAATGTTACTAACATACTTTAAAGTGCAAAAATATTACCATACTTTTAAGTGAATATAAAAATGACAGTACACTTTACAATTTATAATCTTTAAACCCTAGTTTCTGTTTAAATATGTGTTTATGGATCAGGTTTCGCAGGAGTTGAGAGAAGAACATTTTAGGACATAATATCTATCTCTTTATACTCTGCTCTCCCACAGTCTCACAGTCTCAAGAAAATTACTTTAAATGCCTTAATCTTTTGCTTAAATGCTACAGGACTGTTTCCCAACGGAAAAAGCTGCCAGTTTCCTCCAAAGGACAATACGTTCTGATGGAAGTGGAATATTTACATACTTGCTGTAGGGAAGCTCAGTCTGTTTGAAGTCAGGGGATATTCCAGTCAGAATTGAACCCCTCTTCTCATCTCCCTCCCACAGAGAAATATATCCTCAGAGGAGATGAGACATATGCAGTTCTGCACCGTCTGGCCAGCCATGGCAAGAAGCTCTTCCTTATAACCAACAGCCCATTTAGCTTTGTGTGAGTGCCACAATCAACCAAACTAACTGAGTTAATCAGAGATATATACATGCAGGTTATTGATTTGTTCTCTGGGCACTTTCAGCTCTCCACATTATCTGTACCTTTCATGGTTGTTGACTAACCAGCTTTGATCTTCATTATTTAGAGACAAAGGGATGAAATACATGGTAGGAAAGGACTGGAGGGACTTATTTGATGTTGTCATTGTTCAAGCTGACAAACCACACTTCTTCAACAGCCGTGGCAAGTAAGTCTGGCACTCTGCATATCTTTATATTCCCAATCAAGAAGTGTCCAAATTCCGAAACCTTGGTCTTCACAGAAAATGCATACTGTTCAGGTCATTCTGTGACCATATTTGCCACTTGCAGACCTTTCAGACGTTTGGATAGCAACGGGGACCTTCAGTGGGACAAGATCAAGAGCTTGGATAAGGGCCAGATCTACAAACAAGTAAGAGTGGAGACATTACCCAGCAGTATTACTGTATACAGTATATGGAACTAAAATAGTACGTTAGCTGGTACTGTTTTTGCCAGCTTGGAAAATATATGTTTTTGCCAGCTTGGAAAATATATGACTAACTCAAAGTGACTAACTCAGTTGCAGGACTTACTAGCATTGACTACTTGCGTACCAGATTGTGGTCATTTGTGAGATTCACAATGTCAAAACCAAATTTTTTCCTTTTATTGTGGGAAGTGAATGACGCATGTCAACAAAAGCATATTGACTAAATTTCCACATCACAACTCTTTATTCAACTTGAATCAAATGCCCAAAGTCTTTGGCTGGTGTTACAAAGTTGGCCTTTGAAGGCTGTGCAAAGATGTTAGTCTTGTCCTTGAATTTAGGTCCCTAAATAATAGAATAAAACTTAATTGTCCATCCAGGATGGACATTTTTCTTTGGCATCATCTTCCATTTAAAGGATCACATACACATACATTCTCACATCATACACATTTAAACCAGTCAGTCCATCATACTAAAAACATAGGACATTGATACATTCACTCACAACTGACCGCTGTCCCAACTGCGCTGGATAGATAAGTACATATACCGATACAATTTACGTTGCATTTAGTAGTCCAACAGCACAAGGAACGAATTAATGTTTGAACACGTTCTTCTTGGCCATGGGCATTCTGAAGGGCCGGCCAGAGGGAAGCCTCTCGAACTGAGGGTGTAGAGGATGGGAGGGGTCGCCAATGACAGCCAGTGCCTTCTTTTTGGTTGACTTGTGGAACAGACTGCTCAAATGTGCCTGTGGTCGACCAATTCTTTTGCTGGCTGTGTTTACTATTCTGGTTAGTTTGCTTTTGCTCCTCACGCTCAGATGACCATAGCAGACTGTCATATTGAACGTGAAGATGCTCTCCACCAAGCTGCTGTACACCCTCTCCATAACATCCTGGCTGACCCCAAACCCCTTCAATTTCCTGATTAAAAACAGGCGCTGGCTTGCTTTTAAAAAAATACAGTCTGCATTCTCTGTATAACTCTGCTTGTTATCAATTTGTGTCCCTAGGTATTTGAAACACTCAACCACCTCCACTGGTTGGTCATTCAGAGAGAATGGTTGGCAAGTTGTTGCTATTGATGATCAGCTCCTTTGTCCTTTCCACAGTGATGTGGAGGGCACTTGAACGGCACCATTCTTGAAGGTTGTTGGTCTGTTTAAAATAGCTGTCCCCATCTGACGTAGCATCTTTAAAAAAGAGTCAAAAAGAGTCCCACCAGAGCCATGTCATCCGCCTGAAAAGGCTCACATTGTTTCCTTGGATCTTCATCTCATTCGTGTAGATAGAGAACAACAGTGAAAGGACACACCCCTGGGGCACCCCTGTGTTCAGGGTCAGTTCATCAGAAAGGGCCCCATTCATAAGGACCCTCTGTGGGCGGTCAGTTAAAGTCTTGATCCAACCTGCGAGGCCTCCGTTGACATTCAGGTCCAATAGTCGTTTCAGCAGTGTGTGTATTTGCATTGTATTGAAAGCTGAACTAAAATCAATAAATAGAATGTGTTCATATGATTTTGCATGTTGAAGGTGACTAGCCACCATGTTCACCAAGGTCAGGGTAGCATCCTCAGTCCCCCTCTGTGCCTTATAGGCAAACTGTAATGGATCCAGTTGATCTGCTATGGACAGGGTAAGGTGCTTACTAACAACCCTTTCCATGCATTTGGCCAGAAGGGGCGTGAGGGCCACAGGTCGAAAGTCATTTGGTGATTTGGCCCCTGACTTCTTAGGTACCGGTACAATGGTCGACACCTTCCAGGAGGTGCTCAGCAGGAGTTGAAACAGTCGTGTGAAGAGCTGGTTGGCGCAGACCTTCAGTACTTTGCCCCGTAGTCCATCTGGGCCTGGTGCTTTGTGCGGCTTAATATATGACAAGCATGAGGCCACCTCGTTCTCTGTTATCTGGACAGGAGAGGATTTGGGGACAATCGATCAGGCTTGGTGATAAGTGGATATTATTTTGATGCCTTGACATGTGGGGTTGCCTCACAGTTGGACATGTTAACCATGCAGTACTTTTCCTCTAAGAGCACTGCCAACATCATTGCCAGACTGACCCTCAAGGTCAATAGTTGTCTGTTGCTAAGGCTTCAGCAGAATTTGATGGAACACATCCTTGACCAGATAATTATTGTCATTAGTCATGTTATAGTTTTGCCAATCCACCTTCCTTTGTTTGCCATATTTCCTCCTCTGTTTTAACTTCAACCATTGCCTGATTTAACTTAATAATCATTCCTAGTGACATTCATTACGCTGTCTCCTTGTTGTAGGGCAACCTGTTTGACTTTCTCAGGCTAACAGGATGGAGAGGATCCAAGGTGCTGTACTTTGGAGATCATCTGTACAGTGACTTGGCAGTGAGTCATACTATATTTATGTCTGAATTTTTTGGTTACTGATGCAGGCGGTGTGGATGTGATTTCTCAACACAGGAAATTGCACACAGAAATTGACTGACTTTGTTTTAAGGACTGTGTCTGTGCCTCACGTTGTTGTGGTTACACTGTAATAACCTGTGTCATGTTGTGGCTAGTCGTTGTACTGGGCTGACTACTCATGCTCTTCTGCAGGACCTGATGCTGCGTCACGGCTGGCGGACGGGGGCCATAGTGCCGGAGCTGGAGGTGGAGACCAGGATTGTGAACACAGAGCAGTATGCCCAGGGCCTCACCTGGCTGCAGGCACTCACCGGTCTGCTGGAACGCATGCAGGTACACTTATAGAGCTATAGGGTGTTCTACAACATAGAAATCGGCTAACTGTGAGGTCAAAGCAATGTTGCATTTACCATGAGGGGTCCCTTGCATATATAGAATGTAGTCCCAATCAGAGTATGTGAGCGGAGTGGCACTGCTCCCTCCGCTAAAAACCGCTCTGTGCTCACAGGGGAAAAAATGCTGCTCAAAATTAGCTCCATTCATTAAAATCACAATTTAACCAACACCTATCTACTTTTTGTGACTACCTGGAGCTACCATATGGTTTTGAAGTATTAAAACCAAACCATATGATTTGAATGAAAAGTATTTTGATAAACATGAAAAGGTGAATGTAAGAAGCGCTCATCATTTCAAATAGGCTACATGTAATATTAAACAGCATATAAACACTCTAAATAGGTCAGGAGCCAGACAGGGAGCCTATGAAGGAACAAAAATGAATTATTTAGGCTATATTATTTACATTATTTCAAGGCTATAGCCTACAAAGAAATATATTGTGAAGCATTTGCGAGTGCGACACTATAGGCTGGTAGGAACATAAAGCACTCAGCATTTATACAACATTTCGTTGTATCATTATAGTCTATAAATTGAGCATATAGGCTGTGACTTACATAGAATTAAATACAAATTAAACGAAAAATGCCTTATTAGGCTCAGTCTACTGTGCCTTTTTGAATTCATTTTTAGAAACACGAGTTTGGCCTGAGTCTGGCTTCAGGCTCATGCGATGATGCCTGGAGAGCAGGCCAGCAGTGGAGAATATCCTCTCTGCGTTTGCAGAGACACTGGGGATGCTAAACACCCCTTTGGCCACTCTGGCCAGGTTTGGCAGAGATGCAGAGTTTTTATTTCTTATTTTTCTATAGGTAGGCCTAAAGGTTTTTAGGCAAAATAACCGAATCAAAACGGAAAGCTCCTTAAAAGTGGGAATATGCCAGGCCTATTGGGCCAAAATCAATTATGGCCTATTGTATAGATAATAAAACAAAAATGAAGGAAACTTTTAAGAGATCAGATTTTTCGTTTATAAATACTTTGCTACAATGACACACTTAGTTATCTACCCACCTCGTTCCTTTCTTTTAGCATGTGCACGTAGTAAGTACACCATCATGCTTTCGGTATACGTGTCTTTTCAGATTCCACAATGATTCTTTAGTTGTGGACACTACCTCACTGCACTCCCTCTCTTGCTCTTGGTCCTAATCTTTGTAAGTCCCCTTGATTTAGCACCTGTGTGTTTTATCAGTTTCTTTATTAAAATATTTAGTGAACTCCATGACAGTAACTAAAGCAAGGGGCTATAGCAGCACACAAGAAGTCTACAAATGCATGCTGGGCCAGGCATGCCCAGAGCTCGTGAAGTGAGCGCTACTGGAGCGAAATTGGAGCGGGCGAGAAGGCTAACACTCCAGCCTTAGAGAATCAGCGCTCCAGTCAAATTAGTCATGCTCCGCTCCACATACTCTGGTCCCAATCAATTGTACCCCCACAAAAAGCACTACTACCACAAGCTAATATTATGATTTTGCTACCCATCAGCCATGCCATGTTTTTTTTTATGTTGTGATGAAAATATTCAAGTAAAAACATTTTCATTGAACTTGTGCAGATGCATCGAGATCCAGAGTCAAAGAAAGTTCTGCAGGATTGGTTGAAGGAGAGAGAAGAGCTTCGGTGAGTCTAGTGTTAGTAGATATTATACACTATATATACAAAAGTGTGTGGACATCCCTTCAAATTAGTGGATTCGGCAATTTCAGCCACATCTGTCGCTGACAGGTGTATAAAATCGATCACACAGCCATGCAATCTCCATAGAACATTGGCAGTAGAATGGCTTTACTGAAGAACTCATTGACTTTCAACGTGGCACTGTCATAGGATGCCACCTTTCCAACAAGTCACTTCGTCAAATTTCTGCCCTGCTAGAGCTGCCCCGGTCAACTGTAAGTGCTGTTATTGTGAAGTGGAAACATCTAGGAGCAACAATGGCTCAGCTGAGAAGTGGTAGGCCACACAAGCTCGCAGAATGGGAGCGCCGAGTGCTGAAGCGCGTAGCGCGTAAAACACTCACTACCGAGTTCCAAACTGCCTCTGGAAGCAACATCAGCACAATAACTGTTAATTGGGAGCTTCATGAAATGGACTCCATGGCCGAGCAGCCGCACACAAGCCTAAGATCAACATGCGCAATGCCAAGCGTCGGCTGGAGTGGTGTAAAACTCGCCGCCATTGTTCTAGAAGCAAAGGGGGGACCAACTCCATATTAATGCCCATGATTTTGGAATGAGATGTTCGACGAGCAGGTGTCCACATACTTTTGGGCATGTAGTGTATGTCATAATATTCTAAAGAAATACTTAATTTATCAAGACCGTCGGACAGCAAGTCAGACCTAAAGGATTCAGTGTCATTTTGACTTAACAAGCTTCGTACAGACCTATGAACTTCCTTTGACCCTTTCTTCCATTTTCCCCTCTCACAGAGCTGTGACCAAGAACCTGTTCAACCCTCACTTTGGCAGCATTTTCCGCACCTGCCACAACCCCACCTACTTCTCTCGTCGCCTGTGCCGCTTCTCTGATGTCTACATGGCGTCCATCAGCTGTCTGCTGAACTACGACCTCTCCTACACCTTCTACCCTCGTCGCACCCCCCTGCAGCATGAGGCGCCCCTGTGGATGGACCAGCTTTGCACTGGCTGCATGAAGACTCCCTTTCTGGAGGAGATGGCTCACATCCGCTGAGAGGGGCGCTCCGAGATCTCACAAACCACAAACTGAATATGAAGATGCAGGAACTGAGGCTAAGCCGAGAGTAAGGAGGCATGGTGGACAACACCGAACAGGTTAAAGGTCTGCATGGATCAAGAGTGCCACCTGCTGGGTTGTTGTATGCCAGTAAGCCTACAGTAGTATCAAATCAAAATATCTATCCTATTCAAGACACCCAATATCACTTGGTTGGCCGGGACATTTGATGGGTTTAGGTTAGTTAAGGTTGCAACTTGTTATCCACACCATGTACAAACTTATGTTTTTGATATCTGTTACATGATTACTTTTTTTCTCTCATTTTAACCATGTAATTGAATCACTGTAACGGACTGATGTCATATAATGACATACAGTATCTTATGACCGCATCAGTTTGAGTTTTGAGTAATGGGTCTTAATTATTAGAATGTTTTACAAGTATGTTTTAAGTCATTGGTGTTACCGCCTTGAAAGTTACTCATTACAAAGATGCACAAGGACCTTGAGCATTCTCTTCAGTGGCAAACTGTTATCGGGGAGGGGCCTATATTAAAGAAAATGATTAGCTAATCAAACCCTTTTTTGAATGTCATAAATGTGAAGATTGATAATTTTGTGTTAAAATAAAGTGTCATTGGTGTTTCATTGTGAGAAATTATTAATCATGTCACTTTTGTAAATGATTTTTAAAGGGTTATTGACCATAGATTTGAGTATCTGTGACCTCCATTTTATGAAAATCCTCAATTACCAAAAATGTAGCATTGGTGTTACTGTCATTGGTGTTACTACTCCTACTGGTGGCACAATGTTATCATAATGGTCAAAATGTATTAAAAAGTTATTAAGCTGCCATAGTAGTTTATTTAGAATGGGAAGATGGACCCAAATACATTTACATTAAATACAATTAAGTTCATTGGTTACAAAATGCAATGCTTAAATGCCACCCCAATTCAAATAATTACCTTTTTAACAAAATATTTTGTTTTTGTAGTGACTGATAAATGCCACTTTTTAATTATTTTATTTTTATTTTGTCTACTAAATTAAAATGGAATTGACCCCAACCATGTCACCCTAACTGTGACCATATAATAATGATTATTTGTGGATTCCAGCTACAGTTGAAGTCGGAGGTTTACATACACCTTAGCCAAATACATTTCAACTCAGTTTTTCACAATTCCTGACATTTAATCCTAGTAAACATTCACTGTCTTAGGTCAGTTAGGATCACCACTTGGGTATGGGTGGTCCTCTGTAGCTCAATTGGTAAAGCATGGCGCTTGTAACGCCAGGGTAGTGGGTTCGATCCACGGGACCACCCATACGTAAATTTGTATGCACACATGACTAAGTCGCTTTGGATAAAAGCGTCTGCTAAATGGCATATAATATTATTTTAAGAATGAAATGTCACTAATAGTAGAGAGAATGATTTATTTCAGCTTTTATTTCTTTCATCACATTCCCAGTGGGTCAGAAGTTTACATACACTAAATTAGTATTTGGTAGCATTGCCTTTAAATTGTTTAACTTGGGTCAAACGTTTCGGGTAGCCTTCCACAATAAGTTGGGTGAATTCTGGTCCATTCCTCCTGACAGAGCTGGTGTAACTGAGTCAGGTTTGTAGGTCTCCTTGCTCGCACATGCTTTATCAGTTCTGCCCACACATTTTCTATAGGCTTGAGGTCAGGGCTTTGTGATGGCCACTCCAATACCTTTACTTTGAAGTATGCTTGGTGTTATTGTCCATTTGGAAGACCCATTTGCGACCAAGTTTTAACTTCCTGAGTGATGTCTTGAGATGTTGCTTCAATATATCCACATATATATTTTATGAAGTGCACCAGTCCCTCCTGCAGCAAAGCACCCCCACAGCATTATGCTGCCACCCCTGTGCTTCACGGTTGGGATGGTGTTCTTCGGTTTGCAAGCATCCTCCTTTTCCTCCAAACATAACGATGGTCATTATGGCCAAACAGTTCTATTTTTGTTTCATCAGACCAGAACATTTATCCAAAAAGTACGATCTTTGTCCTCATGTGCAGTTTTTATGGCGGTTTTGGAGCAGTGGCTTCTTCCTTGCTGAGCGGCCTTTCAGGTTATGTCGATATAGGACTTGTTTTACTGTGGATATAGATACTTTTGTACCTGTTTCCTCCAACATCTTCACAAGGTCTGCTGTTGTTCTGGGATTGATTTGCACTTTTCACACCAAAGTACGTTAATCTCTAGGAGACAGAATGCGTCTCCTTCCTGAGCAGTATGACGGCTGCGTGGTCCCATGGTGTTTATACTTGTGTACTATTGTTTGTACAGATGAACGTGGTACCTTCAGGCGTTTGGAAATTGCTCCCAAGGATGAACCAGACTATCAGAAGCTTCTAAAGCCATGACATCATTTTCTGGAATTTTCCAAGCTGTTTAAAGGCACAGTCAACTTAGTTTATGTAAACTTCTGACTCACTGGAATTGTGATACAGTGAATTATAAGTGAAATAATCTGTCTATAAACAATTGTTGGAAACATTACTTGTGTCATGCACAAAGTAGATGTCCTAACCGACTTGCCAAAACTATTAGTTTGTTAACAAGACATTTGTGGAGTGGTTGAAAAACGAGTTTTAATGACTCCAACCTAAGTGTATGTAAACTTCCGACTTCAACTGTATATGTCATACATACTGATGGACATTGTACACTGAACAAAAATATAAACGCAACATGTAAGGTGTTGGGCCCATGTTTCATGAGCTGAAATAAAAGATCCCAGAAATATTCTATACGCACAAAAACTTATTTCTCTAAAATGTTGTGCACACATTTCTTTACATCCCTGTTAGTGAGCATTTCTCCTTTTCCAGGATAATACATCCACCTGACAGGTGTGGCGTATCAAGAAGCTGATTAAACAGCATTATCATTACACAGGTACACCTTGTGCTGAGAACAATAAAAGGCCACTCTAAAATGTGCAGTTTTGTCACACAGACGTCTCAAGTTTTGAGGGAGCGTGCAATTGGCATGCTGACTGCAGGAATGTCCACCAGAGCTGTTGCCAGAGAATTCAATGTTCATTTCTCTACCATAAGCCGCCTTCAATGTCGTTTTAGAGAATTTGGCAGTACGTCCAACCAGCCTCACAACCGCAGACCACGTGTAACCACGTCAGCCCAGGACCTCCATATCCGGCTTCTTCACCTGCGGGATCGTCTGAGACCAGCCACCCGAAAAGCTGACGAAACTGGGTTTGCACAACCGAAGAATTTCTGCACAATCTGTCAGAAACCGTCTCAGGGAAGCTCATCTGCGTGCTCGTCGTCCTCACCAAGGTCTTGACCTGACTACAGGTTCGGCGTCGTAACCGACTTCAGTGGGCAAATGCTCACCTTTGATGGCTGCTGGCACTTCACAGGTTAATCCCGGTTTCAACTGTACCGGGCAAATGGCGTTGTGTGGGCGAGTGGTTTGCTGATGTCAACGTTGTGAACAGAGTGCCCCATGGTGGCGTTGGGGTTATGGTATGGGCAGGGATAAGCTACGGACAATGAACACCAGTGCATTTTATCAATGTCAATTTGAATGCACAGAGATACCGTGACAAGATTCTGAAGCCCATTGTCGTGCCATTCATCTGCCGCCATTACCTCATGTTTCAGCATGATAATGCACGGCCCCATGTCGCAAGGATCTGTACACAATTCCTGGAAGCTGAAAATGTCCCAGTTCTTCCATGGCCTGCATACTCACCAGACATGTCACCCATTGAGCATGTTTGGGATGCTCTGGATCGACGTGTACGACAGCGTGTTCCAGTTCCAGCCAATATCCTGCAACTTCGCGCAGCCATTGAAGAGGAGTGGGACAACATTCCACAGGCCACAATCAACAGCCTGATCAACTCTATGCGAAGGAGATGTGTTGCGCTGCATGAGGCAAATGGTGGTCACACCAGATACTGACTGGTTTTCTGATCCATGCCCCTAGCTTTTTTTTAAGGTATCTGTGACCAACAGATGCATATCTGTGTTCCTAGTCATCCATAGATTAGGGTTTAATGCATTTATTGACTGATTTACTTATATGAACTGTAACTCAGTAAAATCTTTGTTGCATGTTGCGTTTATATTTTTGTTCAGTATAAAATACTTGGGATATGGTTTTCCTCTGCAAGCAAAAAGAGGGATTGGTGGTGTATTCATGACAAGTCAGAAACTCGGAATTCCAAGTTAAAATTAACATAAACAAGGATTGTAAACTGACAAGATAGTGAAGTGACCGCTGTAAAAATGGGAATGAATCTCTGCAAAGGCAGGCAGGAGGAGGCGGGATCAGGTGAGAACATTCTAGCCAATGAGAGGGCAGATACACGTGTAAACAAAAACAACAGGCGCAACTCCTATACAAAATCAGTTTTCTCAAAGTTGCCGGAATGCCACTTATATCAGTACATTCGTAACAACCTAAACATTACTAAACGTCTATTTCGATCAAATAAGCCTTAAGTAGCACATTTTGCAATTCAATTTGTTGACCAAATTTGACACTCTCATTAACCTCCATACAAAAAAATCCACACTTTCCATGTGGGAAACTAGGGCTTCATCTTTCTACAAAGACTTTCCATGTCGGAAATGTCCGAGTTCCGAGTTGTCTAAAAACGCTCCATCAGCAGTACTAAATGATGTAACGTATACGTGCGTCATATCCTGAGTTCCAGTCGTGAAAGCTGAAACTTCAATAATTTTTTGAGATATTAAAAGTTCTTATTTGTTACCAAGAAAGGCATTTTGGGTATTTTTCCAATTTTGAGCTAGAATGTTAACATCGGATTATTCTCAAATTCTGTAGTAAATGATGTTTTCTGCTTCTTGTTACTCAGAACATAATCACGAAATAACCTTTGACAAATTAGCTCCAGTGAAGTTCTGCAAATGTGTGAATACGCTTTTATTTTGAAAACGAATTCCCGTTAAACAGAAAACAGATTGTTGTTATTGTCGCAGATGTACAGGTCTGGATAAAGCCGCGAAGAAAAAGCATGAGTCGCTGCAGGCGGAGCTGCTTGTCGACGAACAGACAGGGATTTTTGAAATCGTTGAAAAACAAACAACTTTACTCGGTGTGGCGGAGGTTCGGTGAATGGGTCAGAGATGGTAGGAGATAGTGATGGAGAGGAAAGGGAAACAAGTATGGAACATAGTGGTACAAATAAAGGAGGGAGTAAGAAAGAGAAAAAGAAAGGGAGTAGGGATATGAAGGGGAGCGAGAGTTCTATGGAGGTAGAGAGGAGGCAGAAAATGAAGTTTGAGGAGAGCAACCTAGATTCCAACGATAGTGGAAGTTTGGAGGCAGAAAGTGCAGAGGAAGGGCAAGATAAGACACGAGAGGAACATGGAGGTGAGGAGGAGCATAAAGTGATTATGAAGTTTAGGGAGGAAGGGGGAGTTGGGGCGATGAGTCCGATAAGGTTGACGGCTGTGATAATATAGTTGATTGGGGAAGTTGTTAATGCTAAAGTGTTAAGAGATGGGAGCTTGTTAGTGTTCTGTAAGGACATGGCGCAGGGGGGAAAAGCTATCGGAGTGAAGCAAATCGGGAAGTGTAAGGTGGAGTCGAGCAGCTGGTCTGACCAAGCAGGGAAGCAGTGGAGTAAAGGGGTGATAACAGGAGTGCCTGTGAGTGTTAGCACTAAAGAGATAAGGGAAAATTTGAGAGGAGGCGTTCTAGTGAATGCACAAAGATTGCAAGCAACAAGGGGTGGAGATAGGGTAGATAGCACGTCTAGTCTGTTAAATTTTAAGGACCGGCAGTGGAGGTGCAACAAGTGAGAGTAGAGAGAAGGGTATCATATGTTGAGGCAGTGAGGGTGGTCCAGGAGAGAAGGGTGTCATATGCTGAGGCAGTGAGGGTGGTCCAGGTCCAGGGAGATACAGGTTCAAGGGAGAGAAAGGTAGGAGCATCTAGACCGGGGATTACGGGGCAGGTGGGCAGCGATATGGTATACATAGAAAAGAGAAAGCTGGTGACGTTCATAGCAGGAGCTATCAATAGCACTGATAAAGTATAGTCTAAAACGGAGAGGATTAAACTAATAGTGAAAGCTTCTGGGAGACATTTGAGTATGACAGGGTTGACATGGGAAGAGGTTCGAGATGACCTCAATCAGCCGATGGTGGAGTCATGTAATAATAATAATAATAATATGCCATTTAGCAGACGCTTTTATCCAAAGCGACTTACAGTCATGCGTGCATACATTTTTACGTATGGGTGGTCCCGGGGATCGAACCCACTACCTTGGCGTTACAAGCGCCGTGCTCTACCAGCTGAGCTACAGAGGACCACTTCCCATGTATTACTGGATCTTAGTTATGGTAGTAGTACTACAATGGAATGCTCGAAGCCTGTTGGCTAATGGGCAGGAATTCAAGCAATTCATTGTTGATATGCTAGCTAAGCCGGATGTGATTTGTGTGCAGCAAACATGGCTCAAACCGAATGTGGAGTTTATTATACAGGGATATGTAGTGGTTCATAGGGATCGAGATATGGGGGGTGGGGGGGATGTGCCACCTTCATAAAGCAAGGAATTCCCTACAAGATGATAGGCAAAGGTATTGAACAGGAGTATGTGGTGGTGGAGGTGTGGCTGAGAGGAGGGGTGCTAGTGGTAGTGAATTACTATAAACCGTGTCAGATATTGGAAATGGAAGTGCTGGAGAGGGTGGAGGGCCAGGAAAGAAGTAAGGTAATGTGGTGTGGGGATTTTAACGCCCACAACATGCTTTGGGGGGGAAACGGATGGATGGAAATGGCCAAGTGATGGAAAATTTGATAGAAAATAAAGATCTGGTGTGCCTGAATGATGGCCGAGGGACCAGGATTGATGTAGCCACAGGGAAAGAGTCTGCCTTGGACCTCACTCTGGTATCTAGTGTGATGGCAGGAATATGTGAGTGGGAGGTATGGGAGGAGTCGACAGAAGGGAGTGATCATTACCTCATTGTATGCTTAGTAGGCCGAAGGGAGGAGGAGGTTTTAGTGGAGGGAGTAGGCAGGTGAGTGTTTGGAAGGGCAAAGTGGGATCAGTTTCAGGAGCTGAGTGAGCAGGTGATGGCTCGGGTGGATATGAGAGGGGATGTAGATAGTATGAATAACTGGGTGAGAACAGCGTTAGTGGGGGCAGCTACTGAGGCTACACCTAAGAGTTCAGGGAGGAGGAAAGCAGTTCCATGGTGGACGGAGGAATGTGGGGCAATGGTGAGGATTAGGAACAGGGCATTTAGAGTACTGAAAATGACGCATAATTTCCAACATCTGATTCAATATAACAGGCCCAGGCCATGGTGAGGAGAACTATCCGTCAGGCAAAGAGGTCATGTTGGCATCGGTTCTGTGACACCATTGGAAGGGCGACACCTGTGGGAGAAGTGTGGGGGATGATTAAGAGGATGAGTGGGAGCGGGAGTGGGATTATCCAGTGTTGACGAGTGGGGAGGATATGGCAGTAACAGATGAGGAGAAAGCAGAGATGATGGCCAAAGCATTTGTTCAAGTGCATAGCTCAGCAAATCTGTCAGAGGAGGGGCAGAGGGGGAGAGAGAACACGAGAGAGGAGCATCCTAGAGTGCTGGAAAGGAGGGAGGATGTAAATGATGCGTTGAGTGCACCATTTACCAGGGCAGAGGTGAAAAGAGCAATAGGTAATGGAGGGTTAACTTCACCTGGGAAAGATGGTGTGCTATGTTATGTTGGCCCATCTTAGTTATGAGGCAATGGATAAGGTATTGGTGTTGTACAACAGAGTGTGGGAGGAGGGGAAACTACCAGGCAGTTGGAAGGAGGCAGTAGTGGTACCAATCCAAACTTACTTCCTGGAGAGCAGAGGGCTAGTAACGCCATATCAGAGTGGGTTCAGGAAGGTTAGGGGAACTATGGATCCAGTGCTCTGCTTAGAAGCAGAGGTCAGGAAGGCTCAGGTGAACAAGGAAACTGTTGTAGCTGTCTTTTTTGATGTGGAGAAGGCGTATGATATGATGTGGAAGGAGGGGTTGTTAATCAAGCTTGATATTATGGGGGTAGGAGGAAGAATGTTCAACTGGATAAAGGACTTCCTGTTTGGAAGGTCTATCCAGGTGAGGGTTGGGAAGTCTTTATCAGGCAGCTACTTGGTGGATAATAGTACACCGCAGGGGAGCGTGATTAGTCCTCTGTTGTTCTCAATCATGCTCAATGATGTTTACTCTCAGGTACAGCCGGATATAGGGAGGTCGTTATTTGCAGATGATGGGGCCTTATGGAAGATGGGAAGAAATGTACCATACATAGTCAGGAAGGTACAGTAAGCAATTGATGAGGTAGAGCGATGGGCATTAATGTGGGGATTCAGGTTCTCTGTAGAGAAAACTCAAACAGTGTTCTTTACCAGGAGGAAGGTGGGAGATGAGGTATGCTTGAGGTTATATGGGAGAAACTTGGAGAGGGTGGGGGCCTTCAGGTTCCATGGGGTATACTTTGATACTAGACTGACCTGAGCAGAACACATTGAGAGAGTGGTGGGAAAGTGTAAGAAGGTGCTAAATGTGATGCGCTGTCTGACAGGGAAGGAGTGGGGGGCTGGGTGTTCCTCATTGAAGACCATGTATGTTGCATTGATTCGATCTGTAATAGACTATGGAAGTATAGCATATGGTTTGGCAGCCCAGACCTCACTGGAAAGGCTAGATGTCATACAGGGGCAAGGACTCAGAATATGTAGTGGGGCGTTTCGAAGGTCCCCAGTGGCTGCATTACAGGTGGAGATGGGGGGGATATGCCGTTGCAGATTAGGAGACAGCAGCTGGCAGTTAATTATTGGGTCAACCTACAAGGACATGGGGTGTCTCATCCTGCGAAAGGGATTTTACAGGCATGCTGGGAACATGAGCAAAGACCGAACACAAGCTTTGGGTAGGTGGGTAATACCCAGGCGAAAGAGATGGGGCTGTATGGAAGGGAGTTTAGTCCAACTGTAGTTATTCCTGTAAATCCACCATGGCTACTCCCGTCTCCAGTAGTTGATCTAGAAGTGTTGGAAAAACTACAGAAAGATAGGGAGGGGGTTGATCCAGCTGATTTCTTTAAGAGACGTCTGGAAACTGTGTATCAGGATTTTGTGGCCATTTACACAGATGGTTCAAAAGATCCAAGGACAGGACGTACTGGGTCAGCATTTGTAGTGCAGGAATGTGGGGTGGAAGTCAGGAAACGTATTACAGATCATCTGGCTGTATATGCGGCGGAGCTGATGGCCATACTGTTGGCCTTGCAGTGGGTGGAGGAAGTTAAGCCAGACAGAATAGTTATTTGCTCTGACTCAAGTGCAGTGTTAATGAGTCTCCGGTCCTTTACCTCACGTAGCAGACAAGACCTGCTTTATGAGGTGCTACAAACCCATGGCAGGATTAAACAGATGGGTATTCAGATAAGATTTACTTGGGTTCCAGCCCATGTGGGGGTGGAGGGGAATGAGGAAGTAGATGAACAGGCTAAACAAGCACTTAGTAGTGGGGATGTTGAAGTGTCATTGAGCAAGGCAGAGGCAAAAAGGCTGATATATATATATATATATATATATATATATATATATATATATATATATATATATATATATATATATATATATATATATATATATATACACAGTGATGGTGCAGAGATGGCAGGAGCAGTGGAATATAGATAATAAGGTAAGGCATTTATTTCAGGTACAGAGGAAAGTTGGGGAGGGGAGGACGGCAGGAAGGGACAGAAGAGAGGAGGCTATATTTACAATATTAAGGGTGGGACACAGCCAGTTGAATAAGACATTAAACGTGATAGGAAAGCATCCATCAGGAAAGTGTGATTATTGTCAGGAAATAGAGACTGTGGAGCATGTATTGCTACAGTGTGGGCAGTATCAGAGGGAAAGAGAGAGGATGAGATTTAGTATGAGGGAGAAGGGGATACAGGAAATTAGTTTAAAGAGTATATTGAGCAGAACGTCATTAGATATAGTCTCAAATAATGTATATATTTTTTAAGACAAACGGGGTTGGCAGGTAGGATTTAGTTTCTCCCAGTCTCTGCCCCACATTCCAGTACGGTAGGTGGCGGTAATGCACCATAATGTTGGATGCCAACCGCCGATAAACCCCACTGAAGAAGAACAAGATGAGTCGCTGCAATCGTTCTCTTCTAATTTTACAAACGCATATGTAAGAAAAATCAAATTGAATACAACCATCGTGGGTCCAGTGGACTCCTCATCAACATGGCAACTGATGAGGAGAGGGGCGTGGTGCGTGTCAAAGTCAAGGTGAGGAATATGTGAACGATGGAATAGCTGCAGCTAGCTTGCTGGGGTACCCTTTGACAGGTATCACATTTCCAGGTAGCTGGCTAGATAGCTAGAATCGTTAGCTAGCTTTATTGTCATCACTGTGGCCGACGTGTTTTGGCCATTTGTCGTTACATTTAGTTGACTTTTGCGTTAGCATTTAGCTAGCCTGTTTGAATGCTATCCTCTTCTTCTGCCCAGACCAGTGCTTTGTTGTTTTTAGCATTAAACCTGCTAACATCTAATGAGCAATAGTGGACAGTTATTCTGAACGTAACCCTCTTGGATCTTCTGACTACAAAAAGTAAATAATGTATCTATGAAAAAGAAAGCTAACGGATTAGGAAGATTCGATTATTGACAATAGGTCTAGCTAGCTACCTGCTGCTGGTGATACGTGATCGTGCACTGGGGAAACGATTTAAAGCAAGATTGCGAGTCAACTAAGCCCGCGAATCTTCACAGCTAGCTCGATTGGTTTATTGTGATATTCCAAATAATGAACTCAGTTATTCACAGACAGACCCCACAGTGACGTGGCTGGTTAATATAACGTTGACTAGATGCTTTAGTAATAGTAGTGAGTCATTTAGTAAACATCACCGTCATCACCAGGTCAGCTCTGAGAGCTCTTGACTGAGAACAGGTGACACGTCATTTAGTGAGATGAAAGTAAGCATTTCTGCTCTCTTGTGACAAATATAGCCTACACCATATTTGATATATGACCCAATCATTACAAAAAAAAATGTGTCTGCCATTGTAGAAGGTCAGTCTGCTATTTATGACATTCACCTTTGTTGTTGGCATTTGGTAGCCTGGGTTAACTGAATTTCTAAACTAAATTCTGTAACCCAGGCTAGCCTTTTTATTGGAACTGAAGAATGACATTGATTCAGTCACACGTGATGTACAGTGATGGTATGAAATGGGCCTACAATGTACCTCAATGTTTCTCACCTTCCTCAGAAGTGTGAGGGAATGCTGCCAGTGGAGTTCCGCTCATTTGCTGTGGATCCTCAGATAACATCACTTGAGGTGCTACAGCACATCCTCATCCGAGCCTTCGAGTTAAATGGGTGAGGAGCATCATCAACATAATAATATCTACAGTGCTGTTGATTGACATGGCAAGCCCCGTGTAGCTCAGTTGGTAGAGCATGGCGCTTGCAACGCCAGGGTTGTGGGTTCGTTTCCCACGGGGGGCCAGTATGAAAATGTATGTACTCACTAACTGTAAATCACTCTGGATTAGAGCGTCTGCTAAATTACTAAAATGTAAATGTAAAATGCAAGCAGAATTGCGGAGGTGCATAAAAATGGTGGCCTCCATGCACTTTACAAAGTTCGCCCTATTGTACATTGCTCTCCGTTACTCTTTTTTTGTATTGGCATTAGCACAGTATACATGATCCCAATTTTAGCTCCAAGATGGCAGCAGTTTGAAAAAGTAGTTTGTGCTGATTTGTTGGTGCATTGAACCATGTCGTGTGCCATAGTTTAAAAACTCAATGGATAGTGCTAAACATTGACATCATATCTGAATTCCACCATCATTATGCACTTTCGCCATTCTGCAGACAATATTAGAAAGTATTGTTTTGGGAGAAATCTTTGCCTACAATAAAGTTTGAAAAAATGATGGAGATGGATATGGAATGCCTTGGATTGCCATACTTTCTAGAATTGATATCAGCCTTTTAAATATTGCTATCAGCTATTTTCTTGTTTCCTTATTAGCAAATGCAACTTTGGGATAAGTTACCTATCCCGGGACCGTGGAGGTGTGGAAGTGTATCTTTCGCTCCTGTCTGACTGGGATTTAGATGCTGCATTTGTCAGTGCAGCTAAACCTTATCTACAGCTCAAGATGGACATTAAGCCCTGCGAAGACAGTAAGCAGACTTGTCAAACGTTCACTTGTATAACCAATGCCCTCATTTAGATAATTTAGACACAGTCAATCTCTGTATTTGCCAATGTCTGTTGATGTGTTCCTATGGTTCACCACCTGAAGAAAACTGGTGTGTGTGCGTGCATGCTTTCATTCAGTATATGTTTTTGGGATATGTGTTAAATGAGTTTGTGTCAAATATCTCTTCCCTATTGAAACTTTTTCGCAATGTATTTGTTGGCCTCCTTCATACAGTCCCATTTATCGATCACCTCGTTTTTTCACTTTCTTCCTTTTAGGTCCCGTTATGGAGGACTGGGACATAATAAGCCCCAAAGAAGTGATTTGTTCTGACCAGCTTCCTGGTGATAGGAGGTCCTTGGCGGCTGCCGCCCTCCCCTTCACCCAGTCCCTACTGTCCCAGGTTACTGACGACGCTCTCGCTCTTCACCCTGTCAGCCATCTTTTTTACCAGCCAGTCACTGCTGCCTTGAGTCAGGTCCTTCTGCTAATGCTAAATAACTCCAGTTCTAGGTTAGTATTGCTCCCAATGACCCACCTGCGGTTTAACCTCTTGCTGTCTGTCTCTGTTCAGATGATGGGTCGAACACTGTCCAGAGTACAACAGGCCTTGAGCTGGTCGTACGGGGAGGAGGTGAAGGCTTTCAAGCCCCCTCTGAGCGATGCAGAGTTCCACAGTTACCTCAACGGCCAGGGCCAGCTTTCCCGACCAGAGGAACTGAGGCTACGCATCTATCATGGTGGGGTAGAGCCTTCACTACGCAAGGTAACAGCGCATTCACTGAGAGATTCCAACAACAAGTGTGCTACCAGACGGCTCTTTTAACCCTCGATACCAAACCATTTCAGAAATACAATTGAAAGTGCTAGAATATCATATAAGATCCCATAGGGCCAAATCTTAACTTGAGTGTGTGTAATTTAGACTTTCTCGTAAACCATGCATTGATGTCAATGGGAGATTTGCGCACACATTTGAGTTGCGATTGAGAAGGGCCCATGGTCTCCAAAACATTGACAGGAATTGTATACTTATGGTCTTTGGATATTAATAATTTCCCAAAATGTGGATTAGATGTGGGACTAAAGCATTTGGGTGTATCCTTGTTTCACTTCGGAGTGTAAACAGAGTATCTATGTAGGTCATTCAATGTGGAACAAGAATGTATGAGGAAATGAGCACAAAGAAATGCCATTTGGAAGTAGAAGAGCTATATTGTTAAATTACTATACACTCACTGTATTGTATGAATATAGATATTTTATTTAGATAGTGAAGCTAAAACGTTTAATTTGGCTCTGAGGCGGCAGTACATAATGTAGCCTTTTATTTGAGGGTATTTTCATGCATGTCTGTTTTACCATTTAGAACTGAAAGCACTGTATCTAGTCCCCCGATTTGAAGCTATCATAAGTATTTGGACAAATTCACCTATGTGTATTAAAGTAGTCAAAAGTTTAGTGTATATATACTACAACAACCTTGCAACATTTGTTTTGTTTGTTTTTCAGATAATGTTGTGCCCAATAGAAGTGAATGTTAAATAATGTATTGTCATTTTGGAGTCAATTTATTGTAAATAAGAATATAATGTTTTTGAACACTTCACTACATTGTGGATGCTACCATGATTACGGATAATCATGAATGAATCGTGAATAATGATGATTAAAATATGCTAACCTCCCCTGTTATTGTAATGGTGAGAGGTTAGCGTGTCTTGGGGGTATGATCTTTGTGCCTCTAACTTTCTCACTCATCATTATTCACGATTCATTCATGATTATCTGTAATCATGGTAGCATCCACATTAATTTAGAAGTGTTCAAAAACATATTCTATCCTTATTTACAATAAAAATTACTCCAAAATGACACTATGAAAATACCCTCATATAAAAGGTGACATTCTTTACTGTCGCCTCATATAAAACATTTGATTTAAAATCCAAAATGCTGGAGTATAGAGCCACATTACAAGTTTTAGCTTCAATGTCCAAATAAATACGTAGGGGAGTGTATATTCTACATGTCAAAACCCCTTCTCTAATGGACATTTCGTGGTTAAAATAATTTTAGATCTGTCATTTCCTCTGTACCCAGGTTGTGTGGCGTTACCTCCTGAACGTGTACCCCGATGGGCTGACCGGTCAGGAGAGGATGGACTACATGAAGAGAAAGACTAGGGAGTATGACCAGCTGAAGGGGGAGTGGTCAGCAAGGGCCAGTCCAGAGGACCTGGAGTTCATCAGGGGCAACGTACTGAAGGACGTCCTGAGGACCGACCGGGCCCATCCCTATTACGCCGGCTCCGAGGACAGCCCCCACCTCACCGCTCTCACCGACCTGCTTACCACCTTTGCCATTACACATCCACAGGTGTGGGGATCTATTTTTCCTCTGTCCTCTTTGGTAGCCTAACGGTGGCATTCCTTTTACATTCCTTGACATGCAGACATGCTAAGGGGTGTGGTGGTATTAGCTCATTGAGAACAAATATATGCTCAACACTGGTGTTTGGCATCTTAGATTATGTGTATTTGCTTTCGAGTTATGATTAGTAAACTCTGTCTGATACAGTATATAGACAAAGGTATGTGGACACCCCTTCAAATTAGTGGATTCAGCTATTTCAGCCACACCCGTTGCTGACAGGTGTATACAATCAAGCACACAGCCATGCAATCTCCATAGACAAACATTGGCAGTAGAATGGCCTTACTGAAGAGCTCAGTGACTTTCAACATGGCACCGTCATAGGATGCCACCTTTCCAACAAGTCACCGTCAAATTTCTGCCCTGATAGAGCTGCCCCGGTCAACTGTAAGTGCTGTTATTGTGAAGTGGAAACATCTAGGAGCAACAACGGCTCAGCCGCGAAGTGGTAGACCACACAAGCTCACAGAACGGGACCGCTGAGTGCTGCAACACTCACTACCGAGTTCCAAACTGCCTCTGGAAGCAACAGAGGCAGTTTGGAGCTTCATGAAATGGGTTTCCATGGCCGAGCAGCCGCACACAAGCCTAAGATCACCATGCGCAATGCCAAGCGTTGGCTGGAGTGGTGTAAAGCTCGCCGCCATTGGACTTTGGAGCAGTGGAAACACGTTCTCTGGAGTGATGAATCACGCTTCACTATCTGGCAGTCCGACGGATTATTCTAGGTTTGGCGGATGCCAGGAGAACGCCACCTGCCCCAATGCATAGTGACAACTGTAAAGTTTGGTGGAGGAGGAATAATGGTCTGGGGCTGTTTTTCATGGTTCGGGCTAGGCCCCTTAGTTCCAGTGAAGGGAAATGTTAACGCTACAGCATACAATGACATTCGAGACGATTCTGTGCAACCGTTTGGGGAAGGTCCTTTCCTGTTTCAGCATGACAATTCCCCTGTGCACAAAGCGAGGTCCATACAGAAATGGCTTGTCGATCGGTGTGGAAGAACTTGACTGGCCTGCACAGAGCCTTGACCTCAATCCCATCTAACACCTTTGAGGTTAATTGGAACACTGACTGCGAGCCAGGCCTAATCGCCCAACATCAGTGCCCGACATCGCTAATGCTCTTGTGGCTGAATGGAAGCAAGTCCCCGCAGCAGTGTTCCAACATCTAGTGGAAAGCCTACCAACTCCATATTAATGCCCATGATTTTGGAATGAAATGTTCGACGAGCAGGCATCCACATACTTTTGGTCATGTAGTGTATGTAATCCTAGTTTTTGGTGTTCATATATTTTTGCTGTGTTTAATTCATTTCAACTCTTGTTTCGTAGGTGTCGTACTGCCAAGGCATGAGTGACATCGCTTCTCCGATACTTGCCGTCATGGACAATGAGGCACATGCATTCATCTGTTTCTGTGGCATCATGAAACGCCTAGAGGGCAACTTCCGCCCAGATGGCCAACTCATGTCCGTCAAGTTCCAGCATCTGAAGCTGCTACTGCAGTACTCCGACCCCGAGTTCTACTGTTATTTGGTGTCCCGCGGAGCTGATGACCTGTTCTTCTGTTACCGCTGGCTGCTCTTGGAACTCAAACGGGAGTTTGCCTTCGACGATGCCCTGAGGATGCTGGAGGTCACCTGGAGCTCCCTGCCTCCTGACCCTCCCGAAACGGAAGTGGAGCTTTTTGGGCCGCCCCTAGAGACAGACCAGACCAGAGTGACATCTGAGAGTGGTGTTGAAAAGAGGCCCGCTTTCGCAGGTGAAGAAGAAGGGGAGCAAAAAGAGAAGCAGCGGAGACGACACATGTTGAGGCCTTCAAGAGAGGAGGCAGACGGTGGGAGAAAGATCGACATTGAGGAAGGAGAGCGGGAGGACAGAGGAGCCAGAAGAGAGGGTGAGGGGAACTTCGACATGCCTTACGTAGGAAAGGAGAAGGCGCACAACAATGCGCCTGTTCCTCCCTTCCAGAAGCAGACCAGTTTTGGTGAGTTCAAATACTACAATGCACGGAACAAGGACAGCTTTGATTTCGTGGAGAGAGACCCACCAGAGGGTCCTGTTGAGATGGAAGCCTCCTCGCACCCTGTATCAAGTCCACCGGCCCGGCAGGCCACCGAGGACAGCGAGGAGGATCCAGGGGAGAGAGCACCTCTTATAACGGACGAGGACAAGTCCTCCAGCCCAGAGACGGAAGAGAGGAGCTCCCCCAATGGACAAACTGCCTCTCCGGTCTCCCCATTTCCTCATGGCCTGCCAAGCTGGAAGAATGGTTCCTCTCTGTCTCCAGGCTCCACTCCTTCCCCCTCAAGTTGGAGAGGTGTCTCCCCGGACACCCCGTCACCAAAGTACACCTCCCCCATTTTACCCAACGGAAGGGCTGAGTCGCCTGAGAAAGCCACAAGAGGATTTGTGTCCTTTGCCTCGGTGCCGAACGGAACCGGAGCTAACTCACCTGCTACCCCCACAGGGAGGTCTTTGGTTTCCTCTCCCCTGCTGACTAGATCATTGCTCTCCTCGCCCATTTTGTCCTTCGGGAGAGCTCTTCCTTCGCTACCGGTCAGCACAGTGAACAAGTCCTTTTCCAGTAACCTCCCCTCTCCTTGCAGCAGAGCCTCCAGCACCGCGCCAAACACTCCAAATTCGACCAAACCAGAGACTACCACCATCAAACCTTGTTCCCTGCCACCGCCTCAAGAGTTTGGTAAAGGGAATCCTTTCATGTTGTTCCTGTGCCTGTCGATCTTGCTGGAGCATCGAGACCACATTATAAAGAACAGCTTCGATTACAACGAGCTGGCTATGCACTTTGACCGCCTTGTCCGCCGACACAATCTGGGCAGGGTGCTGCAACGCGCCAAGGCCTTGTTTGCGGACTACCTGCAGAGTGAGGTGTGGGATTCGGAGGAAGGGGATGAGGTCAGCTCGGACTCGCCCACCACAGTCACTGCTGCTCTCCACTCCCCGCCCCCCTCCGCCACCAGGCCTCTTTTTACCCCTTTGTCATCCCCACAACCATCCTCTCCAAACTCCACCTATAACCTGGCTGACACCATACCTTCCCCTTCTTCACCGGTCTCCCTCTCTCCCTCCTCTTGACTTCTGTCACTATATCCCCACCCCGTCCCCAACACACTTACAGTACAATGACTAATGGTGGCCTAGTCCAGCTTGTCCCTTTATCGTTGCTCATCTTATTTAGCTCTCCACCCATACCAGACTAGACTAGAAGGTTACTACTGTTAGTGTTCCCTGTGTATGCTGTCTGTGTTGCTCTTCTCTCCATTTCCTCTAGGCTTACTCTCGCCTTGCTATGCACTCATCCATTTGAGTTTTTACTGTTTCAAACTGTCCTGTTTTTGCCTTCTCTTTTAGTTACAGGGATCATTGAACATTTCAAATACCTTTTACCTTTAAATGAGGGCCCAGGGCTGAACACATTGTGTTACCCAAGGTTAACTTAGATTATAACCTCATATTGGATAAGCCACAACTGTGTCTTCTTGACGAAAGAGCTGTAGTTGTGATCACACTGCTAAGAACCAACACTGCCACTTTGCTAGTCTGGACTCTTTAGCACAATGGCAGTGTGTGTGGTTACTGGTTCAAGCTCTGCCCCCTCTGTTCCCTGACTTGGCTACAGTTGGAGTGAGCGGTGGCTACTGGCCATTGGAAGTATGGAGAAATATGAACAATATGAATGAGTCATGTGATTCTCCTTAAAAATGCCCTGTTGAGAATATATAAAATATGCCTGTATTTGACTGCACACATGCCAGCATAGTGATTATGAGGACACGACAACAACTGAGCTTTGTAAATGTTATATTCATGAGTCAGTAATTGCATTGTGTTCATCACCTCATTACATTACATTTTCTATCAAAATAATTTCAGTACTGTATATCATTTTGGTGTTGCAAGGTCACATTTTAAATATCAAGGTGAGATGAAGTTAGTCTTTCCAAAGAAACTATGAAGCATGGTGTGCCGTATAGGAATCTGAACGGCAAAGAAAAGTTACAGTATATTGGGAGAGGCCTTATAAGAAATGAATGGGTTTCAGTACTGCAGTTTCATGGGCAGTTTCTGCATTTGCTCTCACAATTTACTATTGTTTGCTTTAGAATCACACACAACCACTATGATCTGAACAATATACTGTATTAAATGGGAATGTTTTGCTATTCAGGGGTTCAATGAATCAATGGATCATTCAATCGAGAAAAAAAAAAAAAATGGATTGCACAAGTTATGCATTTTCCCTGGATCATGTATCGCCGTAGGTGACGGGTACATTGCACAATGTGCACATAGCTACTATATGGTGCTAAAAGATTTCATAAGATATAGGATTCATCATGGCTTTATGAGAATGTTTATTAATGTGTCAATCCTTATTATTCATGTTATATAGTACAGTTCTGGCCATATATATTGGCACCCCCTGAACTTTTCTTAAATAATTCCCTATTTCTTCTCAAATAAGTTGAATCAAAAATTTACTTTTGATCACCACAACTTATTGGTTTTTCGACCAACTGACAAATTAAGCATTCAAAGAAAATAACACCCTCCCTACAATAAAACATAGGGGATGTTCAATAATGCTGTGGGGTTGGTTTGCTGCCACTGTTACTGTGGGCCTTGAATGTGTGCAAGACATAATGAAATCAGCAGATTATCAAGGTGTTTTGGAGTGCAATGTTCAACCCAGTGTCCAAAAACCGTCTTATGTTAAATGTTGTGGGTCTTCCAGCAGGTCAACAACCCCAAACACACATCAGAAGCACGCTGGAATGGCTCAAGAAGAAACTTTGGACTGTTCTGTAGTGGCCAGGAAAGAGTCCAGATCTGAATCACATCCATAACCAATGGCAAGAGCTAAAAACAGCAGTTGGTGGAGGGCACCCCTCAAATATTTAAGAATTAGAGCAGTTTATGTCACAGCCGTATTCTAAAATTGATTAAATAATTTTTTCGACACACAATAACCCATAATGACAGACCGAAAACAGGTTTTTAGACATTTTTGCTAATTTATTAAAAATAAAAAACAGAAATACCTTATTTACATAAGTATTCAGTCCCTTTGCTATGAGACTTGAAATTGAGCTCAGGTGCATCCTGTTTCCATTGATCCTCCTTGAGATGTTTCTACGACTTGATTGGAGTCCAACTGTGGTAAATTCAGTTGATTGGACATGATTTGGAAAGGTACACACCTGTCTATATAAGGGCCAAGGGTTGACAGTGCATGTCATAGCAAAAACCAAGCCATGAGGTCGAAGGAATTGTCCGTAGAGCTCAGAGACAGGATTGTGTCGAGGAACAGATCTGGAGAAGGGTACCAAAACATTTCTGCAGCATTGAAGGGCCCCAAAAACACAGTGGCCTCCATCATTCTTAAATGGAAGAAGTTTGGAACCACCAAGACTCTTCCTAGAGCTGGTCCCCCGGCCAAACTGAGCAATTGGGGGAGAAGGGCCTTGGTCAGAGAGTTGACCAAGAACACGATGGTCACTCTGACAGAGCTCCAGAGTTCCTCTGTGGAGATGGGAGAACCTTCCTGAAGGACAACCATCTCTGCAGCACTCCACCAATCAGGCCTTTATGGTAGAGTGGCCCGACGGAAGCCACTCCTCAGTAAAAGGCACATGACAGCCTGCTTTGAGTTTGACAAAAGGCACCTAAAGGACTCTCAGACCATAAGAAACAAGATTCTCTGGTCTGATGAAACCAAGATCGAACTCACGTCTGGAGGAAACCTGGCACCATCCCTACGGTGAAGCATGGTGGTGGCAGCATCATGCTGTGGGAATGTATTTCAGCGGCAGGGACTGGGAGACTAGTCAGGATCGAGGGAAAGATGAACGGAGCAAAGTACAGAGAGATCCTTGATGAAAACCTGCTCCAGAGCGCTCAGGACCTCAGACTAGGGCGAAGGTTCACCTTCCAACAGGACATCAACCCTAAGCACACAGCCAAGACAACGCAGGAGTGGCTTTGGGAGAAGTCTCTGAATGTCCTTGAGTGGCCCAGCCAGAGCCCGGACTTGAACCCGATCTAACATCTATGGAGAGACCTGAAAATAGATGTGCAGCGACGCTCCCCATCCAACCTGACAGAGCTTGAGAGGATCTGCAGAGAAGAATGGGAGAAACTCCCCACACACAGGTGTGCCAAGCTTCTATCATCATACCCAAGAAGACTCTAGGCTGTAATCGCTGCCAAAGGTACTTCAACCAAGTACTGAGTAAAGGGTCTGAATACTGTAAATGTCATATTTCAGTTTTTTTTATTTTATCGATTTTGCTTTGTCATTATGGGGTATTTGTGTAGATTGATGAGGAAAGAAAACAATTTAATCCATTTTAGAATAAGGCTGTAACGTAACAAAATGTGGAAAAAGTCAAGGGGTCTGAATAATTTCCGAATGCACTATATCTTGCAAAAGGCTGCGCAACCAAGTACTTCTCAATTAAAATTGTAAACTTAAGTTTACAAAAATCAATTTGTTCTGCAATGTTGGAAATTCAATAACCAGGTGTGGAGACCAAAAGCTTTTTTTCAATTTCACCTTATTTTAGAAGAAATAGGGAATTAAAGAAAAGTGCAAGAGTGCCAATATATTTGGCTGGAACTGTATGTCTAGAGAATTCTCTTTTCCTGTAAGATATTCGATTAATTGGTCAAAGTTTTACTCTGAAGCAAAACATTCCACTGTGAATTATATGGGCCACTTTCAGCAGTACATAACGTTGTGGAACATCCAAGTAGAAATATACTGAAGAAAAATATAAACACAACATATAAAGTGTTGGTCATGTTTCATGTTTCATGAGCTGAAATAAAAGCTCCCATAAATGTTCCGTATGCACAAAAACTTATTTCTCTCATATTTTGTGGACAAATTTGTTTACATCCCTGTTAGTGAGCATTTCTCTTTTGCCAAGATAATCAATCCACCTGACAGGTGTGGCATATCAATAATCTGATTAAACAGCATTATCATTACACAGGTGCACCTTGTGCTGGGGACAATAACAGGCCACTCTAAAATGTGCAGTTTTGTCACAACACAATGCCACAGATGTCAAAAATTTTGAGGGAGCATTCAATTGGCACGCTTACTGCAGGAATGTCCACGAGCTATTGCCAGAGATTTGAATGTTAATTTCTCTACCATAAGCCGCCTCCAACATTGTTTTAGAGAATTTGGCAGTATGTCCAACTGGCCTAACAACCTCAGACCATGTGTATGGCGTCGTGTGGGTGAGCGGTTTGCTTATGTCAACGTTGTGAACAGAGTGCCCCATAGTGGCGGTGGGGTTGTAGTATGGGCAGGCATAAGCAATTTGAATGCACAGAGATACAGTGGTGAGATCTTGAGACCCATTGTCGTGCCATTCATCCGTCATCATCAGCTCATGTTTCAGCATGGTAATGCATTGTCCCATGTCGCAAGGATCTGCACACATATCCTGGAAGCTGAAAATGTCCCAGTTTTCCTATGGCCTGCATACTCACCAGACATGTCACCCATTGAGCATGTTTGGGATCCTTTGGATCGATGTGTATGACAGCGTGTTCCAGTTCCCGCCACTTCGCACAGCCATTGAAGAGGAGTGGGACAACATTCCACCTGCCACAATCAACAACTTGATCAACTCTATGCAAAGATGATGTGTCGCGCTGCATGAGGCAAATTATGGTCCTACCAGATACTGACTGGTTTTCTGATCCACGCCCCTACCTTTAAAAAAAAAAGTATCTGTGACCAACAGATGCATACAGTGGGGGAGAAAAGTATTTAGTCAGCCACCAATTGTGCAAGTTCTCCCACTTAAAAAGATGAGAGAGGCCTGTCATTTTCATCATAGGTACACGTCAACTATGACAGACAAAATGAGAATTTTTCTCTCCAGAAAATCACATTGTAGGATTTTTAATGAATTTATTTGCAAATTATGGTGGAAAATAAGTATTTGGTCAATAACAAAAGTTTCTCAATACTTTGTTATATACCCTTTGTTGGCAATGACAGGTCAAACGTTTTCTGTAAGTCTTCACAAGGTTTTCACACACTGTTGCTGGTATTTTGGCCCATTCCTCCATGCAGATCTCCTCTAGAGCAGTGATGTTTTTGGGCTGTCGCTGGGCAACACGGACTTTCAACTCCCTCCAAAGATTTTCTATGGGGTTGAGATCTGGAGACTGGCTAGGCCACTCCAGGACCTTGAAATGCTTCTTACGAAGCCACTCCTTCGTTGCCCGGGCGGTGTGTTTGGGATCATTGTCATGCTGAAAGACCCAGCCACGTTTCATCTTCAATGCCCTTGCTGATGGAAGGAGGTTTTCACTCAAAATCTCACGATACATGGCCCCATTCATTCTTTCCTTTACATGGATCAGTCGTCCTGGTCCCTTTGCAGAAAAACAGCCCCAAAGCATGATGTTTCCACCCCCATGCTTCACAGTAGGTATGGTGTTCTTTGGATGCAACTCAGCATTCTTTGTCCTCCAAACACGACGAGTTGAGTTTTTACCAAAAAGTTATATTTTGGTTTGATCTGACCATATGACATTCTCCCAATCCTCTTCTGGATCATCCAAATGCACTCTAGCAAACTTCAGACGGGCCTGGACATGTACTGGCTTAAGCAGGGGGACACGTCTGGCACTGCAGGATTTGAGTCCCTGGCGGCGTAGTGTGTTACTGATGGTAGGCTTTGTTACTTTGGTCCCAGCTCTCTGCAGGTCATTCACTAGGTCCCCCCGTGTGGTTCTGGGATTTTTGCTCACCGTTCTTGTGATCATTTTGATCCCACAGGGTGAGATCTTGCGTGGAGCCCCAGATCGAGGGAAATTATCAGTGGTCTTGTATGTCTTCCATTTCCTAATAATTGCTCCCACAGTTGATTTCTTCAAACCAAGCTGCTTACCTATTGCAGATTCAGTCTTCCCAGCCTGGTGCAGGTCTACAATTTTGTTTCTGGTGTCCTTTGACAGCTCTTTGGTCTTGGCCATAGTGGAGTTTGGAGTGTGACTGTTTGAGGTTGTGGACAGGTGTCTTTTATACTGATAACAAGTTCAAACAGGTGCCATTAATACAGGTAACGAGTGGAGGACAGAGGAGCCTCTTAAAGAAGAAGTTACAGGTCTGTGAGAGCCAGAAATCTTGCTTGTTTGTAGGTGACCAAATACTTATTTTCCACCATAAGTTGCAAATAAATTCATTAAAAATCCTACAATGTGATTTTCTGGAGAAAAAATATCTCAATTTGTCTGTCATAGTTGACGTGTACCTATTATGAAAATTACAGGCCTCTCTCATCTTTTTAAGTGGGAGAACATGCACAATTGGTGGCTGACTAAATACTTTTCTTCCCCCACTGTATCTGTATTCCAAGTCATGTGAAATCCTTAGATTAGGGCCTAATGAATTCATTTCAATTGACTGATTTCCTTATATGAACTGTGAATCAGTAAAATCTTTGAAATTGTTGCATGTTGCATTTATATTTTTGTCCGGCTTATATTATTTAGAACAAACATGCCTCTGACGTGTAAAATAACGTTGGCATCATGGAAAATCCTTGAGGAATTGATTTTTATTTTTGCGGCTCTCTTTCCAATTCTTGGGAGTCATGTCAGCTCTTTTCATTACATTTCTATCTGCAATGTTCCGCAACGTTTGCCTACTGAATGTTACCCTGGTATCGTGCAGTAGCATTGGAAATGTGGTACTGATACACCATGTAACAAGAAGAGGCCATTACTTAATTATGTAGTATCAAGTAAGCCTAAATGGACCCTCTTTGCAGATAAGTGCCTCATTATCACCAGAAGTAATTGTGTAGCCTTGTTTAGTTTTTTTATGTTTGTGAGCTTAATAATCATCTTTATTTACTCCACCAACAAGGCTTAATTATCTTCATATTGAACAGCTTTTGTGTAGCCATTACGGTTGATTATCACAAGGTAAATGTATTCCTTTGTGGGACCTACCAAAACCACCGAGTTCTTTTGAAACATTTCTTAAGGGTACTGTAAGTGCTATGTATTAGACATGGGCAATGAGAATGTGGGTTAAAATCTTTTGAAATGCCAATACCCAGCACAAAATGCCTTCATCAGGTGAAGTAGCTATAGGTGTAGAGAAGACAGGCCAGAGAATGGGTTGAATTGGTGTGTCCAAGTTTTGTCTATTAGTCATTTCAGTGAGTGTGAAATCCTGCAGGCATGCTAGACACATTTGGAAATAGATCATAATCTCATAATATACTGGACACATTTTCATAGATGCTGAGTGATCATATTGTCTGTATTTTCGATTTTAAATTGTGTTAATACCAAGTGTAGATGGTGTCATGGACAATAATAAATATGCCCGAACTGCATATTTTAACAAACCAGACAACAAAATCATGATACAGTGCCTTCAGAAAGTATTCATACCTTTTGACTTATTCTACATTTTGTTGTGTTACATCCTGAATTCAATTGATTTTTTTTTCTCACCAATCTTCTCACACTACTATTGCACACAGTGAGTCCATGCACCTTATTGTGTGACTTGTTAAGCTTGCCATAACAAAGGGGTTGAATACTTATTGACTCAAGACATTTCAGCTTTTAATTTTTAATTTGTAAAAATTTCAAAAAAACATTATTCCACTTCGACATTATAGGGTATTATGTTTGGGCCAGTGACAAAACAAATTCAAAAATGTAATTCATTTTAAATTCAGGCTGTAACACAACAAAATGTGGAAGAAGTAAAGGGGTGTGAATACTTTCTAGGCACTGTATCTATCTAGATTAGTCCCATGGAAGAAAGCATCTTATTTTATGATGAAAATGTACACTGAACAAAAATATAAACACAACATGTAAAGTGTTGTTCCCATGTTTCATGAGCTGAAATAAAAGATCCCAGAAATGTTCCATACACACAAAAAGCTTATTTCTCAACTTTTGTAAACAAATGTTTACATCCCTGTTAGTGAGCGTTTCTCCTTTGCCAAGATAATCCATCCACCTGACAGGTGTGGCATATCAAAAAGCTGATTAAACAGCATGATCATTACACAGGTGCACCTTGTGCTGGGGATAATAAAAGGCCACTAAAATGTGCCGTTTTACATTACATTTACGTCATTTAGCAGAAGCTCTTATCCAGAGCGACTTACAGGAGCAATTAGGGTTAAGTGCCTTGCTCAAGGGCACATCGACAGATTTTTCACCTAGTCGGCTCGGGGATTAGAACCAACGACCTTTCGGTTACTGGCACAACGCTCTTAACCACTAAGCTACCTGCCGCCGTTTTGTCACACAACACAATGCCACAGATGTCTCAACTTTTGATGGAGCGTGCAATTGGCATGCTGTCTGCAGGAATGTCCACCAGAGCGGTTGCCAGAGAATTTAATGTTTGTTTCTCTACCCCTCCAAGGTCATTTTAGAGAATTTGGCAATATGTCCAAACGGCCTCACAAACGCAGACCGTGTATGGCGTTGTGTGGGCGAGCGGTTTGATGTCCACCATACACAAATAAATGTATGCACGCATGACTGTAAGTCGCTTTGGATAAAAGCGTCTGCTAAATGGCATATTATTATTATATTATTATGTCAAATTTGTGAACAGAGTGCCTCATGGTGGGGTTATGGTATGGGCAGGCATAAGCTACGGACAATGAACACAATTGCATTTTATCTATGGCAATTTGAATGCAAAGAGATACCGTGACGAGATCCTGAGACCCATTGTCGTGCCATTCATCCACCGCCATCACCTCATGTTTCAGCATGATAATGCACGGCACCATGTCGCAAGGATCTGTACACAATTCCTGGAAGCTGAAAGTGTCCCAGTTCTTCCATGGCCTACATACTCACCAGACATGTCACCCATTGAGCATGTTTGGGATGCTCTGGATCGATGTGTACGACAGCTTGTTCCAGTTTCCGCCAATATCCAGGAACTTCGCACAGCTATTGAAGAGGAGTGGGACAACATTCCACAGGCCACAATCAACGGTCTGATCAACTCTATGCGAAAGAGATATGTTGCGCTGCATGAGGCAAATGGTGGTCACACCAGATACTGACTGGTTTTCTGATCCATGCCCCTACTTTTTTTTTTAAAGGTACAGTATATGTGACTAACAGATGCACATCTGTATTCCCAGTCATGTGAAATCCATAGATTAGGGCCTAAAGATTTTATTTCAATTGACTGATTTCCTTATATGAACTGTAACTCAGTAAAATCTTTGAAATTGTTGCATGTTGTGTTTATATTTTTGTTCAGTATAATTGCTTTGCAATTTCTCTCAAGTGTTCTATTTTCCAGCTTTTGAGTCTTCCTTCTGAGTGCAATATCTGTTGCAATGTGCAGAAATCTTTTTTTCTTCCTGAAAACATTGAGCATATTTCTTACACCTGGTTAATTTAGTCTGAGGTTGTAAAAAGAACATATGAAAATCATGATTTTAACTGGAGAAGGCCTTTAACAAGGTTTAGAAGATATTGTCCTGGATTTGGAGATGTACTTGTGATATTTGGAAACATAATGATGATTATTTGTTTCCTTAGTTTTTTGTAGGATAGTGTTTTAAAGCCTGTTTAAACATTTACCCCTTGAAGAAACTTGCTAGACTGAATGCTAGCAATATGTGTATTTGTACAATAAATAAACTCAATATTTTTATTTCTTACTTCATATATGCATAAAACAGTTATTAATACTGACTGTTGTATCATTGACCAAAAAAACTTTTCTATCTGTAACAAGTTGGCATTAGATCAAGCACACTTTCAGAGAGAAAGGGTCAGACTAATTTTTTAAAAATGTTTCACTATATGAAGACAATAGTTAGGCTTCCATCCGCTTGTAGATAGATTTTCAAGTGAATTGTATAATATTCACTCAAAAAGATATGCACATTTTACTGGCTGAGGTATTTCCATCCAAATTATTTATATATACACTAGATGACTAACATAGGACGCTGTTTTGAAGCCACCATGCCTCCATCTTGGCACTCCCCCACCGTTGAACTTTTTGTGGTCATCGTCTTCAAAGTTCTTTCCCCCAGGTCGCTAAATTAGCATGACACGAGCTGAAATAAATGTAAAAGGCTTTGAAAATAGAAAGCTTGGTATACGCTCAGTGCTCAGTTGATACTTGACAGAGATACGCTTGTTCTTGTGAGAAATCTTCAAAAAAGAACAGGAATTTCTAATGAATATCAAAAGCGTAAACTAAAATATTAAAAAACTGCATGTCATGTCTCAAAATCGATATCCATCTTACCTCTATATTGTTTTATGTTCTTCAGATTTGTTCTTCAGATTTGAGAAGAAAGATGACGAGATAAACGGGAAAGTTAGTCCGTCAAGTAGCCAGTAGCCTTAATTCTTGCACAGAATCCAGCCTAGCTGATATAATGGAATTTTCCAGATTTCTGACCACTATTTTTTTCTCTGGCCTCCATTGATTTAGTCACCCTAATGCTGGGTATCCTACAAGGGTAAACACTCCAATAACTTTGAGGCTTGGACCATCAGTTTTCTTAGAGGATTATCTACGCAATTAACATTGGTCAAAAGATGCAGTTTTGATTGGACACCTTAAATACTGTAGAATTCCATTAATTCCTATGGAGGACTGCTTCTTCTGGGGAGTGCCAATATGGCCGACCGGTGACTTCAATGCCTTTTGCTGGCCTTAATACAAAGCATCAGCAATAAGGTACCACAGTATGAGTCATAATACCCATCGAACCTAGCGGTCAAACAAGGAAATGGTTCCAATTGTTTTTCCACCATTAATTTTACCCATATGGGATTTTAGAAACACTTAAAATAAGGGCTGTGATTCGTGTAGGCTTACATTTTGATAACTGTGTCAATCTCCCTAGGACAAGGTGACTTTTATCAATATATTTGCCTGTTTGTAACCCCCCAAAATGAAATGCTAATTAGCTGCTAATGTGGCTATCATAAAGAACTGCAAATGCCATGATGATCTGGACGAGACTGCCATATCGAGGCAAAGGTAAGAATCTCTGGATTAACTATCTAATGTTAGCTAAATTTAGTAATTATTTATTTAAATGACAATTATGTGATCAGTCTTTTGCAAGATTTAAATTGACACAATACCTGTTATCAAATCAAATCAAATCAAATCACATTTTATTGGTCACATGCGCCGAATACAACAGGTGCAGACATTACAGTGAAATGCTTACTTACAGCCCTTAACCAACAGTGCATTTATTTTAAACAAAAAAGTAAGAATAAAACAACAACAAAAAAGTGTTGAGAAAAAAAGAGCAGAAGTAAGATAAAGTGACAGTAGGGAGGCTATATATACAGTAACATAAAGTGACAGTAGGGAGGCTATATATACAGGGGGGTACCGTTGCATAGTCAATGTGCGGGGGCACCGGCTAGTTGAGGTAGTTGAGGTAATATGTACATGTGGGTAGAGTTAAAGTGACTATGCATAAGTACTTAACAGAGTAGCAGCAGCGTAAAAAGGATGGGGTGGGGGGGCAGTGCAAATAGTCCGGGTAGCCATGATTAGCTGTTCAGGAGTCTTATGGCTTGGGGGTAGAAGCTGTTGAGAAGTCTTTTGGACCTAGACTTGGCACTCCGGTACCGCTTGCCGTGCGGTAGCAGAGAGAACAGTCTATGACTAGGGTGGCTGGAGTCTTTGACAATTTTGAGGGCCTTCCTCTGACACCGCCTGGTATAGAGGTCCTGGATGGCAGGGAGCTTTGCCCCAGTGATGTACTGGGCCGTACGCACTACCCTCTGTAGTGCCTTGCGGTCAGAGGCCAAGCAGTTGCCATACCAGGCGGTGATGCAACCAGTCAGGATGCTCTCGATGGTGCAGCTGTAGAATTTTTTGAGGATCTGAGGACCCATGCCAAATCTTTTTAGTCTCCTGAGGGGGAATAGGCTTTGTCGTGCCCTCTTCACGACTGTCTTGGTGTGTTTGGACCATGATAGTTCGTTGGTGATGTGGACACCAAGGAACTTGAAGCTCTCAACCTGTTCCACTACAGCCCCGTCGATGAGAATGGGGGCGTGCTCAGTCCTCTTTTTTTTCCTGTAGTCCACAATCATCTCCTTTGTCTTGGTCACGTTGAGGGAGAGGTTGTTGTCCTGGCACCACACGGCCAGATCTCTGACCTCCTCCCTATAGGCTGTCTCATCGTTGTCGGTGATCAGGCCTACCACTGTTGTGTCGTCGGCAAACTTAATGATGGTGTTGGAGTCATGCCTGGCCATGCAGTCATGGGTGAACAGAGAGTACAGGAGGGGACTGAGCACGCACCCCTGAGGGGCCCCCGTGTTGAGGATCAGTGTGGCAGATGTGTTGTTACCTACCCTTACCACCTGGGGGCGGCCCGTCAGGAAGTCCAGGATCCAGTTGCAGAGGGAGGTGTTTAGTCCCAGGATCCTTAGCTTAGTGATGAGTTTAGAGGGCACTATGGTGTTGAATGCTGAGCTGTAGTCAATGAATAGCATTCTCACGTAGGTGTTCCTCTTGTCCAGGTGGGAAAGGGCAGTGTGGAGTGCGATAGAGATTGCATCATCTGTGGATCTGTTGGGGCGGTATGCAAATTGGAGTGGGTCTAGGGTTTCTGGGATTATGCTGTTGATGTGAGCCATGACCAGTCTTTCAAAGCACTTCATGGCTACAGACGTTAGTAAAGGTGTCAGCTAGAGATGACGTGCAGGAGCTTGCAGGGATTTGTAGTCTTGCATGATATCTACTTTAATCACTCACCACCTTCCGGAGACATTTGAAACCCCACCTCTTTAAGGAATACCTGGGATAGGATAAAGTAATCCTTCTACCCCCCCGCCCCCCCTAAAAAAAAAAATAAAAAGAAAAAAGAAAAAATTGTAAAGTGGTTATCCCACTGGCTATAGGGTGAATGCACCAATTTGTAAGTCGCTCTGGATAAGAGCGTCTGCTAAATGACGTAAATGTAAATGTAATGTAAATGTTAATTCTAATTAGCATTTTCGAATCTGAGAGCCAAATATATTGATAAAAGTCACCTAATCAAAGAGAGATTTAAATGGTTATCAAAACGTCACGCCAGGGTAAGCCTTCACGAAACACAGCCCTTATTTTAAGCATTTCAAAAATTCCATATGGGAAAAATGAATGGAGCCATTTCCCTGTTTGACCTTTTCCCTGGTTTTATGGGTATTATGACACCTCCACCGTGGGGCTCTATCCAGTGTTCATACCAAAGACAGTACAGTATGACGATAAAACTGCTTCTCCAATTTCTCCAATAGAAATCCCCGATCACACTTGTAGGCGACGTCATGGTAACCTTGGCTGGCTAAACTCATGCGCAGAAATATGCCCTCGGGTCTAACGGTCGTCTCGCGCAGAACTGCGCATGTGCAGGCCGTTAAAATCAACAGCACTCCTTCGATATAAAGTAATTTTTTACGAAAATAAAAACGTGTCAGTTTGTCACTTTCATGAAGTTTAAGTAATAACATGATCAAATACTTAAGACATTGGCTCGAATCTAGTTTGTGCCTTTATATTTCGAGAAAATTAACAACTAAGGAAAAAAACATTACGTCTCTCATTGACTTCTCAAACGCCAAACCCCGGCCGGAAATCTCGCGATGTTTCGTCTCTGTTTAGAAACTGTGTCTATACCATCATTGTTGCATACCGGAGCGCCATATTCCGGCCGGGGGTCGTGAATATAAAGCACCTGCATGAGCACTACAGGGAGTGACGTCACATCTAAAGCGAGAACAGAACGAGAGACGCAGCATTTTTATGTAGCTGGCATCAAAGCAGGTAGTGTAAAATAAAGTCAAAACACACATCATGTATCGTATCAGTGTTTTGCAAGCATTAAAGGACAGTTCTGCGAGACTAGGCTATAAAGGAAAAACCAACTGCCGAAACCCGGGATCGAACCAGGGACCTTTAGATCTTCAGTCTAACGCTCTCCCAACTGAGCTATTTCGGCCACGTTAAAGAACCTTGCAATCTGCAACACCTAAATCCACTTTTGATATTTTACATTAACGCTACATTCCCGTTGATTCTTGAACAGTATACGTTATAAGTGCCTCATGAGCTTAGTTCAACTGTCGGACCCCATCAGAACCCAGAATATAAACTTGTTTTACTTCATTGTTTGTATACAATGTCATTGTAAACAAGCAACGTAAGCCCTCAAAACATGGTTTATGTTGATGTCATGGCTCTGTCTATGAATTTGAGATTGAATACGCTTTTTACCAAAACAGTGGATGGCTTTTACCAAAACAGTGGAAGAGTTCCCCTTAAACATAGAACATATGTTTGGTATTATACCCAGGGGCGCAACTTTGGTTTTAGAAGTGGGGGGGGACATAATCAAAATAATATTCTAATAATATTCTAATATATATTTTTTAGGGGGTAAATCAACTTTAATATTGCAGATAGATTGAGTATACCACATCAGTCACCGGCTTCATCAATAAGTGCATCGATGACCTCTTCCCCACAGTGACCGTACATACATACCCCAACCAGAAGCCATGGATTACAGGCAACATCCACACTGAACTAAAGGGTAGACCTGCCGCTTTCAAGGAGCGGGACTCTAACCCGGACGCTTATAAGAAATCCAGCTATGCCCTCCGACGAACCATCAAACAGACAAAGCATCAATATAGGACTAAGATTGAATCCTATTACACCGGCACCGACGCTCGTCAGATGTGGCAGGGCTTGCAAACTATTACAGACTACAAAGGGAAGCCCAGCCGCGAGCTGCCCAGTGACACGAGCCTACCAGACAAGCTAAATTACTTATATGCGCGCTTCGAGGCAAGCAACACTGAACCATTCATGAGAGTACCAGCTGTTCCGGATGACTGTGTGATCACGCTCTCCGTAGCCGATGTGAGTAAGACCTTTAAACAGGTCAACATTCACAAGGCGACTGCTTACATCACTGCCTGGTATGGCAACTGCTCGGCATCCGACCGCAAGGCGCTACAAAGGATAGTGCGTATGGCCCAGTACATCACTGGGGCCGAGCTTCCTGCCATCCAGGACCTCTATACTAGGCGGTGTCAGAGGAAGTCCCTAGAAATTGCCAAAGACTACAGCCACCCTTGTCATAGACTGTTCTCTCTGCTACCGCACGGCAAGTCGTACCGGAGCGCCAAGTGTAGGTCCAAAAGGCTTCTTAACAGCTTCTACCCCCAAGCCATAAGACTGCTGAACAGCTAATCAAATGGCTACCGGGACTATTTGCATAGAAAATGCTACCCCCCACTTTACCCCTACCTACGTGTAGATATTACTTCAATTACCTCGACTAACCTGTACCCCCGCACATTGACTCGGTACTGGTACCCCCTGTATAAAAAAAACTGAAATACCTTATTTACATAAGTATTCAGACCCTTTGCTATGAGACTCGAAATTGAGCTCAGGTGCATCCTGTTTGCATTGATCATCCTTGAGATGTTTCTACAACTTGATTGGAGTCCACCTGTGGTAAATTCAATCGATTGGACATGATTTGGAAAGGCACACACCTGTCTATATCAGGTCCCACAGTTGACAGTACATGTCAGAGCAAAAAGCAAGCCATGAGGTCGAAGGAATTGTCCGTAGAGCTCCGAGACAGGATTGTGTTGAGGCACAGATCTGGGGAAAGGTACCAAAAAATGTCTTCAGTATTGATAGTCCCCAAGAACACAGCGGCCTCCATCATTCTTAAATAGAAGAAGTTTGGAACCTTCCTAGAGCTGGCCACCTGGCCAAACTGAGCAATCAGGGGAGAAGGGCCTTGGTCAGGGAGGTGACCAAGAACCCGATGGTCACTCTGACATGGCTCCAGAGTTCCTCTGTGGAGATGGGAGAATCTTCCAGGACAACCATCTCTGCAGCACTCCACCAATCAGGCCTTTATGGTAGAGTGGCCAAACAGAAGCCACTCCTCAGTAAAAGGCACATGACAGCCCGCTTGGAGTTTGCCAAAAGGCACCTAAAGACTCTCAGACCATGAGAAACAAGATGCTCTGGTCTGATGAAACCAAGATTGAACTCTTTGGCTTGAATGCCAAGCATCATGTCTGGAGAAAACCTGGCACCATCCCTACGGTGCAGCATGGTGGTGGCAGAATAGAAAGAGGAGTGGGAGGCCCCGGTGCACAACTGAGCAAGAGGACAAATACATTAGAGTGTCTAGTTAGAGAAACAGATGTCTCACTGGTCCTCAACTGGCTGCTTCATTAAATAGTACCCGCAAAACACCAGTCTCAACGTCAACAGTGAAGAGGCAACTCCGGGATGCTGACCTTCTAGGCAGAGTTGCAAAGAAAAAGCCATATCTCAGACTGCCCATCTTAATCTTTTCTTTTTATTGACCAGTCTGAGATATGGCTTTTGACGTTGAGACTGGTGTTTTGTAGGTACTATTTAATGAAGCTGCCAGTTGAGGACCTGTGAGGCGCCTGTTTCTCAAACTAGACACTAATGTACAGTGAGGAAAAAAAGTATTTGATCCCCTGCTGATTTTGTACATTTGCCCACTGACAAAGACATGATGTCACGCCCTGACATAGAGTTCGCTAGTTGGTTTGGTCAGGGTGTGAATATCTATGTAATGTGAATATCTATTATAGGCCACACCCGGCCTATGTTGGCCGGGTGTGGTTCCCAATCAGAGGCAGCTGTCGGTCGTTGTCTCTGATTGGGGATCATACTTAGGTAGCCATATTGCCTACCTATATTGTGGGATCTTGACTCTTGTTTGGCTTGTTTGTGTGTAGCCATTGTGAGCTTCACATTACGTTTCTTTTGTTGTTTTGTCATGTGTTAACGTCGTTAATAAACATGTACGCATTCCACGCTGCACCTTGGTCCAATCCTGTATTCAACGAACGTGACACATGATCAGTCTATAATTCTAATGGTAGGTTTATTTGAACAGTGAGAGACAGAATAACAACAAAATCCAGAAAAACGCATGTCAAAAATGTTATAAATTGATTTGCATTTTAATGAGGGAAATAGGTATTTGACCCCTCTGCAAAACATGACTTAGTACTTGGTGGCAAAAACCCTTGTTGGCAATCACAGAGGTCATACGTTTCTTGTAGTTGGCCACCAGGTTTGCACACATCTCAGGAGGGATTTTGTCCCACTCCTCTTTGCAGATCTTCTCCAAGTCATTAAGGTTTCGAGGCTGACGTTTGGCAACTCGAACCTTCAGCTCCCTCCACAGATTTTCTATGGGATTAAGGTCTGGAGACTGGCTAGGCCACTCCAGGACCTTAATGTGCTTCTTCTTGAGCCACTCCTTTGTTGCCTTGGCCATGTGTTTTGGGTCATTGTCCTGCTGGAATACCCATCCACGACCCATTTTCAATGCCCTGGCTGAGGGAAGGAGGTTCTCACCCAAGATTTGACGGTACATGGCCCCGTCCATCGTCCATTTTTACATTTTACATTTTAGTCACTTAGCAGACGCTCTTATCCAGAGCGACTTACAGTTAGTGAGTGCATACATTTTTCATACTGGTCCCCCGTGGGAAACGAACCCACAACCCTGGCGTTGCAAGCGCCATGCTCTACCAACTGAGCTACAGGGGACTACGTCCCTTTGATGCGGTGAAGTTGTCCTGTCCCCTTAGCAGAAACCCCCCCCCCCAAAGCATAATGTTTCCACCTCCATGTTTGATGGTGGGGATGGTGTTATTGGGGTCATGGGCAGCATTCCTCCTCCTCCAAACACGGCGAGTTGAGTTGATGCCAAAGAGCTCGATTTTGGTCTCATCTGACCACAACACTTTCACCCAGTTCTCCTCTGAATCATTCAGATGTTAATTGGCAAACTTCAGACGGGCCTGTATATGTGCTTTCTTGAGCAGGGGGACCTTGTGGGCGCTGCAGGATTTCAGTCCTTCACAGTGTAGTGTGTTTGTCGTATTGGGTGAATGCTGGCAATTAAAAGCTGATAAACAAAGGAGTCTGCTCATACTGAACGTTGATCATAAGTTTATTCATATTACAAGCTTTCAGCATGAGTGACAGATGTCATGACATCCGGAGAACGACGTCCCAGATTGCAATGGCCGTTCTGACTTCTTCTTCGTTTAGCCCCTACTTATAAACAATGCAAAAAGATGGGTGCTCCCTCTTCTGGCCAATCACCAGTCTCCCCTGTCTACAACACACTTCCTGTCTGTTGTATGTGGCGTTACACTAAAACATTCCCTCTTGATACTAAAATCAACATTCTTTCAGTTCCACTTAAAAACATTTAACAAAGGCATAATCCTAATACACGACATTTCCCCCCTTCGAGACGAACTAAAAGTCTCGAAAACAAACAGAATAGGATTATGACAAGTAACAATTTATCTTATTGAGTATCTTTAACATTAAACCAAAAACATTCTCCTCTAGAGTGTATATACCTTTCTATGAAATATGAATAACTGTTTATGAAGTGTGAATACATTACTATGAAATATGAACAAATCTTTATGGAGTGTAAGAGCGAAAAACTGTCCGGCAGCCATCTTTCCAGATATCCATCCATCAATCAAGACAGTAAAATTCTCTCACGGTCCCTCTGCCCCAGGCAACCACCTCGGTACTCCAGATAAACTCATAAACAATGTAAATGCATTTGAAACTATGATGCAATTAAATACACATGTAAGCCCCTGCAAACAAAATCCTATCCAAAAAATATCCACTCTAAGGCTGGTCAACCCATTGGACCCTACAGTGGACCTCTCCCTGCCTAGACTCCCTGTCCCTAAGCATCACCGAAATAAACAAAAACATCTAAAATCCTCACATGTATTCAATAACATCAAATATCCTTCTACAAAAATTAATCCATAAGGCTATGACACAAATTATATATTACACATGTCCACTACACTTCATCTCCCCGTAGTCTCGACTTCCAATGTATTGTTGATGATGGAATCGGAATCTTTCCACACCCTCCTTGTTTCATCTCCTCCAGTCATATTGTCCTTTCATATTGTCCTTGTTTGAGTATTTCAATCTCCACATGTTCCCCCAAATGCTTCTGGAAGAAAAAGAAAAGACCAAACAGTATCTTTTGCAAAACAACACTTTCAAATTGAACATCAATATCAACTAAGAATATAGAAATGATATATAAATGATGTATGAATCACATTAACCCACTTCCCCCCTTTGATTCATAAAATCATACTAAAATCACACTAATATTGAAAAATTTTTTTTTGAAAAATGATCAAATTATCAAAAATGATATTTATCCATTCCGTTCCACTTGTCCATCTTCATCCAGATCAGGAACAGTCAACACCGGCATCTGAGTGTTGTCTCCAGGCATCACTCTCCAACCTATCTCAATATCATAGCTTTCTTAAAGGTCAGTAACAAATTACAAACATCACACACAGTGTTATCAAAGCTGCAACTAAAATCTGAACCATCACTGCCCCTACTGGGCCTACCTGATCTTGCAACCAAGTCTTCGCTGACTTCCGCTCCTTCAGATCTACCAAATGCATCCCTTATATTCTTCAATGCATATATAACCCTAGTGATAATATCTGAACTATCTGGACTCAAAGTATAACTAACATTATCAATATGATCTTTCCAAATGTTACACCATACCATGGAAAAAGTCCCCCCTTCTCCCTTAGATTTATACTTCAATGATAGGCTTGAAGACTATGACATGTAGCCATGTCTCTTTTCATCCAATTTCAAACCTAGCTTCAGATTTATCTGTGTCCGGTGCTACCCCTCTTTTAATGGTAAAACCTCCTATGGAAGCTTCAACGTCGACATGTAACAACATCCTGTCCATCAATAGGGTAAGAATATATACGCTTTATCACCACAAACCCTCCAAATATCTCTAAAATTCCCAATAGTCACATTGTCAGGCAAAAGCTAATCTTTTAACCATCAAAGTCCTGCTCTTCTTACTAACTGGAACATAAAAAGTTACCTTATATTTGTCATCTCTAACCTTATGTTCATGCTTATCCAAAGTCATCATATACTCATCACAATCTGATATTCCCATAAACATACCCCTTATATCATATGTTTTATTAGAACAAAACAACATTATTTTATCGGTTACTGATTGTTGCTGATACCACAGTCATGACAAAGCATAAAATTGACACATACTTGATAGAGGTCGAACCTCACGTGTCTGGTGCTGGAATTCTAACCAGACATGGACCCTCAAGATTCCTCACTGATATTACAGAATGAGCTGCTGGAACCAAATATCTTACCTTCCCATCTCTAATTTTCACAACAGAAGAATCAAACCACATGCATATAGTTTATCTCTTCCCTAACGAGCGGTACTGATCAGATACCTCTCCTTGTCTGTCATTAAAATCAAAGACCTCATCCTGTACCTCCATGATTTCACTATTTCAGATGAATCTATATTGACTCTACTACTATCTGCTCTCCTATTTTAACCCTATTCGTACTATCATTGACAGCACTCTCCATCCGTAACATAAACCCCTGAGTCCTTCTTGCTACCCCCTTTAATTTCAGAAAAGTTGTTGTCGGTGTCATACTTCCTACATTTGCTATTGCCATCGTATCATTAATCCCTTCCAAAGTTACCATTAAAGCAGTTGATCTAGTTGATGTATTAACACTCTTAACTACTTCTAGTGCGAAAGTTCCCGATATCCTCTGTGTATTATCTACTGTTGGAGTGACTACTGTAATCTACTCCTCCTGAACTCCTTCGGTGACTGTGGAAGCTTCAACAGATTTCACATTTTCCATTATAAGCGTCACTTTACGAATTACATAGCCTTTCAACCAATAATTCTTAACCGGAACAAATTTTAATGCTTGCACTAGATAAGTACACACATATTCTCCCTGATCTTTCTCTGTAACATTACGCCAAATAAGTGAACAGTCACTCATAACCCTCTTCCACTTCATATCGTTGTACAAACTATATCTCCTTTGATTAGGTGCAACAGCTTGCTTCTACTTCTGGTCCTGATAACAATACTTCTTCTCCATAATTATCTCTCCATGTGGGAGGAACGTCCCCATCCTCACCCTAATAAGTATTTTTCCTCTAAAATTGGTGCTGGAGCCATTGGCTCCCTTATAATCAAATGCGATATATTTATGGCTTTAATAACTATCAATGTTGAAAGAGTTAAATTGCTTCTCACTGTTGTTTTAATAGACTGACGTGTTAATGTCCTTATTGTTACTTCATCTAGTTTCCCCAAAGCTTTGAACTCTTTGCTTGTACTTCCATCTATCCCCACTAGTGTCAAATGACGTAAATGTAACTTACATTCACTCTCTCTCCCTACTCTAAACCCTAACTTTCAAACTTTTGATTATAAAAATACACCTATAATTACCTTGATCTCCCTACTCTAAAGTGTCCTTCACCACTGTTCTCTCTCTCTTACTACTAACTTTGAAACTTAGCTTACTGTCTTAGAGTTCCTTCAACCTAGTTCTCCTAACTTATTTTAATCTAATCTTTTCTCCTAACCTTTAAAAACCTTTTCCACTGATTTATTCACAAAATCCCTTTACCACCAAATTTTTAGAATATGTGATTGGGAAAGTCCCCACCTGCTTCTGACTTCTTTACACACAGACTTGGCATATGACTAAACACCTTTTAGCCTAGCCTGAAATCTCTTGGTGTAAGAATGTAACCCAGAATAACAGTCACCCCTTTTAACTTTATTTTCCAGACAGATTGTCTAATAGGCAGTCTAATAGATTATCATCCTTACTATGATATTATCTTTTTAAGCAAATATGATTCCCAAAAACCCTACTTTTTAAAATCTTCTACCAGACATCCGTTTAGTGTACATCCTATTGTACAGTTCAATTTACACCATGCATCTCTTCCCAACACTACAATAGGTATATGCTCTAATATTAGTATGTCTATTTTAATTTCTCTTTGAGTTCTTATAGCATAGCTCAATTGGTTCCCTAAGAGTAATTAACTGTTTTACTACCTCAAATCCCTATCCTAATTAGTTAATTTTACATAGTGAGATGTTTAACCTCTTTTAGGCTCAACACAGATAAAAGCTTTTACACTATTCACTATCACTTCTCATCGTCCTCTGGTTTTACTTCAATGGTTAGATATTTTCTCTTCTTCTCTAATCGGTGCTATCAGCTGACACCCCCCTTCGTATCTTCTAGGCACTCTAGAATCTTTAGGGTTCACCTGGAGAACAGGAGATCTTGACTGGCCCCTGTATCTTCCTTAAAAATGTTCTCTGTTGTTTCCTCCTGACGCATTGCACTCACAGGTAAAGTGACCAACCTGTCCACAATTATAACAGTCTTCTGAAAGTTGCTGGAAGTGTAGCTGAAATCTTCCTCCTCCTTCTAAGCCTTCTCGTCCTCTTCCTCTCCAATTCGGTGTCTGTCCAGAAACTGGCTGTGGATATGAAACACCTGGTACCCTCCTTGGCTGGTACAATTGCATTTGATATTGTTCAGTTGAAGCTGTAATAGTGATTGTTGATTTGGTTCACAAAGCTTCTCTTCTCCACCAGTTGTATGATTGAGTTTTTTGAGAGTTTCTTCGTCCTGTTCTTTGTTGTTGACATATCAGTATTCTTCAAAAGCTTATATTCTAAGTTCTGTCCTCGAAATATCATCTTCCATCATCTTCTTACTTTTCTTCAGCTGCTTGGCCTCAATGTATTCTTCTCCTCCAATTCTTGGGATTATTTTCTCAGCAGGTTTTCTCCTTCTGTATCTTCATCCTCATCTTTCCGAACCTCATTCTTCTCTTAGTTTCCAGACATCTCGGTTTTTCTTCCTTCTGGAGTTTTGGATTCATCTTTCTGGTCGTTTCTGCTTGTCCTCTATCTATTATTCATCTTAATCTCTGATGCAACAATCACCCTCCTGGATGATCCCTGGAAGCTGAGGATAAACATCCCTAAGCTCTACTTCCTTCTCATAAGGTGGGTGTCTTATTGCTGAATCCGTGTGTGAGAAAGGTGTACTAACTTCTGCCATTAGTTTTCCTGTCACCTTCTCTATACCTTTGTTTATCTTATCGCTGGAATCTTTTATCAGTTTTTGTTTGAGAATGAAGGGCAACTTTTGTTTCATTTGCCAGATAATTTGCCAGATAACCTAGCAATACTTTAGTTAAAGGATTACTATTTTGTACTATATCAATCGGTGTTATGACTTTTTATAGCCTTGATGTCGTTTTCCCCATTATAACAACCCTTTTATATTCCTTTATCGTGAATTATTTTATTTTAGACTATATAGCCTATGGCTTCCCCCCTTTAATTATTAATATAAACCAAACAACCCAAAAAAATAAAATAAAAATAAATCAACCAAAATATGAATATGAAAAAATTCCATTACATTTTTTTATCAAAAAACATTTCTAATTAAAATTAAAAATCAATTTAAAAATCAATTTAAAAAAATTATGAATAATTAAAACCAATTTTTATTTCTATATCCTATCTTACCCATTTATCAATTAGTGGCTATCTTACCACAACCCATCAAATGCAAGTAGTCAACTTCAGACTACAATCCTAAAAACAAAGCCTGTAACCCTACCATTACTACAATTCCCATAACCCCCTATCTTAATTTTACAGAATAATGTCAGTCCTTGATTCCCAACACAACTCCAATCAACCCAGTGATGCACAGAGCCTCCCAAATGCAATTTTTTATGAATTTGCCAAGCCTATATGAAATTGTCATAACATCAAATATCCTGTAGGGGAAGATTTTGTAACCATAATCAGTACCAAAACCCTTGACTCGATCCTCTGCCGCGTCACGTGACGCTACGTCAGCACCCCCTCTCCTTCTCTCTCTCTCTCCTGTCGTCTCGTCCTATCGCCTCTCATATGACAAAAACAGAGACACAGAAAAATATTTTAGTAGTTACTGCAATCACTGAGTTATCTCAACCATATTCAACATTCCTTCGTTCACATTCGCTCTAAGACTGAACTCAGAACTAAATAGATCAATAACATTTTTATTTAATTTTTATTTATTTTAATCGTCATCATATTTCTAATTTATAAATTCACTACATCTCAACAAATAGTTTCATTTTCAAACAACAGTCACTTTAACGATTTAGAAGATTCGTGTCCAAATCTCTCCTCTTTGTGGCTATTCCTCTGTCTATTCCTGCAGCACGCAGCCCCCCAGAAATATGACACGTTACCCACAATCCCGTGTTGTAGTTTAACCAATCTCCTCATGTTGTAGTTTTAGCGTCGTAAAAAAAAACGTGTCCTAATCTCGTGCCATAAACTCCCCCTTTCTGTAGTGTAGTGTCGCAAAATTAAACGCATGCGCAAATGCATTCAATGATACGATTCCCAGACAATAGAACGATAGCATTACGCTACAGCTTCACTATTTTATACCTTATACTCACACAATTACACTTAACAGAGCTCACATTTGCGTAGAACTCTGAGTTCCACACACACAGACATATTTTAAGAGGCTTTAATCCATCGCAATGGCCCTCTAAGGACACGTTAGCATGTAGCACGCAACACAATTAGCATTTAGCCTTAGCATTTAGCATTAGCCGCTATGTATAATGTGGCATGACCCACACTCCCATTTAGCATTAACATTAGCCTTAGCCTTTAGCTAACTGTGGCCTACCACTCCCTAAGTAACCTGCATTGTGCCTAAATCATTGTCCATTTATCCCCTGCTAACTTTATGCTGCCGTGAGTTCTGGATAATTATATGAGCGGTTACCCCAAACAAATACCCCGTCGACTATAAGATGAGAATAACTTACAATATACCCCGTCCACCTCATGGTTCCTAGAACCAACCTGACACCACCTAGCGCGTTGCCCGGATTTATGGCCCACTCCTAAGGAGTCGCCTCGTTTCGAGGTCTTTAACAGATTCACAATGCTCTAATTGCATACGTATTCCTGACTTTATTCTGCCAATATCTGCCTTAATCTCTACCATCGATTGCTCTAAAATTCCAAGCCTACTCTCCCCCCTTTTGCCCTGTTTACCAGTGCAACAATTGATAATGATTAGCCAGATCCCCAGTTATCAGCAATAACGCCACACGAGGCACGGTCGTATGGTACATTTCTCCAGTGTACACAAGCAGTATCCAACCTAACAAGCTCCAAAGCGGTAAGAAAAACTCACCCTTGTCTGGCCATGGCTTCAAAGCGAGTTAGCCTGGCGGCTGAATGAAACAGAGGAGAGGTGCAGACCAGCCCCACGTTGGGTGCCATTTGTCGTATCGGGTGAATGCTGGCAATTATTGCTGATAAACAAAGGAGTCTGCTCATACTGAACCTTGATCATAAGTTTATTCATATTACAAGCTTTCAGCATGAGTGACAGATGTCATGACATCCGGAGAACGGCGTCCCAGATTGCAATGGCCGTTCTGACTTCTTCTTCGTTTAGCCCCTAAAAAAAACAACAAAAAAAAACTTATAAACAATGCAAAAAGATGGGTGCTCCCTCTTCTGGCCAATCACCAGTCTCCCCTGTCTACAACACACTTCCTGTCTGTTGTATGTGGCGTTACACTAAAACATTCCCTCTTGATACTAAAATCAACATTCTTTCAGTTCCACTTAAAAACATTTAAAAAAGGCATAATCCTAATACACGACATGTTACCAATTGTTTTCTTGGTGACTATGGTCCCAGCTGCCTTGAGATCATTGACAAGATCCTCCTGTGTAGTTCTGGGCTGATTTCTCACCATTCTCATGGTCATTGCAACTCCACGAGGTGAGCTCTTGCATGGAGCCCCAGGCCGAGGGAGATTGACAGTTCTTTTGTGTTTCTTCCATTTGCGAATAATCAAACATACTGTTGTCACCTTCTCACCAAGCTGCTTGGCGATGGTCTTGTAGCCCATTCCAGCCTTGTGTAGGTCTACAATCTTGTCCCTGACATCCTTGGAGAGCTCTTTGGTCTTGGCCATGGTGGAGAGTTTGGAATCTGATTGATTGATTGCTTCTGTGGACAGGTGTCTTTTATTCAGGTAACAAACTGAGATTAGGAGCACTCCCTTTAAGAGTGTGCTCCTAATCTCAGCTCGTTACCTGTATAAAAGACACCTGGGAGCCAGAAATATTTCTGATTGAGAGGGGGTCAAATACTTATTTCCCTCATTAAAATGCAAATCAATTTATAACATTTTTGACATGCGTTTTTCTGGATTTTTTGTGTGTTATTCTGTCTCTCACTGTTCAAATAAACCTACCATTAAAATTACAGACTGATCATTTCTTTGTCAGTGGGCAAATGTACAAAATCAGCAGGGGATCAAATACCTTTTTGCCTCACTGTATTTGTCCTCTTGCTCAGTTGTGAACCGGGGCCTCCCACTCCTCTTTCTATTCTGGTTAGAGCCATTTTGCGCTGTTCTGTGAAGGGAGTAGTACACAGCGTTGTACGAGATCTTCAGTTTCTTGGCAATTTCTTGCACGGAAAACGACGTTGGAGGTGCCTTATGGTAGAGAAATTAACATTCAGTTCTCTGGCAAAAGCTCTGGTGGACATTCCTGCTGTCAGCATGCCAATTGCACACTCCCTCCAAAGTTGAGACATCTGTGGCATTGTGTTGTGTGACAAAAGTGCACATTTTAGTGGCCTTTTATTGTCCCCAACACAAGGTGCACCTGTGTAATGATCATGCTGTTTAATCAGCTTCTTGATATGCCACACCTGTCAGGTGGATGGATTATCTTTGCAAAGGAGAAATGCCCACTAACGGGGATGTAAACAAATTTGAGCACAACATTTGAGAGAAATAAGCTTTTTGTGAGTTTGGAAAATTTCTGGGATCTTTTATTTCAGCTCATGAAACATTGGACCAACACTTTACATTTGAGTTTATATTGTTGTTCAGTGTACATCACTTTTGCAATGAACTGTCAAATTGGAGACAATTATTGACTTGTTTCACTATAACTAAGCCTAAAACATCTGGTTTTCGATTAAAATTATTATTTTTAATGAGTTACTCTTTAAGTTCCACCACTTCATATTGAAAAGCTGAACCAATACCTAGGGTGAACACATTTAAAATACCCAAATTCATTCCATATCATTCTTCCAGCCCAGCAGAAATGTCCCATCCACATAATAGGATTGTAGATGTGCAGATAGACCAAAGCTGGGTCTATTTTACCGTTACTATAGTCAAGTCTGTGGGTTAAGGTATTTTAATATAGATGTTACCATTTTAGTAATCAACTTAGCTAGTTTTTTGGGGGGTCTTTCAGATGGGCGGACCGGAAACCCAGTGACAACACTCGGGTCTGTAGCTGCCATTTACCGGTGGGAAAGAGAAATGGCCCTGTATTTACCAGAAAATGTAGCTCATCCACCATGGCAGAAGAGAAAGATCCAAACTTAAATCCGTTTTACCTCATTTCTACCAGCATGTCACATGTGCAACCAGAGGGAAAAAAACTATAGATCCAGACTGTTGATTGGGAAACAAGAACAAACAATGAGGCATGAGGATTGGGTGTTGAGGGACCACTTGTCACATTGTCTAAGCTGGGTTTGTGTTATGATAATGCATTTTCTGTCCAGATAAAGATGTTGATACGGCATTGAAAAAGACCCACCACTGACCCACCGCATGTGGTAGAGAGAATCCCCTGGTCACCTATAGAGACCTACCAAGAGGAAGGATGTTAAGTGCCACATGCCTTTCAATGCATGACTTTGAACACCTTGAAATGCATTTGTTGTAAGAAATGTGCTATATAAATAAAGTTTGATTTGATTGATGACATTACAGCTGTAGAATATTTAATAAACTGTCATTTTCACATTTACATTTACATTTACATTTTAGTCATTTAGCGGACGCTCTTATCCAGAGCGACTTACAGGAGCAATTAGGGTTAAGTGCCTTGCTCAAGGGCACATTTACGTCATTTAGCAGACGCTCTTATCCAGAACGACTCACCAATTGGTGCGTTCACCCTATAGCCAGTGGGATAACCACTTTACAATTGTTTTTTGGGGGGGGGGGGGGGGGGGGGTAGAAGGATTACTTTATCCTATCCCAGGTAATCCTTAAAGAGGTGGGGTTTCAAATGTCTCCGGAAGGTGGTGAGTGACTCCGCTGTCCTGGCGTCGTGAGGGAGCTTGTTCCACCATTGGGGTGCCAGAGCAGCGAACAGTTTTGACTGGGCTGAGCGGGAGCTATGCTTCCGCAGAGGAAGGGGAGCCAGCAGGCCAGAGGTGGATGAACGCAATGCCCTCGTTTGGGTGTAGGGACTGATCAGAGCCCGAAGGTACAGAGGTGCCGTTCCCCTCACTGCTCCATAGGCAAGCACCATGGTCTTGTAGCGGATGCGAGCTTCAACTGGAAGCCAGTGGAGTGTGCGGAGGAGGGGGGTGACGTGAGAGAACTTGGGAAGGTTGAACACCAGACGGGCTGCGGCATTCTGGATGAGTTGTAGGGGTTTAATGGCACAGGCAGGGAGGCCAGCCAACAGCGAGTTGCAGTAGTCCAGACAGGAGATGACAAGTGCCTGGATTAGGACCTGTGCCGCTTCCTGTGTAAGGCAGGGTCGTACTCTCCGAATGTTGTAGAGCATGAACCTGCAGGAGCGGGTCACCGCCTTGATGTTGGCGGAGAACGACAGGGTGTTGTCCAGGGTCACGCCTAGGCTCTTCGCACTCTGGGAGGAGGACACAGCGGAGTTGTCAACCGTGATGGCGAGATCATGGAACGGGCAGTCCTTCCCCGGGAGGAAGAGCAGCTCCGACTTGCCAGGGTTCAACTTGAGGTGGTGATCCGTCATCCATACTGATATGTCTGCCAGACATGCAGAGATGCGATTCGCCACCTGGTTATCAGAAGGGGGAAAGGAGAAGATTAGTTGTGTATCGTCAGCGTAGCAATGATAGGAGAGGCCATGTGAGGATATGACAGAGCCAAGTGACTTGGTGTATAGGGAGAAAAGGAGAGGGCCTAGAACTGAGCCCTGGGGGACACCAGTGGTGAGGGCACGTGGTGCGGAGACAGCTTCTCTCCACGCCACTTGGTAGGAGCGACCGGTCAGGTAGGACGCAATCCAGGAGTGAGCCGCGCCGGAGATGCCCAGCTCGGAGAGGGTGGAGAGGAGGATCTGATGGTTCACAGTATCAAAGGCAGCAGACAGGTCTAGAAGGACAAGAGCAGAGGAGAGAGAGTTAGCTTTAGCAGTGCGGAGAGCCTCCGTGACACAGAGAAGAGCAGTCTCAGTTGAATGACCAGTCCTGAAACCTGACTGGTTTGGATCAAGAAGGTCATTCTGAGAGAGATAGCAAGAGAGTTGGCTAAAGACGGCACGCTCAATAGTTTTGGAAAGAAAAGAAAGAAGGGATACTGATCTGTAGTTGTTGACATCAGTGGGATCGAGTGTTGGTTTTTTGAGAAGGGGAGCAACTCTCGCTCTCTTGAAGACGGAAGGGACATGGCCAGCGGTCAAGGATGAGTTGATCAGCGAGGTGAGGTAGGGGAGAAGGTCACCGGAGATGGTCTGGAGAAGAGAGGAGGGGATGGGGTCAAGCGGGCAGGTTGTTGGGCGGCCTGCAGTCACAAGTCGCAGGATTTTATCTGGAGAGAGAGGGGAGAAAGAAGTCAAAGCATAGGGTAGGGCAGTGTGAGTAGGACCAGCAGTGTCATTAGACTTAGCAAACGAGGATCGAATGTCGTCAACCTTCTTTTCAAAATGGTTGACGAAGTCATCCACAGAGAGAGGGGGGGGGGGGGGGGGGGGGGGAGGATTCAGCAGGGAAGAAAATGTGGCAAAGAGCTTCCTAGGGTTAGAGGCAGATGCTTGGAATTTAGAGTGGTAGAAAGTGGCCTTAGCAGCAGAAACAGATGAAGAAAATGTAGAGAGGAGGGAGTGAAAAGATGCCAGGTCGGCAGGGAGTTGAGTTTTCTTCCATTTCCGCTCCGCTGCCCGGAGCTCTGTTCTGTGAGCTCGCAATGAGTCATCAAGCCACGGAGCTGGAGGGGAGGACCGAGCCGGCCGGGAGGATAGGGGACACAGAGAGTCAAAGGATGCAGAAAGGGAGGAGAGGAGGGTTGAGGAGGCAGAATCAGGAGATTGGAGGGAGAAGGATTGAGCAGAGGGAAGAGATGATAGGATGGAAGAGGAGAGAGTAGTGGGAGAGAGAGAGCGAAGGTTGCGGCGGCGCATTACCATCTGTGTAGGGGCAGAGTGAGTAGTGTGGGAGGAGAGCGAGAGAGAAAAGGAAACAAAGTAGTGGTCAGAGACATGGAGGGGAGTTGCAGTGAGATTAGTAGAAGAGCAGCATCTAGTAAAGATGAGGTCAAGCGTATTGCCTGCCTTGTGAGTAGGGGGGGACGGTGAGAGGGTGAGGTCAAAAGAGGAGAGGAGTGTAAAGAAGGAGGCAGAGAGAAATGAGTCAAATGTGGACATAGGGAGGTTGAAATCCCCCAAAACTGTGAGGGGTGAGCCATCCTCAGGAAAGGAACTTATCAAGGCGTCAAGCTCATTGATGAACTCTCCAAGGGAACCTGGGGGGCGATAGATGACAAGGATATTAAGCTTAAATGGGCTAGTGACTGTGACAGCATGGAATTCAAATGAGGAGATAGACAGATGGGTTAGGGGAAAAATTGAGAATGTCCACTTGGGAGAGATGAGGATTCCTGTGCCACCACCCCTCTGACCAGATGCTCTCGGGGTATGCGAGAACACATGGTCAGACGAGGAGAGAGCAGTAGGAGTAGCAGTGTTTTCAGTGGTAATCCATGTTTCCGTCAGCGCCAGGAAGTCGAGGGACTGGAGATTAGCATAGGCTGGGATGAAGTCAGCTTTGTTGGCAGCAGAACGGCAGTTCCAGAGGCTGCCTGAGACCTGGAACTCCAGGTGTGGGGTGCGTGCAGGGACCACCAGGTTAGAGAGGCAGCAGCCACGCGGTGTGGGGCGTTTGTGTAGCCTGTGCAGAGAGGAGAGAACAGGGATAGGCAGAGGCATAGTTGACAGGCTGTAGCAAATGGCTACAATAATGCAGAGGAGATCGGAATGAAATGAACTAAACATCTGGGAGGGTAGAGAGCAGGGCCTCCCTCACCAAAAACTTCTACCTCAGAAACTATAATTGTTTCACTGAACCACCCGAACAAAAACTCTACCAACTTCCACCTTTAGAAATCAGAATTGTTGTGAACCACAGCGGTTCAATGTTTAAAGGAATAGACTCAACCCACTTTATTCAGCTAGCTAACTATGACACCATAGCTAACTAGCATGCTAGCATCCAAAAACACACAGTTTAGCACCAACACTTGGTCACAACAAACCACCAATAGTGTGTTAACACACTAAGCAGATGATTCGTGTCCGTGTCTGTTGGCTAGCTAGCAATGGCCACTGTGTTGACCTTGTTTGAAGAACGGCTAGCTAGCTAGCTTCGTGCTACCCCCGGCACCGCCGAAGAACAATGCCAACATACAGTAACTACCCACAACAGCCCACGATGCCTAACTATGACGCCATAGCTAACTAGCATGCTAGCATCCAATAACACACAGTTTAGCACCAATACTTGGTTACAACAAACTACCAAGAGTGTGTTAACACACTAAACAGATAATTCATGTCCGTGTCTAGTTCCTTTCATAACGCAGCAAAAATTAAACGTTGGCTAGCTAGCACATTAACATTGGAAACAACTCTCCACCGTTGCACTAAACAGATAACTACCAATAAACGTTACCAGTAGCTACCCGCTAGCTAGCTAGCATACCAAGAGTGTGTTAACACACTAAACAGATAATTCATGACCGTGTCTAGTTCCTTTCATAACGCAGCAAAAAAAAATTAACGTTGGCTAGCTAGCACATTAGCTAGCACATTAACATTGGAAACCACTCTCCACCATTGCACTAAACAGATAATTACCAATAAACGTTACCAGTAGCTACCCGCTAGCTAGCTAGCCTCGTGCTTCGCCGGGCTCCGCCGTAACAATACTTAAACAATACGTAAACAATACTTACCTACAATAAATGCCTACGGAAACCTACAATAACTACCTAAATAACTACATAAATAAACTACCTACCTACGATCTAAATACATGGTTTAAGCTTTACTCAACACCATATGAGAAGCCAAGCTTACCTCCTGCTAGAGAAAACACAACCTCACCCGACGAAGTATATCCATCTAGCAAAGGGTCACATGAGGACAAGTGTAGTTTTTCCATAAACTTTTAATTTATACTGTGCCTATGAAGATTTGTCTCTGGTCATGAAACTACAATACATGCTGGATGTCTAAACAAAGTAAATTTCAAATGTCAATAGATTTTTTGATTCATTCTCATCAATGACAACATTCTAGAACTGAGTTATCACTCATCAAAGTCTGCTGTCTGGGGTAATCTGGTTAATGATTATATCGACTTCATCTCGGGCCTAACAACACCCATGCCAATATATCCTCCATACACCGGCTTCTCGGGCATTATCACTTTTATACAACGGGTTACCAACATATTCAAATAATCATTGACATATTTTCATAAAAAAACTTTATTTTGATTAATTTATTAATACTATTTCATCCTTCCACAAGATACAGTCCCGACACAAATCTAGGGTTGCTACCCAAGCCCGCTGGTCATTCCTTGTATTAGTTCGGTTGCCAGAGACCATAGCTGTAGGTCCCCTGTAGCTCAGTTGGTAGAGCATTGCGCTTGCAACGCCAGGGTTGTGGGTTCGTTTCCCACGGGGGGGCAGTATGAAAAATGTATGCACTCACTAACTGTAAGTCGCTCTGGATAAGAGTGTCTGCTAAATGAGTAAAATACAGTTGTTTAGTCATCTTGTTCATTCTAAATGTTTCATTGCCATACTGGCCAGCAACGTTTTTATCCCTTGCTTGCTAGCTAGCCAGCTACGGCTAATTTACAGTCACGTCAAACAGTGCAGCCAGAATAACAACAGTAGCTGCATTTGCATTTTTTAAGCTGTTTTCTAGTGACATTTATTTGGATACATCCATAAGAATGAGCTAATGAGGCGTGATTTTGCCTGGCATAGAAAATGTGCTCTCTCGCCAGGACACTGTTGTTCAGAGGAGCTAGCCAACAACACAGCTAACACAATCGCTTCAAACTGAAGCTGGAAAGACTGCAAACTAGCTGCACTTCGTTTCGTTTGACCTTTTTTCAATTGACATTTCTTTGTATATATCCATATAAATGATGCCAGCTGATTCATGATTTCGACTGCTTTCTGTCTCGTCCTGACTCCCGACACGTTCATTACTATGGGAGGGCTGGAGATTGAATTTGAATATTGAAACAATGTTGCAAATGTCGGAGAGACAGACATCAAGGTTTATACAAATCGCCACTGTTGAAAAAGAAATGTCAATCTTAAAGAAATGTGAGATAATGTCTAGATGCTTATTATAGTGGAGATCAAGTTTATAAATTGTCTGGCTGAGCTGATGAGATAGTGGATTGCGCAGTCAGATGGAATAGAGTAAATAGGCATTTTAATGTAATAGATTTAGCCGGCGCTAACTCGTGGAATAGACACCGGCTGGAATGCGGTTTTAACCAATCAGCATTCAGGGTTAGAACCACTCATTTTATAAAATTAATTGAGTGGCTCTTTTCTAGTAGAATGTTGAAAGCAGTATAGAACACATTGTATTGCTAAGATGCTCAAACCTAACTTAATAGCTACACTCACTGACACAGGATCAACTTTATCCCTCAGGCTGGCCCTGACCAAACCGCTAAATTGCCTCTCACTATAGCTGCACTTCTCCACATGGCCAGACTTATAGTGGTCTTCTCCCCTTTTAATACTCTTATGCTCATCCTTGAAAAATGTCATAAGGTCTGAAATAGACACAAAAGTCGACATACTGTACAAACAATTATCTAGGCTAAGTAAAACAAAAATATTGTTTGATCTACTGCTCCGCAAACTAGCTAGCTAAAGTGTAGTCAATGGCTAGTTAAGACAGAGAAAGGGGACGGAAGTTCATGGATTGGGCACAGAAGGTCTCTGGGTACAAAGGTCTCTGATCGCGCTGGTGAACGGTAGCTGACAGTGTCAGCTAGAGATGACATGCAGGAGCTTCCTGCAGGAATTTATAGTCTTGCTGAGGTCTTCTCTGTTGCTAATTAGCATTTTGAATTTTTGAGAGTAAATTGAGGCGATTATATTGAGAAAACTCACCTTGTCTGAGAGAGAATTACATGGCTATCAGAGAGAATTACATGGCTATCAGAATGTCAAGCCAGGGTAAGCCTACACGAAACACAGACCTTATATGAAGTAGCTCTAAAGTTCCAGACGCAAAAATAAAGGGAGAGAAAACAATTGGAACCATTACCGGGTTTTATCGCTAGGTTTTATGGGTATTATGACGAGTCCACTCTGCCGGACTATAGTCTGCAATAGTGGACGTGTCATAATACCCATAAAACCTAGCGGTCAAACACGGAAATGGTTCCAGAGGGGGACGATTTTGGAGGAGGAAGAAGACTTTCCGCGGGAACTTCGTTGAGGAGAGGGATTTTTGAAATCGTTGAGAAACAAACAAACTTTACTCGGTGTGGCGGAGGTTCGGCACGGCCGTGCTGTGAATGGGTCAGAGATGGTAGGAGATAGTGATGGAGAGGAAAGGGAAACAAGTATGGAACATAGTGGTACAAATAAAGGAGGGAGTAAGAAAGAGAAAAAGAAAGCGGGAGAGAAAGGGAGTAGGGGTATGAAGGGGAGCGAGAGTTCTATGGAGGTAGAGAGGAGGCAGAAAAGGAAGTTTGAGGAGAGCAACCTAGATTCCAACGATAGTGGAAGTTCGGAGGCAGAAAGTGCAGAGGAAGGGCAAGATAAGACACGAGAGGAACATGGAGGTGAGGAGGAGCATAAAGTGATTATGAAGTTTAGGGAGGAAGGGGGAGTTTGGGGCGTTGAGTCCGATAAGGTTGACGGCTGTGATAAAATAGTTGATTGGGGAAGTTGTTAATGCTAAAGTGTTAAGAGATGGGAGCTTGTTGGTGTTCTGTAAGGACATGGCGCAGGGGGGAAAAGCTATTGGAGTGAAGCAAATAGGGAAGTGTAAGGTGGAGTCAAGCAGCTGGTCTGACCAAGCAGGGAAGCAGTGGAGTAAAGGGGTGATAACAGGAGTGCCTGTGAGTGTTAGCACTAAAGAGATAAGGGAACATTTGAGAGGAGGCGTTCTAGTGAATGCACAAAGATTGCAAGCAACAAGGGGTGGAGATAGGGTAGATAGCACGTCTATTCTGTTACATTTTAAGGACCGGGTACTGCCAAATAAGGTAACAATAGGATCCTACTGCTCTCTCCTCATCTGACCATGTGTTCTCGCATACCCCGAGAGCATCTGGTCAGCGGGGTGGTGGCACAGGAATCCTCATCTCTCCCAAGTGGACATTCTCTATTTTTCCCCTGACCCATCTGTCTATCTCATCATTTGAATTCCATGCTGTCACAGTCACTAGCCCATTTAAGCTTAATATCCTTGTCATCTATCGCCCTCCAGGTTCCCTTGGAGAGTTCATCAATGAGTTTGACGCTGTCAAAATGCTGAAGTGTATGCAGCGGTGAAGTCAGGCTCAGGACACAGAAGATAAGTAACGACTGCTTTACTTTCCAAAATACGCACAAAACAAAAGCCTCCAAAACACAAGAGGAGGATAATACGCGGAGTGCGTAATAAACAGGATGATCAATGCCAACCATACATACAGGACACGCGGACAATAACACACAAAGGCAAACATAAAACAAGGGAACTTATATGTAACATAATCAATACAGAATACGAAACAGGTGTACCAACTAGACATTACAAAACAAACATCGAAAACATCGAGCGGTAGTAGCTAGTACTCCGGGGACAACGAACGCCGAAGCCTGCCCGAGCAAGGAGGAGGAGCAGCCTCGGCGGCATCCATGACAGACACCTTGATAAGTTCCTTTCCTGAGGATGGCTCACCCCTCACAGTTCTGGGGGACTTCTACCTCCCTACGTCTACCTTTGACTCATTTCTCTCTGCCTCCTTTTTTCCACTCCTCTCCTCTTTTGACCTCACCCTCTCCCCGTCCCCCCCTACTCACAAGGCAGGCAATACGCTTGACCTCATCTTTACTAGATGCTGTTCTTCTACTAATCTCACTGCAACTCCCCTCCATGTCTCCGACCACTACTTTGTATCCTTTTCTCTCTCGCTCTCCTCCAACACTACTCACTCTGCCCCTACTCAGATGGTAATGCGCCGTCGCAACCTTCGCTCTCTCTCTCCCGCTACTCTCCCCTCTTCCATCCTATTATCTCTTCCCTCTGCTCAATCCTTCTCCCTCCAATCTCCTGATTCTGCCTCCTCAACCCTCCTCTCCTCCCTTTCTGCATCCTTTGACTCTCTGTGTCCCCTATCCTCCCGGCCGGCTCGGTCCTCCCCTCCAGCTCCGTGGCTTGATGACTCATTGCGAGCTCACAGAACAGGGCTCCGGGGAGCCGAGCGGAAATGGAGGAAAACTAGACTCCCTGCTGACCTGGCATCTTTTCACTCCCTCCTCTCTACATTTTCTTCATCTGTTTCTGCTGCTAAGGCCACTTTCTACCACTCTAAATTCCAAGCATCTGCCTCTAACCCTAGGAAGCTCTTTGCCACCTTCTCCTCCCTGCTGAATCCTCCCCCCCCCCCCCCCCTCCTCCCTCTCTGTGGATGACTTCGTCAACCATTTTGAAAAGAAGGTTGACGACATCCGATCCTCGTTTGTTAAGTCAAATTACACTGCTGATCCTGCTCACACTGCCCTACCCTATGCTTTGACTTCTTTCTCCCCTCTCTCTCCAGATAAAATCTTGCGACTTGTGACGGCCGGCCGCCCAACAACCTGCCCGCTTGACCCTATCCCCTCCTCTCTTCTCCAGACCATCTCCGGTGATCTTCTCCCTTACCTCACCTCGCTGATCAACTCATCCTTGAATACTGGCTATGTCCCTTCCGTCTTCAAGAGAGCGAGAGTTGCACCCCTTCTCAAAAAACTAACACTCGATCCCTCTGATGTCAACAACTACAGACCAGTATCCCTTCATTCTTTTCTCTCCAAAACTATTGAGCGTGCCGTCTTTAGCCAACTCTCTTGCCATCTCTCTCAGAATGACCTTCTTGATCCAAACCAGTCAGGTTTCAAGACTGGTCATTCAACTGAGACTGCTCTTCTCTGTGTCACGGAGGCTCTCCGCACTGCTAAAGCTAACTCTCTCTCCTCTGCTCTTTTCCTTCTAGACATGTCTGCTGCCTTTGATACTGTGAACCATCAGATCCTCCTGTCCACCCTCTCCGAGCTGGGCATCTCCGGCGCGGCTCACTCTTGGATTGCGTCCTACCTGACCGGTCGCTCTACCAAGTGGCGTGGCGAGAAGCTGTCTCCGCACCACGTGCTCTCACCACTGGTGTCCCCCAGGGCTCAGTTCTAGGCCCTCTCCTATTCTCGCTATACACCAAGTCACTTGGCTCTGTCATATCCTCACATGGCCTCTCCTATCATTGCTACGCAGACGACACACAACTAATCTTCTCCTTTCCCCCTTCTGATAAACAGGTGGCGAATCGCATCTCTGCATGTCTGACAGACATATCAGTATGGATGACGGATCACCACCTCAAGCTGAACCTTGGCAAGACGGAGCTGCTCTTCCTCCCGGGGAAGGACTGCCCGTTCCATGATCTCGCCATCACAGTTGACAACTCCGTTGTGTACTCCTCCCAGAGTGCGAAGAGCCTTGGCGTGACCCTGGACAACACCCTGTTGTTCTCCGCTAACATCAAGGCGGTGACCCGATCCTGTAGGTTCATGCTCTACAACATTCGGAGAGTACGACCCTGCCTTACACAGGAAGCGGCACAGGTCCTAATCCAGGCACTTGTCATCTCCCGTCTGGATTACTGCAACTCGCTGTTGGCTGGGCTCCCTGCCTGTGCCATTAAACCCCTACAACTCATCCAGAATGCCGCAGCCCGTCTGGTGTTCAACCTTCCCAAGTTCTCTCACGTCACCCCGCTCCTCGGCACACTACACTGGCTTCCAGTTGAAGCTCGCATCTGCTACAAGACCATGGTGCTTGCCTACGGAGCTGTGAGGGGAACGGCACCTCTGTACCTTCAGGCTCTGATCAGTCCCTACACCCAAACGAGGGCATTGCGTTCATCCACCTCTGGCCTGCTGACTCCCCTACCTCTGCTGAAGCACAGTTCCCGCTCAGCCCAGTCAAAACTGTTCGCTGCTCTGGCACCCCAATGGTGGAACAAGCTCCCTCACGACGCCAGGACAGCGGAGTCACTCACCACCTTCCGGAAACATTTGAAACCCCACCTCTTTAAGGCACACCTGGGATAGGATAAGTAATCCTTCTACCCCCCCCCCCCCCTTACCCCACCCCCCAAAAAAAAAAAAAAAAAGTAAAGTGGTTATCCCACTGGCTATAAGGTGAATGCACCAATTTGTAAGTCGCTCTGGATAAGAGCGTCTTCTAAATGACGTAAATGTAAATGTAAATATATGAGTTACTATGTGAGGGCTTATGTACCGAAACCTTTAAGATGTTATAAATGCCAGAGGTTTGGGCATGTGGCAACAGTCTGTAAAGAGAAAAAGAGGTGTGCCAGGTGTGGAGGGGAGCATGAGTATGGGAAGTGTGGGGATGGTGTACAACCAAAGTGCTGCAACTGTGGGGGTGCTCATAGTGTGGCATATAGTGGGTGTGAGGTTATGAAGAAGGCAGTGTAGGTGCAACAAGTGAGAGTAGAGAGAAGGGTATCATATGCTGAGGCAGTGAGGGTGATCCAGGAGAGAAGGGTGTCATATGCTGAGGCAGTGAGGGTGGTCCAGGTCCAGGGAGATACAGGTTCAAGGGAGAGAAAGGTAGGAGCATCTAGACCGGGGATTACGGGGCAGGTGGGCAGCGATATGGTATACATAGAAAAGAGAAAGCTGGTGACGTTCATAGCAGGAGCTATCAATAGCACTGATAAAGTATAGTCTAAAACGGAGAGGATTAAACTAATAGTGAAAGCTTCTGGGAGACATTTGAGTATGACAGGGTTGACATGGGAAGAGGTTCGAGATGACCTCAATCAGCCGATGGTGGAGTCATGTATTACTGGATCTTGGTTATGGTAGTAGTACTACAATGGAATGCTCGAAGCCTGTTGGCTAATGGGCAGGAATTCAAGCAATTCATTGTTGATATGCTAGCTAAGCCGGATGTGATTTGTGTGCAGGAAACATGGCTCAAACCGAATGTGGAGTTTATTATACAGGGATATGTAGTGGTTCATAGGGACCGAGATATGGGGGGTGGGGGGGATGTGCCACCTTCATAAAGCAAGGAATTCCCTACAAGATGATAGGCAAAGGTATTGAACAGGAGTATGTGGTGGTGGAGGTGTGGCTGAGAGGAGGGGTGCTAGTGGTGGTGAATTACTATAAACCGTGTCAGATATTGGAAATGGAAGTGCTGGAGAGGGTGGAAGGCCAGGAAAGAAGTAAAGTAATGTGGTGTGGGGATTTCAACGCCCACAACATGCTTTGGGGGGGAAACGGATGGATGGAAATGGCCAAGTGATGGAAAATATGATAGAAAATAAGGATCTGGTGTGCCTGAATGATGGCCGAGGGACCAGGATTGATGTAGCCACAGGGAAAGAGTCTGCCTTGGACCTCACTCTGGTATCTAGTGTGATGGCAGGAATATGTGAGTGGGAGGTATGGGAGGAGTCGACAGAAGGGAGTGATCATTACCCCATTGTATGCACAGTAGGCCGAAGGGAGGAGGAGGTGTTAGTGGAGGGAGTAGGCAGGTGGGTGTTTGGAAGGGCAAAGTGGGATCAGTTTCAGGAGCTGAGTGAGCAGGTGATGGCTTGGGTGGATATACATTTACATTTACATTTTAGTCATTTAGCAGACGCTCTTATCCAGAGCGACTTACAGTTAGTGAATACATATTTCTTTTTATACTGGCCCCCCGTGGGAATCGAACCCACAACCCTGGCGTTGCAAACGCCATGCTCTATCAACTGAGCTACATCCCTGCCGGCCATTCCCTCCCCTACCCTGGACGACGCTGGGCCAATTGTGCGCCGCCCATGAGTCTCCCGGTCGCGGGGATGTAGATAGTATGAATAACTGGGTGAGAACAGCGTTAGTGGGGGCAGCTACTGAGGCTATACCTAAGAGTTCAGGGAGGAGGAGGAGGAAAGCAGTTCCATGGTGGACGGAGGAATGTGGGGCAATGATGAGGATTAGGAACAGGGCATTTAGAGTACTGAAAATGACACATAATTTCCAACATCTGATTCAATATATGCAGGCCCAGGCCATGGTGAGGAGATCTATCCTTCAGGCAAAGAGGTCATGTTGGCATCGGTTCTGTGACACCATTGGAAGGGCGACCCCTGTGGGAGAAGTGTGGGGGATGATTAAGAGGATAAGTGGGAGCGGGAGTGGGATTATCCAGTGTTGACGAGTGGGGAGGATGTGGCAGTAACAGATGAGGAGAAAGCAGAGATGATGGCCAAAGCATTTGTTCAAGTGCATAGCTCAGCAAATCTGTCAGAGGAGGGGCAGAGGGGGAGAGAGAACACGAGAGAGGAGCATCCTAGAGTGCTGGAAAGGAGGGAGGATGTAAATGATGCGTTGAGTGCACCATTTACCAGGGCAGAGGTGAAAAGGGCAATAGGTAAGGGAGGGTTAACTTCACCTGGGAAAGATGAGGTGTGCTATGTTATGTTGGCCCATCTTAGTGATGAGGCAATGGATAAAGTATTGGTGTTGTACAACAGTGTGGGAGGAGGGGAAACTACCAGGCAGTTGGAAGGAGGCAGTAGTGGCACCAATCCGGAAGCCCGGCAAGGATCCAACGAAGCCAACAAGCCATCGGCCAATAGCTTTAACATCACATGTATGTAAGATTATGGAACATATGATCACGGAGAGGCTAACTTACTTCCTGGAGAGCAGAGGGCTAGTAATGCCACATCAGAGTGGGTTCAGGAAGGGTAGGGGAACTTCCTGTTTGGAAGGTCTATCCAGGTGAGGGTGGGAAGTCTCTATCAGGCAGCTACTTGGTGGATAATGGTACACCGCAGGGGAGCATGATTAGTCCTCTGTTGTTCTCAATCATGATCAATTATGTTTACTCTCAGGTACAGCCGGATATAGGGAGGTCGTTATTTGCAGATGATGGTGCCTTATGGAAGATGGGAAGAAATGTGCCATACTTAGTCAGGAAGGTGCAGGAAGCAATTGATGAGGTAGAGTGGTGGGCATTAATGTGGGGATTCAGGTTCTCTGTAGAGAAAACTCAAACAGTGTTCTTTACCAGGAGGAAGGTGGGAGATGAGGTATGCTTGAGGTTATATGGGAGAAACCTGGAGAGGGTGGGGGCCTTCAGGTTCCTTGGGGTATACTTTGATACTAGACTGACCTGAGCAGAACACATTGAGAGAGTGGTGGGAAAGTGTAAGAAGGTGCTAAATGTGATGCGCTGTCTGACGGGGAAGGAGTAGGGGGCTGGGCGTTCCTCATTGAAGACCATGTATGTTGCATTGATCTGATCTGTAATAGATTATGGAAGTATAGCATATGGTTTGGCAGCCCGGACCTCACTGGCAAGGCTAGATGTCATACAGGGGCAAGGACTCAGAATATGTAGTGGGGCGTTTCGAACGTCCCCAGTGGCTGCATTACAGGTGGAGATGGGGGATATGCCATTGCAGATTAGGAGACAGCAGCTGGCATTTAATTATTGGGTCAACCTACAGGGACATGGGGTGTCTCATCCTGCAAAAGGGATTTTACAGGCATGCTGGGAACATGAGCGAAGACAGAATACGAGCTTTGGGTGGATGGGTAATACCCAGGCGAAGGAGATGGGGCTGTATGGAAAGGAGTTTAGTCCAATGGTAGTTATTCCTGTAAATCCACCATGGCTACTCCCGCCTCCAGTAGTTGATCTAGAAGTGTTGGCCATTTACACAGATGGTTCAAAAGATCCAAGGACAGGACGTACTGGGTCAGCATTTGTAGTGCAGGAATGTGGGGTGGAAGTCAGGAAACGTATTACAGATCATCTGGCTGTATATATGGCAGAGCTGATGGCCATACTGTTGGCCTTGCAGTGGGTGGAGGAAGTTAAGCCAGACAGAGTAGTTATTTGCTCTGACTCATGCGCAGTGTTAATGAGTCTCCAGTCCTTTAGCTCACGTAGCAGACAAGACCTGCTTTATGAGGTGCTACAAACCCATGGCAGGATTAAACAGATGGGTATTCAGATAAGATTTACTTGGGTTCCAGCCCAAGTGTCAATGAGCAAGGCAGAGGCAAAAAGACTGATATATACAGTGATGGTGCAGAGAAGGCAGGAGCAGTGGAATATAAATATTAAGGGAAGGCATTCAGAGGAAAGTTGTGGAGGGGAGGACGGCAGGAAGAGACAGAAGAGAGGAGGCTATATTTACAAGATTAAGGTTGGGACACAGCCAGTTGAATAAGACATTAAGCGTGCTAGGAAAGCATCCATCAGGAAAGTGTGATTATTGTCAGGAAATCGAGACTGTGGAGCATGTATTGCTACAGTGTGGGCAGTATCAGAGGGAAAGAGAGGGGATGAGATTAAGTATGAGGGAGAAGGGGATACAGGAAATTAGTTTAAAGAGTATATTGAGTAGAACGTCATTAGATATAGTATCACATATTTTGTTGTCTTTTTTAAGAGAAACTGGGTTGGCAGGTAGGATTTAGTTTATCCCCGTCTCTGGCCCACACTCCAGTACGGTAGGTGGCGGTAATGCACCATAACGTTGGATGCCAACTGCCGATAAACCCCACTGAAGAAGAAGAAGGAAATGGTTCCAATCGCCTTTCCAATTTTACAAACACTTCAAATGAAGTATGTGGTTGGTGTAGGCTTACCTTGGTGTGATGTTTTGATAACCGTGTAATACTCTCTCGGACAAGGTGAGTTTTATCAATATAGTCGCCTCAATTTACATTCAAAATGCTAATTAGCAACAGAAAAGACCTCAGCAAGACTACAAATTCCTGCAGGAAGCTCCTGCACGTCATCTCTAGCCAACACTGTCAGCTGTAGTTCACCAGCACAATCAGAGACATTTACATTACATTTACATTTTAGTCATTTAGCAGACGCTCTTATCCAGAGCGACTTACAGTTAGTGCATACATTATTTTTTATACCCCCCTTGGGAATCGAACCCACAACCCTGGCGTTGCAAACGCCATGCTCTACCAACTGAGCTACATCCCTGCCAGCCATTCCCTCCCCTACCCTGGGCCAATTGTGCGCCACCCCATGGGTCTCCCGGTCGCGGCCGGCTACGACAGAGCCTGGATTCGAACACAGCTAGGACTGCAATGCAGTGCCTTAGACCACTGCGCCACTCGAGAGACCTGTGGCCAATTCATGATGAATCCATGTGCTGTGTTGAAATGAATTGAATAAAGTGTTGAACTTCTTCCACCCCCTTTCTCTGTCTTAGCTAGCCACTGACTACACTTTACCTAGCTAGTTAACAGAGCAGTAGATACAAAATATTTTTGTTTTACATAGCCTAGATAATTGTTTGTACAGTATGTCAACTTTAGTGTCTATTTCAGACCTTATGACATTTTAAGGATGCGCATAAGAGCATTAAAAGGGGAGAAGACCACTATAAGTCTGGCCATGTGGAGAAGTGCAGCTATAGTGAGGGGCAATTTACCGGTTTGGTCAGGGCCAGCATGAGGGATATAAATTTAAAATAATTTTTTTTGTCATTTAGCAGATGCTCTTATCCAGAGCGACTTACAGGAGCAATTAGGGTTAAGTGCCTTGCTCAAGGGCACATCGACAGATTTTTCATCTAGTCAGCTCGGGGATTAGAACCAGCGACCTTTCGGTTATTGGCACAACGCTCTTACCCACTAAGCTACCTGCCGCCCTATATAGTTTATACTGTGTTGGTGAGTGTAGCTAATATAAGTTAAGTTTGAGCGTCTTAGCAATACAATGTGTTCTATACAGCTGTCAACATTCTACAATGAAAGAGCCACTTAATCAATTATATGATCATTAACCAGATTACCCCGGATACCAGACTTAGATGAGTGATAACTCAGTTCTAGAATGTTGTCATTGATGAGAATGAATCAAAAAATATATTGACATTCAGAATTGACTTAGTTTAGACATCCAGCATGTAGTTTCATGACCAGAGACAAATCTTCAAAGGCGCAGTATTTATTTATTCGGAGTGGTACATGCAATCACACAGTCTTGATTTATAGGATCCCACTATTTGATTGACATGTCAAGTGATAAATTCCCAAGTTATCAATTAAAAGTTTATGGAAAAACTACACTTGTCCTCGTGAAAATGACAGTTTATTAAATATTGTACAGCTGTTATGTCATCAATCAAATCAAACTTCATTTATATAGCACATTTCTTACAACAAATGCATTTCAAGGTGTTCAAAGTCATGCATTGAAAGGCATGTGGCACTTAACATCCTTCCTCTTGGTAGGTCTCTATAGGTGACCAGGGGATTCTCTCTACCACACGCGAACGCCTCTGTGGAGCTCATAAGTGTAGCCATGCAGCCTATATTGGCGGTTCACAGTATCGGCCGGACGGATGTGGAATACAACTGGAGGAAGCCAGCCGTGCCTAACCAGGTGCAGTCAGTGAAGGACCTGTACCCGGCTGAAGACTACAACCCTCTGTCCCGAGAGCCCACAGAGGAGGATCTTCAGTTGCTAAGGAACCGTCTCCGGGGCAGGTTCAGTGGAATGGCATGTCTCCTTGAACCTGAGCCAACCTTACCGGCACCAGGTCCAAGGTCAGCTCCACATCACTGGAAGGGACACCTGCTTCTTCGTTGTGTGGACCACCAAAACCTCCATCACCATCCCCATCAGCGTGACGACCTCTGACAGACTCATATTGCTCTTCCTGTCAGTACCTGTTTTCAGGGAAGCCAATGGTCCAAAAATATTCCACATAGTTCATACAGACACACTAGGCTCCCAGAATAGGTTATATTATATACAAGTTTTGCTCAAAGCAGCCAACTAAAGTAATGTAGTTAGCTTTATCATGGGCACAGTGGGAATTTATATCTGTGATGTTCAAATTATTTCTTACCCCGTGTCTTACTTGCTGAAGGCCCCAGACATCTCTGCCTGTACCTGACATTGTTGAAAAACAAGTGAACAATTAATAAAGATCATACACAAACAATAGGCTCTTAGAATAGGTTATATTATATACAGGTTTTGCTCAAAGCAGCCAACTAAAGTAATGTAGTTAACATAAGTTAAATCACAAAGGCTTGTCTGAGTGCATCTCCTCACAGTTTCATTCAGTAGTACAACACAATTCACATTGCCATTTTATCATGGGCACAGTGGGAATTTATATCTGTGATGTTTAAATGATGTCTTACCCCCAGAGTGAGAGAGAGAGTACATTACTTCCAGCAGATCTCCTTGCTGAGGGTAGCATTGATCATGCACTGCTTCTCGTGGGGTGAGCCTGATGTTCCGCATGTCACACCTAATGCCTAAAACATGGGGAAAAGGGGACATAAAGTCAAAATTTCGATGCATCTACAAATTCAATGTTTTACACAATATAGTATCATATTTGATGAGTTACTGACCTGTCCATCCACAGGCTTGATGTGCTGTAGTCTCCACAACAGGACGCTCACGCTTGGATCACACTGGAACAGGATGTCCATGCACCGGATGGTCTGAGGAATGCACTCCTGTTGGACTGGAAAACAAAGAGACATTTGGTCAGTGGTGGGTCTTTTTCAATGATGTATCAACATCTTTATCTGGACAGAAAACGCATTGCTTATCATAACACAAACACACCTTGGACAATGTGACAAGTGGTCCCTCAACACCCATCATCATGCCTCATAGTTTGTTCTTGTTTCCCAATAAAATCTAATTTTATTTGTCACATGCGCCAAATACAACAGGTGTAGACCTTAACGTGAAATGCTTACTTACAAGCCCTTAACCAACAATCCAGTTCAAGAAATCGAGTTAAGAAAATATTTACTAAATAAGATAAAGTAAAAAATAGAATACAAAGTAACACAATAAAATAACAATAATAGACTTGGCGCTCCGGTACCGCTTGCCGTGTGGTAGCAGATAGAACAGTCTATGACTTGGGTGACTAGATTCTTTGACAATTTTTTGGGCCTTCCTCTGACACTGCTTAGTATATAGGTCCTGGATGGCAGGAAGCTTGCTCAGGATGCTCTCAATGGTGCAGCTGTATAAATCTGGGGACCCATAACAAATCTTTTCAGTCTCCGGAGGGGGAAAAGGTGTTGTCGTGCCCTCTTTACAACTGTCTTGGTGTGTTTGGACCATGATAGTTTGTTGGTGATGTGGACACCAAGGAACTTGAAACTCTCGACCCGCTCCACTACAGTCCCGTCGATGTTAATGGGGGCCTGTTCGGCCCTCCTTTTCCTGTAGTCCACGATCAGCTCCTTTGTCTTGCTCACGTTGAGGGAGAGGTTGTTGTCCTGACACCACACTGCCAAGTCTCTGACCTCCTCCCTATAGGCTGTTGTGTCATCAGCAAACTTAATGATGGTATTGGAGTCGTGCTTGGCCACACAGTCGTGGGTGAACAGGGAGTACAGGAGGGGACTAAGCATGCACCCCTGAGGTGCCCCAGTGTTGAGGATCAATGTGGCAGATATGTTCTTGCGTACCCTTACCACCTGGGGGGGCCCGTCAGGAAGTCCAGGATCCAGTTGCAGAGGGAGGTGTTTAGTCCCAGGGTCCTTAGCTTAGTGATGAGCTTTGTAGGCACTATGGTGTTGAACGCTGAGTTGTAGTCAATGAAAAGCATTCTCACATACAGTCAGTGGCGGCTCCTGAAAAAATTCTCAGGAGGGGCAATTTTTCTGATGATTTAGGTGACCTACACACATTTTAAAAAAGATATGTCCAGCAACAACATGAAGACAGGGGCAGCATATAAGTCAATACCAGAAGCATTTATTGACTGATCTGGGGAGATGGATTCCAGTTTCTGTGACAGATTATAAATAATCTCTGATGCCTTTGTTATATTAGCTTTTGGTTGAATGTACTGTCGTAGTAAATATATAATGTTATAGCTTGGTCTGACTAAAATCTTGTGCATGACCCATTTTGTGTTGGGCCTTTGTATTCAATACAATGAACAAGAGTCCTATCTTGTCAGCCTTGTCAGCAGGTGGCTAAGGATAACACCCACGCCATAGGTCTCTCAGTTCTTCCAACTCACGAGTTCTTGCCCTGAGGACACACACACACACACCCACACACACACACACACACACACACACACACACATCATCACTGATAAACACACACACACACACACACACATCATCACTGATAACAAACACACACACACACACACACACTGATAACAAACACACACACACACACACAAATCCTCTTCTCTTACGCTGAACATCTGAAGACAGAGAACCCGACTCAGAGCCAATGCAACAGTGACACTAGCCTGGAGGTGACATCGCCCAACTCATCAGGACCAATCAGAAGATCAGAACTACTAGATTCAACCTACTACATTTTATTGTATAAAATATCAGCACACAATGTTTAGGGGCTCTTCTGATAAACTCCCTACGAGTTTGACGAACGGGTCCGTGCACGCGATTCCAGATATCTTTACCTCTGAATAAACTGCCTTATATTATACAATTATCCACCTTGTCCAAAAGTCTCTACTTTTTCTCCGTTCTCCAGTAAACTTGTTTTATCAACAATAGTAAGGTTCAATGACACAGAAAGCAGTTCAATGTCGGGGTACAGAGTCGCTCTCTTACCAGGATCGCGGTCCGCTCTGACCAGGGTGAAGGTGGCCGGCTCCACCTCTCTGTCCGGGACTCTGTCATCCAGTCAAGTCTCCCAGCTGTATTGGGATTCCGCTGCCAGCAGCGTTTTCATTATTTAGTCCGTTCGTAGCGGGTATGTACACGATCAACAAGATCAGTCCAAAACCGAAGATCAGACCAAAGCAGAATGTTTGCAGAATGTTTGTAAACTAAGTCTACAAATTAAAAACATAAAATAACGCCACACTGCAGGTCGCAACATAGACGCTGGTAGCCGCCATTGTCTTAGTTACGTTCAACGTTACGTCACGTATGACGAAAGCGCGTAAGTGCATGCACACAGACACCCATAGAGAATGTATTGAAAGCTTTGAAATGTGAAAAAAATAGATTTTACATGACAGGCTATGAGAGACTTCTGGGCGATTTTCAACCTGACTGAAATCGCCCAAAAAACGGGCGGGGCCATTTGAAGCACGACTTTAGCCTGATTTGACATTTAGTGGCTGGCAGATCAGACGTGAACACTGATAACTGCTGTTGCCGTGATATAATTGATTAGAAAAAAAATCCCTTCCTTTTCCCGTTTGGCAGTGCGTCGCCCATATCGCCCTATTGAACAAGCCGTCCATGCATACAGTTGAAGTCGGAAGTTTACATAACCCTTAGCCAAATACATTTAAACTCTGTTTTTCACAATTCCTGACATTTAATCCAAGTAAAAATTCCCTGTTTTAGGTCAGTTAGGATCACCACTTTATTTTAATAATGTGAAATAATAGTAGAGAGAATGATTTATTTAAGCATTTATTTCTTTCATCACATTCCCAGTGGGTCAGAAGTTTACATACACTCAATTAGTATTTGGTATCATTGCCTTTAAATTGTTTAACTTGGGTCAAACGTTTCGGGTAGCCTTCCACAAGCTTCCCACAATAAGTTGGGTGAATTTTGGCCCATTCCCCCTGACACAGCTGGTGTAACTGAGTCAGGTTTGTAGGCCTCCTTGCTCGCACAACGCTTTTTCAGTTCTGCCCACACATTTTCTATAGGATTGAGGTCAGGGCTTTGTGATGGCCACTCCAATACCTTGACTTTGTTGTTCTTAAGCCATTTTGCCACAACTTTGGAAGTATGCTTGGGGTCATTGTCCATTTGGAATACCAATTTCCGACCAAGCTTTAACTTCCTGACTGATGTCTTGAGATGTTGCTTCAATATATCCACATAATTTTCCTTCCTCATGATGCCATCTATTTTGTGAAGTGCACCAGTCCCTCCTGCAGCAAAGCACCTCCACAGCATGATGCTGCCACCCCCGTGCTTCACGGTTGGGATGGTGTTCTTCGGCTTGCAAGCATCCCCCTTTTTCCTCCAAACATAACGATGGTCATTATGGCCAAACAGTTCTATTTTTGTTTCATCAGACCAGAGGTCTGGCTTTTTTATGCCGGTTTTGGAGCAGTGGCTTCTTCTTTGCTGAGTGGCCGTTCAGGTTATGTCGATATAGGACTCGTTTTACTGTGGATATAGATACTTTTGTACCTGTTTCCTCCAGCATCTTCACAAGGTCCTTTGCTGTTGTTCTGGGATTGATTTGCACTTTTCGCACCAAAGTACGTTCATCTCTAGGAGACAGAACGCGTCTCCTTCCTGAGTGGTATGACGGCTGTGTGGTCCCATGGTGTTTATACTTGCGTACTATTGTTTGTAAAGATGAACATGGTACCTTCAGGCGTTTGGAAATTGCTCCCAAGGATGAACCAGACTTGTGGAGGTCTACAAAAGAATTTCTGAGGTCTTCGCTAATTTCCTTTGATTTTCCCATGATGTCAAGCAAAGAGGCACTGAAATTGAAGGTAGGCCTTGAAATACATCCACAGGTACACCTCCAATTGACTCAAATGATGACAATTAGTCTATCAGAACTTCTGTTTAAAGGCACCGTCAACTTAGTGTATGTAAACTTCTGACACACTGGAATTGTGATACAGTGAATTATAAGTGAAATAATCTGTCTGTAAACAATCCTTTGAAAAATTACTTGTGTCATGCACAAAGTAGATGTCCTAACCGACTTGCCAAAACTATAGTTTGTTAACAAGAAATTTGTGAAGTGGTTGAAAAACCCGTTTTAATGACTCCAACCTAAGTGTACAGTGGGGAAAAAAAGTATTTAGTCAGCCACCAATTTTGCAAGTTCTCCCACTTAAAAAGATGAGAGAGGCCTGTAATTTTCATCATAGGTACAGTGAGGGAAAAAAGTATTTGATCCCCGTGGTGATTTTGTACGTTTGCCCACTGACAAAGACATGATCAGTCTATAATTTTAATGTTAGATTTATTTGAACAGTGAGAGACAGAATAACAACAAAAGAATCCAGAAAAACGCATGTCAAAAATGTTATAAATTGATTTGCATTTTAATGAGGGAAATAAGTATTTGACCCCTCTGCAAAACATGACTAAGTACTTGGTGGCAAAACCCTTGTTGGAAATCACAGAGGTCAGACGTTTCTTGTAGTTGGCCACCAGGTTTGCACACATCTCAGGAGGGATTTTGTCCCACTCCTCTTTGCAGATCTTCTCCAAGTCATTAAGGTTTCAAGGCTGACGTTTGGCAACTCAAACTTTCAGCTCCCTCCACAGATTTTCTATGGGATTAAGGTCTGGAGACTGGCTAGGCCACTCCAGGACCTTAATGTGCTTCTTCTTGAGCCACTCCTTTGTTGCCTTGGCCGTGTGTTTTGGATCATTGTTATGCTGGAATACCCATCCACAACCCATTTTCAATGCCCTGGCTGAGGGAAGGAGGTTCTCACCCAAGATTTGATGGTACATGGCCCCGTCCATCGTCCCTTTGATGCGGTGAAGTTGTCCCACCCCCAAAGCATAATGTTTCCACCTCCATGTTTGATGGTGGGGATGGTGTTATTGGGGTCATAGGCATCCTTCCTCCTCCTCCAAACACGGCGAGTTGAGTTGATGCCAAAGAGCTCGATTTTGGTCTCATCTGACCACAACACTTTCACCCAGTTCTCCTCTGAATCATTCAGATGTTCATTGGCAAACTTCAGACGGGCCTGTATATGTGCTTTCTTGAGCAGGGGGATCTTGCGGGCGCTGCATGATTTCAGTCCTTCACGGCGTAGTGTGTTACCAATTATTTTCTTGGTGACTATGGTCCCAGCTGCCTTGAGATCATTGACAAGATCCTCCCGTGTAGTTCTGGGCTGATTCCTCACCGATCTCATGATCATTGTAACTCCATGGGGCGAGATCTTGCATGGAGCCCCAGGCCGAGGGAGATTGACAGTTCTTTTGTGTTTCTTCCATTTGCGAATAATCGCACCAACTGTTGTCACCTTCTCACCAAGCTGCTTGGCGATGGTCTTGTAGCCCATTCCAGCCTTGTGTAGGTCTACAATCTTGTCCCTGACATCCTTGGAGAGCTCTTTGGTCTTGGCCATGGTGGAGAGTTTGGAATCTGATTGATTGATTGCTTCTGTGGACAGGTGTCTTTTATACAGGTAACAAGCTGAGATTAGGAGCACTCCCTTTAAGAGTGTGCTCCTAATCTCAGCTCGTTACCTGTATAAAAGACACCTGGGAGCCAGACATCTTTCTGATTGAGAGGGGTCAAATACTTATTTCCCTCATTAAAATACAAATCAATTTATAACATTTTTGACATGCGTTTTTCTGGAATTTGTTGTTGTTATTCTGTCTCTCACTGTTCAAATAAACCTACCATTAAAATTATAGACTGATCACTTCTTTGTCAGTGGGCAAACGTACAAAATCAGCAGGGGATCAAATACTTTTTTCCCTCACTGTACACGTCAACTATGACAGACAAATTGAGAAGAAAAAAATCCAGAAAATCACATTGTAGGATTTTTAATGAATTTATTTGCAAATTATGGTGGAAAATAAGTATTTGGTCACCTACAAACAAGCAACATTTCTGGCTCTCACAGACCTGTAACTTCTTCTTTAAGAGGCTCCTCTGTCCTCCACTCATTACCTGTATTAATGGCACCTGTTTGAACTTGTTATCAGTATAAAAGACACCTGTCCACAACCTCAAACAGTCACACTCCAAACTCCACTATGGCCAAGACCAAAGAGCTGTCAAAGGACACCAGAAACAAAATTGTAGACCTGCACCAGGCTGGGAAGACTGAATCTGCAATAGGTAAGCAGCTTGGTTTGAAGAAATCAACTGTGGGAGCAATTATTAGGAAATGGAAGACATACAAGACCACTGATAATCTCCCTCGATCTGGGGCTCCACGCAAGATCTCACCCCGTGGGGTCAAAATGATCACAAGAACGGTGAGCAAAAATCCCAGAACCACACGGGGGGACCTAGTGAATGACCTGCAGAGAGCTGGGACCAAAGTAACAAAGCCTACCATCAGTAACACACTACGCCGCCAGGGACTCAAATCCTGCAGTGCCAGATGTGTCCCCCTGCTTAAGCCAGTACATGTCCAGGCCCGTCTGAAGTTTGCTAGAGTGCATTTGGATGATCCAGAAGAGGATTGGGAGAATGTCATATGGTCAGATGAAACCAAAATATAACTTTTTGGTAAAAACTCAACTCGTCGTGTTTGGAGGACAAAGAATGCTGAGTTGCATCCAAAGAACACCATACCTACTGTGAAGCATGGGGGTGGAAACATCATGCTTTGGGGCTGTTTTTCTGCAAAGGGACCAGGACGACTGATCCGTGTAAAGGAAAGAATGAATGGGGCCATGTATCTTGAGATTTTGAGTGAAAACCTCCTTCCATCAGCAAGGGCATTGAATATGAAACGTGGCTGGGTCTTTCAGCATGATAATGATCCCAAACACACCGCCCGGGCAACGAAGGAGTGGCTTCGTAAGAAGCATTTCAAGGTCCTGGAGTGGCCTAGCCAGTCTCCAGATCTCAACCCCATAGAAAATCTTTGGAGGGAGTTGAAAGTCCGTGTTGCCCAGCGACAGCCCAAAAACATCACTGCTCTAGAGGAGATCTGCATGGAGGAATGGGCCAAAATACCAGCAACAGTGTGTGAAAACCTTGTGAAGACTTACAGAAAACGTTTGACCTGTGTCATTGCCAACAAAGGGTATATAACAAAGTATTGAGAAACTTTTGTTATTGACCAAATACTTATTTTCCACCATAATTTGCTAATAAATTCATAAAAAATCCTACAATGTGATTTTTTTTTCTCATTTTGTCTGTCATAGTTGACGTGTACCTATGATGAAAATTACAGGCCTCTCTCATCTTTTTAAGTGGCGGAACTTGCACAATTGGTGGCTGACTAAATAAGTTTTTCCCCCACTGTATATAAACTTCCGACTTCAACTGTAGGTGTTCCTTTTGTCCAGGTGGGAAAGGGCAGTATGGAGTGCGATTGAGATTGTGCCATCTGTGGATCTGTTTGGGCAGTATGCGAATTGGAGTGGATCTAGGGTTTCCGGGATGATGGTGTTGATGTGAGTCATGACCAGCCTTTCAAAGCACTTCATGGCTACCGACGTGAGCGCTACGGGGCGGTAGTCATTTAGGCAGGTTACCTTCGCTTTCTTGGGCACAGGGACTATGGTGGTCTGCTTGAAACATGTAGGTATTACAGACTTGGTCAGGGAGAGGTTGAAAATGTCAGTGAAGACACTCGGAGTACACGTCCTGGTAATCCGTCTGGCCCCGCGGCCTTGTGAATGTTGACCTATTTAAAGGTCTTGCTCACATCGGCTACGGAGAGCGTGATCACACAGTCGTCTGGAACAGCTGGTGCTCTCTGGCATGCTTCAGTGTTGCTTGCCTCGAAGTGAGCATAAAAGGCATTTAGCTCGTCTGGTAGGCTCGCGTCACTGGGCAGCTCGTGGCTGGGTTTTCCCTCTTTAGTCCGTAATAGTTTGCAAGCCCTGCCACATCCGACTAGCATCAGAGCCGGAGTAGTAGGATTCAATCTTAGTCCTGTATTGACGCTTTGCCTGTTTGATGGTTCGTCTGAGGCCATAGCGGGATTTCTTATAAGCGGCAGCTCTAGTCTTTAGCTCGGTGCGGATGTTGCCTATAATCCATGGCTTCTGGTTGGGATATGTACGCACGGTCACTGTGGGGACGACGTCATCGATGCACTTATTGACGAAGCCGGTGACTGAGGTGGTATACTCCTCAATGCCATTGGATGAATCCCGGAACATATTCCAGTCTGTGCTAGCAAAAAATGTCCTGAAGCATCCGACCACTTTCATATTGAGCGAGTCACTGGTACTTCCTGCTTTAATTTTTGCTTGTAAGCAGTAATCAGGAGGATAGAATTATGGTCAGATTTGCCAAATGGAGGGAGAGGGAGAGCTTTGTATGCGTTTCTGTGTGTGGAGTAAAGGTGGTCTAGAGTTTTTTTTCCTCTAGTTGCACATTTACATTTTAGTCATTTAGCAGACACTCTTATCCAGAGCGACTTACAGGAGCAATTAGGGTTAAGTGCCTTGCTTAAGGGCACATCGACAGATTTTTCACCTAGTCGGCTCGGGGATTAGAACCAGCGACCTTTCGGTTACTGGCACAACGCTCTTACCCACTAAGCTACCTGCCGCCCCCACATGTGACATGCTGGTAGAAATTAGGTAAAACGGATTTAAGTTTGGATCTTTCTCTTCTGCCATGGTGGATGAGCTACCTTTTCTGGTAAATACAGGGCCATTTCTATTTCCCACCGGAAAATGGCAGCTACAGACCCGAGTGTTGTCACTGGGTTTCCGGTCCACCCATCTGAAAGACCAATTTAAAAAAAACTTTTACTAGCTAGCTAAGTTGATTACTAAAATGGTAACATCTATATTAAAATACCATAACCCACAGACTTGACTATAGTAACACTAAAATAGACCCGGCTTTGGTCTATCAGCACATCTAAAATCATACTATGTGGATGGGACATTTCTGCTGGGATGGAGGAATTGTCTGGAATGCTCAACTATAATAGATGATCAGGACAGTCTAGGATACCATTTGCCCAAAGAGGTGAAGCATTGCGATGAGCTATTCGACTGTACTTCTGATTCTAATTCTCAAAAGGAAAGTTAAAACCCTCAACCGTGAGGTCACTGAGGAGGACCAGCAGTGATAGGGGGATCGTCTGAAAGGGACTGACATGCACGGATGGAACATAAGGATTTTGGGCACTGGCCAGCAGACCATGATTTCTACTAGCCCAGGTAACATTCAGGTCCTAAATCTGTGGCATGCGATGTTTGTAGAGGCAACATTTCACTGCTGTTTCGGGCTAGTTTTGCACATTTTCTACTAGCCATTTCACTGCTGTGTCAGGCTAGTTTGGCACATTGTCTACTAGCCCAGTCTGAAAAGTACTAGCCTCTGGCTAATTTAATTTCCATCCCTGCTGACATGTATAACTGACTTCACAGGTCATTTGATTAGTCATGTACAACAGATGCACTCGTGGAACAAAACCGTTTGTGTTTTGTATGGGAAAACATTGAGCCTACAATTCCTTTGTGTGCTAGCTAGCCAGCTAGTTAATGTTAGCTCACCGTTTGTGCAGTCACACTTTTCCACGTGGTGACATGCTAGATAATATTAGCCCACCAGAGCAGGGATATTTAGCTAACGTTTAGCTAGCTAGTTATGTTAGCTCATCATTCGTGCAGTCAGACTTTCCCCACACCCCACGGGTGGTGACATGCTAGCTAGTCCACCAGGGCGGTGTTAGAAATTGCGTAATTCAAATCTGGTATTGGAATAAGAATCAAGAGATCTTCAATCCAAGCTTAATTTATTATATGCAAAATGTATGTATGATAAGTATGAAGGTTCGTATATACGGGTCCACTGAAATACCACGCAGGGCACTCAGAGAACTGATCCATTGTTTACAGGTTATTTCTCAAATACTCTGACAGAGAGTTCCCACCTCTTCTGTTGGCCAATCAGAGTAAAGGACTGAGTGTGGTTTAGACTTTACTCAGCCAATCTGTTGGTGCACGGGTTAGTCCCACCCCTTGGCGCTCCACCGTTCCCAGGCATAAGTTGCTATCATAATAACCTGCGGAGTCAGCACCCAAAAGACACCCCTCCAATCTGTACTCCATGTACCCACGTTCAAGGACGGTTTCACAGACAACAAAGAGAGAGTGTTCGTATCTGTAAGAAATACAAATCTTATCTGTCCTACCCCTAACGTTCCTTACATGAATCACAGCCTGTTATGTGAAACAATTTATATCAGTATAGTACAAACCTATGCTCCTCATTAATGCATTCCTTCTAAGTTATTCATCACATACAGATCCAATTATGAGAAAAATAGAACCCAACAATCCCCCTTTTGACACCCTCTAGGTTGTCACTCATTAAAATATAATACAAACAAAAATAAACACTTTTATTAATAGACAATTTGATAATAAAAGGCCTTCAGTCCTTCCATCTACACCCAACTTGCAAACGGTTGGCTACCAGTCACCCAGGAACTTCAAACCTTCACATAAGGAAAGACAAACATTCACAATGGTTAGCTTGATTAATAAAGCATAAAACACAAACAGGGAAGTACATTTTGGCCCCCTTTAGACACCCTATAGGGTGTCACTCCTCCAAGTCTGGTAGGTCATATCCTTCATTCCTTAGGTCGGAGTCCGGGATTGGGCCGTATCTCACCATCTGTTTGGAAACCACCTTCTCCATCTCCTTTTCTCACCAACCCTCAGACACAGGGAATAAGACAACATCCACAAATAACAAGTATACCCATAGAAGCTATAACTTCACCCAGAATAGTTACAATAATAGTTTTCCATTTACCAAATATGTTATCAAACCAACCGTTGATGGAGCTATCAATACCAGAGTTCTCAGTCAGTTCGTTCGCCAGCGTGGTGATGGTCACAGACCCTTCCGGTGCTGTATTGTTTGGGGATGAAAGTACAGCACATAGATCCAAACAGAACACAAACCCCGTCCCGCTCAGCCAAAAGCATATCTAAAGCTATTCTATTCTGCCATGTCATTAAGATAGTTGCCACTGTCTGCTCAGCTAATCAATTTATTGCATCACGAGTGTGGTTTATAAATCTTTTGCTGGTTATATTAAATATAATTTATCCAATCTACATTTTTATTAATTGTTGATCACCAGAAAATACTTGATTCAAACCCAGCTGCGATCTGATTCCTAGCTTTGAATTGTTCTGGAACCCCTCGAGGTACTCCTATCCCATCAATATATATATCCTTTAATCAAAGGATCCCGGGAGGAGGTCCTACTTTCTATGTGACAACTCACCAGTCTCTGACACGTTTGATTGTTTGCGTATGTAGGTGAGTTCACAATCAGTTATCACCACACAACCATCAGATGTCAGCACGGGCCTGGTTTTGGTTCCTAAAATCCTCTGGCTGCAACAAAGATCAGGGACTTTGCCCACAGCTCCTTCCAGATGGGGCTGCAAAAAGCCTGGCCTCTGTACCTCAGCACCAAGAACACCATCCTCAAGAAGTACGACGGACGCTTCAAAGATATCTTCCAGGAGATCTACGAGAAGCAGTACCGCTCTAAATTTGAGCAGAAGGGGATCTGGTATGAGCATCGTCTGATTGATGACATGGTGGCTCAGGCCATGATCACGTCGGGGTCACCAATTGTTAGAAATTGCGTAATTCAAATCTGGTATTGGAATAAGAATCAAGAGATCTTCAATCCAAGCTTAATTTATTATATGCAAAATGTATGTATGATAAGTATGAAGGTTCGTATATACGGGTCCACTGAAATACCACGCAGGGCACTCAGAGAACTGATCCATTGTTTACAGGTTATTTCTCAAATACTCTGACAGAGAGTTCCCACCTCTTCTGTTGGCCAATCAGAGTAAAGGACTGAGTGTGGTTTAGACTTTACTCAGCCAATCCGTTGGTGCACGGGTTAGTCCCACCCCTTGGCGCTCCACCGTTCCCAGGCATAAGTTGCTATCATAATAACCTGCGGAGTCAGGTTATTTGTGATCTTACAATACAATGATTCAGCTTTGATCTAACTTTACTAAACCAGCACGATAGAGCTCCACAGTGGAGGTGTCATAATACCCATAATAATCGTTTTTCCACCATTCATTTTTCCCATAGGGGATTTGAGAAACACTTAAAATAAGGGCTGTGTTTCATGTAGGCTTACCCTGGTGTGACGTTTTGATAACCATGTAAATCTCTCTCGGACAAGGTGAATTTTTATCAATATATTCAGCTCTATTTACGCTCAGATTCTAAAATGCTAATTAGCATCAAAGTAGACCATGCAAAACTACAAATCCCTGCAAGCTCCTGCACGTCATCTCTAGCTGACACCTTTGCTAACAGGTATTGCGTCAATTTAAAACTTGCACAAGACAGGTCACAGAATTGTCCATTTAAATAAATGTTGCCTATTTATTCATTACTATATTTAGCTAACATTAGATAGTTAATCCAGAGATTCTTACCTTTGCCTCGATATGGCAGTCTCGTCCAAATCATCATGGCATTTGTAGTTCTTTATGATAGCCACATTAGCAGCTAATTAGCATTTCATTTTGGGGGAGTAAATACAGGCAAATATATTGATAAAAGACCTTGTCCTAAAGAGATTTACACAGTTATCAAAACGTCACGCCAGGGTAAGCCTACACGAAACACAGGCCTTATTTGAAGTGTTTCTAAAATCCCCATATGGAAAAAATGAATGGTGGAAAAACGATTGGAACCATTTCCCTGTTCGACCTTTAGGTTTTATGGGTATTATGACTCATACTGTGGTACTCTATTGAGAAGTGGAGGAGCAACGCTCCCGCTGCACTGAAGGACACGCACCTAGTAGGCTATAGTCTACTCTTTTGCCTTGCGCAAAATTAGGTGATGCTGAAAGAGAGACCAGGTGTGGCTGTTTTATGAAAATCTGGGAATATTTGCTGAAAGACACATTTCTGGTTGGTCTCAGTGAATATAAAACAGGAAGGGTGACTTTTAAAACCGGATTGAGTGAAGTAGCAGCAAATATGTTGAATGAGCAAGGAGAGCCTCACACGTTTGACGAAATTACCTTATATCGTTCAGTCAAATATGGCTATTTACTTACTTGTGTAGCTCTTCGTCAGAAGCACACTTTTTATAACCGCCCTCTCCAAGTTTAGCTACAATTTAACTCAAAAGGATTTGAGAAATGTGATTGGTTGACGATAGGCCTATGACCTATGGCCTACACCTCGTCTTGTGCTGCGCAGAATATCAGATCTCAACAATGATTGGAGAAGTGTTAAACATCACCAGTACCACAACATGACTGCAATAGACAGTTTGGAATGTCTGACTGAAATACGGGACAAATCAACTATTTTTTCAAAATTAGTGGTGTTTGAAATTGCTAATAAAATACGTGACAAAGGGCCAAAATTATGCGGGACTCTCACGCACAATATGGGACATGTGGTCACGCTACCAATACCTGATAGGAGCAATGCGACACCTTTGGGTTGCTGGCCGAAATAAAAAACCTACCAGAGAGTGTACATACACTGCACTACACATTGCATCACTGGGGCCAAGCTTCCTTCCATCCAGGACCTCTATACCAGGCGGTGTCAGAGGAAGGCCCTAAAAATTGTGAAAGACTCCAGCCACCCTAGTCATAGACTGTTCTCTCTGCTACCGTATGGCAAGCGGTACCGGAGCACCAAGTCGAGGTCCAAGAGGCTTCTAAAAAGCTTCTACCCCCAAGCCATAAGACTCCTGAACATCTAATCAAATGGCTACCCTTTCTTAAAACTGCATTGTTGGTTAAGGGCTTGTAAGTAAGCATTTCACTGTAGTATTCAGCGCATGTGACAAATAACATTTGATTTGATTTGCACTAATCCATTTAAATGCATTGCTCATAACACCAGTCTAGCTACACAAATATTGCACATTTGTTACATTTTAGATTTGGATAGTAATATTCATATATAATTGGTCTAAAATACGGGCGGCAGGTAGCTTAGTGGGTAAGAGCGTTGTGCCAGTAACCGAAAGGTCGCTGGTTCTAATCCCCGAGCCGACTAGGTGAAAAATCTGTCTGTGCCCTTAAGCAAGGCACCTAATTGCTCATGTAAGTCGCTCTGGATAAGAGCATCTGCTAAATGACTAAAATGTAAAATGCGTAAAGTTATACACTTCACCAATTTGTTATGCATTAATTAAGTTTTCCATAATCACTCCGGCTAATGCAATGCTGCATTTGAAATGAAAAGACCTCATAGACTAAAGCAATACCTTGTGAGGAAGTGAACAATGTTTTTTATTTCTTTAGGAAATTACATTATTATGAAAAGTGTAGTCCTAATAAACTACTTTGTGTTACTAATGCTTCATGAAGTCTGCATAGACATACGTGACCAAAGGCAGTGAAATCACATAGCTAGACATATCAATTCAATGTGTCATTTTCTAAGTTGACAATGCTTATTCCCCTCCAGACTTGTGCTTTGATCAAAAGACTCTGGAAAAAAGTCAGACATTTAGAGATGGACTTTGGTCAGCTCCAATGCTATTTAAAATTGATATTGCAACTGTGAAATCATTGTTAATGATAACGTATTACCTATGTGTCACATGGAGGAACATTTATACAGGCCCGACTCTCTTTTGTGTCCTTCAACAGTGTGCAGTTCACATCTGGCCTCCCTTCAAAGTATGCTTTAGACTTAACAGGATACCCTATTTTCTCCCTGGCATGGAAACAAATAGCAAATAAAGAGTTAGATTCATCCAATTTACACCTGACACACCAAACAATAGCAGAGTGCACAGATTTCACACTGCACCAGATAATATTGAATGTGCCACTGAGCCCAAGCAATGCCTAAATCGTGTGTAGCCTACTTATTGAGAGGCATAGGGGTAGATACACACAAATTACTTGGTTAATCATTGTATAATAATAGTATACTATACAGTCTCCTTACGGGTATTCTGACAGATCAGGTATGCACTTGCGTTCTCTGGTCCTTTTGGCTCCTTCTCCACAGGGGGGCTCACAATGACTCCACTCACTCCATTCATCCCACTTACCATCAACTAAACACAAGTTAAGCATTATGTGAGGAACATGACTTCTTAGCCTACTGGTTATGAAATCTGATTTGTATTATTCAACTATCACTGCAAAAACATGCAACAGTTGGACTGAATTAAAGTTGAAAGAGGCATCAAAACAAATAACACAGCTCAATCAATGGAAGATAACATTTGTTTAACTCACATTCGCAATATTGAATGTCAAAGCAGGGCCTGTAGTCTGTGATCGTTCCTTCACACGTCAACCCACCAAAATCTGTGTGTTTACACCATCTTTGGCGTCTTTGCTGTCCACCGATTTTTCGACAGGTAATTTTTCCTCTATTAGATTTACAGTCTTCCCATTTCCCCCACTGCGACCACTGACCATCCACTGTGGAACAAAGAAATAACTATTATCCCCATGGGAAGTATTTCAGTTCTTAGGAGGACTTGAAGGATGCAATGGTTTCACTACTGAATACCATATACAGTGTTACGAAACCAACTAGCTAGCCTACAGATATTGATACACTCGCTATGTCTAGGAGTCCTAAGCCTAGCTAAATGGTCTATAACCTGATTTAATGTGTGCATTTATGTGAAAAGTCAGAGTATGCAGACCATGTTGTATGTATGTGCCCCCAGGGGACAGCAACCTTAACTCGGTCCAGGGACAGCTCCGTCTTGAACTCTTGGTTGGCCAGCCCAAGGGGATTATCATTTGTTCAGGTCATGGTGACGAAAATAAATATATAGAAAAGGAATGTACAAAAATACAAAACTAAAGATGTAACGCAAAACAAACACTGGCAGGCCGTACCTGTGTGCTTATCAAGGCCTGGCACAGCACTTGGACCCGGTTACTGCTGTCACCTAGGGATGAGGTGTGGAAGTGTGCTGTCTATCTACGTGCTAACACTAAACTACCCCCCATATCATAACAGTAATAGTATTACTGTAAAAGTATGTAATATTATTATAATTACAGTGACAAAAATATAAACATCTGACCTCAGCTGTGTGAAAGCTACAATCCTCTCAAGTGAGGCTAAGTTTGATCAAATGACTCATCCACTAAAAACAACATTTGCTCAGAGGTTAATAACTGATGAAATGGGCAGAGGGAATGGGTTATTCTCCGGCTGTCAATATTTTACCTGGGCACTGGTTTTTGGTATTGCAGACTTTTGTGTCTTTATTGGATCCAGAGCAGGGCAGCCCTCCATGTTTAGGGGCTGGGTTGTTACACTGTCTGAGCATTTCATTAACCCCCACCCCACAGGTAACGGAGCAGGAGCTGGGGGGCCCCCACAGCCCCCAGTTACCATTTACTGTTGAGGATAAAGAGGGAGGTTTGTTTTACATACACTATGAGTACATGTTATTGCTACATTATGTGTATGAATACAAGCAATAGCTTTAGGATATCAGTCAGAACCTCAGAGGAAAATTTGATTGCTTGGCCATGCCATTTACCAGGACATGAAGGAAGCTCATCACAGGTCCTAGATTCGCTCCCTAACCCAGGGCATTCATCACCAGGGGGCACTGAGGACGGTGGTGGATTGGAGCATGATCTAGAGCGCCGCTGTGTAGGTCTGGGTAAATCCTCCCTTGCACAAGTGCCTGAGCATGGCTGCCAACTCTCCCAGTTTGACCAACCACCATTGGCTACAGTCGAAATAGGAGATGAATGGTGAAAAAAACATGTAAAACTTGTATAATGTATGGAGATGATTATTGCATTATGTGAAGGAATAGAGAGTATTGTCTAAATCATGATGGTCTTTACTTGGACAGACACGATCAACCACGCAGGGTTCCTCTTCTTCACTTGGACCGTCACAGCTGCCTCCACATCTAGGTGGTGGTTCGGTGCATGTCCTCACTCTCTTTCTCAAGCCCTTCTCACAAGTCACTGAGCAGGGCTGCCACTCAGCCCACTTGCTCCATTGTCCCTGTTCTGAACAATTTTCAGCAAGATCATCAAAAGAGGCACAAAATACCTTGACTTCAGATATGATTGAATTTATGTTCCCTGACTGTTAGAAAGGGTCTGTACCTGGACAACAGTCTGGCTCAATGCAGACTTTGGTCTCTAACGTGAGTTTGCGAAGCTGTCTAGGGGTAGTCTCCTGAGTACATTTTCCCTGTCCCTGGCATTCTCGTCGTCTCTGCGAAACTCCCTCGTTACAGGGAACAGAGCAGTTGCCCCAAGTAGTCCATTCAGACCACGAAGCTGGCCTACAGGTGACATAAAACGCAACATATCACATCCTGCACTGGGACATTGGACGTCCAAATCTGAAACTAATTGAGACTCACCCACAAAACTTGCATTTTCCATCTGCTCCAATGTAGCCATAGTGAGGGTTAAGACAACAGTCTTCCATCGTCACTTCTCCCAGGAGATAGTCACAATCCCCATTATCAAACCTGCTGTAACATTTCACCTCCTGTGATACTGAAAACATATAGATTGTTCTAGTCACTGCTTCAACAAATAAATCTAGCACCATATTATTCAAAAGTAACGTGATGTGTCTAGCATAATAGTGAAGTGTTGTGTTCACAAATCAATATATTAAAATATAACATTTAGTTTACTGTTGCTATGAGGTTCAAAATAGACTTATTTTTAAACAACAATAATAAAGTCACTGACCTGATTCCCTGAAGATGATCAGCAAAACCAATAAAGTCCACAACAACTGGACCATTTCTCTGTCTGTCTATGCCTAGTACTTCTTACTCTAGCTCTCTGTCCACTCTCACTAGCAGGCTTCTCCAGAGATACTGTATATAAAGACGAGATGGTATTGTCTCTACCCTAACAATGGGAGTCGTTGTCCCAAAGGCGGGAAAGCAGGTGATCTGCTCTGCTTATCAGTCTGTCTATTATTGGTCTACTTATTGCTGTATTTCCGCGTGGACCGATTATGATGGGAGTGGGCCCTCTCCCTTCGCCTCTTCCTCTCTGGCTTATGTTTCACTTTATTGGAATTTGGATACAAATAGGAAAGGCATGCATCCCATTCCCGTAAGGTTAATAAACTCATACCTCCCCCTGAACCTCTTGACCTTTTTGCAGCATTGTTACGCAATTGTTGTACAGTGTTGCACAAAATGCCAAATGCACTAGCTAGCTATGTCTAAACCTAGAAGACTTAGACTTTTGGCAATATAAAAGAAGATGAAAGTGAAATGAAGAATATGTAATCAAATAGTATAAAAGCGACAGGTAGCGTGTTAGAGATACAGTTTAAGATTTTGGATGCCTGATTACCATACATTTTGAAGACAGTCATTCTAATCACTGTATGAAGCAATTTGGAAATATATGATGCAATTTTGGCAATTTACCCAATAAAAGTACATAACCTGATTACGTTTGACATATGATTATTTTTTATTGTCATTTAGCAGACGCTCTTATCCTGAGCGATTTACAGATCATCTAAAGGTAGCTAGTTTAGACAATCACATATCATAGTCATATTAAGTAAAACGTTTCAAGGCCGCTATCAGCAGTCAGTGCTAGTAAGAAAAGACAAGTGCGTGTAAGCAAGGGTGGACGTTTTTTCTTCTTCTGTGAAACCTTGAATTTGAATCAATATTTGCTCAACAAACATTGCACCTCATAACAAATATATTTTTGCAACTCTTTTCTCATTATTTCCAATAGGCTGTGCTCGTGGTAGGTGAAGAGCCACTGACACCCCGTCCAGTAGGTGGCGATCAATAACCTATCTTGAAATTATCTGCTGCTGTCCTACAAGCTGAAGAAGAAAAGGCGAAACAATTCCGGTGCCGAGTCGACAGTGTTGCCCTGACAAAATGCTTGCCCGGTTGTCACGCGTTGGGCCTGCCTTGACCCGTTTTCGCACAAATCCAGCGTGTGGGATTCGGTTCGTATCGCAATCTCCACCCTCGGGTGCTGCTGGTTCGGCCACTGTGTCGGATTTGCAGCCCTCGCATGCCAAGGAAAGTCATGGACACGCAGAGGTCAGCGCGTTCGAGAAGGTGAGTTGGTTCTGAATCGAAACTGAAATACCCGTCGCTAGCTAGCCAGCTCATATCTGGTATTATTTACAATATTTTTCACATTCAATGTAGTTTTTGACATAACGATACACATTCCTTCAGTCAAACATAGTGGCTAAATACATTGCTATCTGCACTCCGAGGTAGCTAACACTAGCTAGCTAACGTTAACACATTGTTTACAATCCAGTGTATCATGAAACCATAATAAATCGCTCAATCTCTACAGAATCGAGATTATCATGGGTTCTCTCAAGATCCTGTCGTTGACGAGTGGAACATGAGGATGGCCTTCTTCTTTGGCATCTCTATGGCGATTGTGGTTGGGGGTACCTTCATCCACTACTTGCCAGACCATGGGTATGTTTAAGCACACTGCACATCCCTCTTTGTTACTTGCTGTGGCTTGCTCTTCATCACTTGCTGGAACAGGTGCACAAAGAGTAAGTGACAACTGAAAAACCGAGCTACATGATAGCTTTGACACCATGCTGTTTTAAATGCTGTTTGGGAGAAATAGGCCTACCCACAAGGGCCGATCTAGGCGTTGCCTTACTGCAAAGTACACTGAACAAAAATATAAATGCAACATACAACAATTTCAAAGATTTTACTGAGATACAGTTCATATAAGGAAATCAGTCAATTGAAATAAATTCATTAGGCCCTAATCTATGTAATTCACATGACTGGGAATAAAGATATGCATCTGTTGGTCACAGATATGTACCTTTTGAAAAAAAGGTAGGGGCGTGGATCATAAAACCAGTCGGTATCTGTTGTGATCACCATTTGCCTCATGCAGTGCAACACATTTCCTTTGCATAGAGTTGATTGTGGCCTGTGGAATGTTGTCTCACTCCTCTTCAATGGCTGTGTGAAGTTGCTAGATATTGGTGGGAACTGGAACACGCTGTCCAGAGCATCCCAAAGATGCTCAATGGGTGACATTTCTGGTGAGTATGCAGGCTATGGAAGAACTGGGACATTTTCAGCTTCCAGGAATTGTGTGCAGATCCTTGAGTCATGGGGCCGTGCATTATCATGCTGAAACATGATGGCGGCAGATGAATGGCACAACAATGGGCCAGGATCTCGTCACGGTATCTCTGTGGATTCAAATTGCCATTGATAAAATGCAATTGTGTTCGTTGTCCGAAGCTTATGCCTGCCCATACCATAACCCCACCATGAGGCACTCTGTTCACAACGTTGACATCAGCAAACCACTCGCCCACACGACTTATCCAGAGCGACTTACAGTAGTGAGTGCATACTTTTTTCTTACTGGTCCCCGATGGGAATCGAACCCACAACCCTGCCGTTGCAAGACCATGCGCTACCAGCTGAGCTACACGGGACAATAAGCTGTATTACAATGGACTGATGGAACTATGGATAGTAGACCAGTCGATTCCACTTGCACAAGTCAATGCTGTGTTTCTGGACTCCAAAAATGACAAAGGTGCATATAGATATCGGAATTCAGATATGACGTCATTGTTTTAGCACTATGTACTGAGTTTTTAAACAATGGCGCGTGACATGGTTCAATACACTGATAAATCAGCACAATCTACTTTTTCGTTTTTTAAAATTGACGGCATCTTGGAGCTAAAATGGTGATAATGTATACTGTGCTAATGACAATAAAAAAAAAAATGGTAACGGAGATCAATGTACACTACGGCGAACTTAGCCAACAAGGCATTTGTGGTACATGCGTGGGGGCCAACATTTTTATGCACCTCCGCTATTGTTACTGTTGTCTGCACCTCTAAACAAGTATCCAAGACACACACACAAACACCTCTTATGTGCTTGATTGAATTGATCATCACAAACACAATCATTGATCATTAGTCTTTTTGACCTGTCTTTTTCTAACCAGTATGAGGCAGTGGGCCAGGAGGGAAGCAGAAAGGTTGATCACACAGAGAGAGGCTGCAGGTCTTCCTCTTATGGAGGAGAACTACTATGACCCAAGCAAGATTGTGCTACCAGGAGCCGGAGAGGAGTAGGATGTACTATAAGGAGCTGTTCACTGAAAATGTTTTTCTCTTTGACTGTTTATTTCTCATCAGTATAATGTAATAAAAAATGTATACCACACTATTGATCATTCTTTTGTGGTCAGTGATCAAACTGAATAGCCCTTGGTAGCAACTGTGACTATCGGTGATCATGAAATAGTACGATAGTCAAACTACTGGAGTCAGTGCTCTGCGAGCCCCTTGTAGCTGCCCCGGGCCATGCCGCCACATCTCCATTGTCATCATGCACCACCCGCAAATAATATTAAAGTAGCAGACACCATCTCCAGGAATACATTGACAACACTGAGTGATGGCATGGATGCACTAGTGCACACAGTAGTCAGCAATGTGCTGGTTATTGACAAACTTGAATTTGGTCTAATGACCATTCTGAAAGAAAAAATACGGCTTTAAGTACCTACCGGTAACTAAGAAAGATAATGCAGGTAACAGTCTGATTAATCAAAGCTGTCCTGACTTCTGCTCCAGCAGTATGTCCACGCTGCAGCATTCTGTATAAAACTTGATTGTCAGTCTTCAAGGGTGCTCAATTTGTCCACAGTACCTTATCCCAATACGTTCAGGAATAGGCTTCAGTTAAGCTCTATTATGAAACGTTTCATAAAACGTCAAAGTTCAGCCCCTGATTCTCAAATAGGTGACCGGGTGCCAAATCCAGTCCACAACATATTTTCATGTGGCTGATTTAACATTTAGTAGATTAAGAGAAAGCCATTGGAATTTGTAAAGATTGTGTTACGATACTATTTAAATATATGCACGCATGACTAAATCACTTTGGATAAAATCGTCTCATATAATAGACCGTTTGAAAGAGGTTGGTCATATGACGCAGCGCAAGAGTTCTCTACCCGTTAGGGAGATTGGGGTCAAGGCATCCCATTGGTCGAGTTTCTGCCCAACTAGATGTCCAGGTGTTGCATTGCATCAACCAATGGTTGTGTTCTACGTCATCGACTGTGCAGTCGTCAGATAGCTATGGTCATGTTCCCCTGCTCAGACGTTGCTGATGCATGCCAGATCTTACAATGCCTGGATAGGTATTTTACATATCAGCTAACCACATATGTTATAGCAATCTGGTGCCCGATGGCACAGTCGATGACGTGACACGCAACCATTGGTTGATGCGTGCAAATTCTGAACAGGGGAACACGACCATGTGGTTAGCTGATTTGTTCAATACCTATCCAGGCGTTGTAAGATCTGGCATGCGTGTACAATGTTGAAGGCTTTTCAATTAGCATGAGATACATCTCTATCCCTATTTCAACCATAATACTGCCACTGCTCTTAATGATGATGTCTCTACAGAGCATAAGCAAGCAAGCAATAACGTTTAAATTACAATCACAACGCCTATTATTGATTTACTGCTGTATACAATTTTTTTGGGTTTGACCCCAAAAAATATTTCCTTATTGTTGAAACCATGGCATAGGGTTGGGGGAAGAAAGATCCACTCTTCACTTCCGTTTTTCCCATGCACCGGTATACATGTATCGAGTTGTTGGCTTAAATATCTGTCACTCATTAATTTGAGGCTTCCTATTAGATCGAGATCATGGGCTTAGGCGGATGTTATCGGCGTGGCACACTGTTGGGGGCGGGGTTGAAGGGTCGGACAGGAAAAGAGAAGGAAGGCGAGGACATCTGTAACGAAAACGGTACTTAAACGAGGAAATGTAACCTATTTATAACTTTGTTATTGTTCACCTTGAAAATAGATAATTTATTAAGTAAATATTTGAATGAGGCTTTAAACGTTTTCTGTAGCCAAGATGACATGAGGCTAGAGTATTACGAGAGACCGCTATCAGCTAACATCAGATAGCTAAATTAGCTAGCCTTAATGACGGAAACGAACGAACAATTGAAATGAAAAGACTCCTTGTTTCAGACACCACCAGTTAGAGCTGGACAGGCAAAGTTATCAGGTCATCATAGCCAGGTATACAGTGACATCATCACCCTTTTGAAGTTAGCAACACACTCTGGTCTGGGAGCTAGCAACTATTCGCACTAGTGCATGCCCTGGGCAAGATCTCTACGCTAACTCGCTAGCCACCGCTGACAAGTGGTTTAATTTTCGTAACCGTCGTCCACCGACACAGCATATGTTACACATGGGCGTTTTTAAATAGGAAAATCATTGTAACTAGCTAACACTTACTGAGTTGACGTGAAGTAAATGAGGAAATTAACTAGTTATTAGTTTGGGTGCGGCGTGTTGTTGTTGAGGCCATTCATCCAACGGCTAGCTGGATGGCAAGCAGTGTTTTCTGCTGGTAGTCTGCTCTTGTTTAGTGGCGATAGTGTCACTGTTTTGAGGTATTATGGGTAATTTCATGTGAACATGGAACAAAAATGTCCATACATGTATTTACCTGAAATTCAGTAGTTAGGCCTAGAAAGATAGCTGACATGGCATGTATTTGCATTTTTATCTGAATTTGAATATTGGTTATTTACGAAATAATGAATCAAAGTTTGGTTATTTAAAAAAATATATTTTTACAAGTTTGGTTATCATAAACGTTTGGGTTTACAGGCCTCCAACACTAATGGATTGAAAAGCACTGCGCAATGTTGCCTAATGAATCAGACTGTGATACCCCTGGTTACACAGTCTGGGATTAATGCAATACATTTGTTTGGAAAATGTCCTCATGAGTTCTACATGCCAGAATGTTGAATACAATTTAATTTTAACTTACTCTACCGGTTGTCTGTGTGGTTTGTCCTTTTGCAGATAGGATTTTGAGAAAAAATATCCACAGGGATATTGTGGGCATGTCCTTCCGCATTGTGCGCATGCTTCAGGTGAAGAGCAAACAAATCCAGACCCGTGTTTTGATGTCGGTTTAATAATAATTTAATGTGAAGATTTTGTCAAATTTCCTAAGGCAGAGGGACGAAATCAGCGGACAACGGGTAGAGTATATTCAAATTAAGTTTATTCAACATTCTGACTTGTAAAGGGACTATTTGTTTAGTTTTTTATCTAAATGTTAGAGATGAGTGGAAGTTTATACTGGGATTCGTAGAGGCAATGTAGCCTCTTTGCTCCAGGAGACTTGTACACATTGGGCTCCCATCGCTGAAGGCTACAGCCCGTATCCCCGAAAACATATTTACCAGCCCTCTATTTGACCTATTTCCTAGGAATTTCCCGTCACCGAAGGCAAATCTATAGTCTAATTCGGAATGCCTTACAAGTCGGTATGGGTTATACAATGTGTGAAAAAAACGTTTATATCCAACTTTTCCAGAGTTTACCAAATTAATTCCATATTTCCCTAAAGGTGCGCTGGGATCTCGCATAGCAACTATTACGGACTAAAGGGACTAGGCAGTGAGCTTCGGAAAATGAGGATTTAAACATTATTTTACCGAAGTAGTTAACACATTGTATAACCTGTACTGACTGGTAAGGCATTTCGGCTTATAGATTTTACTTCGGTGACTGGATTTTTTAAAAGGAAATAGGTAAACCCAGAGGCCTGGTAAATATGTTTTCGGGGATATGGGATGTAGCCTTCAGCGACGGGAGCCCAATGTGTACAGGACTCCTGGAGCGAAGGGTCTATGGGCAATGGAAATTCTCCATTGGATGTTCTTAGTCCAGGAGGACTAAGCTAAATGTTTCAGATGTACATATTCTGTAGCCTTACACAGTCTGTAGTCACTGGAGCTGAAGTTGATGGCTGGCTTTCATGTGTCCTTTGGGGCCAAAGTGGGAATGCTCGTCGAACATCTCATTCCAAAATCATGGGTGTTAATATGGAGTTGATCCCCCCTTTGCTGCTATAACAGCCTCCACTCTTCTAGGAAGGCTTTCCACAAGATGTTGGAACATTGCTGTGGGGACTTGCATTCATTCAGCCACAAGAGCATTAGTGAGGTTGGGCGATTTAGGCCTGGCTCGCAGTTGGCGTTCCAATTAATCCCAGAGGTGTTCAATGGGTTTGAGGTCAGGGCTCTGTGTAGGTCAGTCGAGTTCTTCCACACTAATTTCGACAAACCATTTCTGTATGGACCTCACTTTGTGCACGGGGGCATTGTCATGCTGAAACAGGAAAGGGCCTTCCACAAACTTTTGCCACAAAGTTGGAAGCACAGAATTGTCTAGAATGTCATTGTATGCTGTAGCGTTAAGATTTCCCTTCACTGGAACTAAGGGGCCTAGCCCGAACTATGAAAAACAGCCCCAGACCATTTATTCCTCCTCCACCAAATTTTACAGTTGGCACTATGCATTAGGGCAGGTAGCGTTTTGCTGGCATCTGCCAAACCCAGATTCATCCATCGGACTGCCAGATGGTGAAGCGTGATTCATCACTCCAGAGAACGCCTTTCCATTGCTCCAGAGTCCAATGGCCGGGAGCTTTACACCACCACAAGGAGAGAGGTTCAATTGTTGTGAAGAAGGCGTCAGGGCGCCCAAGAAAGTCCAGCAAGCGCCAGGACCGTCTCCTAAAGTTGATTCAGCTGTGGGATCGGGGCACCACCAGTGCAGAGCTTGCTCAGGAATGGCAGCAGGCAGGTGTGAGTGCATCTGCACGCACAGTGAGGCAAAGACTTTTGGAGGATGGCCTGGCGTCAAGAAGGGCAGCGAGGAAGCCACTTCTCTTTAGGAAAAACATCAGGGACAGACTGATATTCTGCAAAAGGTACAGGGATTGGACTGCTGAGGACTGGGGTAGTCATTTTCTGTGATGAATCCCCTTTCCGATTGTTTGGGGCATTCGGAAAATACCTTGTCCGGAGAAGACAAGGTGAGCGCTACCATCAGTCCTGTGTCATGCCAACAGTAAAGCATCCTGAGACCATTCATGTGTGGGGTTGCTTCTCAGCCAAGGGAGTGGGCTCACTCACAATTTTGCCTAAGACACCGCCATGAATAAAGAATGGTACCAACACATCCTCCGAGAGCAACTTCTCCCAACCATCCAAGAACAGTTTGTTGACGACCAATGCCTTTTCCAGCATGATGGAGCACCTTGCCATAAGGCAAAAGTGATAACTAAGTGGCTCGGGGAACAAAACATCGAAATGTTGTGTCCATGGCCAGGAAACTCCCCAGACCTTAATCCCATTGAGAACTTGTGGTGGATCCTCAAGAGGCGGGTGGACAAACAAAAACCCACAAATTCTGACAAACTCCAAGCATTGATTATGCAAGAATGGGTTGCCATCAGTCAGGATGTGGCCCAGAAGTTAGACAGCATGTCAGGGCAGATTGCAGAGGTCTTGAAAAAGAAGGGTAAACACTGCAAATATTGACTCTTTGCATAAACTAAATGTAATTGTCAATAAAAGCCTTTGACACTTATGGAATGCTTGTAATTATACTTCAGTATACCATAGTAACATCTGACAAAAATATCTCATAACACTGAAGCAGCGAACTTTGTGAAGACCAATACTTGTCATTCTCAAAACTTTTGACTATGACTGTATGTGTGTGTGTATATATATGTATATATATATATATATATGTGTGTGTGTGTGTGTGTGTGTATGTATGTATATATATATATATATATATATATATATATGTGTGGTCCTCTGTAGCTCAACTGGTAGAGCACGGCGCTTGTAACGCCATGGTAGTGGGTTCGATCCCCGGGACCACCCATACACAAAAATGTATGCACGCATGACTGTAAGTCACTTTGGATAAAAGCGTCTGCTAAATGGCATATTATATTATTATATATTTTTTTTTATTTATTTTTTTATTTATATTGAACAAAAATATAAACGCAACAATTTCAAAGATTTTACTGAGTTACAGTTCATAGAACGAAATAAATAAATTAGGCCCTAATCTATGGATTTCACATGACTGGGCAGGGGCGCAGCCATGGGTGGGCCTGGAGGCCCACCTACTTGGGAGCCAGGCCCAGCCAATAAGAATGAGTTTTTTTTTGCACGCTCCATCTAAACTTGAGACATCTGTGGCGTTGTGCATTGCACCTTGTGCCCAGCACAAGGTGCACCTGTGTCACGATCATGCTGTTTAATCAGCTTCTTGATATGCTACACCGGTCAGGTGGATGGATTATATTGGCAAAGGAGAAATGCTTACTAACAGGGATGTAAACCAATTTGTGCATAACATTTGAGAGAAATAAGCTTTACATGGGACTAACACTTTACATGTTGCGTTTTATATTTTTGTTCTGTAATATTGATTTGCTTGGTTGTGTTGCTATATTATCACTGTGAAACTCAAAATAGTTTTTCCAAAAAAATGTCACTTTTGCTGGATTAGCACTTTAACAGACATTTTCTTGCAGATGGCTGCGATCCGTAAGAAACTGGTGATCGTTGGTGATGGCGCTTGTGGGAAGACCTGTCTGTTGATAGTCTTCAGTAAAGACCAGTTCCCTGAGGTCTACGTACCTACAGTGTTTGAGAACTATGTGGCAGATATTGAGGTGGACAGTAAGCAGGTGAGATTGTACTGTTAGTCACACAGTTTGCCATCAAGACATACTTTGAAGCACAATTTATATGTGGAAGTCTTATGGTTTGCACATTTTGATAGGTAATCATTTATTCAGAGCAAATTGCAGTGTTTGGCCAAACAGCAGTGTAACTGTGAATATCTGCTCTCCGTGTGGGTTCTAGGTGGAACTGGCCCTCTGGGACACAGCCGGACAGGAGGACTACGACAGACTAAGGCCTCTCTCCTACCCCGACACTGATGTCATCCTCATGTGCTTTTCCATAGATAGCCCTGACAGCTTGGGTAAGACCTTGGTGACTATAATGTTCATATATGTCTTACATGGTAAATGCAACAAATGATCGTATCACTTGCAGCAGTTTCCTAAAATGATCCCCTGTGTCTGAAACAGAGAATATCCCAGAGAAGTGGACCCCTGAAGTAAAGCACTTCTGTCCAAATGTGCCCATCATTCTTGTGGGTAATAAGAAGGACTTGCGGAATGACGAGCACACACGTCGGGAGTTAGCAAAAATGAAGCAGGTACAGTATGCATTATGAAATCTTATTATGGAATTTTATCAAGTAGACTCATTGCCCTGATCCATTGAGGATATATTTTTTAATTGAACATTGAAATTGAACAAACAAAAATAAAAAATAAAAATAAACAAACCATGGACATTTGTTTTAACGTGGTTGTGTTGCCTTATAAGCTACCTTCACTTCATGTACTGTTTGCGGTTGTCTAATTATACACAGGTTCAGAGGTTTTTGTTTTGTTCAGTTGGTTTATCCAACATGCTAGTTACGTTTTTGTTTGGCTTGTTGTAATGATTGGTGGTTTAGTATGTCACAAAGGATGCCAACCATAGAATGCCTCTGAAAACGTTTCCACCTCTGACACATGAACAGGAACCAGTGAAGCCAGAGGAGGGCCGGGACATGGCTAACCGCATCAACGCGTTTGGTTACTTGGAGTGCTCGGCCAAGACGAAAGATGGTGTGAGGGAGGTGTTTGAGATGGCCACCAGGGCGGCGCTGCAGGCCAAGAAACGCGGCAAGAAGAATGCCTGCCTCCTGCTATAGAGAGCTGGGGAAGGAGGGGAGGGGAAAACCAATCAGGCCAAGGAAAACGCTGCACCCCTCTGTCTCCCTCTGTGGAAGGGTGGGGGAGGTTCGAGGTGGGCAAGGGAGAAAAAGATAATTAAACAAGGAGGAATGGAGAAGAAGGTCAAATGTAACGAAAAGGGGAGTTTACATTTTTAAGGCCAAGGTGATCGCCAATCGGCTTTCAGTATAAGATTTTTTATTCGGTCTTGGATGACTAGAAGGGTAAAGCAAAAAACACAATATCTCTCTGGTAAACTTATGTCTGAGCGTGGTGGTGATCTCTGAGGGAAGGGATAAGATTGGTGTTCTTGATCGGGTCATAAACCCCAGCGCTATTGCCCTGGTTCATAGAGCGGAGCATCATCAGAGAAAAAGGGTGATTCATTACATCAGAATGGATGTATGTTCTCCTGACTCTCTTTGACCTCATTGGCTTGCAGTGTGTCTGTCTGCGCTTGTCTTTCATTTCTGTCCAGCCATACCATAGGTGTTTATTTTCTTTGTTCTCCCTATGGATAGACTAACCCTATCCTTGCATGGACCAGCACCTCCTTCTATGATATCATTTAGTTCTATCAATCATATAGTTCACTTGATACAAGCAATTTTGATTTATTTAAATAGCTAAATATTTTTATTTGACTTTGACTATAGAATTCATATTAAAATGCATACAATAATAATGATAAACTGATTTTTGTTAGTTTTATAAGCCTGTTCATGAATTGTAATGAACAATTATTTTAGAATTTGGTTTTGTCATAAGTTGGGCTAAAGTCCGATAAATATATACATTTGATGTGGACTGTCAGACACTGGTTTGAAAGGGGAGTATGACTTTTATATTAAGTGATATTAAGTTCAGCAAATTTGGTATTTTCCGCTTGCAGATTGTTTTTGCCTGCATGACAGGCTGTTATTGGGAGTGAGTTTTTAATGTTGACCTATTTCTCACTCCCTCCAGTCCACTCCTCACTCCATGTCTTTCTAACAACTGTTGATGATGGCTTATGGCTTATCCTGTACCAGTTATGCATATTTAACAAATCTAGTAACTTTAGAATGAAAGGTTAAAAATAAAAGGTAAAATGCTTGAAAAGTAATTAATGAATAAGAATGACAAGATGTCAAACTATTAAATGCAAGTAACTTCTTTAAAAAATATATTGGTCATTTGTGAGGGGGGAGGGGTATTGTATACAAATGCATCCTCACATTTCCTCAGTCCTTTTAAATGTACTCTAAGAAAATAAATTGTTTTAGGGAATAATTGGTTGTGTCGTTCATTCATGTTTCATGCCTCAACACAATCACATGATGTGCATAGAATTTATAAGATTCAGTTACAAAACATTTCACAGAATAGATCAAGGCATCTAGAAAAGGAGTGGGTCTCCTGACCATCCTTCATCACGTTACCGTTCCATAGTTTTCACTTCAGTATTTACAAAGTGTGGTGTAGTCCAGTAACAAACTCCTTTTAATAGTGCTCTGAAAAAAAGATGAGTCAGATTTGTCTTGAATCTTCTGCTGTTCTTCTTGGTGTTTAAAGAATTTACAATTGCACTACTGTTAATAATCTTTAGAACTATACTGAACAAAAATATGAATGCAACATGCAACAATTTCAAAGACTTTACTGAGTAACAGTTCAAATAAGGAAATCAGTCAATTGAAATAAATTCATTAGGCCCCAATCTATGGATTTCACATGACTGGGAATACTGATATGCATCTGTTGGTCACAGATACCTTTAAAAAAGAAGGTAGGGGCGTGGATCAGAAAATCAGCCAGTATCTGGTGTGACCATTTGCCTCATGCAGCGTGACACATCTCCTTCGCATATAGTTGATCAGGCTGTTGATTGTGGCCTGTGGAATGTTGTCGCACTCCTCTTTAATGGCTGTGCGAAGTTGCTGGATATTGGCGGGAGCTGAAACACTGTCATAGACTTCGATCCAGAGCATCCCAAACGTGCTCAATGGGTGACATGTCTGAGTATGCAGGCCATGGAAGAACTGGGACATTTTCACCTTCCAGGAATTGTTTACACAATGTTGACATCAGCAAACTGCCCGCCCACACGACACATTTGTGAGGCCGGTTGGTTGGATGTACTGTCAAATTCTCTAAAACAACGTTGGAGGCGGCGTAGGGTTGAGAAATTAACATGAAATGATCTGGTAAGCGCTCTGGTGGACATTCCTGCAGTCAGCATGCCAACTGCACGCTCCCTAAAAACTTGAGACATCTGTGGCATTGTGTAGTGTGACAAAACTGCACATTTTAGAGTGGCCTTTTATTGTCCCCAACAAAGGTGAAATATTCACTAACAGGGATGTAAACACACTTGTGCGCAACATTTGAAAGAAATCAGCTTTGTGCATATGGAAAATTTCAGGGATCTTTTATTTCAGATCATGAAACATGGGACAAACGCTTTACATGTCGCATTTATATTTTTGTTCAGTGTATGTTCTCCTGTGTCATTTATGTACTGATACAAACCTGTGTCGGGTTGTATGTAGGAGTGTCTGATGAGGAAGTCTAGGACCACCATGGCACAGTTGGGCTTGAAGTCGTCACTGACCAGCACTTCTTTCACCTGAAAACAACACATTGTAGGCCTACTTGAATTCCTTCTTCATGGGCCAGACATAAGAACTATCATGCAGGACTGGAGGTGCTCAAAAGTAGAGTGGTTGACCTTGTCCATGGAGTAGAGGTAGAAATCTTGTACCTCCCCATCCCCTATCCTAAGCTTGAACTCGGGAGGTAGCGGCCAAGTCGAACACAAACTGGCTTTCTGGAAACACCCCCTCCTCATCCTCATATGTAGAGCTATGAGAGAAGACACAGGGGATATTGAAATACTGTGGATGAGAATGTAGGCCTACGTAAAAGCATGCAAAGAGACAGCATTCTCAATGAGACACTGCAGAGTGCTGCCCACTTATTTTACATTTACATTTTAGTCATTTAGCAGACGCTCTTATCCAGAGCGACTTACATGAGCAATTAGGTTTAAGTGGGCACATCAACAGATTTTTCACCTAGTCGGCTCGGGGATTAGAACCAGCAACCTTTCGGTTACTGGCACAACGCTCTTAACCACTAAATTACCTGCCGCCCCCACTCCTGTTGAGACATCAATCAACTCACTGTGCTCACGGGGCATGCAGTCTCTGCTATGTCTGCTGGGATGCAGGCCTCCTGCTCACATTCCTTGATCGTTTTTCACAATGATACCTGCTACTAGACCCCCAGCTGCCTGAAAACATGGTGGAAGAGCATTATCAAACCACAGTTTGCCATTCACTGAAAATATGTAAAATATAAAATCAACAAGTGCTGACCAGGTTGTCCAGTTTTCCAGGGTAGGTCTGCTTGGTCATGGATCGTCATCCCACCCACATCCTGAGTTCCCCATTTTCATCCTGACAGTACCCATTAATATGGACTCCATACAGTTTCACTCCAAAAAGGCATACAAAGACAATGTTTATGGGGCATGCAATGGCAAGGGAAACACTGGGATTGTTTTCTATTGTTATTGCTTAGGACAGGACTTACTTGTGGCCGATCTCTCCATACACATTAGTGGAGTGTCGCAGATCTCTCCATACACAGTAGTGGAGTGTCGCAGACTCTGGGCATTACTTCATAATTCTATAGAAAAGACACAAATGTAGAAATGTCAAATTTCGGAGTTTGGTTGAATTCTCAAGAGTATATTGTAGTAAACATTCCCTCTCACCTCATTTCTCCATCCTTTCAAGACGGTCAGAGAGCCTTCCCTCCTAAGTGGCTGAAGAACAGAATCTACAGCCTCTGACCTTCTCCTATAGAAGTCACAATTCTGGCGCAGAGTAATAGCGCCGCCATGTGGTGGATTGAAGACCTCTGGAAATTGACTAAAAATGGACGCCACTTGGCAAGGCACCCACACAATTTGCTCTCCTCCCACCTCAAACCGATGGCAAGTGGTGCGACTGGAGCATGGGTGATATAAACAGAAATGTTGGCTTCTAGAGAGATGTATTGTAGTATAGGCTAGAATGATAACTTTCGCTATTCAACACACATAGCTAGCCACCGCTTGTCATTCCCTCCCATATATCACAATAGTTTCACTCTGACCTGGCGAATAAAAGTTACTCATTCTGCGAAGCACCTGGAGCATTTGATCGGACCAGGTAGTCATGATTTTTTTTAACCTAGGTTGCTGCCATTAGTCCAACGCTATTACGAAGGGTAACATTTAGAGAACAAGATGTAATGATTTCTTTAGCTAGCTACATAGCTAATCTTTTAACTGGCGAATCTGATGTTGCCTAAGTCATATTTCTACGCACAAAACCAGTGACGTATATAAACATAATTGTGCAAAAAAACACACATGAATCGATACATTTCCATTGGTTGAAACAAGCTTCTGCAGCAGACGCGCTCTCAGATGCCGGCTGTAATTTAGACTTCTTCACATTGGCTCTGTCCTGTAAAACCCACCTAAGAAATGAAGATACTTTAACATTTTCCATAATATATATCTAATTATGAAATATGAATGGGATCATGATGTGAGATATTCAATCTGTGTGTTTCACAAAATGATGAAGTGATGCCTGGTGTTAACCCCTGCAAATCTTGGAATTTCTCACTCATCTCAAGAGCCTCACCAGGCCTACATTGTGTCCTTTATACAGCAACGACCCATTGTGCTATTCCTTTGTTCTACAATGCAATGCAATTCAATTCAATACAATAACATACAATACAATGGTGAAAAGCAATCCTGCTGATATCAATTTCATTGAATTGAAGACTTTCATCTGGATTACTGAAAATCTTTCTTTATTGAAAATATACAGTATTGTGGAGAAGAGTGTTTCCTCCCCTAGGTTAACATTTTAAATAAAATATTATAGGATTATGGGGGGTTTAATCAATTTGTAGTTCAGAAATTCACTTCAAGGACATAACAATATCTTTTGTCTTTAAGGTCCCTTAATAATGCTATGGATAAAAACTAGACCACATACAAGATGTCAACCAAGGCCGATACACATTGAGGATATAACACGTGTTTAGTGGTAGATTCAGCCAAGCAGAAAGAGGTTTTTATTTAAATGTTGTCCAACGTGTTCAGGCATAATGTGAAGGTCTGAGCTAAGAGGAGGTATGAGTATTTTCCTGGGCTGAGAGTCCATGAGTCTTTTGAGTCCTTTACTCAACCCCCTTCATGAATTCCAGGAACTCTGTGGAACAGAATGACACCCACAGCTCATGATGGATCATTTCTTATTGACTGCCCGGATTTGAACTGTGAAAGGTTTTGAATGGATTGCCTAGACGAGTGTCATTGGTACATGTAGCTGACCAAAAAACAAACAATTACACATTCTGGAAGTGCCAGCCTGATCTTTTGGCTAAAATTATTGTCTTACCATCATAATCAATCTTTCCGTCATTATTTTTGTCTCCATCCTTCATGAGTTCTTCAATGTCATCCTCAGTGATGGCCTCTCCAGTCGACTCCAGCATGCTTTTCAGCTCCTCCAAATCAATGTAGCCATCTCCGTTTCTGTAAGCAGCATCAATGAGTACACATATCCCTGATAACATTTACATTACTTTTTTTGTTTTCTATATTTTTGTCTTTATATTTTCTTGTCAGAGTAAGCACAAATGTTTTTTGGCAGCCACTTTGCTTGATATTAGCCTTACTTGTCGAACATGCGGAAAAGTTCGGCCAACTCTTCCTCTGATTTTCCTTTGCTCTCCTCCTTCATGCAGCGCACCATCATCACTAGGAACTCATCAAAGTCTACTGTCCCGCTGCCTGTAACCCCCCCCCCCCCAACACACACACACACACACACACATACACAAGCACGCACGTACGCACACACACACACACACACACACACACACACACACCAGCTGTAACATGGTGTCTTAATGCTGAAACATAGTAATGTGATGACTTCGGAATTAACATTTCAGACCAGTCTGAAAACTATGTATGAACCACCCCTCAGGCTACCTGACCTAATGACTTTGCCTGAGGTTAATTCATATTGAAGTGAAGGGGATGTAGTATTGTGTAGTATTGAGTGTTGATACGTTTGTATCCATGGTGACGCACCATCCTCATCCACCTCATCTATCATCTCCTGCAGCTCCTCAGGGGTGGGGTTCTGCCCCAGCATCCTCATCACTTTCCCCAACTCCTTGGTGCTGATGCAGCCGTCCTCCGCACCCTGACATGCAATGTCAAAGGCTGCCTTAAACTCTGTAGGGAAATAGTGGTGAGAAGCGGTTTAAATGGAGCTTATGGGTATTACTAGTGCTTCTCCATAGACATGAATGGTGCAAAAGTAAAGAAGAAATGGTTTGTAAGAGCAATTATTGTGTCCAAAAACCAAGACTCACCATTTTTCTGCTCTTCTGTTAAGTTCTCAACCTGAAGGGAACAGTAGGGAAAGTTACATACTGTATGCAATTTACTCACATTGACAGACAGGGTATAGTGCTTTTGAACTAATCTTAGTCTACTTTATGTGCCTAAATTATGCAGATTGGTTTGCCTCGTTTACATTTATGTTTGACAAATTGTCGACTCATAGTTGGACCACACTGGAGGCCCTTGGTGGCCATTTCCCCATTGTCTCTGTTCACCTTGGTTTGCAGTCAGCCCCGAGGCCTTGCAGTGTGTCATATATTCCATCAGTACCCCAGCCCCTTCTCCCTCTCGTTGAACTCAGCCCAAAACCTGTCGAGCACAGCCCCCTACCCCTGGTGCAGTCTGACTAAAATGTCACGCTGCTTTCTTCACTTACTATTCTTGTATTGTGGCGAGGGGGGCTCTGGCACAGATTCTGCTGACAGACATTTGTTTGAGCCGACAGCTGTCTACTCTGTTCTTCTTCCTAACTGTCCTTTGTTCTATATTGTCAGGCAGAGAAATGGCAGAAATCCCATCTAACCTCACAGTATGTCATCTGGGTACTCAGAAAAGATCATGCTGAGCTCAAATGGTCATAATGTCATGCCATGGCAATGAGCTTTTTGTTGTGCAGTTCAAATTGAAATGACCTTTTCAGAATAGCTGGCCTCATAGAATGTGACTAACTTTGTGTTTAACCTTGGTGAATCTTGGCACTTGTAAGTTGTTTATTCAAAAGATACAATGTTGAATTTCCATTGACTTTACAACTCTTTTGGTGAGATAATTTATTCATACACTGTGAACTCTTATCTTAGAAAGACATTGTCCTATTCTCAGAGGGACAATAATGGTCAACACATTCAGAAAAGCTCTGCTGGCCCTTCTCGATTACTCTCCTCTATAAAAAGATGGTGTTGAATGACATTTTCACATGCTTTCCCATCGTATGACCATGTTTAGTTGGGTCTTGACACTCAATATTACTGCACTTACTTTTGACCAATCAACGCCAAGGTGGTAACATGTCTATGTGACTACCAATCCCTTTCCTTTTACGAGCATTTGGTTTGTCAAAGGTACCTTGGGTATACTGAAATCATAATTTACAACTCGGTAGCTCTCGTGAAATATATCTTGAATTGAGGTTGACTGGCAAAACCATTTCTCGCTTCTCACATCTCTTGGAAGCGGATTAGGGCTTTTTGACGTCATCAATGTCTAATTCAGTTGAACAGCTAGAGATGGCTTTCCTCAGGGCCCATTAACCTCTATTCACTTCTGGCTCGTGTCCAGAGAGTGTGTACTGTAATATAATGTGAGCTGGAGCATATAGCCATTGTGTGAAATGTGTTAACCAAAACACCACAGTCATGACGGGCTGTTGTTTTTATATATTCATGTTGACCTCAACAGATATACCACCATCCACAACCTGGGCCAACAAACCGCCAAAGAAAAGGCATGTGATTTCATAACAGTGCCTTGTTTTTCACTCAGCCACAGTACACCCAGGTACGCCAATGAATGAAGATTGAGATCATGTGTCCCTCCTTCCTCCCTAGTATATCAGATGAAGACTCCTAGCTGACCTCAGTCAATCGATTCTAACTGTAGTGTGAATGTGCAGTGAAAAAGACTGTCTATTATTCCAGACTAAAATGATCTAGCATCCCCCTGTGTCAACTAACCCCCACCCTGCAGGTTTTGTCCCTGTGTCTGTACTCACCGCTGCTTTGTATACATCATCCATGGCTGCTGGCCTGTCTTTGTCTCTGTCTCAGTCACTGGAACACACTGACGCTCCCACAAACGCCTCAGACACAGGACAAAGGATAGAAGCAACACCTGCCCCAGCCTTTATTGTTAGGGGCGTGTGGTGTTTAAAAAAACTTCTGACCCCCTCTCTGCGTCATCCCACTGTTCTCATCGAGAGAGAGAGAGAGTGAGAACTATAAATAGAGGAAGAACCAGGATGGTCCAACAATAGGAGAGCCTAGACCGCAGCACCTAAATTGGTGATATGTATTGTCTCCAAGCTAGATCTGGAGCAAACGTGATTCCAAGTAGGATTTTTTTTTTTAAGGATGTCAAATCAATACACTTGTTTGTTTTATCCCACTGTGGTTGTCTTGGACATAAGAGCATTTTTCTGTGCAAAATAATGATCTTTCACAGACAAGATTTTGTGTTTTGTTGGGGATTTCGTGGCCTTTTACGCTGTGGTCTGTGGGGAAAGAAAGTAGTTCCAATCAGTATCTTCCAGCAGGGATCCTGTACTTTTTATGTGTTGTACTTGCACTTTGTCGCTCATTCGGCTATGGAGATAATAGTGAACACTGTGTATGAAATGTATACAAATAGTCAGTTTAAGCTAAAGATCTCCGTTTTTTTGCATCTGCCTATGTCGGCCTTCTGCATCTGCGGTGGAAGGTAGCCTAGCTACAGCAGTGTTTGTCAGACCATGAGACAGCCCAAAAATCTGGCTTCTCACGAAAACGTCTGTAGCGTCCGAAAGGTTTGGAAAACTAATATGACCACTCTATGGGAAAGATTAGACTCCCACGAACACGATGGTGTTCTCCGTTTTTCTCTACGATCCCCACAAGTGTCACAGGACTAGTCTGAATGTCACCCGGGACCAGTTAAAACAATTAGTATGGAGATAGTTTTGTGCCAACAAAGAAAGGGGTTAAATATGTGTCCAAAAAATATATACAGTGGGGAGAACAAGTATTTGATACACTGCCGATTTTGCAGGTTTTCCTACTTACAAAGCATGTAGAGGTCTGTCATTTTTATCATAGGTACACTTCAACTGTGAGAGACGGAATCTAAAACAAAAATCCAGAAAATCACATTGTATGATTTTTAAGTAATTAATTTGCATTTTATTGCATGACATAAGTATTTGATACATCAGAAAAGCAGAACTTAATATTTGGTACAGAAACCTTTGTTTGCAATTACAGAGATCATATGTTTCCTGTAGGTCTTGACCAGGTTTGCACACACTGCAGCAGGGATTTTGGCCCACTCTTCCATACAGACCTTCTCCAGATCCTACAGGTTTCGGGGCTGTCGCTGGGCAATACGGACTTTCAGCTCCCTCCAAAGATTTTCCATTGGGTTCAGGTCTGGAGACTGGCTAGGCCACTCCAGGACCTTGAGATGCTTCTTACGGAGCCACTCCTTAGTTGCCCTGGCTGTGTGTTTCGGGTCGTTGTCATGCTGGAAGACCCAGCCACGACCCATCTTCAATGCTCTTACTGAGGGAAGAAGGTTGTTGGCCAAGATCTCGCGATACATGGCCCCATCCATCCTCCCCTCAATACGGTGCAGTCGTCCTGTCAACTTTGCAGAAAAGCATCCCCAAAGAATGATGTTTCCACCTCCATGCTTCACGGTTGGGATGGTGTTCTTGGGGTTGTACTCATCCTTCTTCTTCCTCCAAACACGGCGAGTGGAGTTTAGACCAAAAAGCTCTATTTTTGTCTCATCAGACCACATGACCTTCTCCCATTCCTCCTCTGGATCATCCAGATGGTCATTGGCAAACTTCAGACGGGCCTGGACATGCGCTGGCTTGAGCAGGGGGACCTTGCGTGCGCTGCAGGATTTTAATCCATGATGGCATAGTGTGTTACTAATGGTTTTCTTTGAGACTGTGGTCCCAGCTCTCTTCAGGTCATTGACCAGGTCCTGCCGTGTAGTTCTGGGCTGATCCCTCACCTTCCTCATGATCATTGATGCCCCACGAGGTGAGATCTTGCATGGTGCCCCAGACCGAGGGTGATTGACCGTCATCTTGAACTTTTTCCATTTTCTAATAATTGCGCCAACAGTTGTTACCTTCTCACCAAGCTGCTTGCCTATTGTCCTGTAGCCCATCCCAGCCTTGTGCAGGTCTATAATTGTATCCCTGATGTCTTTACACAGCTCTCTGGTCTTGGCCATTGTGGAGAGGTTGGAGTCTGTTTGATTGAGTTTGTGGACAGGTGTCTTTTATACAGGTAACGAGTTCAAACAGGTGCAGTTAATACAGGTAATGAGTGGAGAACAGGAGGGCTTCTTAAAGAAAAACTAACAGGTCTGTGAGAGCCGGAATTCTTACTGGTTGGTAGGTGATCAAATACTTATGTCATGCAATAAAATGCAAATTAATTACTTAAAAATCATACAATGTGTTTTTCTGGATTTTTGTTTTAGATTCTGTCTCTCACAGTTGAAGTGTACCTATGATAAAAATTACAGACCTCTACATGCTTTGTAAGTAGGAAAACCTGCAAAATCGGCAGTGTATCAAATACTTGTTCTCCCCTCTGTATATTTCCTGAGCTTTCTTACATTTTCTAGATATAGGACATACACTTCAAAACCTTATTCGTTATGATTTATTCTTTGACTGTTTGTTTTGCCATTTATTAATGTGTTATTCAATGCGTTTCTATGGGCTATAATAGTAAACGTTAAATTCAATATTTTATAAAACCTTTTTTTATATATACTTATTTTATACCTACAGGTCCTTAAATTAAAAAATATAATAGCTAAATGATCCATGGTATGCCCATCTAAAACTATTCTTAAAACTATCCCCCCCCCCCCCCCCCGAATTCAAAATGGAATAAATCATATGTATTTTCTCAGCCATGTACACACAATACCCCATATTAACAAAGTGAAAACATGTTTTTAGAAAATGTTGCTAATTTATTGAAAATTAAATACAGAAATATCTCATTTACATAAGTATTCACACCCCTGAGTCAATACGTTGTAGAAGCACCTTTGGCGGCGATTACATCTGTGAGTCTTTCTGGGTAAGTCTCTAAGAGCTTTCCACACCTGGATTGTGCAACATTTGCCCATTATTCTTTTCAAAATTCTTAAAGCTCTGTAAAATTGGTTGTTTATCATTGCTAGACAACCATTTTCAGGTCTTGCCATAGATTGTCAAGTAGATTTAAGTCAAAACTGTAAGTCGGCCACTCAGGAACATTCACTGTCTTCTGGTAAGAACCTCCAGTGTAGATTTGGCCTTGTGTTTTAGTTTATTATCCTGATTTAATCTCCCAGTGTCTGTTAGAAAGCAGACTGAACCAACTTTTCTACTAGGATTTTGCCTGTGCTTAGCTCCATTCCATTTGTTTTTTATCCTGAAGAACTCCCCAGTACTTAACGATTACAAGCATACTCATAACATGATGCAGCCACCACTTTGCTTGAAAATATGGAGTGGTACTCAGTAATGTGTTGTATTGATTTGCCCCAAACATAACACTTTGTATTCAGGACATTTGTTTTAGCAGTATTACTTTATGTAATAGGTATGTTTTGGAATATTTTTATTTTCACTCTGTCAATTAGGTTAGTATTGTGGAGTAACTACAATGTTGTTGATCCATCCTCAGTTTTCTCCTATCACTGTCATTAACCTCTATAACTGTTTTAAAGTCACTATTGACCTCATGGTGAAATTGAGTTAGGAAGGACGCCTGTATCTTTGTAGTGACTGGATGTATTGATACACCATCCAAAGTGTAATTAATAACTTCACCATGCTCAAAGGAATATTTAATGTCTGCTTTTGTTATTTTTACCCATCTACCAATAGGTGTCCTTCTTTGCGAGGCATTGGAAAACCTCCCTGGTCTTTGTGGATTAATCTGTGTTTGAAATTCACTGCTTGACTGAGGGACCTTACAAATAATTGTATGTGTGGGGTACAGAGATGAGGTAGTCATTCAAAAATCATATTAAACATTATTATTGCACACAGAGTGAGTCCATGCAACTTATTATGTGACTTGTTAAGCACATTTTGACTCCTGAACTTATGTAGGCTTGCCAAAACAAAGGGGTTGAATACTTATTGACTCAAGATATTTCAGCTTTTCATTTGTCATTAATTTGTAAAGAATTTCAAAAACATAATTCCACTTTGACATTATGGGGTATTGTGTGCAGGCCAGTGACCAAAAAATCTACATTTAATCAATTTAAAATTCAAGCTGTAGTACAACAACATGTGGAAAAAGTCAAGGGCTATGAATACTTTCTGAAAGCACTGTAAGTTCAGCCCTGCCTATTGTAACCTGTATTACAGTTTTTCTGAATTGCTAAAACACTAAACCCCATTCTCTGAACCAAATGCTCAGTGGCCTAAACCCATTTGTCGAATCAATCAGTCTTTTTGCAAAACTCTAAACACATTCTCACTCACTAAAACACATTTCGGACTGTGATGCACTTGTGTTAGAAAATGGTAAACACAGGCGGCAAAAGTTAAACACAACAACAACACAGTTGTCATCGTTTACACACAACGACTCCAAATTGTTCACACTTTGTTCACACACAGTTTCTAATGATGTGATCAAACTAATTGTACAGAATATAAGCCAGTTCAGAGTGCACAGGTGGCACAGGTGCGTTGAATGTTGATACCAACAATGGATGGAAACAATCTGAGAGGCAGAGGAGGAAGAGTACGTGTGTCACGGATACGGCCGAGGCTGCCCCTCCTCCTCGTTCGGGCAGGCTTCGGCGGTCGTCGTCACCGGAGTACTAGCTGCCACCGATCGATGTTTCTGTGTCTCACTAGTTCTGTCTGTATTGTTCACACCTGTTACTCATTAGGCTTATTAGTTTCCCTATATTACCTCTGTTTTCCCTCCTGAGTGTGTGCGTGATTGTTCTTGTTACGTCATCTGTTGAGCTGTTGTTTTTGCTCTTCCTGGAGGGTTTGCTATATTTACTTGGAGTCGAGTAAAGCCATTTATTCTCAGTTCTGTGTCCTGCGCCTGATTCCGTTTCCCCACTGCACCCAGACGCTGACAGAATCACGCACCCGTTATGGAGTCAGCAGGCACGCCCGATCCCAGCGCTTCGGTGGAGGAACGCATCCACCAGCACGCGACCATGCTGCAGCGACTAGGCTCGGCTCTGGATCAAGTGATCCACAACATGGATCGATGGGAGAGAGTTGGGTTTCCTACACCTCCTCTTTCGCCGAATTCTCTTCCATCAGGATCCTCAACCCCTGGGTCCAGTGGTCTTCGGCTCTCGCTCCCGAGGGAATACGATGGGACAGCTGCCGGGTGTAAGGGTTTCCTGCTCCAGGTGGAACTTTACCTGGCCACCATCCACCCGGCTCCCTCGGGATACGAGAGCGTGTCCGCCCTCATCTCCTGTCTGTCGGGCAGAGCCCTGGAATGGGCCAACGCGGAGTGGGGTGGAATAGACGCTGAGTCCGTTCGCTATGAGGATTTTACCTGCCGTTTCCGGGCAGTATTCGATCATCCGCCTGAGGGGAGAGCGATGGGGGAGGACACACTGCGGGCCGGTGCAGGAGAAGACCCTCATGGAATCGAGGCAGCAGGCAGGGTTCTGAGGGATCATCTCAGGTGAGTAGGCACCCAACTCACCCAGAGCTCCCTGTTGCTCACATGATGATTAATGTTATTTTCCCTGAGTTTTCCCCACACGCTCGTAGATTCCGGCGCAGCTGGGAATTTTATGGACAGATTGGTTGCGCATAGATTAGGGATTCCTATATTGCCGTTAGATGTGCCCTTCCCCATACGTGCCCTAGATAGTCGCCCATTAGGGTCAGGTATGGTTAGGGAGGTCACAGCTCCACTTCGGATGGAGACACAGGGGGGTCATGAAGAGATAATTAGTCTCTTCCTCATTGATACCCCTGCGTTTCCCGTGGTGCTGGGCCTTCCCTGGCTAGCCACCCATGACCCCAGTATTTCGTGGCAACAGAGGGCTCTTAAGGGATGGTCACCTCAGTGCTCGGGAAGGTGTGTAGGTGTTTCCGTAGGGGCAACCACGGTGGAGAGTCCAAACCATGTCTCCCCAATGCACATTCCCTCAGAATATGCCGATTTGGCTCTCGCCTTCTGTAAAAGGAAGGCGACTCAATTACCACCCCATCGATGAGGGGATTGTGCGATAGATCTCCATGAGGGTGCTGCACTTCCCAGGAGTCACGTGTATCCTCTGTCACAGGAGGAGACGGTGGCTATGGAGACATATGTCACCGAATCTCTGGGACAGGGATACATTCGGCCCTCCACTTCCCCTGCCTCCTCAAGTTTCTTTTTTGTGAAGAAAAAGGATGGAGGTTTACGCCCGTGCATTGACTATCGAGGTCTAAATCAGATAACCGTAAAATACAGCTATCCTCTTCCTCTCATTGCTAGTATGACGGAGTCATTGCACGGTGCACGCTTCTTCACAAAATTGGACCTCAGGAGCGTGTACAATCTGATCCGTATCCGGCAGGGGGACGAGTGGAAGACGGCATTTAGTACCACCTCTGGTCACTATGAGTACCTCGTCATGCCGTACGGGTTGATGAATGCTCCCTCAGTATTTAAATCGTTTGTCGATGAGATTTTCAGGGACCTGCACGGACAGGGTGTAGTGGTGTATATAGATTATATTCTCATATACTCCGCTACACGCGACGAGCATGTGTCCCTGGTGCGCAAGGTGCTTGGTAGACTGTTGGAGCATGACCTGTACGTTAAGGCTGAGAAATGTCTGTTCTTCAGACAGTCCGTCTCCTTCTTAGGATACCGCTTGTCAGAGTCAGGGGTCGAGATGGAGTGTGACCGCATTTCAGCCGTGCGTAATTGGCCGACTCCTACCACGGTAAAGGAGGTGCAGCGATTTTTGGGTTTTGCCAACTACTACCGGAGATTTATCCGGGGCTTTGGCCAGGTAGCAGCTCCCATTATCTCTTTGCTAAAGGGCGGTTCGGTGCACCTGCAGTGGTCAGCGGAGGCGAACAGGGCTTTTGGTCAGCTGAAGGCGCTGTTCACCACGGCTCCCGTGCTGGCTCATCCGGATCCGTCCTTGCAATTCATAGTCGAGGTGGACGCGTCCGAGGCGGGGATAAGAGCTGTACTGTCTCAGCGCTCGGGTACGTCTCCCAAACTCCGCCCCTGTGCTTTCTTCTCGAAGAAACTCAGCCCGGCGGAGCAAAACTACGACGTGGGGGATCGGGAGCTGTTAGCTGTTGTGAAAGCTCTTAAGGTGTGGAGACATTGGCTTGAGGGGGCTAAACACCCTTTTCTCATTTTGACTGACCACCGCAATCTGGAGTACATTTGGGCAGCGAGGAGACTGAATCCTCGTCAGGCAAGGTGGGCCATGTTTTTCACGCGTTTTGTGTTCACCCTATCGTATAGACCAGGTTCCCAGAATGCTAAGGCAGACGCTCTGTCCCGGCTATATGACTCAGAGGATCGGACCAGGGAGCCTACTCCCATACTTCTGGCTTCTTGTCTGGTGGCGCCGGTGGTATGGGAGGTTGACGCGGACATCGAGCGGGCGTTACGCACGGAGCCCACTCCCCCCCAGTGTCCAGTGGGTCGTGCGTACGTTCAGTCCGAGGTTCGCGATCGTTTGATTTATTGGGCTCACACGTCACCTGCTTCTGGCCATCCTGGCATTGGTCGGACAGTGCGCTGTCTTAGTGGGAAGTACTGGTGGCCCACCTTAGCTCAGGACGTGAGGGCTTATGTTTCTTCCTGTTCGGTGTGCGCTCAGTGCAAGGCACCTAGACACCTGCCCAGAGGTAAATTACAACCTCTCCCCGTTCCACAGCGGCCGTGGTCACACCTATCGGTGGACTTTGTTACAGATCTTCCTCCATCACAGGGTAACACCACGATCCTGGTCGTTGTGGATCGGTTTTCTAAGTCCTGTCGTCTCATTCCTTTGCCCGGTCTCCCTACTGCCCTACAGACCGCAGAGGCCCTGTTTACACACGTCTTCCGGCACTACGGGGTGCCTTTGGATATAGTGTCTGATCGGGGTCCCCAGTTCACATCGAGGGTCTGGAAGGCATTTATGGACCATCTGGGGGTCTCGTCAGCCTGACCTCAGGTTTTCACCCCGAGAGTAATGGGCAGGTGGAAAGAGTAAACCAGGATGTGGGTAGGTTTCTGAGGTCGTATTGCCAGGACCGGCAGGGGGATTGGTCAGTTTACATCCCCTGGGCAGAAATGGCTCAAAATTCCCTCCGCCACTCCTCCACTGACCTGTCTCCCTTTCAGTGTGTACTAGGTTACCAGCCGGTCCTGGCACCGTAGCATCAGAGCCAGATCGAGGCTCCTGCGGTGGATGAATGGTTTCGGTGCTCGGAGGAGACATGGAACGCTGCCCATGTACGCCTGCAAAGGGCGATTAGGAGACAGAAGGCGAGTGCCGACCGCCACCGCAGTGAGGCTCCGGTTTATGCACTGGGGGACCGGGTCTGGCTCTCGACCCGAAACCTGCCCCTTCGCCTGCCCTGCCGGAAGCTGGGTCTGCGGTTTGTGGGGCCCTTTAAAGTCCTGAGGAGGTTGAACGAGGTTTGTTATAGGTTACAGCTCCCCCCTGATTACCGTATTAACCCCTCGTTCCATGTGTCTCTCCTCAGGCCTGTGGTAGCTGGTACGCTCCAGGAGTCCGAGGTGCGGGAGGTTCCTCCGCCCCCATTGGACATTGAGGGGGCACCGGCGTACTCGGTCCGTTCCATCATGGATTCGAGGCGTCGGGTTGGAGGCCTGCAGTATCTCGTGGAGTGGGAGGGGTACGGTCCGGAGGAACGGAGCTGGGTTCCCAGGAGGGACATCCTCGATCCCTCCTTGTTAAGGGAGTTCCATCGTCGTCATCCGACTCGCCCTGCTCCGCGTCCTCTTGGCCGTCTCCGAGGCCGGTGTCGACGCACGGCTGGAGCCGCGCGTCGGGGGGGGGGGTACTGTCATGGATACGGCCGAGGCTGCCCCTCCTCCTCGTTCGGGCAGGCTTCGGCGGTCGTCGTCACCGGAGTACTAGCTGCCACCGATCGATGTTTCTGTGTCTCACTAGCTCTGTCTGTATTGTTCACACCTGTTACTCATTAGGCTTATTAGTTTCCCTATATTACCTCTGTTTTCCCTCCTGAGTGTGTGCGTGATTGTTCTTGTTACGTCATCTGTTGAGCTGTTGTTTTTGCTCTTCCCTGCGTGGAGGGTTTGCTATATTTACTTGGAGTCGAGTAAAGCCATTAATTCTCAGTTCTGTGTCCTGCGGCTGATTCCGTTTCCCCACTGCACCCAGACGCTGACAACGTGTAAGAGGTGGTGGATGAGGAGGAAGAGTACGAGGACGAGGAAGAGCAAGACCAAGAACAGTAATTTCAGAAGAAATTCGAGCAACTGTGATAGACCATGTTGTTGTTCATGGAATGACAATGAGAGAAGCAGGACAAAAAGTACAACCCAATTTGAGCAGATTCTCTGTGGCCACCATAATCAGGACATTCAGAGAAGAGAACAGGTAATTGTTTCTTTTTATTTTGGTCATTGAAAATTTACTGTATACATTTGATTCAGTACATCACTTTGTCAATAGAAAGGGGACTGGGGAAAAAATAGACATTTTCTTACCATAAAATATTTTACATATAGAAGCAATGTCCATTACTATATTACTGTATGTATATGTTTGTAAGTGCATTTTCCCTTTTTGTAGAATTGCAAGACTACCACATGAGGGTGGAAGGCCTGCTATGTTCTCCCAACAGCAAGAGGCACTCATTGTTGATATGGTCCTTCAAAACAATGCCATCCGACTGTGTGAAATACAGCAAAGAGTTGTTCAACACAATGTAAACTTTGAAGGAATCAAAGTGTGGTCCTCTGTAGCTCAGCTGGTAGAGCACGGCGCTTGTAACGCCAAGGTAGTGGGTTCGAGCCCCGGGACCACCCATACACACACAAAAAAATGTATGCACGCATGACTGTAAGTCGCTTTGGATAAAAGCGTCTGCTAAATGGCATATTATTATTATTATTATTATTACAGGGTACGCATGAAGCAAGTGTACAGAGTACCCTTTGAGCGCAACTCAGATAGGGTCAAAGATCTACGAGTTCAGTATGTGCAAGTAAGTGTACACTCAGACACTTTCAGCGCTGATGCTTACAGTACAATGCTATGCTACTAGCCTACTGTTACTGTAAACTGCACTATATTGTAGTGTATGTAAATCAGAAGTGCATACAAATGCACTATTGCAGAAGTCTGTCTTTCTGTATTACTTACTAAACTACTTATTTATTTTTATATATAGAGAGTGTTTGAATTGGATTCCATGGAAAGCCCCATGAATACATTTTTGTAGATGAAGCAGGGTTCAATCTGGCGAAGAGGAGAAGGAGAGGCAGGAACATAATTGGTCAATGTGCCATTGTGGAAGTCCCTGGCCAGCGTGGTGGCAATGTCACCCTTTGTGCAGCCATAAGTAATCATGTGGTTCTCCACCGTTATGCAACCCTGGGGCCATATAACACTGAACATCTTCTTACATTTCTGGGTGATCTTCGGGATGTTTTGTTTGAGCGTGAGCAGCAGGATCATCAGCAGGCAGTGCATCCTGTCTATGTCGTGGTTTGGGACAATGTCAGCTTTCACCGTGGTGTCTGGATACACAAGTGGTTCAACATCAACCAGCGATTCATAAATGTTTGCCTTCCACCATACAGCCCTTTCCTCAACCCAATAGAATCGTTTTTCTCTGCGTGGCGGTGGAAGGTCTATTACATTTACATTTACATTTACGTCATTTAGCAGACGCTCTTATCCAGAGCGACTTACAAAAAGGTGCATTCACCTTATAGCCAGTGGGATCACCACTTTACAATGTTTTTGTTTTGTTTTTGGGTTGGGGTTTGGGTTGGGGTAAGGGGGGGGTAGAAGGATTACTTTATCCTATCCCGGGTATTCCTTAAAGAGGTGGGGTTTCAAATGTCTCCGGAAGGTGGTGAGTGACTCCGCTGTCCTGGCATCGTGAGGGAGCTTGTTCCACCATTGGGGTGCCAGAGCAGCGAACAGTTTTGACTGGGCTGAGCGGGAACTATGCTTCCGCAGAGGTAGGGGAGCCAGCAGGCCAGAGGTGGATGAACGCAATGCCCTCGTTTGGGTGTGGGGACTGATCAGAGCCTGAAGGTACGGAGGTGCCGTTCCCCTCACAGCTCCGTAGGCAAGCGCCATGGTCTTGTAGCAGATGCGAGCTTCAACTGGAAGCCAGTGGAGTGTGCGGAGGAGCGGGGTGACGTGAGAGAACTTGGGAAGGTTGAACACCAGACGGGCTGCGGCATTCTGGATGAGTTGTAGGGGTTTAATGGCACAGGCAGGGAGCCCAGCCAACAGTCTATGACCGAAACCCATATACCAGGGAAAATCTCTTACAGGCAATGGAATTGGCCTGTGGTGACATAGGTGTGGAGTGTTGTCAAGGCTGGATCCGGCACACCAGAGGGTTTTTCCGCCGTTGCCTGGCAAGGGACAACGTTGCCTGTGATGTGGACGAAGTCCTCTGGCCGGAACCAGCACAAAGACGTGATGCTGAGGCAGAATGAATCTCTCATTGACTTTGATTTCGCAGTTGCACAAAATGTTTGAGTGTACTGTAATGTGCTTTTCATTTAGAGTTTTCTTTGTTCTTTGGGCTTTTGCAGTTGGACTACTGTATTTTTATGCAAGTGCTGAATATACAGACATTCAATACTGTATTACTTGCAGTACTTACACTACACAATATATTGACTGTACTAAGTTGTGATTACTATATTGTGGTCCTCTGTAGCTCAATTGGTAGAGCATGGCGCTTGTAACGCCAGGGTAGTGGGTTCGATCCCCGGGACCACCCATACGTAAAAATTTATGCACACATGACTGTAAGTCGCTTTGGATAAAAGCGTCTGCTAAATGGCATATTATTATTATTATTATTACAATACTTTTTGTTTTAATTGCAAAATGCATTTACTATATACAATAAATAAAAATATTCTGTAACTACATGCCCTGGACGCTGTGTTCTCAATTTTTTTGATGTAGTGTCTAATGAACGCTCTGTAGTGTTTATATATTGACTGACTGTGTGTATGATCTGAAAGCATTGTTTGATTTTGAGCACAGATTAAATGGTTTTGAGGCGATTGTTTGATTTTGCCAGAAGAGTCAGGGGTTTTGTGAATGTAGTTTGAAGATTTGGTTTTGTGTTTAAAGTTTTGAGAAAATGGGTGAAGGTTTCAAGAAATGTGTTTTAGCAATCGAGAAACTGTAATGTCCTCAAAATACACCATGTCAACACAGAGGCATCAAATATCAATTTCATTTTAATTATTTAAGCTCTTCATATTCTGTCATCTTGAAGGATAAAAAAAAAAGCAATCACATTAACATTGGACTGTATTGGTCTGTACGTTCCCTATATTCTGGATTGTCCTATATAGATGTGTATATATACAGCAAACTCTTTAAATCAGTAAAGAAAGAGACAGGTGAAATGGGCATGTGGAGTCATTATGACAACAGATACTGTACATAGATAAATCTATTTTGGATGCTTTGTGTCCTTGACTGGAAATAGTGCGCCTGCACTAACATCTCAGCTGTCGGAGAGAGAGGGAGGGAGAGCGAGAGAGAGAGAGAGAGAGAGAGAGAGAGAGAGAGAACGAGAGAATGAGAGAGATAGAATATGGTATGGTGATAAATCTTCGCTCTTCAACTACTGCTGGAGAGACAGACAGCACCTGCCATTGTCTGCCAGCTGGATTACAGGTCCCAGGTCAAAGGTCAAATCTCTTATTCTGACCTAAAATATACAGACCGTAAATAATAGTTAGATTTCTGGGGATAAGTGAACACAAACTGAACTGAGGCAAACTGGTTATGTCAGTTAGGGGTTTATTCTCATGACGTGTGTGTGAATATATGTCTGATGTGATCATCATTTCTTTGCATGTAGTGAGGTTTCAAGTTTCTTTGTGTCTTGAGCCAAAATAAGCTTCATATGGCTGTATTTGTTGTAACTCTGTCATAAATGGTGAAACATTTCTGAAAGTTCTATGCCAGGCCTTGAGTCAAAATACAATTTTGAAAGGTGTGTGGCAAATGTGACTAATTATAATGAGGATGGATGGTATCAGTTACTTTGAGTACTTAACTTAGCCACATGTTATTTTGTGTCTGAAATTATGTAATTCCCTTATTGTGGCAACAGATACTGCACATAGGTCTAAGTTGAATTCACCAATTTGTAAGTCGCTCTGGATAAGAGCGTCTGCTAAATGACTTAAATGTAAATATAAAACATAAATTATATATTGAGACAAACGTTCTATAATAGTGAGAGATGGTAAAAGTAAAACAAAACATATTAAATTATTTGTGTTGCAAACCAGACTTGATTCTCACATGGACTCAAATTACCTTTCTGTGTTTCGCTGTCAATGGTCAATGGAGGTCATCCTCTTAGCCAATCACCTGCTTAGTAAAAAGGCACTGTGAAAATATTCAAGATTTCAGAAATCTCAGACCATGTAGTGCTATTGAAGGTGCAAGGACAGATTTATTAAGTGTTTGCACCTGTTGTTATAACAAAGCAAACCTATGTTTTCTATACTAGCTGTAAGGCTTTTCCTTCTCACAATCTTTCATTGACCTTTACCAGTAAATATCGGGGACCATATTCATAAACCGTCTCAGAGTAATAGCACGGTTCAGTTTAGCCTTTTAGACAGGGGGGACGTGATCCTAGATCAGCACTCCTAAGATTCTTTATGAATACGGGCCCAGGTGCAAACGTTGAACTAGTAAATCTGATCCTATAAGTGTCTATGGCGTATGCTCAGATAACACAGTCTGTTTTGGTTGGCCATGCAGCAGGTCTGCAGGTGTCTGTTGGAGTGTTTGGTATCTGTTGGTTTCAGGCACACCACAATGTGGACACCACAATGAAGTAGGAGTAGGATGATTGGATGTGGTTTTGAGAAATTAGACATGAAATGCAACCAGGGGTCATACTGGGAGAAATAGTAGCAGACGGACAGTGACCGAGGTGTTCCAGAATACAGTAAGTGTTGCTGCAATCATATCCCACTCCACTATCAGATAAGGTTACGTTTTTATGTATACTAAACGTATTATATTGGGAAACATGAATCGACGGTGTTGACATATATGGTGGTTGTCTTAGTTACACGAATAGTGTGTGTAAACAGAGGAGATGCAAGGCCCTTGTGACACTACAGGGAGGAAACCGTGCGGTCAAGCAGGGTCGCAAAGCAGAAAGAGAAAACTCCCAAGAATTTCTCAGGAGTGTGGTCTCTGTGTCTCGCTGTCCTGCTGGCTGGTAGTGGTTGGTGGTGGGGTGGGCTGGAGAGGTATTGGACACAAAGCAGCCTTTCATTCCAGCTGGACTCCGATTTGAGAGCTTGGAGAGATTTTTTCTTCCTTCCTGGCCATACCGTACAGTGGGCTATACCTCTTCTGGCTCGTGGCCAATGGAAATGGGCCGTAGATAAACTGTCTGTTTGGGCTGTGAGAAAGCACTCCGCTGGTTGACGTCACAGTAATTATTTGACCCCTCCGATATGCAGTCTCTGACTGGACCTCCTCTATTGGTTTGTTTGGTATACCAGGGGCTGGGGTTGGAGAGGAGAGAGGTGGGGAGAGGAGAGGTAGGTGGTTTCTTAAAGACGAATGAAAGGAGGTCTTTGTCCTGAAAATGTTTTCCTTTTATTTTTTTCACCCACTCCCCTACTTCCTCTCGCCACTCCTCTCTCCTCTCACCTTTGGGGTTTCTCTGTGGTGTGTGGCCAAAAATCATGTCTTGGGGGTGAGAGTGTATAAAAGCCCTTCAGAAGTTGAGATTCCTCACACTCACTTTGAAAGGGTTTCTGTCCAAAGGAAGGCTGACCAAGAGAGTCCATGGCAGAGCTGACCATGAACAGATTAGCGCTCCTATATTTCTGCTTATATGCAGCAGCCTCACTAATTGATGGGAAGCCCAGCAGGAGAACAGAGAAGCCCAGGAGCTCCAAACCCGTAGTAGCAGCTGATTCACCTGAACTGGATGATACTGATGATGCTCTCCTCCCTGGTAAGTTTTCAACATGCTCTTGGAAAAGGATGGTGGGGGCAACATGCATGCATACTTCACAGAGCTTCTAGTTTTTGTGATTACAGTGTGTTCTCCCAAGTCAAGGGTGGTCCACAATCCTTCAGAAAGAACTGCACTGAGTTTTCAAAGACTGAATTTGAGTGTGGTGCATATCTTTTTTATTTAGCATCAGTTTCATGTGGACTTTACCTGTGGGTCATGTGTAGTTTGGGTGAGTAGTGCTGTGTGTTTGTGTGTGTGTGTCTGTCGTTCTGTCTGTCTTGCAGGTGGCAGAGGGCAGTGCTCTGTGAATGGGATGTCCCTGTTTGACAGGGCCATGTGGTCGCCTCAGCCCTGCTCCGTGTGCCAGTGTCAGAGGGGAACTGTCAGCTGTCACCCTGTCCCCTGCAGCGGTAGGCTGGCAGCTGCTCAAATAACAAACATTTACTAGCTACATTTACACTGCAGCCAGTTTGTCCTTCTGCCTTCACTCCTATTATTTATCATTCAAGTTGTAGATTGTTATGGAAGGATTGTAATCTTATTTGTGGTTATTATGTTTAATGCCAGCTTTTTTGTTGAAATGGTCCATGCTGACATAAAGTGTACAAACTGATCAGGGCATGGAATTGTGTACAGTATGTGTACATACAGTTGAAATTGGAAGTTCACATACACCTTAGCCAAATACATTTAAACTCAGTTTTTCACAATTCCTGACATTTAATCCTAGTAAACATTCCCTGTCTTAGGTCAGTTAGGATCACCACTTTATTTTAAGAATGTGAAATGTCAGAATAATAGTAGAGAGAATTATTTAAGCTTTTATTTCTTTCATCATATTCCCAGTGGGTCAGAAGTTTACATACACTCAATTAGTATTTGGTAGCATTGCCATTAAATTGTTTAACTTGGGTCAAACGTTTCGGGTAGCCTTCCACAACCTTCCCACAATAAGTTGGGTGAATTTTGGCCCATTCCTCCTGACACAGCTGGTGTAACTGAGTCAGGTTTGTAGGCCTCCTTGCACGCACACGCTTTTTCAGTTCTGCCCACAAATTTTCTATAGGATTGAGGTCAGGGCTTTGTGATGGCCACTCCAATACTTTGACTTTGTTATCCTTAAGCCATTTTGCCACAACTTTGGAAGTATGCTTGGGGTGGAAGTATGCATTGTCCATTTGGAAGACCCCTTTGCGATCAAACTTTAACTTCCTGACTGATGTCTTGAGATGTTGCTTCAATATATCCACATAATTTTCCTTCCTCATGATTTTCCTTCCTCATGATGCCATCTATCTTGTGAAGTGCACCAGTCCCTCCTGCAGCAAAGCACCCCCACAGCATGATGCTGCCACCCCCATGCTTCACGGTTGGGATGGTGTTCTTCGGCGTGCAAGGAACCCCCTTTTTCCTCCAAACATAACGATGGTCATTATGGCCAAACAGTTCTATTTTTGTTTCCTCAGACCAGAGGACATTTCTCAAAAAATTACGATCTTTGTCCCCATGTGCAGTTGCAAACCGTAGTCTGGCTTTTTTATGGCGGTTTTGGAGCAGTGGCTTCTTCCTTGCTGAGCGGCCTTTCAGGTTATGTTGATATAGGACTCATTTTACTGTGGATATAGATACTTTTGTACCTGTTTATTCCAGCATCTTCACAAGGTCCTTTGCTGTTGTTCTGGGATTGATTTGCACTTTTTGCACCAAAGTACATTCATCTCTAGGAGACAGAACGCGTCTCCTTCCTGAGCGGTATGATGGTTGCGTGGTCCAATTGTGTTTATACTTGCATACTATTGTTTGTACAGATGAACGTGGTACCTTCAGGCGTTTGGAAATTGCTCCCAAGGATGAACCAGACTTGTGGAGGTCTACAATTTTTTTGCTGAGGTCTTGGCTGATTTCTTTTAATCTTCCCATGATGTCAAGCAAAGAGGCACTAAGTTTGAAGGTAGGACTTGAAATACATCCACAGGTACACCTCCAATTGACTCAAATGATGTCAATTAGCCTATCAGAAGCTTCTAAAGCCATGACATCATTTTCTGGAATTTTCCAAGCTGTTTAAAGTTACAGTCAATTTAGTGTATGTAAACTGTAATGAATACTCGGACAGAGTGGTAAGATCCAATCGCAGAATAGCGATGCTTTATTAGAGTACAGACAAGAGAATAGCTTAATCGTGGTCGGGCAGGCTGTGGTCAAAACCGGGCCAGGCATAGACAGGCAGAGGTACCAATGGAGCGGGCTTAGTCGTAGACGAGGGCACAGGATCAGAGGACGGTAATCACTGGGGTAGACAAGCAGAGGATTAAGCAATTCGGGGAGTCAAACAACAAGGCACAGGTCGGATACACGGGTAATCAAAAACAACAATCTCTCTCTCTCTCTCTCTCTCTCTCTCTCTCTCTCTCTCTCTCTCTCTCTCTCTCTCTCTCTCTCTCTCTCTCTCTCTCTCTCTCTCTCTCTCTCTCTCTCTCTCTCTCTCTCTCTCTCTCTCTCTCTCTCTCTCTCTCTCTCTCTCTCTCTCTCTCTCTCTCTCTCTCTCTCTCGGAACAAAACGCTTAGCAAGTCACAAAGGAACAATACCTCGCGCCGACTGAGCTTCTGAGCACACCTTAAATCCTACACTAATTACTGACAGGTGTGCTCAGAACTCAGGTGAACCAGATCGAGTCTGATGACTCCCCCTCTCTGTAGATCGGGGAAGTGTCAGACTCTGTCTAGACCCTGCCAACCCCCGATCCCTTACATAAACTTCTTGTATCTAGTGATACAGTGAATTATAAGTGAAATAATCTGTCTGTAAACAATTGACTCCAACCTAAGTGTATGTAAACTTCCGACTTCAACTGTATACACTACCAGTCAAAAGTTTGGACACACCTACTCATTCAAGGGTTTTTCTTTATTTTTAAAAAATTTTACATTGTAGAATAATAGTGAAGACATCAAAACTATGGAATCATGTAGTAACCAAAAAAGTGTTAAACAAACCAAAATATATTTTCTATTTGAGATTCTTCAAAGTAGCCACCCTTTGCCTTGATGACAGCTTTGCACACTCTTGGCATTCTCTCAACCAGCTTCATGAGGAATGCTTTTCCAACAGTCTTGAAGGACTTCCCACATATGCTGAGCACTTGTTTGCTGCTTTTCCTTCACTCTGCAGTCCAACTCATCCCAAACCATCTCAATTGGGTTGTGGTCGGGTGATTGTGGAGGCCACGTCATCTGATGCAGCACTCCATCACTCTCCTTGGTCAAATAGCCCTTACACAGCCTGGAGGTGTGTTTTGGGTCATTGTCCTGTTGAAAAACAAATTATAGTCCCACTAAGCGCAAACCAGATGGGATGGCGTATCGCTGCAGAATGCTGTGGTAGCCATGCTGGTTAAGTGTGCCTTGAATTCTAAATAAATCACTGACAGTGTCACCAGCAAAGCACCCCCACACCATCACACCTCCTCCTCCATGCTTCACGGTGGGAACCACATATGTAGAGGTCATCTGTTTACCTACTCTGCGTCTCACAAAGACACGGCGGTTGGAACCAAAAATCTCAAATTTCGACTCATCAGACCAAAGGACAGATTTCCACTGGTCTAATCTCCATTGCTCGTGTTTCTTGGCTCAAGCAAGTCTCTTCTCATTGGTGTCCTTTAGCAGTGGTATCTTTGCAGCAATTCGACCATGAAGGCCTGATTCATGAAGTCGCCTCTGAACAATTGATGTTGAGATGTGTCTGTTACTTGAACTCTGTGAAGCATTTACAGTGGGGAAAAAAAGTATTTAGTCAGCCACCAATTGTGCAAGTTCTCCCACTTAAAAAGATGAGAGAGGCCTGTAATTTTCATCATACGTACACGTCAACTATGACAGACAAATTGAGATTTTTTTTCTCCAGAAAATCACATTGTAGGATTTGTTATGATTTTATTTGCAAATTATGGTGGAAAATAAGTATTTGGTCACCTACAAACAAGCAAGTTTTCTGGCTCTCACAGACCTGTAACTTCTTCTTTAAGAGGCTCCTCTGTCCTCCACTCGTTACCTGTATTAATGGCACCTGTTTGAACTTGTTATCAGTATAAAAGACACCTGTCCACAACCTCAAACAGTCACACTCCAAACTCCACTATGGCCAAGACCAAAGAGCTGTCAAAGGACACCAGAAACAAAATTGTAGACCTGCACCAGGCTGGGAAGACTGAATCTGCAATAGGTAAGCAGCTTGGTTTGAAGAAATCAACTGTGGGAGCAATTATTAGGAAATGGAAGACATACAAGACCACTGATAATCTCCCTCGATCTGGGGCTCCACGCAAGATCTCACCCCGTGGGGTCAAAATGATCACAAGAACGGTGAGCAAAAATCCCAGAACCACACGGGGGGACCTAGTGAATGACCTGCAGAGAGCTGGGACCAAAGTAACAAAGCCTACCATCAGTAACACACTACGCCGCCAGGGACTCAAATCCTGCACTGCCAGACGTGTCCCCCTGCTTAAGCCAGTACATGTCCAGGCCCGTCTGAAGTTTGCTAGAGTGCATTTGGATGATCCAGAAGAGGATTGGGAGAATGTCATATGGTCAGATGAAACCAAAATAGAACTTTTTGGTAAAAACTCAACTCGTCGTGTTTGGAGGACAACGAATGCTGAGTTGCATCCAAAGAACACCATACCTACTGTGAAGCATGGGAGTGGAAACATCATGCTTTGGGGCTGTTTTTCTGCAAAGGGACCAGGACGACTGATCCGTGTAAAGGAAAGAATGAATGGGGCCATGTATTGTGAGATTTTGAGTGAAAACCTCCTTCCATCAGCAAGGGCATTGAATATGAAACGTGGCTGGGTCTTTCAGCATGACAATGATCCCAAACACACAGCCCGGGCAACGAAGGAGTGGCTTCGTAAGAAGCATTTCAAGGTCCTGGAGTGGCCTAGCCAGTCTCCAGATCTCAACTCCATAGAAAATCTTTGGAGGGAGTTGAAAGTCCGTGTTGCCCAGCGAAAGCCCCAAAACATCACTGCTCTAGAGGAGATATGCATGGAGGAATGGGCCAAAATACCAGCAACAGTGTGTGAAAACCTTGTGAAGACTTACAGAAAACGTTTGACCCATGTCATTGCCAACAAAGGGTATATAACAAAGTATTGAGAAACTTTTGTTATTGACCAAATACTTATTTTCCACCATAATTTGCTAATAAATTCATAAAAAATCCTACAATGTGATTTTCTGGATTTTTTTTCCTCAATTTGTCTGTCATAGTTGACGTGTACCTATGATGAAAATTACAGGCCTCTCTCATCTTTTTAAGTGGGAGAACTTGCACAATTGGTGGCTGACTAAATACTTTTTTTCCCCAATGTATTTGGGCTGCAAAATTGAGGTGCAGTTAAATCTAATGAACTTATCCTCTCCAGCAGAGGTAACTCTGGGTCTTCCTTTCCTGTGGCGGTCCTCATGAGAGCCAGTTTCATCATAGCGCTTGATGGTCTTTGCGACTGTACTTGAAGAAACTTCAAGTACAAAGTTCTTGAAATGTTCCATATTGACTGACCTTCATGTCTTAAAGTAATGATTGACTGTCGTTCCGCTTTGCTTATTTTAGCTGTTCTTGCCATAATATGGACTTGGTCTTTTACCAAATAGAGCTATCTTCTGTATACCACCCCTACCTTGTCACAACAGAACTGATTGGCTCAAACGCATTAAGAAGGAAAGAAATTCCACAGATTAACTTTTAACAAGGCACACCTGTTATTTGAAATGCATTCCAGGAGACTACCTCATGAAGCTGGTTGAGAGAATGCCAAGAGTGTGCAAAGCTGTCATCAAGGCAAAGGGTGGCTACTTTGAAGAATCTCAAATATAAAATATAGATTATAGATTATATTATAGATTTGTTTAATATGTTTATGGTTACTACATGAATCCATATGTGTTATTTCATTGTTTTGATGTCTAACTATTATTCTACAATGTATAAAATTGTAAAAATAAAGAAAAACCCTTGAATGAGTAGGTGTGTCCAAACCTTTGACTGGTACTGTATATACTGTATAAATATGAATTTAACATATATTGCCCTCTCCCTCAGGTTCAAATAGCCAGCAGACAGTGGCTCCCAAAGCCAAGAAACCCTCCCCTAATGCAGAGAAGAAAGAGGGGATCCCAAAACAGAAGAAGAGTCTCCAAAGGACATCAGAAGAAGGAGGAGCAGCACATCAGAAGAAGGAGGAGCAGCATGTTACTCCAGCGAAAGCGGTGGGTGCCCACCCAATGGTGCCCATGGGAATATGAAGAAGGCAATGCTATGGGACCTGCACAGCACATGAACTAACAATGCTTTGACTATTGTATTAATGCTTTGCCTATGACTGAGTATTGACTGACAGGGATATTTTGAGGTATTTAAGATATCTAATTTGATATATTTTGTGTGTGATGTCTATGTTGTACAGGTTGCTGTTATGAAATCCGTGACCACCCAGAACAAAAAGCAAGAAGTAGCGGTGAAGAAACAGGAAGTGGCTGTGAAGAAACAAAAAGTGGCTGTGAAGATACAGAAAGTGTCTGTGAAGAAAAAGGAAGTGGCTGTGAAAATAAAAGTCAGGAAGACCGAGGTCCCCATGGCTAAGAGGCGTGACCCGACGATAACCAAAGACAGCCTTCCGTACCTTCCCTACGATGACAATGACAATGATAATCATGATGACCATGACCACAGCGAACATGACGATAATGACGACGATGACGATTACATCATCAGGGCCACCGGAAAACCCACCATGAGGTTGGCACCAATGGGGAGACCAGTCACCATGGCGACTGGCCGACTGGCTACTACCACCACTAGGAGTCCCATGGCGAGGGCACCGGGGCCGGGACGTGCTGTAGTCACATTCCCCAGGAGACACAGCATCATGGAGTCTCTCCCTGCTGGCTGCCTACTCTCTGAGTCTCTGATCGCCTGTGGCAGCACTGGCATGGTCCACATCCCTATCCTCTCAGACCAGGGGGTCAAGACCCTCTATCTGGCAGGTGAGGAGATACAGAGATCTCACATGTTATTAGAGGGACAATTAGTAGAGTCAAGAGGGGGGACAATAATCTGAGTTCAGGTTTACTAAAATGGGTAGCTATGTTTAATAAGTTGGAATTTCGGGAAGGCAAAGGATTTACCGTTGTGTGCTTCAATACAATCAAATGTCCTTTGCGGCATTTACACAGTTGCATATATAAACATATTTTGTACACAAAGGTACTGCATAAACATTAAGGCAGGTCCAATGGCATGTGGACCCAGGCCTTACTCTGTTTGAGGTGACTGGGTCAGCATGTGTTCTATTCTCTTATAAGACAATAAGATCAGTAAGATCCCTCCCTGGGCGCTGGCTGGGCTGCCCAACCTGGAGTGGCTGGACCTGAGCAAGAACAAGCTGGACGACTCCGCCATTAGCACTGACCTGTTCCAGGTGAGTCTGAGAGCATCGTTCATTTCAACACATTTGGCTTTAGTTCCAGTTGGACCTCTACTGTTCTGCCAGACCCACCTGTACATCTCAGCCTCATGTTACTAAGGGCTCTATTGACCATTCTCATGCTGCATTACCTGGATCCCTCTCAGCCTGTTATCATAGAATATAAACATAATATTATGTCACAGTGTAGTGGTACAGAATAGTACAGGTATGTGCATGCCACAGTCATTTAAGTTATAGGTAGTGCCTAATGTATCAACAAGATGATCCATCTTGTAGTTGGAGTGCTAGGACTTCTGCTGTCTCCCAGGTAGAGCATAAGAACAAAAGTTGAATCTGGCCCCATCTAGACGAATGTCAATTAGCTGTTGCAATGAACATGGGAATATTATCGGTCAACATACAAGCCACAACTAAAAACAGAACAATCCTTTTTGGCAAGGTGTCCTAACATGCACCTGTTCCCACTAAGGTGTCAGAGTCCCTGATGCCAGGAGCTCACGTGCTAAAAACTCCCTTCAGAGAGCATTAGTGTTTATTAACTACTTCTCAGAGTTGACAAAGACTTGATAACAAAACATGTCATGAAAAGCACTTCATGAATAAGACATAGGGTGGAATTCAATCAAATCACCACTGGGAGAACTGCCATTGCTGTAAAAAATCATATTATTCCTGCACCATTAAAAAATACTATTGTGTACTTAGCCTACTAGCCTGTTACAGCGTTTAATAATCGTGTAGGTTATTCAACTGGTAGTTACACAGGTTATACTGGCATAAGGCCCATGTCATAGGCCTTATACCAAAAATAAGTGTTTCATTTTGTACATCTCTTAAAGCTGGAATCCGTAGCGGTGAAACTGCCACGTCGATTTGCGATATAACAACAACAAATACCTCAAACAACGAACACAGTTTTTTCCCTCGGACATGATTGCACGCGCGATAGAACAGCAGAGTATGTACTACAAAAAATGTTTTACCACGATGCTGGATGCTCCTCTGCTCCGTTTCATAAACAAAACAAAAACAATAACAGATGCGCCTGGGGCGACCAGTGGCGCTGATTCACCTTATGCAGATCTCAGCTATAAACAGCAAAGTAGAAACATAAGGTAACATTGCAGTTCTTGAGCTTGGCCGTGAGAGAGAGAGGGACACTGGTTAAAACACACTTAGCACTCGAATGTTCTAAGGTGGGTGGATTCTTGGCTTGTTTCAGAACCTGACCAAGCTGAGGAGGCTGAATCTAGATGGCAACAATCTGACCAAAGTCCCCTCATTTCTACCGCCGTCCCTGGTGGAGCTGAAGATCAATGACAACAAGATCCTGGGTCTCACACCTAGCAGCTTTAAAGGTATAGAATGGTGGGGTTTACGGAGAGAGAGAGAGAGTATGTGTACAAAGCTTTGTTCGTTCAAGCTTAGCTTGTGTCTGAGCACCTACTATTTCAAATCACCTCAGATAGGATGTGCAGATTAGCACATTAGCGTTGTTGGCGTAGCTCATTTAGCAACGAATATCAGCAAAACAAGTCAAATTACATTGGATATTATTGTATGTTGATATTGTCATGTTGGAATTTGAAAATGTGTCTCTCCTCAGGTTTGTCCAAACTGCTGACACTCGAGCTCGAGGACAACCACTTCCACGATGGGAATGTGTCACCTTTGACCTTCCGGCCCCTCAAGAAACTCATCTATCTGCGACTGGAAGACAACAAGTTCCGGGCCATCCCCTCGGGGCTTCCTGTGACCCTGCAGGTCAGTGATTGGACGAGGTGCCTGTGATGTCACTGTAGTGAGCATGCAGGAGCCAATAATATGCAGTAGCCTCAGTCCAACAAAGGAGCGTAGCTCTCAGACATTTGAGACGTCACTTATTTTCCCTTATTTGAAATAAGTATTGGAATAGTCCACAGACTCTTCAATAATGTAGTAACATGAGAGGTTTCGGATGTTTTACTAAACATACTATTTTGGGTAATTGCGAGCTAGGTGCACATACAGTGCATTCGGAAAGTATTCAGACCCCTTGACCTTTTCCACATTTTGTTACGTTACAGCCTTATTCTAAAATTGATTAAATTAAATGTTTACATTTGAGTCATTTAGCAGACGCTCTTATCCAGAGCGACTTACAGTTAGCGAGTGCATACATTTTCATACTGGCCCCCCATGGGAATCGAACCCACAACCCTGGCGTTGCAAGCGCCATGCTCTACCAACTGAGCTATCACTCAACAATCTACACACAATACCCAATAATGACAAAGTGAAAACAGGTTTTTAGATTTTTCTGCAGATTTATAAAAAATAACAGGAATACCTTATTTACATAAGTATTCAGACCCTTTTCTATGAGACTCGAAATTGAGCTCAGGTGCATCTTGGTTCCATTGATCATCCTTGAGATGTTTCTACAACTCAATTGGAGTCCACCTGTGGTAAATTCAATTGATTGGACATGATTTGGAAAGACACACCTGTCTATATAAGGTCCCACAGTTGACAGTGCATGTCAGAGCAAAAACCAAGCCATGAGGTCGAAGGAATTGTCCGTAGAGCTCCGAGACAGGATTGTGTCGAGGCACAGATCTGGGGAAGGGTACCAAAAAATGTCTGCAGCATTGAAGGTCCCCAAGAACACAGTGCCCTCCATCATTCTTAAATGGAAGACGTTTGGACCACCAAGACTCTTCCTAGAGCTGGCTGCCCGGCCAAACGGAGCAATCAGGGGAGAAGGGCCTTGGTCAGGGAAGTGAGCAAGAACCCGATGGTCACTCTGACAGAGTTCCAGAGTTCCTCTGTGGAGATGGGAGAACCTTCCAGAAGGACAACCATCTCTGCAGCACTCCCCTCACCCTCATAACAATACGGTAGGTCCCCCTCACCCCCCTAACAACACGGTAGGTCCCCCTCACCCCCCTAACAACACGGTAGGTCCCCCTCACCCCCCTAACAACACGGTAGGTCCCCCTCACCCCCCTAACAATGCGGTAGGTCCCCTCACCCCCCTAACAATATGGATACTCAAGGGGTTTTGCGGCTTGTATTTCCAGACACTTCACTTGTCGGATAACAGAATAGAAGAGGTGCATGAGGGGATCCTCAACAAGACCGTCAACCTCAGGTTTCTGGATCTCAGTCATAATAGGATCCGGGAGGACCGCATAGCCCCAAGGGCCTGGATACACCTGTTGTAAGTCCCAACAACCTCTCTCCATTCTTGCTTTTGCAGCATTTAGGAGGTTATTGTCCAGTGTAATGATTACTGTTACTCTGGTTTTGAACACCACCTTGAGGGGAATGTTGGAAAACATTTTATTCCTATTTCTGATCTTGCAGAAAAGTGACCTCAGTATTTATTTTTTGAATGCATTTTTTTAAACAAAAGTTTTAGTAAAATGCATGAATATAAACATGATTGCATAACAGGATTCTTAAGCAAAAGTTTAAATGATGCAATTAATCTGACACTCTGTACATGTGTTAGTCTCCCAGTTTCCTGGCAATAACGAGTGGAAAATATAATGTTAATTGCATCTTAGAAGAAAGAGGAGAAAAGGAAAAACAAGAGAATAGAGGGCAAAGCCACGGAGGATATTGTTTTGGGGCGTGCTGATGTGGCTGGCTTGACAGCGGAGCAGCAGACACAGTCCAGGTTTATGATAGGTTGTAGAGAGTGTCAAGCCCAAAGGGAGGGACTGCAGGCCATCTGCCTTTGTGTGAAGGCTCTTAGTGGTTTGAAACTCCTACAATGTTGTGAGACAAATGTGATGGATTTGATGGAACCCTCTGGTGAAAGATGGAGAAAAGGGAAATATTGAACCAGCCTTCTGAAGGAAAGGTGGACTAGTAATATAGTCCTAAGATTGAAAAAGTCCCCTTTTAACTCAGTCAATTGGAGACATAATGCAGTACATTACCCTCCATCTCTTCATGTCTTCTAAACTTTTCACATCTCCCTGTATTTTCCTTACCATTTCAGAAAGTTGGAGTCATTGGACCTGTCGCACAATAAGCTGGTGCATGTCCCTTCCTTCCTCCCTGTGGGCCTACAGCAGCTCCACCTGCACCACAACCAGATCGAGCGGATCCCTGGCTACGTGTTTGGCCACATTAAACCGGGACTGGAACTTCTTCACCTGTCCCACAACAGGCTGGACAACAACGGCATTGATGATGTGTCCTTCCTGGGCCTGTACAACTCTCTGACTGAACTCCTGCTGGACCACAACCAGCTTCACTCCATCCCTAGGGGGCTACTGAAGCTCAAGATTCTGCAGCTCCTTCGCCTCAACCACAACGTTATCAGGTAACTCAACCAAAACGTTATCAGGTAACTCAACCAAAACGTTATCAGGTAGGTCTACCACAACGTTAGCAGGTAACTCAACCACAACATTATCAGGTAACTCAACCACAACGTTATCAGGTAACTCAACCACAACATTGTTAGGTAACTCAATCACAACGTTATCAGGTAACTCAACCACAACGTTATCAGGTAACTCAACTACAATGTTATCAGTAACTCAACCACAACGTTATCCGGTAACTTGACCACAATGTTATCAGGTAACTCAACCACAATGTTATCAGTAACTCAACCACAACGTTATTAGGTAACTCAACCACAATGTTATCTGGTAACTCAACCACAACATTATCTAACATAACTAACTTCCTCTGTCTGTCCTCTTCCTCCCACTGGGAGACTAACCAACTTGATAAGAGCACAGTAGCCACATGCAGTCTCTAACCATAATGATCTGAAATTGCTATTGTGAATCTCAACGTGTAATTTATGTTTCTCTCTCAGTCGTTATTTCCTTTAGTCGGATCAAAGGTTGTTCTGTCTTGTCTGAGTATCTGTCTTTCTGTCGGTGGTGACTGAGTGTCCATCATCTTTTTCTTTCCTCCCTGCAGATACGTTCCTCTGAACTCTCTGTGTGACACACGCCTGAGCGATGACTCACCCCTAGTCTCCGTTCACCTGGAGTACAACCTGATTGACCGGCGCCTTATCCCACCCATCGCCCTCTCCTGCATCAAGACCTACCACAGCATCATACTACAGCCCCAGAGTCATGAGGAAGATTACCAACATGAAGATTACTAGTACCCCCCTTCCTCACCTCCATCCTTCCTTTTCACCCCTCTCTCCCACCCCCTGTCAGTTTGTCCTGGGTTACACCTTGTCAGCGTTTCTCATTACATCATTTCCTCTGAGTCCGTCTCTGATTGTCTTCTTCTCTGATGAGTTGTGATTAGGTTAGTCAGACTTCTGATACCCAAGCGTTATGAAACAGGTGAAATTAGACTTCTATCCTAAATCTGACCATATTCCTAGGGCAATGTTTATGCAACCAGCCCTTTGTCAGTGGGCTTCATTATCACAATGAATGAGAAAGATTATGTGTGTGTCTTTGTCCTGTTTTAAAAGCTACATTCTGTAAAGCAGTTCTAGGTTTTACTTATGACTTTAATCTTGCTTGATACAGTAGCATGTATCGAAATAAAAATGATGTGTGGTTACCAAGGGAGATCCAGGTAGCTACTTGGCAGTAGTGAGAGCCAAAAGATGTCCAGGTGCCCTTTATACTACACTCACTGTTGTATGTACACCTGTTTCAACTTTGTGACAAACTTGTGTAATGAGAAATTGTGAAAATAAAAATTATTGAATAATTGCTAGTCATTGTCTATGGTAACTGTAAATAGTCTGAGTAAGTTTTAGTACCTCAAATAATCTGCATGTGTAGCACTGGGTAGAGACAGTTGCGGGGTGTTTTATTCTTAGTGGATTCTGTATTTGCCCTTTTAGTGCTGGGATAGTACTTTGTATTTTATTTTGGCCTTATACAGTAGCTTCAATAAAAATTGTTTAGCTCACCAGGAGTGGTTAGATTGCAATTGGTGTACATAGATCTCAAATGTTGAATCAAAATAAGTTTAAAATAACTAAAATCTCTCTCTCTCTCTCTCTGTCACACAGGCACAAACACACAATGAAGCAGCAATGAAAAGGGGACTGGACCAATTTTGGGTTATGGCTTAAAATACTTGTTTTTTTCCTTTTGGTAACTACTTCTGTGGTTTTTAACAGGTACTGTGCAGAGCTCTGACTCTGCTGGCAGACGGACTCACAGATAAAGGATCATCCCATGGAATAAAACACGTATCCTGTATATCAGTTTGAGGTTGAATTAATCTTTATTTCATTTAATTTGACCTCTAAACAAACTTGTTTTTTGTTTTTCCAAGAACTGAAACGGTAAGTGTCTTAGTAAATATATTTTAGCTTCTATTTGAGTTTCTTGACCTACAGATAATAGTATATTCAGTATTGTTTACAATAAGAGGAAACTATATTCCACAGCTTTATTCTACAGTTCCACAGTTGGTTTAACATTCTGCATTCAAAACATTTTTGATTGTTAAAGTAATATTTAACATTTGAAATTGACTATTTAGCTTTGAATAATTTGTTTAAGCCTTCTGGGTGCGACACAACCCTACCTAGTCTACACATTCTTTATTCCTTTTATTGGCCATATTTAATGAATGGATCTTGAGACAGAACAAAGATGTGGATAATTTCACAAACATTCAAAACTCGGAGCCACCCCATACTGTAGTTAAAGTGCTCGCTGCAGGGACACAAGTCTATTACAAAATGATAGACTAAGCAAATAAGTAATTTTTGTGTACGTCATACATCTCATTCATTGTATTTAGAGATTTGACACTGCTGATATAACTAATGAGTGCTATGACAGAGTGGGTCTATAAAAAGCCTTCCCTGAGACCAGCCAGTTATGTGGCTTCTGGGGCCTTACTGTGGTAAAGGGTGTGGGAGTGCTAAGGGAGGGAGCAGGCCTTTCACAACACGTGGCAAAGGCAAGGAAACGCCAAACTCCAGTTCCACAGCAAAGACTCTTCGCTCACATGAAAAACCCTCTTTGAAGAACAAACGATTTCAATGTTCTTATTTTCAACAAGAATCCTCTAACTGAAGGCTTATCTGAGATTATTCCAAAATGCCATAGGGCATCTATTGATAGTTTGCAATACAATCCTGCTAATAAATATTGACAGATGACACACACTGTACTATATTACACAGAATGACTTATACGTAATGAGGGAACTGTCTTTTGCAATATGTTATTGGATCTGAGATTCTACCATTTTAATGCATAAATCAAAGAAGGTACAGCCTCAGCTAAAAGCAAATAATTCATGAGAGCAGATGTCATAGTTACAGACCCAAAGACAACATAGTATCCATGGTCCATGATTTTACTGCCTCTTATACCAACCACAAAATTGATGGGAAGAGTAAGATTGGCTTTTAAGAGAGAACGCCTATGACATATATGATAGATCACATCTTGAGATTGAAGCCTAACAAACAGATGTATGAAAGCCAGGGTGTATTTCATTCTTTGTCACTGGCTACAATTGCTTTTGGAATGACTTTTGCTCTGGAGTGGCAATGTTGACAATGAGATTCCTCTGGACTGGAGGAGTGAACTGTAACACAATGCTAGTTATACTGCCCTACAAAGGCAAATCACAGTAACTACGAATTTGGTCAAACATATTTGATCTGTTGTAATAGTAAAATGTTTATAATGAGGAGCAACTCTCCAATTGTAGGCTACAGGAATTATAGCTAGATAGTTGCTGTATTCATAACTGTGGCACTTTATTGACTGCTGCTAATTTCTGTGTGCTTTTTTGTCTTCCCCTTGTAATTTCTCTTCAACAAAAGGCCTAGCCATGCTTCCCTTCTCTGTTGTCCTTTTCCTGCTGTGTGCCACCCCTCTTCCCACCCCCTCTGTGGCCCTGCCCTTTGAGCAGAAGGGCTTATTGGACTTTGGGAAGAGCATCGATGTAGAGGGGCTGATGATGATGATGAACGATGAAGAGGAAGGCTCAGCGGTTGAGGAATACTATAAACCAGAATACTATAAACCAGAACAGCCTACTTGCCCATTCGGCTGTCAGTGTAACCAGAATGTTGTGCAGTGCTCTGACTTGGGTGGGTGAAGAGATACAATGTCATAATTTCATAATATCACATTGTCTCCAAATTATTCTTCACACTGAACATACAATTGTTAATGTGTAGCCAGCAGTCACACTGCACATCTGCACGTTGCTTTTTAGTGCTACGTGGAGTCATGGCCATCTGATTTCTTCTTAATTATATGGTGACAGCTGAGCTCACACATAAACAACAATATATTGTATGCGTACAAACCATAGCCCAGAGCATTACTCAGCATTGACCAAATTACAGTATGACGATAAATTCTAACTCGTGGATTTATCCTGATATAACCTTAAGAGTGAGAACACACTGTGTGTGTCTGATATTGTCATGATTCATAGATTTTTATGAAAATGTAAAGCAACAATAACACAATATATTATATTGCAACTGATTTGTTATCATTGTGAACTGACAGAATGTGGTAAAGCATGTCAAATCAAGCAGGTAAGTGCATCTCGTAGTTTCTATCCGCAGGTTTACACTATGTGCCATATGACATCCCCCCGGAGACCAGGCTCCTGGACCTTCAAAGCAACCAGATCACTGAGATAAGAGAGGATGACTTCAAGGGACTCAGTAACCTCTATGTGAGCACAAGCAGTCAAAACACAAATGGTGGAAGAGAGTTCTGGCATTTCAATAGAAAACGTCACTTGTCTGTCTTTGCTTTTTTCATCGTAGCGCCCCCTTTCAGTATCCTAACTGAAAAGATGCATACTTTTAATGACGTGTCTTCAAATAATATATTGTAGAATGTGTGGGTTGTTCTTGAATTGCGTTGGCATTTCCGTCCCTTGCATTTGCAACCATGAAAAGCACTTTAAAATGACAAATAGTTACACATCATACATGTTTTTGTTTGTATTGAACAAAGTCCTTTATACTGCAAAATGTATGTTTATGCATTGTTTAAAGTACTTAGGGTAAGCAAATTGGCTTGTCCCAGTAGTGATTTGTAGAGTTGTGGTGACATGTTTTGGAGATTTAGAGATATCCATCAGTTATTTTCAATGATAGAAAGTGAACAAAATTAATTAACAGTATTGTATAGATCAATAAAAACAAAGAAGCTATTAAAATACTTTTTTTTACTAGAATAATGTCTCTCCCTCAGTTGTATGTCATTGGTGTTATAGCCTTGAAAATCACTCATTACAAAGATTTACAAGGACCTTCAGCATTCCCTCCAGTGGCAAACTGTTATCGGGGGAGGGGTATATATATTAAATAAAATTATTAGCTAATCACACCCTTTTACTATGTTATAAATTTAAGGATTCCATTTATAATTTGGTGTGTCTAAATCAAAAGTGTCACTTGGTGTTACTCAATTCAAATGAAGGAAATAACATTGTGAGCGAAAAATCACTTTAGTAAATTATTTTTTAAAGGGTTAATGAACTTACATTTGAGGATCTGTGGCCTCCATTTAAGAAAATCCTCAATAACCAAAAATGTCTCATTGGTGTTAGCATCATTGGTTTTACTACTCCTACTGGTGGCACAATGTTATCCTGACGGTAACACATATTTCAAGTAATTAAGCTGCCATATTAGCTGATGTAGAATGGAAAGATGTACCCAAATACATTTAAATAAAACGTTCATTTTTTCCAAAATGCCATGCCTAAATGCCACCGCAATTCAAGAACGACCTGTATATAACACACAACTTTTTCTATAATTGTAATGGGCTGATTCTTATCTGTGTTTGAATACATAATGGTTTAGTATTACATTGACAACATTGCTTGTATCAATCTGTGAGTGATGGTCTATATCTATTTTGGATTGGGGTGGCTGGTCTCCTCATGACCTATGCCTCCTTTCTCAGGCTCTAGTGTTGGTGAATAACAAGATCTCCAGGGTGCACCCGCGGGCCTTCATGCCCCTCAAAAGGATGCACAAGCTCTACTTCTCCCACAACCAGCTGACAGCCGTACCCAAGAACCTGCCCTCTTCCCTGGTGGAGCTGCGCATCCACGACAACCACATCAAGAGGGTGGCGGCCGGGGCTTTCTCTGGCCTGGGCAGCATGAACTGCATTGGTGAGATGGCAAGCTATAGTTAAGAAAGACCTTAGGCCAGATGTACTATGTGTTAGCACCAGATTTAAAGTTAGCAACTGTTTTTTTTCTTCAGTTTGGAAACACCAAAACACATCTAACATCTTAATGTCTTTGAAGTGTAAATCTAGCCGCTTTTAGTACTGGAGCAGGTTTTGGCATTGACTTAAAACACATACTTTTCTTCCACAGAGATGGGGAGGAATCCTATTCAGAACAGTGGTTTGGAGCCCGGAGCCTTTGATGGACTCAAACTTACCTTCCTTCGTATTTCTGAGGCAAAACTCACAGGCATCCCTAAAGGTAGAAAACATGACAACCTTTATAATACTTTTATTTGGAGTGTTCTGCAAAGCTGCAGGGCAATATTTGTTTCATTGCAACTTCCCACACATTTCCACTGAAAAGTCCTTTGAATCTACCGGTCACCTGTTTTCCCTCACCTTCTAGATCTCCCTGAGGGTCTACATGAGTTGCATTTGGATCACAATCAAATTCAAGCCATTGAACTAGAAGACCTAAGACAATATGAGAGTTTGCACAGGTATGTCTGGACAAGTAGCTTTACAAGAGGGTGTTCAATGTCCGAGAGTTTCTAAAAGTCCATCACATTATGAATGTATGAGGAGTTTATGAATGCTGTAGATGTTCACTACTCATCTTCAAAGGCAAAAACATATAATTAGAAAATAAAAAAGCATATAAGTAACAACAGCATAATGGGAGAGTCATTGTTGAAGTTGCACAAAATAAATTATGTCTGGTATCATCGTGATAGTAGCACCCTCTAGTGGGTTTGCCCTTCATTGTCTCATCAATCACTCGATTTCTATGTGTGTGTGTGTGTGCGTGCGTGCGTGTGTCTCTGTGTCTGTGTGTGTTAGGTTGGGTCTAGGCTACAATCATATTCACCTCATTGAGCATGGCAGCCTGTACTACCTGCAAAACCTGAGAGAGCTGCACCTAGAGAACAACCGGATCCCCAATGTCCCTGGAGGCCTTGCTGGAATGAAGTATCTGCAGGTAAAGTGTGGAGGGGGGTTGTGAAGCAGCATCAATCACATCGACATTGGTGATTTCACTTGCTATGTTATGTTGTGCTATGTTATGTTTTTATGTTATGTTGATAACAGTTGATATATGTAATGTTTTTTAAAATAGGTGGTCTACCTTCACTCCAACAACATCAGCCAGGTTGACGTGAATGACTTCTGCCCTAACGGCTTTGGTGTCAAGAATACTTATTACAACGGGATCAGTCTCTTTGATAACCCAATCAACTACTGGGAGGTGGTGCCGGCCACCTTCCGCTGTGTCAGCAACAGGATGGCTGTACAGTTTGGCAACCACAAAAAGTAGTGCATGAGAGGCACCAGCTGCAGAGGAATACATGCAACTCAGATACAAAATAACTAACTTTGTAACACAGTTAAAAAACAATTCATTGATAGAAAGAGCCTGATGTATGGTAAACGATAGATAACTAAAACATAACTGAAGTCTGTTTTGCATGCATGGAGTGGGTGATATTGTATGTTGGAAAGAAATTGGTCATCCATATCATATCAATCAAATTTAATTTCAATAAGAAAAAAAGAAAAAAAGTATGTTACCTTCAATTAAGCTGGTCCATAGCAATTTGGGATTCTCTGTGATTTTGTTTGTTTGTTTTTGTTTTATCTCAACTGACCTGACAACTGATCTCAAATTCTGGATATAGAAGAACAATACAAGCTGACAGTTGAAAGCACCTTCAGAAGAATTGATCAGCTTTATAAATGTTGTTGAAAAAAATGTGTTGTCATGATGTGTTTGCATTCTGTATGGAGTTGAAGACAGAATATTGAAGATTATTTAGAATATATTTTGCATACCTTTTTTTTTTTTTAATCTTGTGATTCCCTGAACAAATGAATGTCATAACAGGGGTTTTATTTTCTCACTCTCCCTGCCTGTTTCATTAGGCCTACTCTACGATCAGAGCAGGCTGCAGACAATGATCAGCTAGGGAGACATCAGATTTTCAAAAATTTTATGCTATATTTATAATTATATAAAATATATGGAACACATTTTCCACACAACCAATAAGCAAAGCATACCGACTTCTGGTGCTTCAATATCATGGTTTGCGTTTTCAACACCACAATAAATAGACTATGTCAATCTGGACAAACAGAACATACATTTACATTTACATTTACATTTACGTCATTTAGCAGACGCTCTTATCCAGAGCGACTTACAAATAGGTGCATTCACCTTATAGCCAGTGGGATAACCACTTTACAATTTTTTTTTTTTTTCAATTTTTTTTTTTTTTGTGGGGGGGTAGAAGGATTACTTTATCCTATCCCAGGTATTCCTTAAAGAGGTGGGGTTTCAAATGTCTCCGGAAGGTGGTGAGTGACTCCGCTGTCCTGGCGTCGTGAGGGAGCTTGTTCCACCATTGGGGTGCCAGGGCAGCGAACAGTTTTGACTGGGCTGAGCGGGAACTATGCTGCCGCAGAGGTAGGGGAGCCAGCAGGCCAGAGGTGGATGAACGCAGTGCCCTCGTTTGGGTGTAGGGACTGATCAGAGCCTGAAGGTACGGAGGTGCCGTTCCCCTCACAGCTCCGTAGGCAAGCACCATGGTCTTGTAGCAGATGCGAGCTTCAACTGGAAGCCAGTGGAGTGTGCGGAGGAGCGGGGTGACGTGAGAGAACTTGGGAAGGTTGAACACCAGACGGGCTGCGGCATTCTGGATGAGTTGTAGGGGTTTAATGGCACGGGCAGGGAGCCCAGCCAACAGCGAGTTGCAGTAATCCAGACGGGAGATGACAAGTGCCTGGATTAGGACCTGTGCCGCTTCCTGTGTAAGGCAGGGTCGTACTCTCCGAATGTTGTAGAGCATGAACCTACAGGATCGGGTCACCGCCTTGATGTTAGCGGAGAACGACAGGGTGTTGTCCAGGGTCACGCCAAGGCTCTTCGCACTCTGGGAGGAGGACACAACGGAGTTGTCAACCGTGATGGCGAGATCATGGAACAGGCAGTCCTTCCCCGGGAGGAAGAGCAGCTCCGTCTTGCCAAGGTTCAGCTTGAGGTGGTGATCCGTCATCCATACTGATATGTCTGCCAGACATGCAGAGATGCGATTCGCCACCTGGTTATCAGAAGGGGGAAAGGAGAAGATTAGTTGTGTGTCGTCAGCGTAGCAATGATAGGAGAGGCCATGTGAGGATATGACAGAGCCAAGTGACTTGGTGTATAGCGAGAATAGGAGAGGGCCTAGAACTGAGCCCTGGGGGACACCAGTGGTGAGAGCACGTGGTGCGGAGACAGCTTCTCGCCACGCCACTTGGTAGAGCGACCGGTCAGGTAGGACGCAATCCAAGAGTGAGCCGCGCCGGAGATGCCCAGCTCGGAGAGGGTGGAGAGGAGGATCTGATGGTTCACAGTATCAAAGGCAGCAGACAGGTCTAGAAGGACAAGAGCAGAGGAGAGAGAGTTAGCTTTAGCAGTGCGGAGAGCCTCCGTGACACAGAGAAGAGCAGTCTCAGTTGAATGACCAGTCTTGAAACCTGACTGGTTTGGATCAAGAAGGTCATTCTGAGAGAGATAGCAAGAGAGTTGGCTAAAGACGGCACGCTCAATAGTTTTGGAGAGAAAAGAAAGAAGGGATACTGGTCTGTAGTTGTTGACATCAGAGGGATCGAGTGTTGGTTTTTTGAGAAGGGGTGCAACTCTCGCTCTCCTGAAGATGGAAGGGACATGGCCAGCGGTCAAGGATGAGTTGATCAGCGAGGTGAGGTAAGGGAGAAGGTCACCAGAGATGGTCTGGAGAAGAGAGGAGGGGATAGGTTCAAGCGGGCAGGTTGTTGGGCGGCCTGCCGTCACAAGTCGCAAGATTTTATCTGGAGAGAGAGGGGAGAAAGAAGTCAAAGCATAGGGTAGGGCAGTGTGAGCAGGACCAGCAGTGTCATTTGACTTAACAAACGAGGATCGGATGTCATCAACCTTCTTTTCAAAATGGTTGACGAAGTCATCCACAGAGAGGGAGGGGGGGGGGGGGGGGGGGATTCAGCAGGGAGGAGAATGTGGCAAAGAGCTTCCTAGGGTTAGCGGCGGATGCTTGGAATTTAGAGTGGTAGAAAGTGGCCTTAGCAGCAGAAACAGATGAAGAGAATGTAGAGAGGAGGGAGTGAAAAAATGCCAGGTCCGCAGGGAGTCTAGTTTTCTTCCATTTCCGCTCGGCTGCCCAGAGCTCTGTTCTGTGAGCTCGCAATGAGTCATCAAGCCACGGAGCTGGAGGGGAGGACCGAGCCGGCCGGGAGGATAGGGGACATAGAGAATCAAAGGATGCAGAAAGGGAGGAGAGGAGGGTTGAGGAGGCAGAATCAGGAGATTGGAGGGAGAAGGATTGAGCAGAGGGAAGAGATGATAGGATGGAAGAGGAGAGAGTAACGGGAGAGAGAGAGCGAAGGTTGTGACGGCGCATTACCATCTGTGTAGGGGCAGAGTGAGTAGTGTTGGAGGAGAGGGAGAGAGAAAAGGATACAAAGTAGTGGTCGGAGACTTGGAGGGGAGTTGCAATGAGATTAGTAGAACAACAGCATCTAGTAAAGATGAGGTCAAGCGTATTGCCTGCCTTGTGAGTAGGGGAAGACGGTGAGAGGGTGAGGTCAAAAGAGGAGAGGAGTGGAAAGAAGGAGGCAGAGAGAAATGAGTCAAATGTAGACGTAGGGAGGTTGAAATCCCCCAGAACTGTGAGGGGTGAGCCATCCTCAGGAAAGGAACTTATCAAGGCGTCAAGCTCATTGATGAACTCTCCAAGGGAACCTGGAGGGCGATAGATGACAAGGATATTAAGCTTAAATGGGCTAGTGACTGTGACAGCATTGAATTCAAATGAGGAGATAGACAGATGGGTCAGGGGAAAAATTTAGAATGTCCACTTGGGAGAGATGAGGATTCCTGTGCCATCACCCCGCTGACCAGATGCTCTCGGGGTATGCGAGAACACATGGTCAGACGAGGAGAGAGCAGCAGGAGTAGCAGTGTTTTCAGTGGTAATCCATGTTTCCGTCAGCGCCAAGAAGTCGAGGGACTGGAGGGTAGCATAGGCTGAGATGAACTCTGCCTTGTTGGCAGCAGAACGGCAGTTCCAGAGGCTGCCTGAGACCTGGAACTCCACGTGGGTCGTGCGTGCAGGGACCACCAGGTTAGAGAGGCAGCAGCCACGCGGTGTGAGGCGTTTGTGTAGCCTGTGCGGAGAGGAGAGAACAGGGATAGGCAGAGGCATAGTTGACAGGCTGCAGCAGATGGCTACAATAATGCAGAGGAGATCGGAATGAAATGAACTAAACATCTGGAAAAGGAGAGAGCGGGGCCTCCCTCACCACAACTCCCAAATATAACTCTCCCAACTTCCACCTCAGAAACTATAATTGTTGTAAACTACAGCGGTTCGATGTTTTCTAGGAATAGACTAACTTAGTTTATTCAGCTAGCTAACTAGGTGCAGTATTATTCCGTGAAAAACGTCCGGGCACCTCGTCATAAGACGCCACAGCCAGCTAGCATGCCGGTCTCCAACAACACGGTTTAGCGCCAATACTCGGCGACAACAAACCACCAGTGTATCAACACGCAAGCAGATCATTCGTGTCCGTGTCTAACGTTGTGGGTTAGTCCCGACAGCTTGAGCGAGTCCGTCGTCAACTTATTCAGCCAGTTAGTTAGCTAGAATAGTTAGCAAACTAGCTAGCCATTGCTTTCAGACAAAGAAGAACCCCTCCTTTCAAGGCACGAACACACAGAGAGAGCCAAACTAACGTTAACTAGTCACCCATGTCCCGAATTCCTTGAACGACTCGGGCTATCAATATGTAAAAAACAAAACACAAGTGTAGGTTATGACTTACCCCTAGCAGCTACTGTTAGCTAGCCAAGTGCAAAGCTAGCCACTGAATTGACTCAGCCAGTTCGCGTCTGTTCACTCGGTCGTTCCAGCTATTGTTTACTAGTAGCTATCCAGGTAGCAACAAGCTAGCTAAATTTCAAGCACAGTAGCCACTTGCTACCTAACGTTAACGGTTCAGACAATGAGGTTAGAAAACAGCTGAATGGTAGGCAATTATTGTATGTAATTATTGTAGGCAGCCAGCTGGCGTAATTACAGGCACTCTCAGGCGTGAAACAACTATACCGTTGCTAATAGCTACTCACCTGCTAGTCCAGGTGGTGAGTTAGCTAGCTAGCTTGCTAGCTTCGTGCTACACCCGGCACAGCCGAATACAATACTAACCTACAATAATTACATACAACAACCCACGATACCTACCTACAATACCTAACTACAATCTAAATACATAGTTTAAGCCTTACTCGACAAAGCCCAAGCTATGTATAAAGCCAAGCTTACCCGACGACCTCCTCCTTCCTCAACACATCCCTCCCTACCGTGTAGGCCTATGTCATGTATTGGGATTATGCCTTTGTTAAATGTTTTTCTTGAAGAAATGGAATGTTGTTTATGTTAGGTCAAATGTGGCGTTTGTGGGGTGACGCCCCAGGGGAGACTGGTGATTGGCCAGAAGAGGGAGCCACCCATCTTTTTGCATTGTTTATAAGTAGGGGCTAAACGAAGAAGAAGTTAGAACGGCCATTGCAATCTGGGACGCCGTTCTCCGGATGTCATGACATCTGTCACTTATGCTGAAGCTTGTGATATGAATAAACCTTATGATCCAAGTTCAGTATGAGCGGACTCCTTTGTTTATCAGCAATAATTGCCAGCATTCACCCGATACGACAAATGGCGCCCAACGTGGGGCTGGTCTGCAAATCTCCTTTGCTTCATGCGTAGCCGCCAAGCTAACTCGGTCTGAAGTGCCAGAAAAGGGTGAGTTTTCCTCACAGGTTGTTGGTTTGGATGCTATGTGATTGTACACTGGAGAAATGTACCATTACGACCGTGCCTCGTGTGGCGTTATTGCTGATAACTGGGGGTCTGGCTAATCATTATAAAATTTTTAAAACAGCACAAAAGTGGGTAGAGCTTATGGATTGTTTATAGAGATGTGTTGCTTGAATAGTAAGTCAAGAACAATCGGGGCCAAGATATGTATACAAGTTAGGACATTGCAGGATTTGATAAGCCCTCGGAACAAACGAGGCGACCCATAGGGTGGGCCATAAAATCCTAAAAACGCAGTCGGTGTGATTAGGTGTGTTCTGGGGACACGAGTTTTGGAATATAAATTCTATTGATGTTACATCTCAGCTGGTGGTTGACGAAGCATTTGTCTGGAGTAGCCTCTCATAAAATATCCAGAACTCACGGCAGCCTAAAGTTAGGACAAAGGAAAAAGTAATTAAAGACGCAATGTCGGGTACATTGTTTTTATGCTACATGGTGCATACAGGCTAAGGCTAAATGCTAATGCTAAATGCTAATATGCTGCATGCTAACATGTGACCGTGGAGGTCCACTGCGATGGGAGAAAGCCTCTTAAATTATGTTTGTCTGTAGAATTTCAGTTCTAGGTTTTGTGAGCGCTGTTAAATGTTGTTTGACTATGAGGGGGAAACGGAGGTACAGCAGGACTGTTAACCGTCTATTTGGGGTTGGGGAGAGATCTAAGAATCTCCCTTCCACGGTGAAAAAGTATTTTTGAATGTATCGCGCATGCGTGGGATTTTACTAAACAACACATCTGTTACACTGCAGGGGGAGACAGGGAGACACAGACGAGGGAACAAAGAGGAGAGATTTTAACACAAATCTTATAGTTTTAAAGCGGCTGCTGTTTGAAAATGAAACTATTTGTTGAGATGTAGTGAATTTATAAATTAAATATATGTTGACGGAGTGTAATGAATTAAATTAAATGACGGATTAAAATAAAATAAAAATGTTTTTGAGCGATCTATTTAGTCCTGGGTTAAGTCTTAAAGCGAATGTGAGTGGGGGAATATTGAATATGGTTGAAATAACTCAGTGATTGCATTAACTACTAAAATATTTTCCTGTGTCTCTGTTCTTTTGTCATATGAGAGGCGCAATAGGACGATACGACAGCAGAGAGGGAGAGAAAGAGAAGGGGTGCTGACGTACACGTCACGTGACGCGACAGAGGATCGAGTCAAGGGTTTGAGACTGGTCTGGTTACAAAAATCTTCCCCTACAGGATATTTGATGTTATGACAATTTCACATAGGCTTGGCAAATACTATTTCATTAAAAATTGCATTTTGGAGGCTATGTGCATCACTGGGTTGATTGGAGTTGTGTTGGGAATCAAGGACTGACATTATTCTCTAAATTTAAGATAATTAGGTGCGTATAGAGCAAATGTAGAAATAAAAAATTGGTTTTAATTATTCATAATTTTTAATTGAGTTTTTAATTGATTTTTTATTTTAATTAGAAATGGTTTTTGAATAAACATTTTAATTGAATTTTTTCATATTCATATTTTTATTGATTTATTGGGTTGTTTGGTTTATATTAATAATTAAAGGGGGGAAGCCATAGGCTATATAGTCTAAAATAAAATAATTCACGATAATATAAAAGGGTTGTTACAATGGGGAGAAAGGACAGCAAGGCTATGAAAGTGATTACACCGGTTGATATGGAAAAAATAGTAACCCTTTAACTAAAGTATTGCTAGGTTATCCGGCAAATGAAACAAAAGTTGCCCTTCATTCTCAAACAAAAACTGATAAAAGATTCCAGCGATAAGATAAACAAAGGTATAGAGAAGGTGACAGGAAAACTAATGGCAGAAGTTAGTACACCTTTCTCACATACGGATTCAGCAAAAAGACACCCACCTTATGAGAAGGAAGTAGAGCTTAGGGATGTTTATCCTCAGCTTCCAGTGATCATCCAGCAGGGTGATTATTGCATCAGAGATGAAGATGAACAAATAATAGATAGAGGACAAGCAGAAACGACAATGAAGATGAATCCAAAACTCCAGAAGTAAGAAAAACCGAGATGTCTGGAAACTAAGAGAAGAATGAGGTTCGAGTTCAGATGAAGACAGCGATAAAGAGGAGACTAAAGGTGCTGTGTATTCAAAAGGAGTTTGTCCTACAAGGACTGGCACAGAAGAAAAGTAAGAAGATGATGGAAGATGATATTTCGAGGACAGAACTTAGAATATAAGCTTTTGAAGAATCCTGATATGTCAACAGCAAGAAAGAACAGGATCAAGAAACTCTCAGAAAACTCAATCATACAACTGGTGGAGAAGAGAAGCTTTGGTTATGAAGAATCAGAGTGAACCAAATCAACAATCACTGTTACAGCTTCAACTGAACAAGATCAAATGCAATTGTACCAGCCAAGGGGGGTACCAGGTGTTTCATATCCACAGCCAGTTTCTGGACAGACACAGAATTGGAGAGGAAGAGGACGAGAAGGCTTAGAAGGAGGAGGAAGATTTCAGCTACACTTCTAGCAACTTTCAGAAGACTGTTATAATTATGGACAGATTGGTCACTTTACCTGTGAGTGCAATGGGCCAGGAGGAAACAACAGAGAACATTTTTAAGGAAGATACAGGGGCCAGTCAAGATCACCTGTTCTCCAGGTGAATCCTAAGGATTCTAGAGTGCCTAGAAGATACGAAGGGGGGTGTCAGCTGATAGCACCGATTAGAGAAGAAGAGAAAATATCTAACAATTGAAGTAAAACCAGAGGACTATGAGAAGTGATAGTGAATAGTGTAAAAGCTTTTATCTGTGTTCAGCCTAAAGAGGTTAAACATCTCACTATGTAAAATTAACTAATTAGGATAGGGATTTGAGGTAGTAAAACAGTTACTTACTCTTAAGGTACTAATATTAGAAAATATACCTATTGCATTGTTGGGAAGAGATGCATTGTTTAAATTGAATTGTACAATAAGATGTACACTAGACGGATGTCTGGTAGAGGATTTTAAAAGTAGGGTTTTTGGGAATCATATTTGCTTAAAAAGATAATATCATAGGAAGGATGATAATCTATTAGACTGCCTATTAGACAATCTGTCTGAAAAAATAAAGTTAAAAGGGGTGACTGTTATTCTGGGTTACATTCTTACACCAAGGGATTTCAGGCTAGGCTAAAAGGTGTTTAGTCGTTTGCCAAGTCTGTGTGTAAAGAAGTCAGAAGCAAGTGGGGACTTTCCCAATCACATATCCAAAAAATTTTGTGGTAAAGGGATTTTGTGAATAAATCAGTGGGAAAAGGTTTTTAAAGGTTAGGAGAAAAGATTAGATTAAAATAAGTTAGGAGAACTAGGTTGAAGGAACTCTAAGACAGTAAGCTAAGTTTCAAAGTTAGTAGTAAGAGAGAGAGAACAGTGGTGAAGGACATTTTAGAGTTTAGTGGGAAGATATGGTAGGAGTTTAGATCTGTTAGGAGCAGATGCATTGAGAAAGTATGTGTTGCTGAACAATAAGAGAAGATTGAGGGTGATTGAGTATCTATATTTACAGTTCCAGCAGGGAGATCAAGGTAATTATAGGTGTATTTTTTATAATCAAAAGTTTGAAAGTCAGGGTTTAGAGTAGGAAGAGAGAGTGAATGTAAGTTACATTTACGTCATTTGACACTAGTGGTGATAGATGGAAGTACAAGCAAAGAGTTCAAAGCTTTGGGGAAAATGGATGAAGTAACTAAGGACATTAACACTTCAGTCTATTAAAACAACAGTGAGAAGCAATTTAACTCTTTCAACATTGATAGTTATTAAAGCCATAAATATATCGCATTTGATTATAAGGGAACCAATAGCTCCAGCACCAATTTTAGGGGGAAAAATACTTATTAGGGTTAGGATGGGGACGTTCCTCCCACATGGAGAGATAATTATGGAGAAGTATTGTTATCAGGACCAGATGTGGAAGCGGTGCACCTAGTCAAAGGAAGTATATTTTGTACAAAGATATGAAGTGGAAGAGGGCCATATGAGTGATTGTTCATTTATTTTGCGTAATGTTACAGAGATAATTATGGAGAAGAAGTATACTTATCTAGTGCAAGCATTAAAATTTGTTCCGGTTAAAAATTATTGGTTAAAAGGCTATGTAATTCGTAAAGTAACGCTTATAATGGAAAAGTTGAGGTCTGTTGTAGCCTCCACAGTCACCGAAGGAGTTCAGGATAAGTTTATTACAGTAGTCACTCCAACAATAAATAATACACAGAGTATATAAGGGATTAATGATACGATGGCAATAGCAAATCTTAGGAAGTATGACACCGACAACAACTTTTCTGAAATTAAAGGGGGTAGCAAGAAGGACTCAGGGGTTTATGTTACGAATTGGAGAGTGCTGTCAAGGATAGTACGAATAGGGTTAAAATAGGAGAGCAGATAGTAATAGAGATAATATAGATTCATCTGAAATGGTGAAGGAGACTATCATGGAGGACAGGATGAGGTCTTTGATTTTAATGACAGACAAGGAGAGGCATCTGATCAGTACCGCTCGTTAGGGAAGAGAGAAACTATATGCATGTAGTTTGATTCTTCTGTTGTGAAAATTAGAGATAGATGGCCAGGTAGGAATCTTTGGTTCCAGCGGTTAACTCATTCTGTAAGATCAGTGAGGAATCTTGAGGGTCCATGTCTGTTGAGAATTCCAGCACCAAACATGTTAGAGACGGTCGCTCGACCTCTATCAAGTGTGTGTCAGTCGTATGCGTTGTCATGGCTGTTGTATCAGCAACAACAATCAGTAACAGATAAAATAATGTCGTTGTCAAAACATTTGTTGAAGCCTAGGTTTAGGTGTTCTTGGTTAAATGAATTACCCTATGGGAATTTGTTAGATGTGAAGTAAAATCAGGTAACAGCGAACCCTGGAGCATTTGAGGTGAAACCATTGAGGGCTAAAAGTTGTTTTGTTCTAATAAAACATATGATGTAAGGGGTATGTTTATGGGAATATCAGATTGTGATGATTATATGATGACTTTGGATAAGCACGAACATAAGGTTAGAGAGGACAAATATAATGTAACTTTTTATGTACCAGGTAGTAAGAACAGCAGGACTTTGATGGTTAAAATATTAGCTTTTGCCTGACAATGTGACTATGGGGAATTTTAGAGATATTTGGAGGGTTTGTGGTGATGAAATATATATTCTTACCCTATTGATGGACAGGATGTTGTTACATGTCAACGTTGAAGCTTCCATATGAGGATTTACCATTAAAAGAGGGGTAGCACCGGACACAGAAATCTGAAGCTAGGTTTGAAATGGGATGGAAAGAGACATGGCTACATAGTCTTCAAGCCTATCATTGAAGGATAAAGCTAAGGGAGAAGGGGGGACTTTTTCCATGGTATGGTGTAACATTTGGGAAGATCCTATTGATAATGTTAGTTATACTTTGAGTCCAGATAGTTCAGATATTATCACTAGGGTTATATATGCATTGAAGAATATAAGGGATGCATTTGGTAGATCTGAAGGAGCGGAAGTCAGCGAAGACTTGGTTGCAAGATCAGGTAGGCAAGTAGGGGCAGTGATGGTTCAGATTTTAGTTGCAGCTTTGATAACACTGTGTGTGATGTTTGTAATTTGTTACTGACCTTTGAGAAAGCTATGATATTGAGATAGGTTGGAGAGTGATGCCTGGAGACAACACTCAGATGCCGGTGTTGACTGTGCCTGATCTGGATGAAGATGGACAAGTGGAACTGAATGGATAAATATCATTTTTGATAATTTGATCATTTTTCAAATTTTTTTTTTTTTTTTTTCAATATTAGGATGATTTTAGTATGATTTTATGAATCAAAGGGGGGAAGTGGGTTAATGTGATTCATACATCATTTATATATCATTTCTATATTCTTAGTTGATATTGATGTTCAATTTGAAAGTGTTGTTTTGCAAAAGATACTGTTTGGTTCTTTTCTTTTCTTCCAGAAGCATTTGGGGAAACATGTGGAGATTGAAATACTCAAACAAGGACAATATGAAGGGACAATATGAAAGGACAATGACTGGAGGAGATGGAACAAAGAAGGTGTGGAGAGATTCCGATTCCATCATCAACAATCCATTGGAAGTCGAGACTACGGGGAGATGAAGTGTAGTGGACTACATTCCAGTGTCTGCAATGAAATATAGACATGTGTAATACATAATTTGTGTCATACTCTTACGTATTAATTTTTGTAGAATGATATTTGATGTTATTGAATACATGTGAGGATCTTAGATGTTTTTGTTTATTTCGTTGATGCTTAGGGACAGGGAGTCTAGGCAGGGAGAGGTCCACTATAGGGTCCAATGGGTTGACCAGCCTTAGAGTGGATATTTTTTGGATAGGATTTTGTTTGCAGGGGCTTACATGTGTATTTAATTGCATCATAGTTTCAAATGCATTTACATTGTTTATGAGTTTATCTGGAGTACCGAGGTGGTTGCCTGGGGCAGAGGGACCGTGAGAGAATTTTACTGTCTTGATTGATGGATGGATTTGGAACGAAGGTTGCCGGACAGCTTTTCGCTCTTACACTCCATAAAGATTTGTTCATATTTCATAGTATTGTATTCACACTTCATAAACAGTTATTCATATTTCATAGAAAGGTATTTACACTCTAGAGAAGAATGTTTTTGGTTTAATGTTAAAGATACTCAATAAGATAAATTGTCACTTGTCATAATCCTATTCTGTTTGTTTTCGAGACTGTTTAGTCTCGAAGGGGGGAAATGTCGTGTATTGGGATTATGCCTTTGTTAAATGTTTTTCTTGAAGAAATGGAATGTTGTTTATGTTAGGTCAAATGTGGCGTTTGTGGGGTGACGCCCCAGGGGAGACTGGTGATTGGCCAGAAGAGGGAGCCACCCATCTTTTTGCATTGTTTATAAGTAGGGGCTAAACGAAGAAGAAGTTAGAACGGCCATTGCAATCTGGGACGCCGTTCTCCGGATGTCATGACATCTGTCACTTATGCTGAAGCTTGTGATATGAATAAACCTTATGATCCAAGTTCAGTATGAGCGGACTCCTTTGTTTATCAGCAATAATTGCCAGCATTCACCCGATACGACACCTACCCAGTATCAAAGGCTTGGCTTGACAATCTCCGAATGTCATTCAACTTTTGGTTGTTTTGTAATAGATGTCTCTTTCCATTCATCAAATGGCCGCTGCACAGTTTGGATTGATTGATTTTATTTGTCAGTTTAAAAAAATACATACAGTTGAAGTTGGAAGTTTACATACACTTAGGTTGGAGTCATTAAAACTTGTTTTTCAACCACTCCACAAATTTCTTGTTAAAAAACTATAGTTTTGGCAAGTCGGTTAGGACATATACTTTGTGCATGACACAAGTCATTTTTCCAACAATTGTTTATAGACAGATTATTTCACTTATAATTCACTGTATCACAATTCCAGTGGGTCAGAAGTTTACATACACTAAATTGACTGTGCCTTTAAACTGCTTGGAAAATTCCAGAAAATGATGTCATGGCTTTAGAAGCTTCTGATAGGCTAATTGACATAATTTGAGTCAATTGGAGGTGTACCTGTGGATGTATTTCAAGGGCTACCTTCAACCTCAATGCCTCTATGCTTGACATCATGGGAAAATCAAAAGAAATCAGCCAAGACCTCAGAAAAATAATTGTAGACCTCCACAAGTCTGGTTAATCCTTGGGAGCAATTTCCAAACGCCTGAAGGTACCACGTTCATCTTTACAAACAATAGTACGCAAGTATAAACACCATGGGACCACGCAGCCTTCATACCGCTCAGGAAGGAGACGTGTTCTGTCTCCTAGAGATGAATGTTCTTTGGTGCAAAAAGTGCAAATCAATCCCAGAACAACAGCAAAGGACCTTGTGAAGATGCTGGTGGAAACGGGTACAAAAGTATCTATATCTACAGTAAAACGAGTCCTATATCGACATAACCTGAAAGGCCACTCAGCAAGGAAGAAGCCACTGCTCCAAAACCACCATAAAAAAGCCAGACTACGGTTTGCAACTGCACATGGGGACAAAGATCGTACTTTTTGGAGAAATGTCCTCTGGTCTGATGAAACAAAAATAGAACTGTTTGGCCATTATGACCATCGTTATGTTTGGAGGAAAAAGGGGGTCGCTTGCAAGCCAAAGAACACCATCCCAACCATGAAGCACGGGGGTGGCAGCATCATTGTCAAGGGGTGCTGAAGGTGGGTGTGGTGCATGAATCAAGCGCAGGACGCAGAAGCTCAGTCCAAAAGACTTTAGTGCAATATTCACGTAGAAAATAAGCACAATAAGCCCGAAGGCGAAATAACGGCGCACACAGGCGTCAATCAAACGGCGCACTAACATGTGCGAAAAACCTCTCCAAAACACTGGAGGGAAGTACGTAGCTCCAACACGAAACAGAAGAGCAATCACACACAAAGACAAACACACACAACGAGAACTAAATAGGACACTAACGAGGACTAACAAGACACAGGTGTACAACATCAAGACAAAACCAAACGAACATGAAACATAGATCGGTGGCAGCTAGTACTCCGGGGACGACGACCGCCGAAGCCTGCCCGAACCAGGAGGAGGAGCAGCCTCGGCCGAAACCGTGACAGTACCCCCCCCTTGACGCGCGGCTCCAGCCGTGCGCCGACCCCGGCCTCGGGGACGACCAGGAGGACGCGGAGCAGGGCGCGCGGGATGGTCCCGGTGGAACTCCGACAGGAGAGATGGGTCTAGGATGTCCCTCCGCGGCACCCAGCACCGCTCCTCCGGGCCGTACCCCTCCCACTCCACGAGATACTGGAGACCCCCCATCCGGCGTCTTGAGTCCAAGATGGACCGAACGGTGTACGCCGGAGCCCCCTCGATGTCCAGTGGGGGCGGAGGAGTCTCCCCTATCTCATTGTCCTGGAGTGGACCAGCTACCACCGGCCTGAGAAGAGACACATGGAACGAGGGGTTAATATTCTTATACTCAACAGGTAGATGTAACCTATAACACACCTCGTTCAATCTTCTCAGGACTTTAAAGGGCCCCACAAACCGCCGACCCAGCTTCCGGCAGGGCAGGCGGAGGGGTAGGTTTCTGGTAGAGAGCCAGACTCGATCTCCGGGTGCGTACACCGGCCCCTCACTGCGGTGGAGATCGGCGCTCGCCTTGTGACGAAGGACGGCCCGCTGCAGGTGGACGTGGGCAGCCTTCCACGTCTCTTCCGAGCGCCTCATCCAATCATCCACCGCAGGGGCCTCGATCTGGCTCTGCTGCCAAGGTGCCAGAACCGGCTGGTAACCTAACACACATTGGAAGGGGGTTAGGTTGGTAGAGGAGTGGCGGAGAGAGTTCTGGGCCATCTCGGCCCAGGGAATGTACCGTGCCCACTCCTCCGGCCGGCCCTGGCAATACGACCTCAGAAACCTACCCACATCCTGGTTGACACGTTCTACCTGCCCGTTACTCTCCGGGTGGTACCCTGAGGTAAGGCTAACCGAGACCCCCAAACGCTCCATGAACGCTCTCCAAACACGGGAGGTAAACTGGGGGCCTCGATCAGACACTATATCCTCGGGTACCCCGTAATGCCGGAAGACGTGGGTAAATAGGGCCTCAGCGGTCTGTAGGGCAGTAGGAAGACCCGACATAGTGAGAAGACGACAGGCCTTAGAGAACCGGTCCACAACGACCAGGATGGTGGTATTCCCCTGAGAGAGGGGAAGGTCTGTCACAAAATCCACCGAGAGGTGGGACCATGGTCGTTGTGGAACGGGCATGGGGTTGTAACTTACCCCTGGGCAGATGTCGGGGTGCCTTACACTGGGCGCACACCGAGCAGGAGGAGACATAAACCCTCACATCCCTAGCCAAAGTGGGCCACCAGTATTTAGTGCTAAGGCAATGCACTGTCCGGCCAATACCCAGATGTCCAGAGGAGGGTGACGGGTGAGCCCAGTAAATGAGTCGATCCCGAATCTCGAGCGGAACGTACTTCCGACCCTCAGGACACTGTGGAGGGCTGGGGTCGGTACGCAACGCTCGCTCGATCTCGGCATCGACCTCCCACACCACCGGTGCCACAAGGCAAGACTCCGGTTGTATGGGAGTAGGCTCAACGGACCTCTCCTCCGTGTCATACCGCCGGGACAGCGCATCTGCCTTACCATTCTGGGACCCAGGGATGTACGTGATTTTAAATACGAACCTGGTGAGAAACATACTCCATCGAGCCTGGCGAGGGTTCAGTCTCCTCGCTGCCCGGATGTACTCCAGGTTCCGATGGTCAGTCAAAATGAGGAAAGGGTGTTGAGCCCCCTCAAGCCAATGCCTCCACACCTTAAGGGCTTGAACTACAGCTAACAGCTCCCTGTCCCCAACGTCATAGTTACGCTCCGCCGGGCTGAGCTTTTTTGAGTAAAAAGCACAGGGGCGGAGTTTAGGTGGCGTGCCGGACCGTTGAGAGAGAACGGCCCCTATACCAGCCTCAGACGCGTCTACCTCAACCTGAAAGGGTAATGCGGGATCCGGATGCGCCAGCACCGGAGCCGACGTAAACAGGTCCTTCAGTCTCCTAAAGGCCCTGTCCGCATCAGCTGACCACTGCAGGCGCACCGGACCCCCTTTCAGAAGGGACGTGATGGGAGCTGCCACCTGTCCAAAACCCCGGATAAACCTCCGGTAGTAATTCGCAAAGCCCAAGAACTGCTGCACCTCTTTTACAGTGGTTGGAGTTTGCCAATTACGCACAGCGGACACACGATCCACCTCCATTCTCACCCCTGACGCGGACAACCGATAACCCAAAAAGGAGACCGACTCCTGGAAAAACAGACATTTCTCTGCCTTGACATATAGGTCGTGCTCCAACAGCCTCCTCAATACACGACGCACCAGGGTTATATGCTCGGCTCGGGTAGACGAGTACACCAGAATGTCATCAATGTACACGACCACCCCTTGTCCCTGCATATCCCGGAAAATGTCATCTACGAAGGATTGGAAGACTGATGGAGCATTCATCAACCCATATGGCATGACGAGATATTCGAAATGACCTGACGTGGTACTAAACGCTGTCTTCCATTCGTTGCCCTCCCTAATGCGCACCAAGTTATACGCGCTCCTGAGATCCAATTTTGTGAAAAACCGCGCTCCATGCAATGACTCTGTCATGGTCGCAATCAGAGGGAGTGGATAACTGTATTTCACAGTAATCTGATTGAGACCACGGTAATCAATGCACGGGCGCAACCCTCCATCTTTCTTCTTCACAAAAAAGAAACTCGAGGAGGCGGGAGAAGTGGAGGGCCGAATGTATCCCTGTCTCAAAGATTCGGCTATGTAAGTCTCCATAGCTTTTCTCTCCTCTTGAGACAAAGGATACACGTGGCTCCGTGGGAGCGCTGCTCCTGCCTGGAGATCAATCGCACAATTCCCCTGTCTATGAGGAGGCAACTGCGTCGCCCTAGTTTTACTAAACACGAGAGCTAAATCCCCATATTCAGGCGGAATGTGCAGTGCGGGCACTTGGTTTGGACTTTCCACCGACGTCGCCCCCACGGAAACACCCAGACATCGCCCCTCGCACTGAGCAGACCACCCATCGAGAGCCCTCTGTTGCCACGAAATAGCAGGGTTATGGGTGCTTAACCAGGGAATTCCCAGCACCACTGGGTACGCAGGAGAGTCGATCAGATACAGCTGTATAGTCTCTTCATGACCCCCCTGCGCACACATCCTAAATGGTGCTGTGATCTCCCTAATCAACCCCGACCCCAACGGGCGGCTATCTAAGGCATGAACGTTAAAAGGTTTGTCAACAGGTAGGAGAGGGATCCCTAAATCTAAACAAAACTTCCGATCAACAAAATTCCCAGCTGCGCCTGAATCTACTAGCGCCTTATGCTGGGAATGAGGTGCAACCTGTGGAAAACACACAGGTATACAAAAGTGCGCAACAGAAAGCTCTGGGTAAGTGGGACGTCTACTCACCTGGGAGGCCCCCCCAGTGCGTGGCCTGTTGCCTTCTCCCCCGGAGAACCCTCCCCAGCACCTGGCCGCAGTGTGCCCTCCACGACCGCACTTGGTGCAGGAGAAAGGCCCCCTCGGGCTCCTCCTCCTCCTTTCTCTAGCGCCGGCACCCCCGAGCTCCATAGGGCTCGGCTCGGAGGTGCCGGAGAGCGGAATGGACGGACCCCCCTCGGGACATCCACGGGTGGCCAGCAGGGTGTCCAGACGGATGGACATATCGACCAACTGGTCGAAGGTGAGATGGGTATCCCTGCAAGCCAACTCACGTTGAACGTCCTCCCGTAGGCTACATCGAAAATGGTCGATGAGGGCCCGTTCACTCCACCCTGCGTCCGCCGCTAGAGTCCGGAACTCTAGAGCAAACGCCTGTGCGCTCCTCCTCCCCTGTCTCAGGTGGACTAGACGCTCCCCCGCCCCCAGGTGGATGGTCGAACACGGCCTTGAAGCGGCGGGAGAACTCAGCGTAGGAGATGGTGTTGGCGTCCATCTTCCTCCACTCTGCGTTAGCCCACTCCAACGCCTTGCCCGTGAGACAGGAGATGAGGGCGGAAACGCTCTCGTGTCCCGAGGGCACCGGGTGTACAGTGGCCAGGTAGAGCTCCACCTGTAGGAGGAACCCCAGACACCCGGCAGCTGTTCCGTCATACGCCCTCGGGAGCGAGAGCCGAATCCCCCTGGGTTCCGGACCTGGGACTGGTGGACCGGCCGATGGGATTGGCAGGGTAGGTGGAGGTGTGGGTACCCCGCTGGCCTCCCATCGGTGCAGGGTGTTGATGACGTCCTGTAGAGCGGTCCCCAGTTGTCGTATCTGGTCATCTTGGCCGCGAACATGCTCCTCGAGCGACTCAGGCGTAACTGCAGATCCTGCTGATTCCATTTTTGGTGTGTGATTCTGTCAAGGGGTGCTGAAGGTGGGTGTGGTGCATGAATCAAGCACAGGACGCAGAAGCTCAGTCCAAAAGACTTTAGTGCAATATTCACGTATAAAATAAGCACAATAAGCCAGAAGGCGAAATAACGGCGCACACAGGCGTCAATCAAACGGCGCACTAAAATGTGTGAAAAACCTCTCCAAAACACTGGAGGGAAGTACGTAGCTCCAACACGAAACAGAAGAGCAATCACACACAAAGACAAACACACACAACGAGAACTAAATAGGACACTAACGAGGACTAACAAGACACAGGTGTACAACATCAAGACAAAACCAAACGAACATGAAACATAGATCGGTGGCAGCTAGTACTCCGGGGACGACGACCGCCGAAGCCTGCCCGAACCAGGAGGAGGAGCAGCCTCGGCCGAAACCGTGACAATCATGCTGTGGGGGTGCTTTGCTGCAGGAGGGACTGGTGCACTTCACAAAATAGATGGCATCATGAGGAAGGAAAATTATGTGGATATATTGAAGCAACATCTCAAGACATCAGTGCACTTCACAAAATAGATGGCATCATGAGGAAGGAAAAATATGTGGATATATTGAAGCAAATGGGTCTTCCAAATGGACAATGACCCCAAGCATACTTCCAAAGTTGTGGCAAAATGGCTTAAGGACAACAAAGTCAAGGTATTGGAGTGGCCATCACAAAGCCCTGACCTCAATCCTATAGAAAATGTGTGGGCAGAACTGAAAAAGCGTGTGCGAGCAAGGAGGCCTACAAACCTGACTCAGTTACACCAGCTCTGTCAGGAGGAATGGGCCAAAATTCACCCAACTTATTGTGGGAAGCTTGTGGTAGGCTACCCGAAACGTTTGACCCAAGTTAAACCATTTAAAGGCAATACACTCAATTAGTATTTGGTAGCATGTAAACTTCTGACCCACTGGGAATGTGATGAAAGAAATAAAAGCTGAAAGAAATAATTCTCTCTACTATTATTCTGATATTTCACATTCTTAAAATAAAGTGGTGATCCTAACTGACCTAAGACAGGGAATTTGTACTAGGATTAAATGTCAGGAATTGTGAAAAACTGAGTTTAAATGTATTTGGCTAAGGTGTATGTAAACTTCCGAATTCAACTGTATACCCACACAGTACAAAGATTTTTTAAAGTGACCAGGATTGCACAATAAAGTCGGGGACTTATTTCTATTGTGGTCCCTATTTTTTACAATTACATGTAGTACCAGTCGAAAGTTTGGACACACCTACTCATTCAAGGGTTTTTCTTTATTTCTACATTGTAGAATAATAGTGAAGACATCAAAACTATGAAATAACACATACATAATCATGTAGTAACCAAAAAAGTGTTAAACAAATCAAAATATATTTTTATATTTGAGATTCTTCAAAGTAGCCACCCTTTACCTTGATGACAGTTTTGCAGACTCTTGGCATTCTCTCAACAAGCTCCATGAGGAATGCATTTCCAACAGTCTTGAAGGAGTTCCCACATATGCTGAGCAATTGTTGGCTGCTTTTCCTTCACTCTGCGGTCTAACTCATTTGGTTTGAGGTCGGGTGATTGTGGAGGTCAGGTCATCTGATGTAGCACTCCATCACTTTCCTTCTTGGTCAAATAGCCCTTACACAGCCTGGAGGTGTGTTTTGGGTCATTGTCCTGTTGAAAAACAAATTATAGTCCCACTAAGCCCAAACCAGATGGGATGGCATATAGCTGCAGAATGCTGTGGTAGCCATGCTGGTTAAGTGTGCCTTGAATTCTAAATAAATCCCAGACAGTGTCACCAGCAAAGCACCCCCACACCGTCACACCTCCTCCTCCATGCTTCACGGTGGGCACCATACATGCGGAGATCGTCCGTTCACTTACTCTGCACCTCACAAAGACAGGGCGTTTGGAACCGAAAATCTCAAATTTGGACTCATCAGACCAAAGGACAGATTTCCACTGGTATAATTTCAATTTCTCGTGTTTCTTGGCCCAAGCAAGTCTCTTCTTATTATTGGTGTCCTTTAGTAGTGGTTTCTTTGCAGCAATTCGACCATGAAGGCCTGATTCCCGCAGTCTCCTCTGAACAGTTGATGTTGAGATGTGTCTGTTACTTGAACTCTGTGAAGCATTTTTTTGGGCTGCAATCTGAGGTGCAGTTAACTTTAATAAATGTATCCTCTGCAGCAGAGGTAACTCTGGGTCTTCCTTTCCTGTGGCGGTCCTCATGAGAGCCAGTTTCATCATAGCGCTTGATGGTTTTTGCGACTGCACTTGAAGAAACTTTCAAAGTTCTTGAAATTTTCCATATTGACTGACCTTCATGTCTTAAAGCAATGATTGACTGTCGTTCCGCTTTGCTTATTTGAGCTGTTCTTGCCATAATATGGACTTGGTCTTTTACCAAATAGAGCTATCTTCTGTATACCACCCCTACCTTGTCACAACAGAACTGATTGGCTCAAACACATTAAGAAGGAAAGAAATTCCCTAAATTAACTTTTAAGAAGGCACACCTGTTATTTGAAATGCATTCCATGTGATTACCTCATGAAGCTGGTTGAGAGAATGCCAAGAGTGTGCAAAGCAGTCATCAAGGCAAAGGGTGGCTACTTTGAAGAATCTCAAATAGAAAATCTATTTTGATTTGTTTAACACTTTTTTGGTTACTACATGAGTCCATATGTGTTGTTTTATAGTTTTGATATCTTCACTATTATTCTACAATGTAGAAAATAGTCAAAATAAAGAAAAACCCTAGAATGAGTAGGTGTGTCCAAACTTTTGACTGGTACTGTAGCTAGATACAGACAAAAAAAAAGGTTATACTGTTCACACATTAGCCAGCTTTTGCCATTCTTTTAAAAAGTTGTTATGGTTGGTATGGCTTTCGGTTGCTGTGTTAGTTTGTTCCACTCAACAGCGCCAGTATATTAAAATGTGTTCTTACCAGATAGACTCTTATAAATAAAACAGTGAATATTAGAGTTTCTAGTATTATGCTGGTGGACAGCTCTAACAAATGAAAAATACACTGAAGAAAAATATAAACGCAACATGTAAAGTGTTGGTCCCATGTTTCATGAGCTGAAATATAAGATCCCAGAGATTTTGCATATGCACAAAACCTTATTTCTCTAAAATGTTGCACACAAATTTGTTTACATCCCTGTTAGTGAGCATTTCTCCTTTGCCAAGATAATCCATCCACCTGACAGGTGTGGCATATCAAGAAGCTGATTATACAGCATGAACATTACACAGGTGCACCTTGTGCTGAGGACAATAAAAGGCCACTTTAAAATGTGCAGTTTTGTCACACAACACAATGCCACAGATGTCTCAAGTTTTGAGGGTGCATGCAATTGGCATGCTAACTGCAGCAATGTCCACCAGAGCTATTGCCAGAAAATGGAATGTTCATTTCTCTACCATAAGCCGCCTCCATCGTCATTTTAAAGAATTTGGCAGTAAGTCCAACCGGCCTTACAACCACAAACCACGTGTATGGAGTCATGTGGGCGAGTAGTTTGCTGATGTCAACATTGTGAACAGAGTGCCCCATGATGGAGTTGGGGTTATGGTATGGGCAGGCATAAGCTACGGACAACGAACACAATTGCAATTTGAATGCACAGCGATACCGTGATGAGATCCTGAGGCCCATTGTCGTGCCATTCATCCGCCACCATCACCTCATGTTTCAGCATGATAATGCACGGCCCCATGTCACAAGGATCTGTACACAATTCATGTAAGCTGAAAATGTTCCAGTTCTTCCATGGCCTGCATATTCACCAGACATGTCACCCATTGAGCATGTTTGGGATGCTCTGGATCAACGACTTCGTGTTCCATTTCCCGCCAATATCGCACAGCCATTGAAGAGGAGTGAGACAACATTCCACAGGCCACAATCAACAGCCTGATCGACTCTATGTGAAGGAGATGTGTCGCGCTGCATGAGGGAAATGGTGGTCACACCAGATACTGACTTGTTTTCTGATCCACGCCCCTACCTTTTTTTAAAGGTATCTGTGACCAACAGACCTAATTTATTTATTTCAATTGACTGATTTCCTTCTATGAACTGTAACTCAGTAAAATCTTTGAAATTGTTGCATGTTGCGTTTATATTTTTGTTCAGTAAAATTGGATAGGTAGCTAAGGGCTGAGTCCATGATAATTCTGTGGACCAGACCAAGTTCAATTAATACGACTCTTTTTTCCACAGATAGCCAGCCTAGCTGCTTAAAATGTTCGACCAGCAGATGAGTGTGAGGGGGGAGTTTAAGTACAATTCTTACAAGCTGGTTTTGGCTGGTCTGTAGCCTATACTTGAGATGTTTGGGGCTGCTGGTGAACCATGATGTGCAGGCATAATCAAAGTGACACTGGACTAGAGCACTTGCCAGAGTCTTTAGGGTGTCTATAGCTAGGTTTCCATCCAATGGTGACAGATTTTCATGCGAATATTCTAAAATCTGCATAAAGATAATATGCACATTTTCCCATGAGAGTTGTGTTTCCATCAAATGACTTGTTGCGGACAAAAGTCTGTGCGTAAATAAGTAGTGCACATAAAAATAACTTTTGCAATTAAATTCCCATGTACTGAATAAAAAATACAAGTTAAATGGGTTTCCATCACATTTTCAACTCTAGGTTTGAACTGATGGTTTTGTCACAAAAAATGTTGTGTAGGTATAGCAAATGTGCCCATTCTGGTATTGGCGCGCTCGAGCCAACTGCTCGCAGATACAGTGTGGGTATAACCTACATGATGAGATTATTATGGACACTTTTGTCCATAATAATCTCATCATGGTCACTTTTGTCCATAATAATCTCATCATGTAGGTTAAACCCACACTGTATCTGCAAGATAATTGTTATTTGTCAAACGGCAGCCAAGCATCGATCATGTGGTCCTCTGTAGCTCAGCTGGTAGAGCACGGCGCTTGTAACGCCAAGGTAGTGGGTTCGATCCCCGGGACCACCCATACACACACAAAAAAAAAATGTATGCACGCATGACTGTAAGTCGCTTTGGATAAAAGTGTCTGTTAAATGGCATATTAATATTAATTAATCATCATGTCAGCAGAATAAGACCCTCGATATTTATTGAAAGGAGCATCAAGCTCATTACCGTGCACTTTCACCACCCTGTGAAGTTCATCATAATTTATTTAATCTAGCCTAATAAACTGCATGCTTTCCCATGATGTTGTGACATTTTATATCCAACATGTACTTTCCTCGCATAAAAAGGTTGGATGGAACCCTGGTTAATGTCAAGCCATTTTGAGGATGCTGGAATTATATTTTGGACAAATGTGCGCAGACTTTTGATACATTTAAAAAGTTAAATGACAAATATTTTTGCTATATTGAAGCGTTAGCATCTAGATGCGCGAGGAATAGCCACTCGGATTGGAGAGGAGGCAGAGCGCATCTCAGTATCAGAAGTAAAAACACTGCTAGACTGGCCTGGCACTGTGCCTTTCTAGACCTTATAAACTTTCGAGAGTAGACCCACAACTGATCCAAATGGAATGAAACAATCACAAATCACAGGGCTTTTGCGTCGTTATTCATGACATTTTCACTGCAGCCTAGAGTAGAATTTTGTACTCCTTTGAAAATAATAATGCAATTATTCATTGCATTGTGGTGTTGTAGGCTAGTCTAGGTAGGATAATTGTATTGTCCCTAAACAAGATATTATAGGGGAGCTTTTTGAGCTGCGTGTCTAATGTCTTCACTGTTCTTTCATGCGCAATGATGCACCTGGCCTTTCCGCTGCCTATCAGCTATTCCTATTTGTTATTGTGGATTCATATTGAAAATGTATGCAGCTTTGAATGCTTTTATGTGGTATGATTGCTAGTTAGCCTATTGCAGATCTGGACAAACGATCCACCTACCACTATTGTCACTATGAATGGTGGATAGAGGGCAGGATAGACAGTTAGACTGGTAGACTATATTGACCTGTGGTATAGTGAAAGTTAGCAGGAGGAAAAGCGTGGTGCATAAGGGAAGTACCAAAACAGCTTGATATAGGGGAGGCACATGCAAGCAGATGATGAAATTTGGCTAGGATGCAACAAATGATATAGTAAAACCTGCAAAAGAGTGAACGTAAACCAGGGAAAAAATACAATACCCTCCCGTGCCAATTATAAACCAACCCTCCCCCGCAGTAAATGTCGACCTGTCCCTAATTTGTAAATGAGCTTCAAATCACCTATCATAACCCAAACACATTAATCCTGTTTATGTTTTTGTTGTCATAAACAAACAATCCATCTCATGTAGAGAAACGTGTGTGTTTTTAGTAGCCAACTGTGTTTAAATCAAAGATTAATTCAAGAGAGAGAACTTCGAAGAAGGAAAAGAGTGTCTGGTTTACAAGTATTCTAACGCTGCACGAATTGGAAATCACCAGTGTCTAAACCATTGTTTAACCCGGATGTGAATCCTACTGTGTAGTGTACCGGATGTTCTTTCATTTTAGCTGAGAAACGAAAATGGGCATGCTAATTGTTAGCCCCGTGAAAGAGTGTGAAATTATCCACAATAACTGTGTTTTCTGATCTTGAAGGAGCTAAGCATTCAACCAAAAACGTTAAGTAAGTAATTACCTATGGTCTTTCAAGTTTAATTATTTTGAATCCAGGCATTAACTCAAGGTAACGTAGCTAAGGTAAGCATCAATAGCTACTTTGCTAAAGTTAGGCAACTAGCATAAGCGACCTAGTCCTTGTTAGCTAACTAGCTTTTTTGAACAAACTAGTTAGTTACCGGTGGTGTCTTATTTTATGGTGACCAACCGTTTTTGTTGCATTTTGTTGTGTGTAAATGAAATGTTTAGCTAACTAACTAGTTTATCTAAATTGAAACTAGTTGACGTAGTTAACGTTAGCTAGCTACGTTTTCACAATAACAAGCTGCTTATTTGTAGCTAGGTGGCTAGCCAGTTAGCTGGGTGGTTTAGTCAGCTAGCTAAGGTTAGCTAGTCATTTAGGGTTAGCGACAGTCGTCAATGTCATCATGTAGGTAACGTTAGCTAGTCAGTACTTTAACGTTAGCTAGCTGGTCATTACTGTCTACAACAAAGTACGTTAGCTTTCTGACTGTTGTGATTAGTGAACTGTAGCTTAGCTGATGAACGCCTCAATTTAGTTAGTTCTCTTCGAGGCGGAGTTGAGTATTGATAACTTTAGCTAACAACATTGAGTCACCATCAGTCGATACTTGTAAAAATGTAAATTCTGAAAACGCTTACATGTACATATGTTTGTCCTGTACAACTGCAGTCCTTCGGCGGGGTGCTGACATTCATACTTTTAATAAAAACTTTGATCGAATACAACAATGGTTCCCAACCTTTTTCGCTTACTGTACCATCAAGTACAGTTTGCTCTGCCCAGAGTACCCTTTAAGTGTGCGTTTTACCAATAAGCCTATGGTCTCATGAGTCTTAAGTACCCCCAGGGGTACTAGACAAACACTGGAATACAACCATTGATTCTTTCCTAATTTGTCTTGCTCAACTAGAGACGTAGCGGCCTTGACTCACGTACTACATAAACTGATATTCAATTGGCAAAAGCGCATTCCAGGACAAATTCGGTGGTTGCGTTCGATAAAAGTTATTAAAAGTATGAATTTCAGCACCCCGCCGAAGGACTGTAGTTGTACAGGACAAACATAGGTAAAGGTAAGAGTTTTCCAGTCAGACATTCCTACGTGTCACTTTGCGTTTATGAAAATATAAATTTCGTAAGGATGTGGTTGCCTAAGCCTACTGGTGATGTGAACCACTTCTCCAGTCGTAATTTAATATCTGATTTTCTGCGCTGTGCAAGACGAAATGTAGGCCAATTTCATAGGCCTATGTCAACCAATCATATTTCTCTAATCCTTTCGGGCTAAATTCGGAGAGGACAGTTAGGTCTAACTACTTACACAAACCGTGCTTCTAATGAAGAGCTACAGCCATATTAGACTGAAATGTATAAGGTAATTTCGTCAAACGTGTGAGGCTCTCCATGCTCATTAGTTGCTTATTCAACATATTTGAAGCTACTTCACTCAGTCCCGTTTTAATATTCTCCTTTCCGAACCGTTTTACATTCCCTGAGACCAACCAGAAATGTTTCTTTGGCCAAATATTCCCAGATTTTCTTAAAACAGCCACGCTGTTTTGCGCTAGGCCAAAGAGTAGGCTAGGTGAGCTTCAATTGCTCGTTCAGTGCAGCAGACTGCAGGGGTGTAGTGCTTCCGAAACGCACCACTTCTCACTATGGTGCTGGTTTAGTAAAGCTGAATTAGTCTTGGAGGATAACATAATGATTAATTAGTATTCTACATAACATAACCAAATATTATACCATAGAATAACATTATTGTTACACCAAAAACACCACCTCATGTGGACAAAACTCAACAGTGCCGGCTACTAGGCAGACTGTTAATTGATTGCAACAAACTAATGGAAGCCTATATAGTTTAACACCATCTGCTCTAATGTACTCACGAAACAGCAATTCAAGATGATCTAAATCCATATTCCCATGAAACTGATTGAGATCAAATGATTAGCATGCAGACACAGTTTTGACATTTCACTGGTAAAACCTGAAGAATTATCATTCACGATTGACAGTGATCATACCATGGTCTATTTTGAAATTAGGTATGCCTAACTTGGTGTTTGAAGGTAGCCTATTAAAAATATAAATTCTGTGCATATGCAGGCGTTGCAATTGAAGGATGCATTTTTATGCATATTGTATAATTATATTCAATAAGCTACATTTGTCGGTACAAACTTTGAGAAATTATGATGAAGTCATTAAATGTTTTAATGCTCCCTGGCACCTAAAAAGTTAGCACTACACATTGGGGGGGGGGGGGGGTTTAGTCATTTTAGCAGACGCTCTTATCCAGAGCGACTTGCAGTTAGTGAGTGCATACATCATTTTTTTTATTTTTCATACTGGCCCCCCGTGGGAAATTTTAAATGTTGTCACCCTAGTGAATAGTGTTTTGTCCCTCCTTTTTTTGTAGGAAAGCATTGGAAGTATTCAGACGCGACACAGAAGTTGTTGGGATCGTCCACCCCTAACACAGTGATGACCTCACAGCAGCATCCCCTCCCCAATGCAAACGTCAACCCTCCTCTCCTCGTCCCCCAGAACTCGTCAGCTCACCAGGGTAGGCCTCACATTCATCCAAACCAGCTGGACTCTACTCAGAGTAGTGCTGCGGGGCACCTTGCCCCCCACAGAGGTCTGATGGGTGGTGTGGGGTCCTCGTCGGTGGGGACCTCCAGCGGAGTGGCAGTGAATAGGGGCACGTTGGCCTCCTGCACTAACTCTGCCTCCTCAAGGAGGCTCTCGTCGGGACGCTTCGAACCCTGGCCCGAGGAGGCCGTAGACAATGCTTACGGCTTGTACTCGCTGCACCGCATGTTCGACATAGTGGGAGCCCAGCTCACGCACCGCGACGTGCGAGTGCTCTCATTCCTGTTCGTGGACGTCATCGACGAGTATGAGCGTGGAGGCATCAGGAGTGGCCGGGACTTCCTGCTGGCTCTGGAGCGCCAGGGGCGATGTGATGAGACCAACTTCAGACACGTCCTGCAGCTGCTCCGCATCATCACACGGCATGACCTGCTCCCCTACGTCACACTCAGGAAGAGACAGACCGGTGAGTGGTGGTTTCCTTATCAGCCTTTGCCTTTTTCAGACCCCCTGAAAATGTATTACAAATGAAAGAGCAAACGAAATGTAATGGTGTCAAGACAGAGAAACTTAGATTGCCAATCTGCAAAATGTTATGTTGTCAATCTCCTAAATGTTATTCCGAATCGCCATCATCTTGAAAACACACTTTCTAGTCCCTTAGTTAATAATTGACAGTTTACATTAAATTGAAATATTAAGTCACTAACCAAAAGCATTCATGTGCTTTGCTTTTCAGTGTGCCCAGACCCAGTGGATAAGTACCTGGAAGAGACATCGGTGCGTTATGTGTCCCCTAGAGGAGGAGAGAGCAGGGAAGCTGCACCCCACAGAAGGACAGGTGAGTCTGTGGCTCTGCATGTACACAGCTACATACTTTTGTATATATAGTGTATGTGGACACCCCTTCAAATTAGTGGATTCTGCTATTTCAGCCACACCCGTTGCTGACAGGTGCATAAAATCGAGCACACAGCCATGCAATCGCCATAGACAAACATTAGCAGTAGAATGGCCTTACTGAAGAGCTTAGTGACTTTCAACGTGGCACCGTCATTGGATGCCACCTTTCCAACAAGTCAGTTCGTCAAATTTCTGCCCAGCTAGTGCATCCCCGGTCAAGTGCGGTTATTGTGATGTGGAAACGTCCAGGAGCAACAACGGCTCAGCCGCGAAGTGGTAGGCCACACAAGCTCACAGAACGCGTAAAAATCGTCTAGCTTCTGTTGGAATACAGTGCCTCTGGAAGCAACGTCATGAAATGGGTTTCCATGGCCGAACAGCCGCACACAAGCCTAAGAACACCATGCGCAATGCCGTCGGCTGGAATGGTGGCTCGCCGCCATTGGACTCTGGAGCAGTGGAAACGCGTTCTCTGGAGTGACGCTTCACCATCTGGCATTCCGACGGACAAATCTGGGTTTGGCGGATGCCGGGAGAACGCTACCTGCCTCAATGCATAGTGCCAACTGTACAGTTTGGTGGAGGAGGAATAATGGTCTGGGGATGTTTTTCATGGTTCGGGCAAGGCCCCTTAGTTCCAGTGAAGGGAAATCTTAACGCTACAGCATACAATGACATTCTAGATGATTCTGTGCTTCCAACTTTGTGGCAACAGTTTGGGGAAGGCCCTTTCTGGTTTCAGAATGACAGTGCCCCCGTGCACAAAGCGAGGTCCATACAGAAATGGTTTGTTGAGATCGGTGTGGAAGAACTTGACTGGCCTGCACAGAACCCTGACCTCAACCCCATAGAACACCTTTGGGATGAATTGGAACACCAACTGCGAGCCAGGCCTAATCGCCCAACATCAGTGCACGACCTCACTAATGCTCTTGTTGCTGAATGGAAGCAAGTCCCCGCAGCAATGTTCCAACATCTAATGGAAAGCCTTCCCATAAGAGTGGAGGCTGTTACAACAGCAAAGGGGGGACCAACTCCATATTAATGCCCATGATTTTGGAATGAGATGTTCGACGAGCAGGTGTCCACATACTTTTGGTGATGCAGTGTATGTGTGTGTGTTGGGGGAATTAATAGAGTTGGTGGAAATAGAGTGACATAAATACATCTGTAAATGTCTTTGCACTCCCCACCCACTCCACTAACAGGCCCCCAGCCAGTGATCTGCTGTTCTCCATCGGGGAACCAGGTGGGCCCTTCCCGCACCAAGCCAGGCCCCCCATTACCCAGCCGCAAAAGAAAGAGGGCCTACGCCACAGGGGACTGCAGGGAGAAGCAAACCTGTGGTAAGGGCATTTGAGTGTTTATCATGAAAGCACTAAAAAAATAATTCTAAATTAACTTTATGCTGTCAGAGGTTGTATCTGCTTTTCGACAGTTATTTAATGACAATGAATGACAAAGGAGTTGGCTAAAGCACATGCATCTGCATCCAAATTATACAGACGCTGATTAAAAATTAAAGATTGTGGCATGATTCATTGACAGTATAATTTCCATGGCAATGGACGGCACACCTCTTCCTCTGTGTCACTACTCCCCTTGCTCTTCCCTATTCACCCCACACCCCGGCAGACATCCGCCTACGAGTGCGCGCTGAGTACTGCCAGCATGAATCAGCGCTTCAGGGAAACGTTTTCTCCAACAAGCAGGAGGCTCTGGAGAGGCAGTTTGAGCGGTTCAACCAGGCAAACACTATCCTCAAGTCCCGGGACCTGGGCTCCATCATCTGCGACATCAAGTTTTCGGAGCTCACCTACCTAGATGCTTTCTGGCGGGACTACATCAACGGCTCCCTGCTGGAGGCCCTGAAGGGCGTCTTCATCACAGACTCACTCAAACAGGCGGTGGGCCATGAGGCCATTAAACTGCTGGTCAATGTGGATGAGGAGGACTATCAGGCCGGCCGCCGCAAGCTGCTCCGGAACCTAGTCACAGGATTGGGGGCAGGGTCTGCAGCTGGAGCTGCAGCCGCACCCGGAGGGAGCAGAGAGACTCCATCCTAGAAACACGTGCTTCTGCTGCTTTTAGCAGAGGGGGCACCCGTGTCCCAAATAAGAGAAATTGACTTTATGGCGAGGACAGGAGCAAGGAAAGTGAAAAGGCTGTTCTGTTTCAGGAAGAAGTATGAAGGAGAATGCTGGGTGCCCTACCCTTTCATATATAAAGGGAATGTGAAATAAAAGTGAGCAAAAGCAAGTGAGTCAGGAGATGTGTAGAACACAGACAGAAGAGAAGTGTTTTGAAAGTTGAAGATTTTGTTTCTTCTGCTGAAGGGACAATGCTAATATTTTCTATTGTAACATGTTAGTTGACTATAAAATCAGATTTCACATTTTCTTTTGGCATCACACATTTCTTTCCCAAAAAGTTTTCATGAAATGTCCCCTTGTAGACTATTACTTCACATGGCTATAAACAGGCAAGTCCCTGTTGGGACATTTTGCATTTTGTTTATCGCCAGACTAGGACAGAATCATTGTAAGCCAGAGACATTACCATCATACAATTATTTGGTAGTAAATAAGTCAGATTTTTCTTCTCCAAAACTGTTGGTACCTTGATGTCAAATGAGCAAATATTGTGAATCATTCTTGTTGAACCAAATCAACAAGAATGCTTCACAATATTTGTTCATTTGACATCAAGGTACCAACAGTTTAGGAGAATAACATTTTTTTTAAACCTTACTGAGTGGTGTCAGAAGTGCTTGAAAATTGCAACACAAACATACATTCAAAAACATATAGAATGCAGATATATATATATATATATATATATATATATATATATATATATATATATATATATATATATATATATATATATATATATATATATATTAATTAAATGGCAAGTCATGTTGAAATAATTTTGCTCAGTAAATACTGTATCTAGGGCAATTCCACGGAAACAGTGACACTGAGATTCCGATGTTTCACTTTAAAATGTATGTCAAACAAACCTATGATTGCAAAGTTAAACAAACCATACAACTCTATGCACAAGGACTCGTTTGAACAATTTCCACAGAACATTGCAGATGCAAAGTTTGGTAACAGAATGACGGCACCAACAGCACAAACCGTAATACTGTTACCGAACTTTGCATCTGCACTGTTTTTCAAGTAAATGTGTTTTTGTAACATTTTCAGTAGAAATTGTAAAAGTAGTCCTTGTGCATAGAGTTGTGTGGTTTGATTAACTTTGGAATCATTGGATTTTTTGTTTAATGGACATTAAAAAAAAAAGTCTCAGTAGCTACGTTTCCATCAACTTGTCCGGTTTTTTATTTTTTGTTTCTGTCGCATTTTAGAAAGTTTGCATAGAAAATTGTTGCCACAATTGCCTGCTATGGTGCGTTTCCATTGAACTGTTTTGTGTCAATAAAAACAGCTGGACGTAATGACGGCACATACCAAAAAAAAAGTGTTGTATAGAAATGAAGTGGTTTAAGTGTTTCCATTATTCATTTAGGCAAATTGCGCATTAATAAATTGGCGACAGCTTGTATGCCCTCCCACCTATCTGTTTGATGTCTCAGGTAGCCCACAAAAGCCAGCATGGATAGAATGCAAGAATTGACTAATATTTGCCATATTCTAATCATAATCATGTGCCAACGAATCGCCACGGTCCGTGCCATGGTGAGACTCCTGTAGATCTTAAATAATTGGATGGTGAAACTTGCATCCAGCCAACCAGAAAAGCAAGGCGAAGCAATTCAGGCATTCTTGAAAGTCAAAGCAATCCT